>NC_086445.1:675666437-676266437 GCF_028390025.1 Pseudophryne corroboree | reverse complement strand
GACTGCTGGCATACTGGTGGCCAGAATCTCTCTGTCGGGATCATGACAGCCGGAATCCCGGCTGCTGGTAAAAGGTATGTATTCCATGTGGACAACATGTTAATGACATACAGTAATTATCTCTATATATGACTGTGACTTCATTTACAGTAAATACCTAGTCCTATTTGCTGTTTCAGTTATGATCTGGGACTATACTGTTGACAGAACAGGACTAGTTCAGTCTAGTAATGCCTAGAGATTATTTGTAACAAACTGTGCAAATGTAGCAGAATTTCTGTTACTTCTAGTGATACAAGTTATTACTCAATACATCTGCCTAAACCATCTTATAATACCACTCTGGACATATTGGGACAATCGCAATTCATTCGGTATGTGATTTATACGATCACATTATGTACATTATGGGGGGTATTTAACTGTTTGAAAAGTCAGTTGGGAGTCTGTTTTTTCCCTATCTAATAGACAGGAAAAAACAGACACCCAACCAACTTTTCCAACAATTGAATTCCCCTCCATGTAATTTATATATATATATTTTTTAGACAGAATTGAGTGACTAATAAACACTACTTCACTGTGAGGGATATCTATGCCAATAGCGAGCTGTGATATGGGAGGCATTTAATATGCTGGCTGTCGGGATGCCAGCGCTCACCATATTGACACCGGAGTCCCGACAGCCGGCATACCAACAACTATTCTCCCTCTTGGGGTGTCCATGACACCCCTGGAGGGAGAACAAATACCGTGGCGCACGTAGCACGCCACCGTGCCCGCAAGGGGCTCTTTTGCGCTCACCCCGTGGCCTGCATGCCGGCAGTAAGGATCGCGGCACCGGGATGCTGGGCGCCGGGGTCCCAAGTGCCAGCATAACATACTACACCCCTGTGATATATCCATTTCACATATACCAATTATACCAGGATCTACGATATAGACATTTATGTAATAATTTATTGAAACTGGAAATTGATAATTTGGTCAACCACTAGCACTGTACAAATAATACAGACCATATAATAAATATGAGGGATTTAATTGGGAGACAATATTTATTTTATTTTAGTCACCATTTATACACAAATGTTTAGTTTTTTCTCACTATTCACGTTACACTTTGCTGGCTTTTAACTGATTTTAATCAGACAAAATAAATGTTAAGTTTTAATTTAACATTATTATTTTTTTTTACCTAGACCCCCCACTACTCCAAAAATATATGCACATATTGGGTTTAATCTATCCAGTGACTTGCAGAGTACTGTACATAAACTGTATGAAGAAAATAGTGACTTAAGCTAGGTACACGGCCGAAATATATTGCGAGGCAGTCGGCAGGTGTGCACACACTAGATGATTGTGAATGACATCACTCAGATGTATCGGCGCATCTGGCTGTGTGTATGGCGGTCCGCCAACCACCCATACACTTACTGCGGGGACTGAAGTCACAGAGGGCAAAGTCAAATACACGTCAAGACAACACTGAGTAAGTGTGTATACTACAAGATTGCAGAACATGGACTGCGGCAGCAGTCATAGCACCCAAATGAGTGGCAGGTAGCCAAACCCAAAGCTCTGGCGCTGTTGTTAGCAGTGGGAGTTTATAAGTAAGTGAAGGAAAAAGGGTCCTAATTGTGAGAGCTTACAATATAAGGAGAAGTGGGAGACAGACAGGGCTGACACAGAGGGAAAAGACTAATGAGCAAGGAACATGGAGATGTGTGTTAGGATGAGAGCTGGAAAACTTTTATAAAGAAGTGTGTCTTGAGGGTCCGTTTGAAATGTTGTCAATAGCTGATAGTGAGAGGGAGAGAAATCCAGTGGTAGGGAGCAGCATGAGCAAAATCCTGGATGCGGGAGTTGGAAGTAGTCAGGTGGCAGGACAGGCGGCAATCATTTGTGGAGTAAAGTGGGCAGATGGGAGTGTGAAGGGAGATGAGGTCAGAGATGTAAATACTGTAGGACAGAATTGGGTGAGGGCTTTGTGAGTGTGAGAATTTCAAATTGTGTTCTGAATGAGAAGAGCAGCCATTGTAGGGATTGTCGTTGAGGGAAGGTAGACGTAGAGCACTTGGAGAGGAAGATGAGCTGGGCAGCAGCACTGAGGACAGATTGGAGTGGAGAGAGGTGGGATACATGGAGGCCAGATAAGAGGAGGTTACAGTATTCCAGTCTAGAAAAGATCAGCTAGTGGATGAGAGTCAAAGTTGCCTCCAGGGTGCGAAAGAGTCTGAACCTGGAAATATTCCTAACATGGAAACAGCAGCACTATGAAAGATACTGCATGTGTGGTTTAAAGTAGAGAAAGGAGTCAAGGACAACTCCAAGACCACGTTATAGGGTTAGGAAAAGATAGTGGTGCTCAGGGGCGGGACTGCAGGAGACAATGGAGACATTTGCTGCTGGGCTCCAAACCTGAAAGGGGCACCTTTCCATTGTCCCAGCATCCTAGGCCCTCGATTTGTGTCCTGTACCTGTCTGTCTATTCCTCGCTCCCACTCCATCCTTTTCATCCGACCCACCTCCTCTGCAGCTCTGTAACATCAGGCAGTGGCCATCTTAGAAGTGGGCAAAGAAGCCAGAAGCAGCTCTATACTGTCAAGTGGCAGTATTACCTTGCATGGAAGCGCAGGGGGCAAAGACACAGTGAGGGCTACATGTAGGGGGTAATTCCAAGTTGATCGCAGCAGGAATTATCTTAGCAGTTGGGCAAAACCATGTGCACTTCAGGTGGGGCAGATATAACATGTGCAGAGAGAGTTAGATTTGGGTGTGGTGTGTTCAATCTGTAATCTAAATTGCAGTGTAAAAATAAAGCAGCCAGTATTTACCCTGCACAGAAACAAAATAACCCACCCAAATCTTACTCTTTCTGCACATGTTATATCTGCCTCCCCTGCAGTGCACATGGTTTTGCCCAACTGCTAAAAAAATTCCTGCAGCGAACAACTTGGAATTACCCCACGTAATTCGAGAGGACACACCAGGAATCCCTGTCCCTTGACAGCTGTGCTCCCAGAGACGGTTGAAGACTAGTAGGCGACAGTGCGGTGGGAGCAGAATACGGAGCCTCCGGAAACCCCGGAACGCCCTGGTACCCCAGCTGCGTGTGGATTCAGGTGCTGATCGTGATGTGTTTTTCCAGGTTTCACTACTAGGGGTAGCTGGGTGTAATGTGGAGGGGCCAGTATGGGGGGGCAGTGTTTATACTCAGGGGTAATGGAGGGTTTCATGAAGATGGGGCGGTGCAGTGTCTGTGCTCAAGGTTAATATGAGGGGACACAGTGTTTACTGGGAGTAATTTATTTACTGAGCTGTGTGCACTGAGGGAGATTGGCTTTGCAGATGCATTCCGAATGGATTGTAGGGGTGCGAGTCTCTTTTTGGTGAGACCAGTAATAAGTCTATTGCAGTAATGTGAGGACACGAAGCATGATGTGACTACAGTATACTGTAGGTTCTCTTTCCTAGGTGAAAGGGGAGCAAAGAAGTCCTGTTTTCTTATAGTCTACAAGGAAGTATATAGTAAAAAATAAAAAGGCAACAGAAAATGTTATTTTAAAATGATACACTAAAATTTTTTTTCAACTGTCAAAATATATATATATGGAGTCTGTGGGTTACTGCGCGGTACCCGGAAGTTTATGCAAAATACAGTAACTGAATAGCTCTGGGCGTGAAACCCGGATCTTTTCCCCCGTGCAGTAAATCCCACACCTAACTGTATATGCCCCTTAAACTAGAACTTAAATGAAGCAGTTACAAAGACTATAATTTCTTTCTAAAATCAATATAAAGATTTGTGAAAAGGGGACATCCAAAGATAGAAATGTCTTTTAAGATCAATATGCTATTAATACTGTAACTTGTACTGTATAGCACCTCAGGGTCAGGTTGCTTAAAAAGTTTCCAGCTATTAATTAATCATGGAAACAACCTGACCTGTGTATTCTCAGCTACTGTGCAGTTAGTGATATGCTGCTAATTCTGCCACCTTATAAACATAAGTAAGGCATAGTTGCCTACCCTCCCTCATTCTGCAGGAGACTCCCTGAAATAGTAGCAATCTCCCTCACTCCCTGAATAGTCCAGCAATCTCCCTGATTGCACCTGACCCCCATTATGTAGCTATTACATTCTTGGGGGGGAAAAATGAATCAGAGATACATACATTCAAATGGGCTCATCGGCTCATCAGTGCCATTTCCCTGCATTGATTATAAGGCACAATGATCCCCATGCATTTTAAATAAGGTTTCTCGTGGCCACTTACAGTATATGGAACCTCTTGTAAAGCACAATACATGAAAAATTCCTGCGAAATATCAATGTCTTTACTTCAACAAGTAGACCTTACTAACTTTGGGGCATTTTTATTTGGATGTAAGTCATTTTTTATCACACACCTCTCCAATGTAGCAGCACACGTCCGCGCTGATAGCTGTTACTTTCACAATCTCCCTGAAATGCTTTTTCAAAAGTAGGCAAGTATGAAGTAAGGAGGATGTGATTGTATAGTAAGTGTGGAATGGTGGGTGAGGGGGAAGTAGGAAATGAGATGACAAAGGAATAGAGGAAGGTAAGGAAAACTAAGAGCTGAGACAAATTACTGGGAAAGGAAAGAAGGGAATTCTTTTCTTGTTTTTTTCTTTCTTCATAAAATCAACTTTAGCTTTGTACAATGGGGTGGCTTAATTCAGAGATGTACGCAAACCTGATGGAAGCTGTAACATGCATGTGCAGATGCTGAGCTGCACTGTCCTTTGTACAACCCCCAACACTTCAGCGTCACAGAAAGCAGGGCATGCTGGCCCCATTTTCTGGGCATGCTGAAGCCATTGGCTGTGTCTTTAGACTCAGCTTCACTGACTTCAGCAATGTCAGCTTCCTGGCCAACCCGAGTAAACGGAGGGTTACTCAGATAACCAATGGTCAAGCTAATGATACAATGCTGTGTCTTCAGAAGCAGCAGCGAACCAGAGAAGCCGGCAGGAGATATGCATTAGCATATTACATATCACAAAGCTGATAAGTACAAAATTGCAGTGGCTGTTGCCATACTGTAAATCTAAAAATCATGTTCACCTAAATTGACTATCCTTAGACGTTCTCAGGTGTTTTAAGGTTAACGTCTGTCTGTAACTTTTCACTGAATATGTAACTGGAGTAAGATACCTAGCAACATTCCTGAAATTATGTTACGCCCCAACCCAGTAGGAGAACGAATTGACAGAATAGGAGAGGAGTGGGTTAAACCTCAGCTAGTCTGGGGGCAGGACGGTAAGGCATTATGGGAGTTTTATTGTTAGCCAATAGGAATGAATGTTGGGGGTAGGTGGAATGGGTTCTTAAGCCTGAGAAAGGGGCTGGGTCAGCCTCTTCTGCTTTTGTCGTGGTAAGGGTGAGTGCTCTTCCCCCCCTTTTTTGTCTCTTGCTGTGCTGCTTGTAGTAGTAGTTCTCCATCTATATATTGGAGTGCTGCTGCTGTGACTGTGTGCTGTGTACTGCCCCCTCTGTCCCCATTACCTGGGTTTATATTGTGGCCTGCCATGCCCGGTCCCCGCCGCTCCTCTGCCCCCCCTGCTCGCTACCTTGATTCGGCACCTGCTCGGGAGCCGGCGTCCGGTGCCACGGGCCGGAGCGCTCTGCTCTCGGCCGGGACTGGGCCTGCTGGCGCTGCTGCGGGCGCCCGTTCTCGGGCGCGCGCGGCGGCGCGTCCGTCCGCTCCTTCGCCCACTAGGCCGCGGCCGCCGTGGGATCCCTCCGATGCGGCGGCGGCTGGCGAGGGATAGGGCGGCGGCCGGCGGCGGTCTGGAGCAGGCAGCCGGCGGGAGGAGCCCGCTGGAGTGCCCGCTTGTGTGGATTCCCCGCCGGCTGCTGCGGCGCGTTCCCAGCGCCCTCCACCGCTGAGAGTCACCGGAGGCTCCCCAGAATATGAGGGGATGGCCTCTGTGGATGTGGGGCCCTCGGACGGCGGCTCGTACACGGGCCGTCCCGAAGGGCAGGCGCTTCCCTTATCGCGGGCACGCGCGCCCGTGGGGCTGCTGGACTCCCCAGGCGCTCTCCCCGCTCTGGCGGGGGAGGCTCCCGGGGGCCTGTGGTGGTGTCGACACGGGGCCAGAGGGGGGGGGGGTGATGTTTGGAGGCGGAGGTCAGCGTGTTCTCCCGGTGGGCGGGGCCAGTGGGGGCCGGGGCGGCACTTTGGCTCGCGGTGCACCGCAAGAGGGAACGGGTGTTCTTAGGGCAGCTGGTGCCGGTCCCCGGCGGGGCCGGCCTGGGCGGTGCGCCGGCGCGGTTGGACCCATCCCTGCTTCGGACCCAGGGGCCGCGGGGACCTCTGGAGCTACGGCTGCGGCTACGGGTCCCTCTGCCGTTTCGACGGCACTGTTGGCCATGACGGCGGCATTCACGCCGCTTTTGTCGACTTTGTCCCCGGGTGGCGTTTCCTTGGTTCCCGCTTCGGTCGACGCGGCCGTTCTCCCGGGGACTTCTGACCCCGCCATGGCGCAGTTTCTACAGGCGTGTTGCAGTCTGGGCTCTGCCACTGCGTTGCTGGGTAGCGCTACCCCTTCGCCCGCAGGGGCGTCTGCTTTCATTCCCGCCAGGGGGGCTTCGGCTCCAGGGGCGGTTGTCCCTTCTTTTTCAGGTGCGGATCCGGATAGCGATCAGGACGAGGAGCCGGTCGTAGCCGACGTTTCGCCTTCCGGAAGCGGGCCCGCCGGTGAGTGGGATGCCGATACTGTTGCTATGTCGCTGGGGTCCTCTTCTTCCTCGTGCGGCAGTACGTCGAGTAGATCTTCTTCCTCTTCTTCGTCGTGCCAGTCTGCAGTTAGTAGCACCGCTAAGGCTAGGAAGAGGGCTATCAAGTACGCGCGGCACCGGGATAAGCGGTCTCGGAAGAGTAGTAGCAGTTCTCGCCGGGAAAGGAGGAGGTGTAATTTGTCGGGCGTGGTTCGCTGCGAGTACACGGCAGTCTTGCGGGGATTGCGGGAGAGTTGCAGGAGGAAGATTAGACGGGGGGAATACGTCGACCTTTTTACGTTGACAGAGGACACCAAGAGGGAAGGTAAGGAAGCGCTCGCGAAGGGCGGTATTGGGGCGGAGGCCTTCCGCTCGTATGACAACTGGTTGGCGGGTTTCTGTGTCTTCGCGGCGTGCTACTTGGAGGATCGCCCTGATGAACACATGAACGTCATCAGGTATATTCACCTCGTGCATGACATGCAGCGTCAGTCTAAGGACGATTCGTGGCTGCAGTACGACAAGCAGTTCCGTCAGAAGCACGATTGCCTACACGTCATTGACTTCGGATGCAAAGACGTGGAGGTATGGCTTTGGGTCACGCGAGCGCAGGATGTAAAGATGGTGGCTAAGGGGGCGTCGGTGGCGCAGGCCGCAACGGCGAGTCAGTTTCGACCAGCGGTCGAGGGTCCGCCGCGCCGCCCGTGGACCGCGGCCCGTTCGCCGCAGCAGACGCCGGCGAAGGGGAAGTGTTTCGCGTTCAACAATGCCACGTGCCCCCTTGGGCAACGGTGTCGTTTTCGACACCTTTGCTTGCGATGTAACGGATCCCACCCTGCTTCCAATTGCTTCCGCGGGGGGAGACCTGGTGCCAGGGCGGCCGCTGGCCCAACCGGAAAAGCAACGGGTGGGCTTGCCGCTAGTTAGGGCGCCGACCCCGGTTCGTTTGGGGGCCATGCTAAAATGGTTAGGATGGTACCCATACACAGACGACGCATGATTTCTGCGGGAGGGTTTTGCGTCGGGTTTTCGTTTGCCTGTGGTGGGGGATGTTTTAGTTCGGGCCGTCAGGAACCTGCAGTCTGCCCGGGATTTCCCTGACGTGCTTCGAGGTAAAGTGGAACAGGAGGTTCGCCTAGGGAGAATGGCGGGCCCCTTTGCGCTGCCACCTATCGAGGATTTGATTATCTCCCCAGTGGTGCCCAAAAAGGCTCCGGGTAAGTTTCGGCTCATTCAGCATTTGTCTTATCCATCCGGGTCCTCGGTGAATGATGCCATTTCGCCGGAATATTGTTCGGTGGTGTATCAGTCCTTTGAGGAGGCTCTGGGCTTGGTCCGGGAGTGTGGCCCTGGGGCCCTCATGGCTAAGCTGGATGTTGAATCGGCTTTTCGCTTGCTCCCTTTGCACCCGGAGTCGTTTCGATTCATGGGTTTCCGCGTCGGGGGGGAATACTTAATTGACAAGTGTCTGCCGATGGGGTGTTCCGTTTTGTGTGCCTTTTTCGAAAAGTTCAGCACCTTTTTGCATTGGTGTGTGGAGTTTTCTTGCGGAGGTAGCGGGATTGCACATTACCTGGATGATTTTTTGTGCATGGGGCCCGCGCATTCTCCTCGCTGTGGTTTCCTGCTGTTCTCGCTGCGTGCATTGCTGAGGCATTTTGGCGTCCCGGTGGCCGAGGATAAGACGGAGGAGCCCCTCTCCTGCTTGTCCTTTTTAGGTATCGAGATCGATATGGTCGCGGGGGCGTGCCGGCTGCCTCAGGATAAGGTTGTGCAGCTGAGGGAGTCCATTGCGCAGTGCTCGGGACGAAGTAAGGTTACGTTGCGGGAGGCGCAATCCCTCTTAGGTCGGTTGAACTTTGCCTGTCGGGTGATCCCCATGGGCAGGGTTTTTTGCCGGAAGTTGGAGCGGTCCACGGCCGGGGTGTCCAGGCCGCACCCTTTTGTCCGTTTCTCGGCAGAGATTAGGCGGGACCTCGCTATGTGGGTTTCGTTCCTGGCAGACTTCAATGGTGTGCGGATCTGGATGGCCCCGCTCATTGACAGTTTCGAATTGCAGTTGTTTACAAATGCGGCGGGCTCATCGGGGTTCGGTTGTTATCTTGACGGGGCTTGGTGCGCAGCCTCTTGGCCGGAGTCTTGGTCGAGGGAGGGGCTGACCGGCGACCTGTTGTTGCTGGAGCTCTTTCCCGTCATGGTGGCCTTGGAGGTTTGGGGGGAGCGACTGCGCGATCGCAGTATTCTCTTCCGCTGCGATAACTTGGGGGTCGTGCACGCGGTTAACAACCAAAGGGCTAAGGCCCTGCGGGTCCTCCGAGTGTTGTCACGGCTCGTGCTAACCTGTTTGCGCTGCAATATTCTGTTTCGGGCGCAACACGTCCCCGGGGTAGATAATGGGATCGCCGACGCATTGTCCAGGGGGCAGTGGGATAGGTTCCGTTTGTTGGCCCCGGAGGCTGATTCGGTAGGTTTGCCCTGCCCTTCTTATGTTTGGCAGGTCATCATGGCGGATTGGAAGGGCTAGCAGAGCTGTCTTTGGCTCCGTCCACTCTCGCTGGATACCGTCGGGCCTGGAAGGAGTGGGAAGACTTTTCCCGTGACCAAGGGCCTAGAGGTAAGAGGGGTCAGAGCTTGTTTCTAGACTTCGTTTGGCAACTCTTCGTAACGGGGAGATCGAGGGCCGTGGTGTCTCGGTACCTTGCCGGGATATCCTTTTATTCTAAATTGAAGGGTATGCCGGATTTTACGAAGGGTTTCCTGCTGGCAAGGGCGCTTAGAGGTTGGGCACGTTCGGCTCCGGTGCCTCCCGATGGCCGACGCCCTATTGATGCGTCCCTGCTTTCTTCCCTCTTAGGGGCGGTGGCGGGGGTGGCGGACTCCCGTTTTGAAACGCTCTTGTTTCAGCTGGCCTTTTCCATGACGTTACATGGTGCATTCAGGGTTTCTGAGCTGGTTGCGGCTTCTAAGAAAACCGAGGCCTTTATGCGGCGCGCGGATGTTATTGTGGGTGGGGGGTCCGTGCTGTGCAGGCTGCGCCGCTCCAAAACTGATCAGATGGGTAGAGGTCATTGGCTCACTTTGACACCATCGGGTGGTGGGGACTGCTGTCCGGTGGCATTGGCTGGTCGGTATGTGGAGGTCAGGCCCTCGTCTGAGGGGTCTTGGCTCCTGCATTACGACGGGTCGCCATTGACGAAGTACCAATTTACATGGATGATGCGACGCTGCCTGTCCAGTTTGGGCCTCTCGCCTAGGGACTTTGGTTCCCATTCCTTTAGAATCGGGGCCGCCACTTCCGCAGCATCTGCAGGGCACGCTGTGGACGAAATTAAGGCTTTGGGCCGCTGGAAGTCGGCGGCTTATAAGCGTTACATTCGGCCCGTTGTTGCGTAAGCGAGTTTGTTCTACTAACATGTTGTTTGTGTTACTGCGTTGTGTGTTTCAGTTCAGTGTGTTCATGCTGTATTGTTTGTCTCCCCTGTCCTCCCTACTCGGATGGCTAGCTACTCGCCACTGCTGGCAGTGGGGGTCTCGAGTGCTTCGCGATTTTTTGCCTGAAGTGACGAACTGATTTGGCTTAATTTATTCAATTCGGCTAATTGGCATCTAATTACAAGTTCCTCAGCAGGTTTTTACGTTTCACCTCCAGCCGAGTTATTCTGTGTTCCCCCCAAACCCCCCCCTCCCAGCTCTAACCTCCCCCCCCCTTTTTGTTATTTTGTTTTTTCCTTTTGTGTCTTTCTGTTGCTTCGATTGGCCTGAAGCTTGTTCAAGAGGAAAGTTATAGTCCTCTATTCAAATTTTTCTTTTTGGCAGATCCTCGTTCTGATAGTTGGTTCCTGTTCTGGGCGGGGTTTGGTTTTATCTCCCATATTCACATTTGTTTATCTGTTTTTTCCCCTTTTAGGTTGGCGGGTGGATGTGTGTGATGTGTGGGTGATTGGCCATTCCTATGTTTATTGGGCAGCCAATTTTTTGGCTACGGAAGGGGCTCCTTGCTTTGAGGGTTCAGATGATGTGCGGTGGATAGGTGTGCGTGGTATGCTTTGGCATGACCTGAAAGCGAAGCTTATGGAGTAGGTTCGGCAGTTTGGCATCCCCAAACTGTTGGTGATTCACTTAGGAGGGAACGACCTAGGTAGGAGGAAGGCAGTGAATCTTCGATTGGCCATTATTCAGGATCTGCAAGAGATTTCGGGCGCTTGGCCAGGCTGTAGGCTTATCTGGTCTTGTATGGAAACGTGTTTGTGTTGGCGTGGAGTGGTGGATTGTCGGGCGATAGATGTGGCTCGCCGGAAGGTGAATGCCGCGGTGGCTAAGTTTGTGGTGGCCCATGGCGGTGCTGTGGTTTGGCATCAGCGGATCAAGTTTCGGTACTTCTACTTGTTTAGACCTGATGGTGTGCACTTGACAGGACAGGGACTATCTATGTTTTTGGAGGATCTGTTTTCGGTGGTTGGTTCGGTAGGTTAGGGGTATGGTGGCAGTGCGTAGTTTCTGTGGAACAGAACTTCGCTGTTGGCGGCAAAGAACGGCAAGTTAACATTTGTTGTATTAAAGAGTGGATTGGAGGTCATTTGGTTGTTGATTTTTAGGTGCGCTCTCCTTCGCTGACTGGTTTTACATCTGCTGGACCGCCTTCACGGGTGGCAGCCTCATCACCTTCACGGGTGGGTAGTCAGGATGGAGGTTGAGCGGATACCTATTTGTTTGTTGGAAGGTTTACGTCACTTCTTTTTTTATAAGATAGTTATCTATGGGATAGGGTTGTTTAGCCGTTCTTTCTGGCCACCATACTTTAGTTTAATTATTTACAGTTAACGGTTCACTTAAATAAATAGCTAACAATTTCTGCCAAATTCAAGTCTCCGTGTCTTTATTTATTATAATTAAGTGTTAAGATGTTATAGTTTATGTTACGGACAATCCTCAGACTATATGAGGTTTATAGTGTTTCAGTCCAGAAAGGCATACCGACAACTTAACTCAGCCATGTACCCAAAATGTTAAGTCACTCTCCTTTTGCCTGTGAAAACATTTTGGAATAAGCCATTCTGCAGAAAGAATCAGATTTCTTTGTATACATAGTACAGGGCACCTTTGCACCTGAGTGACAATCAGGAGAGAAGTGGGATGGAATGACCTCTGAAGTGTTGTGTAGTGATTTGACCAGATTTGACCAGATCATTTAAATGTCTCCTCCACTGCACCGGAAACAAATGGAGCTTCCATTGCTTTTGAATTTCGGAAAAACAACTCTTCCAAATCTAAACAATTCCAGACTTCTACTTTCAATTCGGAATAAAGCTGTCAGAGTCTTTTCTATCCCAGTGTCCATACTACATGCAGCAGATTTAAAAATAGTGAAAGCCAGAAAGAGATCAGAGAGGTAACTGTAATAGGGGATGTGCTGAAGTGACAGAGATATAAGCTGAAAAGAGGGAGTCTTTGGAATGCAGCAGAGGTAGAGAGGAATCAGTGAAGCTGCCATGAGTAGCAATGAGCGTTCCAAGGTGCAACCAAGCTAGGTCAGCTGCGCACATCACAGCACAATATCATAGCCCAACATTGCAAATTTGATTTTGAGGGAAAAAACATCTATTTTACTGGTCACAAAGTTCCTTCTCCAATCATTCCAGCACGCACTTTGCATAACTTATTCTAACTGAATCTGCTCAGTGTCCTGAGTGTGCAAGAGCATGGATGTCTGCTCTAAAAGAGTGCATGTTTAGAGAAAGCCCACCTGTCAACACAAACCAGGGCAAAAAAGGGGGGAAGCATAACCTACTGCGAGAATACACTGGGGTAAGAGACCCCAATAACGCTTAAGTTCCAGAGTTGGAGACAAAGAGGTAAATTTACTAAAGATCGATTTAATCGATCAACAACTAGTGTCTAAATCACACATTTAATAAGTGGTTGTTTTGTTTTTTCCTCATTTTTTGGTTTTAAATATAATTTTTTTAAAACAATGTTAAAAAATAACTGTAAGTAAATGTGCAGTTTAGACTCTGAGACATGACAATAGTGTTTCTCAATTAAAATCAGTATAAAATTGATCAAAATTGTTCTTTAGTAAATTTACCACAAATGATCAAGCTGGATGGAAATCGGGCATATGTGCTGCACGCATTGCATGCATGGAAATTATAGTATATGTTTGATCTAATGCAGAGATTTATCTTAAGTTGTATCATCACTGTATCCTTATGATAGGACCTCAACATCAAAGGACAAGACTGCAGCATGGCCAACCAACTGGACTTACACTTGGGGGTTCAGAATTACAAAACACTGATCATGATAGAATCTTGACGTTGTCCTTGATAGTGGCTTGACACTTAAACATCATATATCAGTGACAATCAAATCCTCATTTTTTCACTGGAGAAACATAGCCAGAATCCCTCTGAAGATCTGCCAAAAGTCATACATGCATTTGTATCATCTCAATTAGACTACTACAATGCCCCAACTTGGTCTTCCAGCTAAAGAATTACACCGCTTACTGCGGGTACAAAATGTAGCTGCCAGGCTGTTAACCAACCAGCCACATTCTCTACTCCTGCCACGGGCTGCCTGTAAGATGGTGAATCACTTTCAAGATTGACTAACTGAGTTTCAAATCCCTACATGACCAGGGTCCTAGATATGTGAAGCAGTCCTTACTGTCTCACTCGATTACTGCGAACTGTAGATAAAGGACTTTTAGTGTTACCTAGAATCTCCTGTAATTCATCAGGGGATCGAGCTTATAGCCATGCGGTTCCGACTCTATGGAACTCACTTTCTCGCACAGTTCAAGAGGCCCCTATTCTAGAATACTTCAAAAGCAGACTCAAGACTTTTTCTGTTTACTCAAGCATCTGTACTTTATTGTTTCTATACTGTATTATGTTCAGTCTATCCTGAAACCCTATTGGAGAAAGAGCGCTACATAAATAAATAAGATTTTACTCACCGGTAAATCTATTTCTCGTAGTCCGTAGTGGATGCTGGGGACTCCGTAAGGACCATGGGGAATAGACGGCTCCGCAGGAGACTGGGCACATCTAAGAAAGATTTAGGACTATCTGGTGTGCACAGGCTCCTCCCCCTATGACCCTCCTCTAAGCCTCAGTTAGGAACTGTGCCCGGAAGAGCTGACACAATAAGGAAGGATTTTTGAATCCCGGGTAAGACTCATACCAGCCACACCAATCACACCATATAACACGTGATAAGAACCCCGGTTAACAGTATGATAACAAAATGGAGCCTCTGAAGAGATGGCTCACAACAAAACCCGATTTTTGTAACAATAACTATGTACAGGTATTGCAGACAATCCGCACTTGGGATGGGCGCCCAGCATCCACTACGGACTACGAGAAATAGATTTACCGGTGAGTAAAATCTTATTTTCTCTGACGTCCTAGTGGATGCTGGGGACTCCGTAAGGACCATGGGGATTATACCAAAGCTCCCAAACAGGCGGGAGAGTGCGGATGACTCTGCAGCACCGAATGAGAGAATTCCAGGTCCTCCTCAGCCAGGGTATCAAATTTGTAGAATTTTGCAAACGTGTTTGCCCCCGACCAAGTAGCTGCTCGGCAAAGTTGTAAAGCCGAGACCCCTCGGGCAGCCGCCCAAGATGAGCCCACCTTCCGTGTGGAATGGGCTTTTACAGATTTAGGCTGCGGTAAGCCTACCGCAGAATGCGCCAGCTGAATAGTGCTACAAATCCAGCGCGCAATAGACTGCTTAGAAGCAGGAGCACCCAGCTTGGTGGGTGCATACAGGATAAACAGCGAGACAGTCTTTCTGACTCCAGCCGTCCTGGAAATATAAATTTTTAGGGCCCTGACTACGTCCAGCAACTTGGAATCCTCCAAGTCCCTAGTAGCCGCAGGCACCACAATAGGTTGGTTCAAGTGAAAAGCTGAGACCACCTTTGGGAGAAACTGAGGACGAGTCCTCAATTCTGCCCTATCCATATGGAAAATCAGATAAGGGCTTTTACAAGACAAAGCCGCCAATTCTGAAACCCGCCTGGCCGACGCCAAGGCCAACAGCATGACCACTTTCCACGTGAGATATTTTAAATCCACAGTCTTAAGTGGTTCGAACCAATGTGATTTCAGGAATGCCAAAACCACATTGAGATCCCAAGGTGCCACTGGGGGCACAAAAGGAGGCTGAATATGCAGTACTCCTTTGACAAAAGTCTGAACTTCGGCAGTGAAGCCAGTTCTTTTTGGAAGAAGAATTCGACAGAGCCGAAATCTGGACCTTTATGGACCCCAATTTGAGGCCCAACGTCACCCCTGCTTGCAGGAAGTGCAGGAATCGACCCAGTTGAAATTCCTTCGTCGGGGCCTTCATGGCCTCACACCAAGCAACATATTTTCGCCAAATGCGGTGATAATGTCTTGCGGTGACATCCTTCCTGGCTTTGATCAGGGTAGGGATGACTTCCTCCGGAATACCCTTTTCCTTCAGGATCCGGTGTTCAACCGCCATGCCGTCAAACGCAGCCGCGGTAAGTCTTGGAACAGACAGGGTCCCTGCTGCAGCAGGTCTTGTCTGAGCGGCAGAGGCCAAGGGTCCTCTGTAAGCATCTCTTGAAGTTCCGGGTACCAAGCTCTTCTTGGCCAATCCGGAACCACGAGTATGGTTTTCACTCCTTGCCTTCTTATTATTCTCAGTACCTTGGGTATGAGAGGTAGAGGAGGAAACACATAAACCGACTGGTACACCCATGGTGTCACTAGAGCGTCCACCGCTATCGCCTGAGGGTCTCTTGACCGGGCGCAATATCTTTTCAACTTCTTGTTGAGGCGGGACGCCATCATGTCTACCTGTGGTTTTTCCCACCGGTTGACCAGCATTTGGAAGACTTCTGGATGAAGTCCCCATTCTCCCGGGTGGAGGTCGTGGCTGCTGAGGAAGTCTGCTTCCCAGTTGTCCACTCCCGGAATGAACACTGCCGTCAGTGCTAACACATGATTCTTTGCCCATCTGAGAATCCTTGTGGCTTCTGCCATCGCCATCCTGCTTCTCGTGCCGCCCTGTCTGTTTACATGGGCGACCGCCGTGATGTTGTCTGACTTGATCAGTACCGGCTGGTTTTGAAGCAGGGGTCTTGCCTGGCTTAGGGCATTGTAAATGGCCCTTAGCTCCAGGATATTTATGTGAAGAGAAATCTCCTGATTTGACCACAGTCCTTGGAAATTTCTTCCCTTTGTGACTGCCCCCCAACCCCGAAGGCTGGCATCCGTGGTCACCAGGACCCAGTCCTGTATTCCGAATCTGCGGCCCTCTAGTAGATGAGCCCTCTGCAGCCACCACAGCAGCGACACCCTGGTTCTGGCCGATAGGGTTATCCGCTGTTGCATCTGGAGATGGGACCCGGACCATTTGTCCAACAGGTCCCACTGGAACGTCCTTGCGTGGAACCTTCCGAATGGAATTGCTTCGTACGAAGCTACCATTTTTCCCAGGACTCGTGTGCATTGATGTACCGACACTTTTCCTGGTTTTGGAATGTCTCTGACCAGAGATGACAATTCCTCGGCTTTTTCCAGTGGAAGAAACACTCTTTTCTGGTCTGTGTCCAGAATCATTCCCAGGAACAGAAGACGTGTCGTCGGGACCAGCTGTGACTTTGGAATGTTTAGAATCCAGCCGTGCTGTTGTAGCACTTCCTGAGAAAGTGCCACCCCCACTATCAACTGTTCTTTGGACCTCGCCTTTATCAGGAGATCGTCCAAGTACGGGATAATTGAAACTACCTTCTTGCGAAGGAGTATCATCATTTTGGCCATTACCTTGGTAAAGACCCTCGGTGCCGTGGATAACCCGAACGGCAGCGTCTGGAACTGATAGTGACAGTCCTGTACCACAAATCTGAGGTACTCCTGGTGCGGAGGGTAAATGGGGACATGCAGGTACGCATCCTTGATGTCCAGGGATACCATGTAATCCCCCTCCTCCAGGCTCGCAATAACCGCCCTGAGCGATTCCATCTTGAACTTGAACCTTTTGATATAAGTGTTCAAGGTTTTTAAATTTAAGATGGGTCTCACCGAACCGTCCGGTTTCGGTACCACAAACATTGTGGAGTAGTAACCCTTTCCTTGCTGAAGGAGGGGTACCTTGACGATCACTTTCTGTGAATACAATTTTTGAATAGCCACCAACACTGCCTCCCTGGCAGAGGGAGTTGCCGGCAAGGCAGATTTTAGGAAACGGCGGGGGGGAGACGTCTCGAATTCCAGCCTGTACCCCTGAGATACTACTTGAAGGACCCAGGGATCCACTTGTGAGAGAGCCCACTGTGTGCTGAAAAACCTGAGACGTGCCCCCACCGTTCCCGATTCCGCCTGAGCAGCCCCAGCGTCATGCTGTGGACTTACCGGACGCAGGGGAGGACTTCTGCTCCTGGGAACTAGCTGTGTGCTGCAGCTTTTTCCCCCTTCCTCTGCCCCTCGGCAGAAAGGATGAGCCTCTAGCCCGCTTATTTTTCTGGGGCCGAAAGGACTGTACCTGACAATACGGTGCTTTCTTTTGCTGTGGGGTAGCCTGTGGCAAAAAGGTCGATTTCCCAGCAGTAGCTGTGGAAACGAGGTCTGAAAGACCTTCCCCAAAAAGTTCCGCCCCTTTATTGGGTAAAACTTCCATGTGTCGCTTGGAGTCGGCATCACCTGACCATTGCCTAGTCCATAACCCCCGTCTGGCGGCAATGGACCTAGCGCTTATTTTTGATGCCAGCCGGCAAATATCCCTCTGTGCATCACGTATGTATAAGACCGCGTCTTTTATATGGTCAATCGTTAGCAAAATATTGTCCCTATCCATGGTATCAATGTTTTCCGACAGGGAGTCTGACCACGCAGCAGCAGCACTGCACATCCAAGCTGATGCAATAGCGGGTCTCAATATAATGCCAGTGTGTGTGTATATAGCTTTTAGGGTACTTTCCAACTTTCTATCAGCCGGTTCTTTTAGGGCGGCCGTATCCGGAGACGGTAGTGCCACCTTCTTTGATAAGCGTGTCAATGCTTTATCTACCCTAGGGGGTGTCTCCCAGCGTGACCTATCCTCTGGCGGGAAAGGGTACGCAGCCATTAACCGTTTAGAAATGATCAATTTCTTATCTGGGGAAGTCCACGCTTCCTCACACACCTCATTTAATTTGTCAGATGCAGGAAACACTACTGGTAGTTTTTTCTCACCAAACATAATACCCTTTTTTGTGGTACCTGGGGTATCATCAGAAATGTGTAAAACATTTTTCATAGCCTCAATCATATAACGGGTGGATCTATTGGAGGGTACACTCGTCTCATCATCGTCGACACTGGAGTCGGTATCCGTGTCGACATCTGTATCTGTCATCTGAGGTAGCGGGCGTTTTATAGCCCCTGATGACATTTGAGAGCTTGGACAGGCACAAGCTGAGTAGCCGGCTGTCCTATGTCGTCAAACCTTTTATGTAAGGAGCTGACACTGTCACGTAATTCCTTCCATAAGTCCATCCACACTGGTGTCGACCCCGCAGGGGGTGACATCACATTCACAGGCATTTGCTCCGCCTCCACATCATTATCCTCATCATACATGTCGACACAGCAGTACCGACACACAGCAGACACACAGGGAATGCTCTGACAGAGGACAGGACCCCACAAAGCCCTTTGGGGAGACAGAGGGAGAGTATGCCAGCACACACCAGGGCGCTATATAACACAGGGATATCACTATACAGAGTGTTTTCCCCTATAGCTGCCTATAATATATATATATATATATACTGCGCCTAAATTGTGCCCCCCCTCTCTTTTTTACCCTTTCTGTAGTGCAGGACTGCAGGGGAGAGCCAGGGAGCTTCCTTCCAGCGAAGCTGTGAGGGAATAATGGCGCCAGTGTGCTGAGGGAGTTGGCTCCGCCCCTTTTTTGGAGGGCTTTCTCCCGCTATTTTATCGTTTCTGGCAGGGGTTAATATACACCTATATAGCCTCTGGGGCTGCTCAGGGCGCCCCCCCCCAGCGCCCTGCACCCATCAGTGACCGGAGTGTGAGGTGTGCATGAGGAGCAATGGCGCACAGCTGCAGTGCTGTGCGCTACCTTGGAGAAGACAGAAGTCTTCAGCCGCCGATTTTCCGGACCACCTTCTTGTTTCTGGCTCTGTAAGGGGGACGGCGGCGCGGCTCCGGGAACGGACGACGAGGTCGGGTCCTGTGTTCGATCCCTCTGGAGCTAATGGTGTCCAGTAGCCTAAGAAGCCCAAGCTACCACCACTTAGGTAGGTTCGCTTCTTCTCCCCTTAGTCCCTCGTTGCAGTGAGCCTGTTGCCAGCAGGTCTCACTGAAAATAAAAAACCTAAACTATACTTTCTTCTAGGAGCTCAGGAGAGCCCCTAGTGTGCATCCAGCTCAGCCGGGCACAGAAATCTAACTGAGGCTTGGAGGAGGGTCATAGGGGGAGGAGCCAGTGCACACCAGATAGTCCTAAATCTTTCTTAGATGTGCCCAGTCTCCTGCGGAGCCGTCTATTCCCCATGGTCCTTACGGAGTCCCGAGCATCCACTAGGACGTCAGAGAAAAACTATTATTATTATTTTCTCCGGCAGGGTCCAAGGGTTATCCACAGGATAACATTAGGATATGATGAAGCGACAGCGGACTTGCACCAATCGGTCAAAGCTTTTCGGGCTCCCAACATGCAATGGGCCCATCCATAGATCCCCGCCTCCTGGCTCAGACAAATCAGTTTTTTGTTTGGTGTGGCAGGAGCTGGACCATGGTTAATGGACTGCTGGTTTTTAGCAGCCATAAGCTTTCTTATTTTATTTTTATAGTCTATTTTTTGAGTGATCTTTCTAAAAAGCGTCTTATACGTACCTTAGAAAGAGTTGCTCCAACAACTCTCAACCGGGCCGCGATAATGCTTACCCATGAGTACAGTGCTGTTTCGGCAGGTGTCTGTGTCGAATATACTAGCAGGTCCAGCAGACGTTACCAGGCTGTGGCCGGAGCATAGGGAGAAGGTAAGGCATCGGTTCCACTTAGAGGGGGAATACGGACACAGCTTTGAGAGGAGACTACCAAACAGTCGCTGACGCGGCTGCCACCTCGGGTGCACCCCTTCCCCCGGTTCATGACCCTTCCCCCGGTTCATGACCAGTTTCCTCCGAGTTTCCCGCCATGAACTGTTTTCCCGCTTCCGTCTGAGACGCTGTGGACTAAGGGACCCAGTCGCAGCATAGGCGGCTATGTGACTGGTGCGTCAGTGTTCACTTGGGTGTCTGTGTTCACTATAGGTTCACGGAGCGGCGGTGTACACTAATAGCATCTGGATCCACTCAGCGTTCGCAGACGTATTGATCGATCCTGGAAGCGGGGTAATTCTCCCTGTATCCCACTCTACGGAGTACGGGTTATACAGCACTAAGTCTCTATCTACCTTTTGAGTATGAATAGTTGGACAAGTTCATAATGCATATGAGTCTGATAATATTACTGTGGTTTCTTCCACTATGCGTCTGAATACGGTTAAAACTTTTATAAAGTAATGCAGTAATATGTTTCTTTTACATACTTGAAATGTATCTGTAGTTATGTGCTCATATTACTTATTGTACTAATGTATAACATGTAACTGACTGCTAGTGTGATTAATGACTTTTCTATAATTCCGTCAGTTTTTTCTATCTATTCCGATCCTCAATGCTGGCGTATAGCAGGGTAGGGTCGGATTGTATGTCACTTTAACGAGTCTTAAAGTGATTACAGTCACAAAGTGTAGTGTGTAGTACGCTGTGTAAGTGTTGATTATTTATCATGCCTAAGAGCAGCAAAGGTGAGGAAGATACACTCAAAGCAACACCAACAATCATATCATGTTTGTCTTGCAAAGCTGGGTTAACCTCTCAGGATCTGGTTCAGGATGGTTTGTGTGCAAATTTTTTAGCCTTCACAAAGATCTCTTGAATAGTACAAGGCAGATACAGGTGCAAGTTGATCCCCCTTCGGCTATGTTTGCGTAAACATTATGCAGTATAGCTGAGCGGATAATTCCAACTTCTGTACCAGGAAGAGGTTACACGATTAACATGCAGCTTCCCACCTGCGGTTTATCACTTCCAGCAGCAGGCTCTCAAAAGAAACAGGCTGAAAAGCCAGTGGTAAGTAAATCTACATCTTCACAGTCTACATATGTTTCAGATGAGGATTCATCGGAGGATGAAGGCTTATTAAGCTCTGGTTCTGCATACGAAGAGGAGGAGGTAGGCCTCAGTTCAGTGGACATAGCTGAGTTAATTAAGGCAATGAAAGACATTCTATTGTTAGAAGAATCAGCAGAGCCTATATTAAAATCCAAGGCACCTGTGTTTAAATGTCCCAAAACAGTTAAGACTGAGTTTCATGGGTCAGAGCAGCTGACGGAAATCATGGAAGAGGCTTGGGCTACGCCCAGTCAGAAGTCAGAATTCCTAGGAATTGGAATTCCAATTATCCTCTTCCAGCTGGGGACTGTTTAAAGAGGGAGGTGGCCCCCAAAGTAGACACGCATGTTATTCGATTAGTGCGAAAATCTACATTACCTCTGCCTTCAACATCATTAAATGATTTCACGGATAGAAGAATGGATGTTTTTTCCCCCCCCTGTCTGAGGCAGTCATGAGACCAGCCATGGCTTCAGCTTGGATGGCAAAAGCAGTGGCTGTCTGGGCTGATGCATTGGAAGGAGATCTTTCAATGGCATCTAGAAAGTAAAAATCCCATATGGCACAAATAAAACAGGCTGCGATGTTCTTGGAAGAAGCAGCTTTGGATATGGGTACAATTGCCTCCAGTGCATCAGCTTCAACAGTAGCCGCTCACAGAGCAGTTTGGCTATGTACATTGAAAGCTGAGTCAGAATCTAAAAATGTTTTGGAGTCTTTACCTTTCTCTGGAGATATTTGGTAAAGAATTGATAGGTATTTGGGAGTCAGAAGCAGACTCCAAGAAAGTACAGTTTCCTTCCACATACAAATTCAAACCTAAAGTTTCAGCTTTTCAGCCCTTTCGGTTTCAAGGAAAAGCTAAAGGGAAAAGTGATGGCAAACAGCCCCAATTCAACAAGTCTGGTAAGACTAAAAAGCACTGGGCTACCGGAGGACCGGATGGTAAAACAGAAAATAAGCCATCAGCCTGATGGTGCAGGCCTCCACCTGGGAGATTCCAGGGTGGGGCCCGTCTTCTTCAGATTTCTCAGATCTGGCAGCAGTCCACAACAGATGCCTGGGTGCAGGAAGCGGTATCTCTAGGTTATGCATTTTCCTTCAAGAAACACCCTCCTCAAAGGTTTTTTTGTACCAGCCCGTCTCGGGTAGAGACAAAGGCCAGGGCTTTGCAAGAGGCAGTTCAGAAATTGCTTCAGTCAGGGGTAATCATTCCAGTTCCTCCTGCACAACGAGGACAGGGTTTTTACTCCAACCTGTTTCTAGTTCAGAAGCCAAATGGGTCATTCCGGCCCATACTCAATCTCAAAGTGCTGAACAAGTATATTTGGGTACCTCGGTTTCATATGGAGACTTTACGTTCCATCATTCTGGCCATGGAGCCAGGGGATTATATGGTATCCCTGTATATCCAGGATGCTTACCTACATGTTCCAATAGCACTGTTCCATCAGTGCTATCTAAGGCTCGCTATCCTCCAACAGCATTTTCAGTTCCAGGCTCTACCTTTTGGGTTAGCCTCAGCCCCCAGAGTATTTACCAAAATTATGGTGGTAATGGCAGTTTATCTCCACCAGCAGGGGATAAGAATTTTTTAAACCTCAATGATCTTTTAATCCTGGCACAGTCTCAGGAATTGCTCCTGTGTCATCTGCAACAGACAATAACATGTTTGCAGAAGCACGGGTGGCTCATAAATTGTGCAAAATCGTCTCTGGTTCCATCACAGCGGATGACTCACTTGGGGGCTGTACTGGATTCAAGCCTTCAAAGAGTATTTTTACCTATGAACAAGATATCTAAAGTTCAGTCAAGGATTCAGGAGCTGCTACACAGTCAAATGGTATCCATTCACGCAGCAACGCGTGTGATGGGATTGATGGTGTCAACTTTCGACATGGTGGAGTATTCTCAGTTCCACTCAAGGCCTCTGCAGTATCTGATCCTTGCCAAATGGAATGGATTTCATCAGATGATAAAAACACAGACTATGGTCCTTATGGAGGAAGTAAGGAGTTCATTAGCCTGGTGGCTACAGACATCCCATCTGGATAAAGGGAGACCCTTTTGGATATCAGATTGGGAAATTCTGACAACAGATGCCAGTCTCCAGGGCTGGGGAGCAGTGTAAGGAAGGTTTTGTTTCCAGGGGCAATGGACCAAGGAAGAAGGTTGCCTGCCAATAAATATATTGGAACTTCGGGCCATATACATGGCACTGATTCAGGCAAAGGACATCCTTCAGGGGAAACCAGTTCAGATCCGCTCGGACAATGCGATGGCAGTAGCGTACCTCAACCATCAGGGAGGAACTCGCAGCCAAAAAGCTATGAAGGAGGTAAGTCACACACTAAAGTGGGTAGAACTTCATCATCCAGCTTTGTCCGCAGTGTTTATTCTGGGAGTCCTAAACTGGGAAGCGGATTTTCTCAGTCGACACGCCATTCAGGCAAGCAAATGGGCTCTACACCTGGAGGTCTTCCGGACTCTAGTCGACAAGTAATGGTTGCCAGAGATAGATCTCATGGCGTCCCATCAGAACAACAAAGTTCTCGCATATGGGTCAAGAACAAAGTATCCCAGAGCGATTTTTGTGGATGCCCTGTTTGTGAGATGGGACTTTCATCTGGCCTATATGTTTCCTCCAATCACCTTATTACCCAGTGTGGTGAGAAAGATAAAGCAAGGAAAGGGTGCCGTGATACTAATAGCTCCAGCTTGGCCCAGGAGACATTGGTACACAGATCTGCAGAGAATGTCGATGGATGCTCCATTCCTGCTCCCTCAAACATCCAGATCTACTGACGCAGGGTCCTTGTTATCACATACATCTGGATTGACTGTCTTTGGCGGCATGGCTCTTGAGACCTCTATCCTGAAGTCAAGAGGATTCTCACAACAGGTAATTCAAACAATGCTCAGAGCAAGGAAACCTTCCTCAGCTCGAATTTATCACCGAATATGGCAAACCTATATACATTGGTGCAGTGAACAGAAAATGGACCCTAGGTCTTTCAGAGTTTCCAGGGTCTTAGCATTCCTTCAGGCAGGAATGGATAAAGGTTTGAAGGTGGCTTCCTTGAGAGTGCAAGTGTCAGCATTGACTGTATGGTTTCAAAATAAAATTGCCAATTTACGGGATGTGCATATTTTTTTCCAGGGAATGCTGCGCATTCAGCCTCCTTTTGTTCCTCCTACAGTGCCTTGGGACTTAAGTTTAGTCCTAAAGGCCCTTCAGCTTGCCCCATTTGAACCACTTAATAAAGTAGATATTAAATGGTTGACAGCTAAAGTTCTTTTTCTACCGGTCATGGCCTCAGCTAGAAGAGTGTCAGATTTAGGGGAATTGTAATGTCGTCCCCCATTTCTGATCTTTTATCCAGATAGAGCGGTTCTCAGAAATAAATCTGGTTATCTTCCCAAGGTGGTGTCTAAATTTCACCTTAACGAAGAAATTGTAGTCCAGGAACCAGGCCTTTCTGCGGGAGATGCATCGCTGGACGTGGTCTGTGCCTTAAGGATCTACGTGGATCGTACCAGTGCCATCAGAAAGACAGATTCTCTCTTCATTCTCTACGGATTTCACAAGAGAGGATGGCCTGCTGATAAACAGACACTGGCGAGGTGGCTTCTGATGACTATTTCAGAAGCATATTCTCACGCTGATCTCCCTGTTCCGGTTAATGTCTCTGCTCACTCTACTCGTAATGTAGGTCCATCATGGGCAGCACAACATGGTGCTTCAGCAGAACAGATATGGGTAGAAAAAAGAAAAAGGGGGGTCGCACAGACCTATATATGTATTAGACAATGATTATTCAGTAAGTCACATACGGTCCTTTCCCATATATTAAATCTTATTGTTTATCTATCACTTATATTCTATGGGAGGTGCTCCTGGGAATAAATTATACATATGTAGAAACCAGAAGAAGGAAGTATTCCCTATTATGGGCACACTCGGACAGATATGTAAGGCAGCCACATGGTCTTCCATTAACACATTCATTAGACATTATGCCATGGATACCTTTGCCTCTCAGTGCTGAATTCGAGAGAAGGATTCTCCTATCCAATCAGGAGCGTCCCCACCACTAAATTGCTTTGGGAAATCCCAATATTATCCTGTGGATAACCTGTGGACCCTGCCGGAGAAATATACGTTATGGTAAGAACTTACTGTTGGTAACGGTATTTCTCCTAAGTCCACAGGATCCACAGGGAAGGGTGTGCATATGTGTTCTTCTCGCCTGATTAGGGCCATCTATGATGCTCCTGCCTTAAGCTTTGGGAAAACAACTGATTTGTCTGAGTCAGGAGGCGGGACTATATGGACGGGCCCGTTGCATGATGGGAGGCCGAAAAGCTTTGACCGATTGGTGCAAATCCGCTGTTGCTTCATCATATCCCAATGTTATCCTATGGATCCTGTGGACTTAGGAGAAATACCGTTATCAACTGTAAGTTCTTACCATAACGCATATATTACTGGCTCCAGCTGTATAATAAATGCATCTGAACACGGATGTATTTACTCTTTATCCAACTCTGTATACCTCACTGCTGCAGTGACACATCCTCACAGTATGTAGCATATGTGAGAACTAGCCATTAAAGCCCAGTTACATCTATTCAGTTATAAGTGGAGATTATACTGAAATGTACTGTATATGACTCAGAATCGGCTGTATTTGTGTGCTCACACTTCCAGACGCATTCAGCTCAGCATCAGGCCCTAGTGATGAAACTCTGTTTTAAGCAGCAGATAGAAATGCAATCACAGTTATTCTAAATGTCATCAGACATGTGATCTATTGCTTACTTATTTTATCTCCTGTCACTGTGTTAATAAGTCTGCGTCTGATTCACACCTCACTTTCTTGTTGTTACATTTGCATATTCGGGTCCACCTGTCCGGTTTACCACTGTACCTTGGGAGAAAAGGACAGCGCTAAGGGATTTAACAAAGAGACATAGGATGGATTTGGGTAATTTTCAGTCAGTAAACTCAGGGGTAATTAACAGACATCCACAGTACTCTCACATATAAGGAGATGTACTAAGCAGTGATAAAAGTATAGAAGTGAGCAAATGGAGAAGTTGCCCATGGCAACCAATCAGCTGCTGTGTATACTTTTATAGTATGCAAATTATAAATGTTACGTCAATGCTGATTGGTTGCTACTGTCAACTTCTCCACTGGCTCACTTCTCCACTTTTATCATTGCTTAGTACATCGCCCCCAGGATCAGTTCTTTTCCTACATCTATCTGGGGGAAATTATTTGTTATTATGTTTACTGCAGCATTGGTTTACTACATGCAAACTAAAAAATTGGAGTCTAACTTTCTGTTTTGTGTCAAATAAATACCCCAATTTCTCGTCATGCCAGGGTACTGTATAATGATGTCATTTACCCCAGTTGGTGCTCACATTAGCCTTTTAAATTGCCTATAAAACAGCTGTCTGAAATCTAGCCTATAAATGTTAGTAATTTACCCCATTCAATAGAGTATTTTCCAGACACAGTTTTATTTTTTCAGAATAATGATTAGGCATGTGAGGATTTCATGACAAAAAATTCTAGAAAGTATCAGAGTTACAGCAAAAATGTTGTTTTTGTCAGAAAATGACCCCAGTAACCCTAATCCTGTTAGCACTCGCTAAAGGGGTTATGTCCTCCTTTCAGTATTTGACAAGCACTGTACCGATTATGCCATCTATAGATGGCTATAGCGATACAGTCCCCATTGCCAACAGAGGAAACAACACATCTGTAGCGTTTCCGGCTTCAGCAAAGCCTTTTAGTCATTGCCAGGTCCTCACTGGGTGAAAGTGTCATGCACATGCACAGACTGCCTCCATGCATGCCATAGCAGCCTGTTGCTTGCAGCAGTAGGCTGCCAGCAACACTGAGGAAGATGCTGCAGAGGAGGAGGGCGTTGCTGGACCTTGCCGGAGGAGGAAGTAATGTTAAATACCAATGGTATATCCTTACTATCAGTGCGTTACTAAATAAAATGGTAATAAGTGCTACTGTTAAATAGGGCCCATCAATGAGTGATAAATTTCAGTGTGAGTGATAAATTGCATCAGCCATTCAGCTTCTAACAGCCATTTTTCAAACACAGCCTGTAACATGGCAGTTAGGAGCTGATTGGCTTGTGCAATTTATCATTCACAGTGAAATTTATCACTCATTGATAAATGAGCCCATTAGTCTGGATGGTGATTATAGGATCTCCAGAGGAAGGTGCATGAGAGAATGTTCCTATACTGCCCCACAGCTGAAAAAGGGGGCTACACATACTGCAGGTTTAATAGGGCAGTACGGATGGTGTAATGGCTAGCATTACTGCCTCCCAGCACTGAGGTCATGGGTTCGGTTCCCACCATGGCCCAAACTGTGTGGAGTTTGTATATCCTCCCCGTACTTGTGTGGGTTTCCTCCGAGTACTCCGGTTTCCTCCCACAATCCAAAAATATACTGGTTTGTTAATTGGCTTCCAACAAAAATTAACCCTAGTGTGAATGTGTGTGTACATGTGATAGGGAATATAGATTGTAAGCTACAATGGTGCAGGGACTCATGGCCAAATATTCTCTGTAAAGCGCTGCGGAATATGTGTGCACTATATAAATAACTGGTAATAAATAATAATGATTACGCCAAGAGAAATGTGCCTAACATTGGTAAGACGTTTGAAAGCTTGCTCACTTTTACCAAACAATTATTTTTAATAACTGGACCAAAAAAAATCATATATATATAGACATAGACATGTCTTGATAAAAAGGATCAAAGTCCCTGAAACGTTGACCACCACTGCTTGCCAGCATCATTTTTTTTTCTGCGTCAGGAGTGCCAACCACCATTGCCGTATATACTGTACCCTATTTGGGACAGGTGAGGCACCCGCCTTGTTGCCAGACATTGCTCCTGTGAGTGCAGGACGACCACTGCTGCATGTATATATATATATATATATATATATATATATAGCATGCAGGAAGAATGGGCGGCACTCTCCAGGCTTTAAAGTTTCAATAGCGTCCTTTAATCCTACGTTACGTTTCGGGCTTGCGCCCGTCGTCAGGGACAATCTGTATGATTGTCCCTGACGACGGGCGCAAGCCCGAAACGTAACGTAGGATTAAAGGACGCTATTGAAACTTTAAAGCCTGGAGAGTGCCGCCCATTCTTCCTGCATGCTACTACAGGGTTACCGACCCAGGGAGGGCACCAGAGCAAGTACTTGAGGAGACCATATTATACTGAGTGCCGGACTGAACCGAATTTGTATATATATATTTATATATATATATATACATACACACACACACACACACACACACACACACACACACTAGTTGAATACCCATGCCTTGCTACAGAGTATCAAGTATTCCGTGTGTGTAACTTACATTTTTAAGTACTTCATGGTAAACTAATTAGACTTACAACAGAACATGGTCCGCCCGCCGCTGTCAATCTTTGTCAGGCCGCACCTCCGGGTGGGCCTTCCCCGGATTTATGCTGTCAAAAGACTGGCGCTGAGGAGAATAATCTGCCTACTTCTTTGCCCCATCCCGCTTCTGATGCTGCCCTGCTCAGTGCTGTAAATGCTGTGTGCCTACGTCACAAAAGCAAGCTACTGTCCAAATTTTAAGTTCCTAGTCCGTATGGTTTTGGAGATTTTGTGATGAGTCAGTGGTATTTGCCTATGTGTGTATATACAACTATATATATATATATATATATACACATACATATGTAATACAGAATAATATGTATGTGATGTTCATTATTTATAATATACTTTGTGTGTGCCAAATATTGTTTATGTAGATATGGCCATGGTGCTTTATGATCAGACTTTTTTCCCCTATATTTACAGGCAATTTGTTGACAAAAA
The DNA here is from genome assembly GCF_028390025.1 of Pseudophryne corroboree. Taxonomy (NCBI): domain Eukaryota; kingdom Metazoa; phylum Chordata; class Amphibia; order Anura; family Myobatrachidae; genus Pseudophryne; species Pseudophryne corroboree. Next base: position 676,237,562 of record NC_086445.1, on the reverse strand, counting down.
ATAAAGTGTGAATATGAATGTGTCAATATAATAGCTAGAAGCCAATGTGAATGTTTCTCTGTTGGTGCAAAACTCGCCCTTATGAAGGTGCCTTCTTTCAACTGGCAACAGGTGACAGACATGTAAAACGCAGAACTGCATTTTCTATTTAACTGCTGGGAAAACTGTCAACAAGATTACAGGTTCTCACTAGTTCTCACTAGTCAAAAAGTTCTTATTATGTTTTGTAGTCTTACGCCACTTGTTTTGTATACCCTATAGGTGTACGGATTGTTATTAATAAGGAGAAGAATAGATGCTCTCCAGATAGCACCATACGATTTACCGTAATCAATATATTTTCCAATTACATTAATTACAACTGTTAATGCTATTTAAATGTACTTCAATGAAAAATAACTGTGTAATAGATATCTGTTAAAATAACTAAAAATATTCTGTGGATTACAAATCTGGATTTGCAGTATTTCAGAGCAGGATTAACATAATAGCTCATGGAAGTTGCTGACTATATGTAAGTCCAAACATGGTGTCAGACTGTCAGTAACACTGTTCAAGGGGGTGGATAAGCGAGTTATCTCTGTGTAATGTATGTATGAACTTTTTCTCTTTATACAAATGACTGTGCAATGTGTTATTGGTAATGGGGTTGGTAATTCTGAGGTCAGGAGTTCAATTCCTGGCCAAGGCACTGTCTTGAGTAGAGTTTGTATATTCCTCATAGTATTTGCGTGGGTTTCCTCCAGGTGTTCCCTGTCCTCCCACACTCCAAAAACATACTGGCATATTAACTGGATTCTGGATTAAATGATCCCTCGTTTTTAAACTCCATAGTGGCAGACAGGCTCGGCGCTACCCGCTCAGCAAAGGGATGCAAAGCAGGTAGGCGCCGGACTGGAGAGGCACTCTCCCTGCTTTGCATCCCTGCTGCTGCGCCTGTCTCCTCTGCTGCCGGCTGCTGTGCCTGTCACACTGACAGGCAGCGGCACCTTGTAGCCTCCTCCCCACTCCCCTGTGACAGCAGCAGTGTTCGGCTGAAAGGGAGAGGAGTTATGTGTTGTTGAGGGGGCGGAGCTATGTGGGCCTAAGGGGGCAGAGCTACACTTGACCAGGCAGCTATCGTAAGTACGCTTTAGGGGAGAACCAGAATACTGTATATGGATCAAATTGTGATGTGGCATAGGAGTCAGTGTCCCTCCTGTGATTAGTTCTGATGCAGTAGCTGCCATTTACCACTTCTGTAAATGGGATGCTTGATTCCCCATTACTCCAAAGTAGTGTCCAACCCAGCTATGTAGACACAGCTGCTTCCACATATGTGTGTGTAGTATATCAAACATAGAAACATTGTGCTCTGTTCATAAACAGTTTTATCCTATTACGAGAAGGCTATGCAATTTTAATTTTATTTAGATCTTGTTAAGACTGCTAGTTTTGTTAACATTATTTATTAGTGTAATGTTTTTTGTTACCTTTTGTCTACATTTTTATTAGACTTTTTATGGATAAAGTTCATTTGTGTTATGCACACTATGATCTGCCATTTCTATGTTTCTATTAAATCCATCCAAAGTAGTGCTCTGTAGTTTTCTCCAAGGACATTGTGACTTAGGGGGACATTTACTAAGCAGTGATAAGAGCGGAGAAGTGAGCCAGTGGAGAAGTTGCCCCATCAACCAATCAGCAGCTCTGTATCATTTGATAGTATGCAAATTCTAGATGTTATTTCAGTGCTGATTGGGTGCAACTTCTACACTGGCTCACTTCTCCGCTCTTATCACTGCTTAGTAAATGTCCCCCTTAATTTCCTTTTCCTGTGTGGCCTTTACTATACACTGAACCGCCATCTGGACCTCAAGGGCGGCATGTGCTAAGATGTTACACTGAGCTAAGCTGCGTTGCACTGCGCTAATAGCTCTCTTATTGCTCCAAAGCCCCCGCCCTCCACCTCCTACTCCCCCGGAGCAGCGCTGCCGCCTCCCACCTCTCCCCTGTCCGGAAAGTGAGGACACCAAGGAACAAACATCCCCCCCTCTTCCACCATCTCCTGCTCCCTCCACAGCCTCCTCCTTTCCCGGCCGCGCAGCAACACCAGAGCCGCACACACTCTCCCTGCCCGGCGCTGGCTGCAGATGGCAGCGAGTGAGCAGGGATGTCATGGAGCTGCAGCCAGTCAAAGGCGCATCTATCTGCCCGGGTGACACCCCCCCTTCCCATGGTGTAAAGTCACCGTGGTTCCCCACATTGCTTCCTCCCCCTGGGGTATGGCGGGATCAGGCTGCGGCTATTCTCTCCTTGTGATGTGACCTGTGGCGTGGCAGCCAGGCTCCAGACTGTTACCAAATGTGCCAAACGTGCCAGACTGTTACCAAAAGCGTCTGGGAACGGATCCATAACACGTCCCTGTCCATGGGTCACACCCCGGTGTAATGAGAGTCGCCATGTCGGCACAGTCTGCATGTAATGCCTCCGCTGTGCATGGTGCTGTCACCCCGGGGTGTAGGCGAGGGACAATCTATGTGGTGTGTACGTGTCTGCTGGGGTCACTGCGATAACACCGCATCGGAGCGGTAAGAGGGCTATAAGCGCAACGTAATATCTTAGTACATCCCGCCCTTAGCCTTAATAAAAACTACTGTACATGGAGGTGTCAAATGTGCTGTGTCTCAACAGGTCTCATCTTCCACCAGAAGCATGCTTGTAATGCCTGGTTCCAGTTTATCCTTGAGATAATGCCTTTGACGCGCGTTGCCCCTTTTTCCGTTATGGGAAGGTGCAAAATTATAGTTGCAGGGGGGCGCTGAACACCTTAGCACCGGCCCTGGTGAATGACTGAATATTCTCTGCAAAGCACTGCATAATATGGTTGCGCTCAGGGCCGTAACTAGGGTGGTGTGGTCGGTGAAGGTACAGAGCACAGATGCCCTGTGGGCTTCTGCAATTTATACTACTAAAATACAGTGGTGGCCAAAATTGCGGACACTTTTTGAAATGTGAAAGTTTTTCAACTTCGAATGCTTATAAAAACTGTTACACTTCACGCAGTGCAATGATTCATATAAAATTAAAGGAAATGTAATGCTGAATTCAACACAATAAACAGAGGTCAAATATTTGCATTACAAGGGAAGTTATGCAGTGAAAACACCACTTAGGGTGAAAATCCCTGTGTACTTATGATGTCACTGTCCTATCAGTATTTTGTTGGGTATCCTTTATTTTTTAAGACAGCAGCACCATGTGCCATGAGACAATTATAGCCTCAATTAATTTTCTTTTATTGGATGGACGCCTTGGATGGACATCAATGACATACAGTTGCTGGGATGGCCAGGAAACAGCCCAGACCTGAACCCCATAGAACATTTGTGGTTCCGTTTGAAAAAACTGGTACATCTGAGGCATCCATCCAATAAAAGAGAATTAATTGAGGCTAGAATTATCTCATGGCACCACATAATAAAGAAAGAAGAGCTCCAAACATTGGTTTGCTCAATGCCACGTTGCTGTGCTGCTCTCTCGAAAAATAAAGGATACTCAGAGAAATACTGATAGGACCGTGACATCAGAGGCGGAACTACCGGCAGTGCAGGCAGTGCACTGCACTGGGGCCCGCCTCTGTCCAGGGGCCCAAGCATGTAATGAGTCAAACTGACTCATTACATGCCGCTGTGCGCTGCAGGCAACCGCTGCCCGCAGCGCACAGCCGCCCGGAGATAGGAGCTGAGCAGCGGTACAGACGGGGGAAGGAGGAGGGAGCCGGAGGACGGAGCCGCAGCAGCGCTTTGTTACTGGTGGAGGCGCTGCTGCTGCTGCTCCTCTGCTTCCCTATAGGCTGTCTTCCGAGAACAGCCTATAGGGAAGCAGAGGGGCAGCAGCAGCAGCGCCTCCACCAGTAACAAAGCGCTGCTGCGGCTCCGTCCTCCGGCTCCCTCCTCCTCATTCTCTACTGCCCGGGAATCGTCGTCTGACGCAGCTGCACCGAGGAGCCTGAGGGTAAGTATACTTCTTCTTTCTTTCTTTCTTTCTTTCTTTCTTTCTTTCTTTCTTTCTTTCTTTCTTTCTTTCTTTTTCTTTCCTTCTTTCTTTCTTGTGCCTGCCTGCCGCAATGTGTAAAAAGGGGGGACTACCTGCCGCACTGTGTAAAAAGGGGGGACTGCCTGCCGCAATGTGTAAAAAGGGGGGACTACCTGCCGCAATGTGTAAAAAGGGGGGACTGCCTGCCGCAATGTGTAAAAAGGGGGGACTGCCTGCCGCAATGTGTAAAAAGGGGGGACTGCCTGCCGCACTGTGTAAAAAGGGGGGACTGCCTGCCGCACTGTGTAAAAAGGGGGGACTGCCTGCCGCAATGTGTAAAAAGGGGGGACTACCTGCCGCAATGTGTAAAAAGGGGGGACTGCCTGCCACTGTGTAAAAAGGGGAATCTGCCTGCCGTAATGTGTAAAAATGGGGACGCTGTCTGCCGTAATGTGTAACAAGGGCACGCTGTCTGCCGTAATGTGTAAAAAGGGCACGCTGTCTGCCGTAATGTGTAACAAGGGCACGCGGTCTGCCGTTATGTGTAAAAAGGGGTAATCTGCCCGACGCTATGTGTAAAAATGGGGAATCTGCCTGCCGTAATGTGTAAAAAAGGGGGGCTGCCTGACGCTATGTGTAAAAATGGGGAATCTGCCTGCTGCTATGTGTAAAAAGGAGGAATCTGCCTGCCGTAATGTGTAAAAATGGGGACGCTGTCTGCCGTAATGTGTAACAAGGGCACGCTGTCTGCCGCAATGTGTAACAAGGGCACGCTGTCTACCGTAATGTGTAAAAAGGGCACGCTGTCTGCCGTAATGTGTAACAAGGGCACGCGGTCTGCCGTTATGTGTAAAAAGGGCACGCTGTCTGCCGTTATGTGTAAAAAGGGCACGCTGTCTGCTGTAATGTGTAAAAAGAGGAATCTGTTCGCTGTAAGGTGTAAAAGGGTCTCTACCTGGTGTAGTGGTGCTACTGTGCGGCGTAATTTGAATAATGGAGACTACTGTGTTGGTATTATTTTGTGGCCACACCCCTTCCCCACGAAGCCACGCCACTATGTATTTTTGCGCGCGCCTACGGCGCGCACTGCCCCCGGGGTGGACTTGGATGGGGGGGGGGGCCCAAAGCATTTTGTCGCACCTGGGCCCATCGCTTGCTTGTTCCGCCACTGCGTGACATCATAAGTACACAGGGATTTGCACCCTAAGTGTTGTTTTCACTGCATAACTTCCCTTGTAATGCAAATATTTGTTTATTGTGTTGAATTCAGCATTACATTTCCTTTCATTTAATATATGAATCATTGCACTGCGTGAAGTGTAACTTTTTTATAAGCATTCCAATTTAAAAACATTCAAATTTCAAAAGTCTCCGCAATTTTGGCCACCAATGTACATATCAGAAAGGCTTTGGATGTGAGTGTTATGCCCAATGCAGGAATTACAGTAGATGCAGCTGGTGTAGCTATCTGAATGGCCTGATCAGTATTATCTTTGTATCTGGATGCCGACTAACTGAATGATGGAGAGAGACTTGAAAGGAGTGCAGGACTGATTTACAGAACATGACATCACAGGCCTGAAAAATTATCAAACATAGGGGGAGATGTATCATCAGTGAAAAGAGAGGGGAAGTGGACCAGTGGAGAAGTTGCCCACACCAACCAATAAGCTTTGAAGTAACATTTATCAAGTGATGTCTATAAATTGATAGGTAGATGCTGATTGGTTGCTATGGGCACCTTCTCCACTGACTCACTTCTCTGCTACTTGCGCTGCTTGATACATTGCTTTTATACAGCATACAACATTACTGACACATTCTATGTGGTATTGGCTACTGGGCAACCAGACTCTGCTGCTGGACTGTCCTCTCGGCCCCCCACCCACCACCACCTCCCTGGTCCATACAGACTGCTCTTCATTTTTGTTTTAACATAAATTCAAAACACCAAGGTATTGCAAGTCTTCCCTCATTGGCCCATTTAATCAGAGGGGCCTGCTGGTGCATCTCCATTAATACCTATTTAAGCACTGTATACGACCTTTGTGTTTCTCTGTATATATATATATATATATATATATATATATATACCACTCATAGGGAGATTCCATGCTCCATCAGAGGTGCATTATGGATGCAGGTATATACTCAAGACACGGTCAATTTTTCTAAAATAAGTGCACATACTAAATTACATATTCATTTAGAGGTTCCGAAGAACTCACAAACAATATATAATGGGGGCTCTTTTAATGCATTTTCAGTGGTGATAGAAAACTGTGTCTATCAACTACATTTACCCACGTTACAGTGACATTTACTAGAAAACTGCAATCCATTTAAAGGTGCCAAATCCTGCTACACGTATATACAATACAATACAATACAATACAATACAATACAATACAAGTGCAATGGTGTAATACATCCTGGGCTTATGTCTATGAGACTAGTGACAGGTGTGCTATGCCCTAGAATGCATGCACCATGTTTGGTTACCTTTACCAGGTGATATAGCATGCCCATAAATAATACAATACATACATTAATAGCATTTGTTAGTTTCAGGAATGTAGAGACATGAATATACTCAGAGAAATAGAGACGAAAGTAATTTACTTTAGTTTTCACTAGTGGTTATTCTTTTGGGTCCCACAGAGAAATAATCCTGATTTGCCAATCCCAGCCTGGCACAATCAAGCATTTGCTATCAACTGATCAACCATCCCTGCAGTATTGTGTTTATTTGCGACACAATCACTCACCTTCGCTGTTCAGCTGGTTGTACTGCTCTGTAAATTCTGTCAGAGATTCCTCTATGGTCTCAGTTCGAGGAACTGAGAGTGAGAATCGACGCTTGAAATTTTTCACCTTGTTCATGTTGACAGGTTAGACCTAGGGGAGTAAGAGATGACCGTGTGTGAGAAAGACTTGAGGAAAGGAAAGAGGAAGCATGCAAGAGAAGAATGAGGGCAGGGGGAGCAGCAAGATATGGAGTAAAGAGTGAGGCAGAGGAGGAAAGGGAAATCAGGGAAAGAGGGCACGACGTGGACCTAAGTGAACACAGTAAGTTTGGGGAGAGGACAGAAATGTTGCTGGTGAATGGAAAGAGGCAATTTGTGAATAAAGAGAAACAGTATATACGTTACACAGAACGCAGCAGAAGTACAGATAACCATGAATGTGTTCTGGAGTGAAGAATATATGGAAGAAGTAGAGAGAAGTACAGGCTGCCTGTGTAAGGAGCACAGTGCGAGAGTGTGGGAGGGCTGCATCTGCTGCATCTCTTATCACTGTCTTCTAGATGTGATAAATGAGATTCTCCACTAAGAGACAAGTCACTGCATATCTGATCATCATGGAAATGGTAGATCTGGTGACCTGTACAAATGCCCTACTATTTTAATAAGCTATCTGCCCCTGCTCATGCAATAATGCCTGCATTCCTGGTCCCATGGTTTTATGATGCAGTAACACTAGAACTGGAAACACTCCACTTCTTCATTAGTAGCCTAATAATTCCAGAACTGTAATCATGCTGTAACAAAATCCATGATACTGCACCTGTGTGTGAATGGAATATTGTATTGCTGCGCTGAGTCACAGTAGGGCTGCTTGGTACTGCAGGTGTTAATGATCCCTGCGCTTCCCTTTTAATATGCAGCTACTTCTGCTTTTTTTGCTGGAAATGTGTTCCCAGGAATGCATCGCACTGACTGAGTAAACAAAACCCATCCTTTTGTAAGGGAGGAATCTTACCTGCTGCTGCCCATCCCTATAAATAGTAAATTACAAACTACATTTTAGTTACACAAGTAATAGGAACCTTTTGTCTACAAGGTCAGCAAAGTTCATGACACATAGAAAATACTGAAGGTCAATTACAAACACACCCAGCACCAAGGTAATTTAAGTAATAGCAATCCCATCACAGCCAACCGTACATCTTCATTTGCAGAGGCATTCCCAGGTTTTAAAAAGATGTCCCAGGAAACTTTGTCCTTATTTTTTGATAAGGAATACCTGCACACTAAAATACTTTATATTCAGCTAAAATGCATATTTCACTTTCTGCTATTGGTCTCAAGGCTTTATCTGTATATATAATAAAGTTGTCATTTTTGTCTGTTTGTTCCGGCATTACGCAAAAACGACTGGATATATTTGGATAGTGTTAGATAGCTTAGTGACCCAAAAAGAAACTGAGGTATGTATTATCTCGATGTGATCAGGGACAGGAGCAATAAGGTGTGTGCAGTGTGTAGACTCATCAAGTCCAAAATGAGTAAATGTAAATACACATTTTTGGGGAGAAATATACTTCTGGGGACTGTTTATGAACTATGGAGTAAATCCGCAGGCAAATGCAAGTAAGTTAATATTTATTGAATAGCAACATTTAAAATGCAAAACAAAATTTGGGTTATAGAAAACATCATTATGGGGGATGTACTGCATCAAGCCAAGATGAGGATTGTAGTGCACCTAGATTTAATAGGACAGTACCAGTAACCACCAGCTCTGCATGGCTGTTTCCAGCCCCTTCATAAAGTCACTGACAAACGTCAGTGTCATGCAGACTGGATAAAGTGAAGGGGCCATGCAGTACTGCTAGAGCACAGGTCCCCTGCTTGCTTACTCCCAGACAACCGCTCCTCACTTCATGAGTTGAGATCAGGCTCTTCCACACAATGCCTGTGTGTGTGCGCTGGGCCAGATTAATTTCCACATTGGCCTGGGACTGAAAAGTTTAAGACCTTTTGTGAAGTGGAGGAGGTATGGCTTCTCTGCTAATTTGGTGTCGCCCCCTCGGATGGTGTCATCAAGCAGTAGTGAGACTAGGTATAGGCTGGAGGCTGGCCAGCAGCTCCCGGAGCATGCCGAAAATAGGGGAGTGAAAGAAGGCCATGCCCACAAAATGTCATAAACTAGAGGCATGGCTTCGTGGACACATGGCCACACCCCTTTTGCAAATGCATGCAAAAAGATCTGCAATGGGTATGACAGGGGTCGGGATGTGCTAAGCTGAAAATGTGGCCATATACTCCAATAATGCGTTGTCTGCATTTGGCTGCATCTCCATATGTACCAAACTCAGGAATGTGATACACTCCGGAGCTTGGACCCAGTAGGAAACGCCATGTTTAGATGGAGTTGATTAACAGAAGACTATGGGCTTCTTTTTCCATTCTACTACTGACTGGATCCCTCCCTCCTCTCGTTGTGTGAGTCATTCTGCACATGTGCAGGACTCCAGGGTCATAACCCAGGAAATTATTATTTTGCAAAGCACAGCTCCTATCAGGAGAGCTGTCCATTGTGATTTTAATTGCATTTCTAGATACATAACGGCATTATTAACACCAGTATTTACCCAATAAGTGGCGCGATGTATCACATCCACGATGCAATGCTCAGTGCATCCTGCTCAGGGTGAGTGGGCACACCGGGTGACACTCACTCTAGTGATGGCACTGAGCGGGGCTGGAGGGTTACAGGTAACAGTATTTCAGGTGATATAATTATCAGACTGACATAATTTTATTCATTTCACACTGCTCACATGCAGACTGCTGGAATATCTCTCTTTAGAATACACTGAAGGGGCATGTTACAAACGGAATGCAGCATTGTGCTTTATATACGTAGATCTCCTTGGATGGAGCATTCGCAGCATGACCTTCCTACATATTATGAATGGTCTTGAAAATTGCAAATCCTGTGAAATAGGCGTGGATAAAGCCTTTTCTGGATAACGTAGGTATAGATGTGTCCCTGCTCATTGTGTTGTCTATTCGCGGCAATAAATACTGTGCCCAGTGCTATGTACGGGTTTGTGGGTATGCACCCGCTATCCTGGGAATGCATGGTGTGTACGCAGGTCGCAGGCTGACAAATCGGGAAAGCAGTCTCATGCAAGACCCATTTGCGGTAGGATGAGCAGGGACACATCTGTATATTGCTAATCTGTCATAATTTGAATGTAGCTCAGAATGGGATGCATCCGGTTGTTAGTACTACAGGTAGAGTTTGGAACAGATTGTAACCCCATTGACAGGGGCTGTAATCTGCAGCAGATCTGTGACATTTCCTGCATTCAGCTGTTAGTACATAGCAATCCATAAATATGCAGAAACTGCAGTTTCTACTAGAGATGAGCGGGTTCGGTTCCTCGGAATCCGAACCCGCCCGAACTTCAGCTTTTTTTACACGGATCCGAGCGACTCGGATCTTCCCGCCTTGCTCGGTTAACCCGAGCGCGCCCGAACGTCATCATGACGCTGTCGGATTCTCGCGAGACTCGGATTCTATATAAGGAGCCGCGCGTCGCCGCCATTTTCACACGTCCATTGAGATTGATAGGGAGAGGACGTGGCTGGCGTCCTCTCCATTTAGATTATAAGAGAGAGAGATTTACTGGAGCTTAGGACTAGGAGGAGTACTGTAGAAGTGTAGAGAGTGCAGAGAGTTTACTAGTGAGTGACCACCAGACAGTGCAGTTTATTTAATATATCCGTTCTCTGCCTGAAAAAAGCGATACACACAGTGACTCAGTCACATACCATATCTGTGTGCACTGCTCAGGCTCAGCCCAGTGTGCTGCATCATCTATATATATTATATATCTGTCTGACTGCTCAGCTCACACAGCTTATAATTGTGGGGGAGACTGGGGAGCACTGCAGTGCCAGTTATAGGTTATAGCAGGAGCCAGGAGTACATAATATTATATAGTGAGTGACCACCAGACAGTGCAGTTTATTTAATATATCCGTTCTCTGCCTGAAAAAAGCGATACACACAGTGACTCAGTCACATACCATATCTGTGTGCACTGCTCAGGCTCAGCCCAGTGTGCTGCATCATCTATATATATTATATATCTGTCTGACTGCTCAGCTCACACAGCTTATAATTGTGGGGGAGACTGGGGAGCACTGCAGTGCCAGTTATAGGTTATAGCAGGAGCCAGGAGTACATAATATTATATTAAAATTAAACAGTGCACACTTTTGCTGCAGGAGTGCCACTGCCAGTGTGACTGACCAGTGACCTGACCACACTGACCACCAGTATAGTTAGTAGTATACTTATATTGTGATTGCCTGAAAAAGTTAAACACTCGTCGTGTGACTTCACTTGTGTGTTGTTGTTTTTTTTATTCTATAAAAATAAAACTCATTCTGCTGACAGACAGTGTCCAGCAGGTCCGTCATTATATAATATATAATATATACCTGTCCGGCTGCAGTAGTGATATATATATATTTTTTATATCATTTATCATCCAGTCGCAGCAGACACAGTACGGTAGTTCACGGCTGTGGCTACCTCTGTGTCTGCACTCGGCAGGCAGTCCGTCCATAATTGTATACCACCTAACCGTGGTTTTTTTTCTTCTTTATACATACATACTACTACGACATCTCTTTATCAACCAGTCTATATTAGCAGCAGACACAGTACAGTACGGTAGTTCACGGCTGTGGCTACCTCTGTGTCTGCACTCGGCAGGCAGTCCGTCCATAATTGTATACCACCTAACCGTGGTTTTTTTTTCTTTCTTCTTTATACATACATAGTTACATAGACATCTCTTTATCAACCAGTCTATATTAGCAGCAGACACAGTACAGTACGGTAGTTCACGGCTGTGGCTACCTCTGTGTCTGCACTCGGCAGGCAGTCCGTCCATAATTGTATACCACCTAACCGTGGTTTTTTTTTCTTTCTTCTTTATACATACATAGTTACATAGACATCTCTTTATCAACCAGTCTATATTAGCAGCAGACACAGTACAGTACGGTAGTTCACGGCTGTGGCTACCTCTGTGTCTGCACTCGGCAGGCAGTCCGTCCATAATTGTATACCACCTAACCGTGGTTTTTTTTTCTTTCTTCTTTATACATACATAGTTACATAGACATCTCTTTATCAACCAGTCTATATTAGCAGCAGACACAGTACAGTACGGTAGTTCACGGCTGTGGCTACCTCTGTGTCTGCACTCGGCAGGCAGTCCATAATTGTATACTAGTATCCATCTCCATTGTTTACCTGAGGTGCCTTTTAGTTGTGCCTATTAAAATATGGAGAACAAAAATGTTGAGGTTCCAAAATTAGGGAAAGATCAAGATCCACTTCCACCTCGTGTTGAAGCTGCTGCCACTAGTCATGGCCGAGACGATGAAATGCCAGCAACGTCGTCTGCCAAGGCCGATGCCCAATGTCATAGTACAGAGCATGTCAAATCCAAAACACCAAATATCAGTAAAAAAAGGACTCCAAAACCTAAAATAAAATTGTCGGAGGAGAAGCGTAAACTTGCCAATATGCCATTTACCACACGGAGTGGCAAGGAACGGCTGAGGCCCTGGCCTATGTTCATGGCTAGTGGTTCAGCTTCACATGAGGATGGAAGCACTCAGCCTCTCGCTAGAAAACTGAAAAGACTCAAGCTGGCAAAAGCACCGCAAAGAACTGTGCGTTCTTCGAAATCCCAAATCCACAAGGAGAGTCCAATTGTGTCGGTTGCGATGCCTGACCTTCCCAACACTGGACGTGAAGAGCATGCGCCTTCCACCATTTGCACGCCCCCTGCAAGTGCTGGAAGGAGCACCCGCAGTCCAGTTCCTGATAGTCAGATTGAAGATGAAGATGTTGAAGTACACCAGGATGAGGAGGATATGGGTGTTGCTGGCGCTGGGGAGGAAATTGACCAGGAGGATTCTGATGGTGAGGTGGTTTGTTTAAGTCAGGCACCCGGGGAGACACCTGTTGTCCGTGGGAGGAATATGGCCGTTGACATGCCTGGTGAAAATACCAAAAAAATCAGCTCTTCAGTGTGGAGGTATTTCAACAGAAAAGCGGACAACAGGTGTCAAGCCGTGTGTTGCCTTTGTCAAGCTGTAATAAGTAGGGGTAAGGACGTTAACCACCTCGGAACATCCTCCCTTATACGTCACCTGCAACGCATTCATAATAAGTCAGTGACAAGTTCAAAAACTTTGGGCGACAGCGGAAGCAGTCCACTGACCAGTAAATCCCTTCCTCTTGTAACCAAGCTCACGCAAACCACCCCACCAACTCCCTCAGTGTCAATTTCCTCCTTCCCCAGGAATGCCAATAGTCCTGCAGGCCATGTCACTGGCAATTCTGACGAGTCCTCTCCTGCCTGGGATTCCTCCGATGCATCCTTGCGTGTAACGCCTACTGCTGCTGGCGCTGCTGTTGTTGCTGCTGGGAGTCGATGGTCATCCCAGAGGGGAAGTCGTAAGCCCACTTGTACTACTTCCAGTAAGCAATTGACTGTCCAACAGTCCTTTGCGAGGAAGATGAAATATCACAGCAGTCATCCTGCTGCAAAGCGGATAACTGAGGCCTTGACAACTATGTTGGTGTTAGACGTGCGTCCGGTATCCGCCGTTAGTTCACAGGGAACTAGACAATTTATTGAGGCAGTGTGCCCCCGTTACCAAATACCATCTAGGTTCCACTTCTCTAGGCAGGCGATACCGAGAATGTACACGGACGTCAGAAAAAGACTCACCAGTGTCCTAAAAAATGCAGTTGTACCCAATGTCCACTTAACCACGGACATGTGGACAAGTGGAGCAGGGCAGGGTCAGGACTATATGACTGTGACAGCCCACTGGGTAGATGTATGGACTCCCGCCGCAAGAACAGCAGCGGCGGCACCAGTAGCAGCATCTCGCAAACGCCAACTCTTTCCTAGGCAGGCTACGCTTTGTATCACCGCTTTCCAGAATACGCACACAGCTGAAAACCTCTTACGGCAACTGAGGAAGATCATCGCGGAATGGCTTACCCCAATTGGACTCTCCTGTGGATTTGTGGCATCGGACAACGCCAGCAATATTGTGTGTGCATTAAATATGGGCAAATTCCAGCACGTCCCATGTTTTGCACATACCTTGAATTTGGTGGTGCAGAATTTTTTAAAAAACGACAGGGGCGTGCAAGAGATGCTGTCGGTGGCCAGAAGAATTGCGGGACACTTTCGGCGTACAGGCACCACGTACAGAAGACTGGAGCACCACCAAAAACTACTGAACCTGCCCTGCCATCATCTGAAGCAAGAAGTGGTAACGAGGTGGAATTCAACCCTCTATATGCTTCAGAGGTTGGAGGAGCAGCAAAAGGCCATTCAAGCCTATACAATTGAGCACGATATAGTAGGTGGAATGCACCTGTCTCAAGCGCAGTGGAGAATGATTTCAACGTTGTGCAAGGTTCTGATGCCCTTTGAACTTGCCACACGTGAAGTCAGTTCAGACACTGCCAGCCTGAGTCAGGTCATTCCCCTCATCAGGCTTTTGCAGAAGAAGCTGGAGACATTGAAGGAGGAGCTAACACGGAGCGATTCCGCTAGGCATGTGGGACTTGTGGATGGAGCCCTTAATTCGCTTAACAAGGATTCACGGGTGGTCAATCTGTTGAAATCAGAGCACTACATTTTGGCCACCGTGCTCGATCCTAGATTTAAAGCCTACCTTGGATCTCTCTTTCCGGCAGACACAAGTCTGCTGGGGTTGAAAGACCTGCTGGTGACAAAATTGTCAAGTCAAGCGGAACGCGACCTGTCAACATCTCCTCCTTCACATTCTCCCGCAACTGGGGGTGCGAGGAAAAGGCTCAGAATTCCGAGCCCACCCGCTGGCGGTGATGCAGGGCAGTCTGGAGCGACTGCTGATGCTGACATCTGGTCCGGACTGAAGGACCTGACAACGATTACGGACATGTCGTCTACTGTCACTGCATATGATTCTCTCAACATTGATAGAATGGTGGAGGATTATATGAGTGACCGCATCCAAGTAGGCACGTCACACAGTCCGTACTTATACTGGCAGGAAAAAGAGGCAATTTGGAGGCCCTTGCACAAACTGGCTTTATTCTACCTAAGTTGCCCTCCCACAAGTGTGTACTCCGAAAGAGTGTTTAGTGCCGCCGCTCACCTTGTCAGCAATCGGCGTACGAGGTTACATCCAGAAAATGTGGAGAAGATGATGTTCATTAAAATGAATTATAATCAATTCCTCCGCGGAGACATTGACCAGCAGCAATTGCCTCCACAAAGTACACAGGGAGCTGAGATGGTGGATTCCAGTGGGGACGAATTGATAATCTGTGAGGAGGGGGATGTACACGGTGATATATCGGAGGGTGATGATGAGGTGGACATCTTGCCTCTGTAGAGCCAGTTTGTGCAAGGAGAGATTAATTGCTTCTTTTTTTGGGGGGGTCCAAACCAACCCGTCATATCAGTCACAGTCGTGTGGCAGACCCTGTCACTGAAATGATGGGTTGGTTAAAGTGTGCATGTCCTGTTTTGTTTATACAACATAAGGGTGGGTGGGAGGGCCCAAGGACAATTCCATCTTGCACCTCTTTTTTCTTTTCTTTTTCTTTGCATCATGTGCTGATTGGGGAGGGTTTTTTGGAAGGGACATCCTGCGTGACACTGCAGTGCCACTCCTAAATGGGCCCGGTGTTTGTGTCGGCCACTAGGGTCGCTAATCTTACTCACACAGTCAGCTACCTCATTGCGCCTCTTTTTTTCTTTGCGTCATGTGCTGTTTGGGGAGGGTTTTTTGGAAGGGACATCCTGCGTGACACTGCAGTGCCACTCCTAGATGGGCCCGGTGTTTGTGTCGGCCACTAGGGTCGCTTATCTTACTCACACAGCGACCTCGGTGCAAATTTTAGGACTAAAAATAATATTGTGAGGTGTGAGGTATTCAGAATAGACTGAAAATGAGTGTAAATTATGGTTTTTGAGGTTAATAATACTTTGGGATCAAAATGACCCCCAAATTCTATGATTTAAGCTGTTTTTTAGTGTTTTTTGAAAAAAACACCCGAATCCAAAACACACCCGAATCCGACAAAAAAAATTCGGTGAGGTTTTGCCAAAACGCGTTCGAACCCAAAACACGGCCGCGGAACCGAACCCAAAACCAAAACACAAAACCCGAAAAATTTCAGGCGCTCATCTCTAGTTTCTACATCATTTTATGGGAAAAAAAGATTGCTGGACAAAGAGGCCCCATGGTGCCGGCCCTGTTTTCAGCTTACAGTTCACTTCACGCCAAGTAACCTTTTCCTAAATTAAAATACAATACTTTCTTTTTAAGATATCTGATATCACAGTGTTCTGTTTGGTTGAAAGGTAGTCATTTATTTCCCACTTACAGGCCAAAGTTCTGCTTTGCATGTGAATAGTTTTACTGTATAAGGCTATTGCTGATTGATGATTTCAAGAGCTAATGGAATGCAGAAGTAACTTTAAAGGCCAGTTACAGACAAATATAAATGTGTTTTTGATACAAAAGTTTGCACTGGATACTAATATTAATATCATAATAACAATGTACAGTATGTATATGATCCACCGTTCTCAGGATTATAATGGTACTGGATGAGACAATTCTAATACTGAGCATTACATGAAACCAAGGACATTCAAGGAGCTCATATTGGTGGACCCTTGGTTATTATTGCAAGAATTTCCATTATGAAGAAACGTTTGATAAAGGGGGTGACATATCAACCCTCCAGTTGTTTGCATTTCCCACCATAAAACAAAGTAATAATTTGAATATTAAGTAGATGTTGAGGTAGGGGCCCACAGTTCTTATAGACAGCCATGTTTGGGACCTCATCAGATATTGCTCTCATTGTGGACTACAGACAGAATTTCATTACAAGTAGCATCTATAATCCCTATGTGAAAATGTGTGGTCTACTTACATAGACATATGCGACTCTATACAGAAAATTCTAGTTGCTCTGCGTTGGTGGCTCTTCTTCTTTCAGATTTCCTAGGAGCATCAAAAAAGAAGAAATAAATGGTAGGAATCACATCCAGAATTTTAATGTTTTCTATGTGGGTTATTTTTCATATTGCCCAACATGTAAAATAGTTAAAAAAGGATTTCTTACTGATTTATGAAAAAAACAAACCCTATTTTTATTTATTTATTAACAGTTTCTTATATAGTGCAATATATTCCGTTGCGCTTTATAATTGGAAACAACAATTATAGAAAAAAAATGGTTAAAAACAGACAGACATAAAGGTAGTAAGGCTCTGCTCGCAAGCTTACTCTCTATAGGGAAATATGCATTGATACACAAGGATAGGTGGCAAATATTGTGCACACATTATAAAATGAAGCATCCAAAAGTCCCAAGTCAGTGAAACATGTTATGATTTCATACACAGAACCCTTCTGTAGACACCTATCTAACTTGGAATCTACATTTGATCCAATTCTAGTGATATAAATTAGTGATGTGCACCGGACATTTTTTGTGTTTTGTGTTTTGGTTTTGGATTCGGTTCCGCGGCCGTGTTTTGGATTCGGACGCGTTTTGGCAAAACCTCACCGAAATTTTTTTGTCGGATTCGGGTGTGTTTTGGATTCGGGTGTTTTTTTTAAAAAAAACACTAAAAAACAGCTTAAATCATAGAATTTGGGGGTCATTTTGATCCCATAGTATTATTAACCTCAATAACCATAATTTCCACTCATTTCCAGTCTATTCTGAACACCTCACAATATTATTTTTAGTCCTAAAATTTGCACCAAGGTCGCTGGATGGCTAAGCTAAGCGACACAAGTGGCCGACACAAACACCTGGCCCATCTAGGAGTGGCACTGCAGTGTCAGGCAGGATGGCACTTCAAAAAAATAGTCCCCAAACAGCACATGATGCAAAGAAAAAAAGAGGCGCACCAAGGTCGCTGTGTGACTAAGCTAAGCGACACAAGTGGCCGACACAAACACCTGGCCCATCTAGGAGTGGCACTGCAGTGTCAGACAGGATGGCACTTCAAAAAAATAGTCCCCAAACAGCACATGATGCAAAGAAAAAAAGAGGCGCACCAAGGTCGCTGTGTGACTAAGCTAAGCGACACAAGTGGCCGACACAAACACCTGGCCCATCTAGGAGTGGCACTGCAGTGTCAGACAGGATGGCACTTCAAAAAAATTGTCCCCAAACAGCACATGATGCAAAGAAAAATGAAAGAAAAAAGAGGTGCAAGATGGAATTGTCCTTGGGCCCTCCCACCCACCCTTATGTTGTATAAACAGGACATGCACACTTTATCGAACCCATCATTTCAGCGACAGGGTCTGCCACATGACTGTGACTGAAATGACTGGTTGGTTTGGGCCCCCACCAAAAAAGAAGCAATCAATCTCTCCTTGCACAAACTGGCTCTACAGAGGCAAGATGTCCACCTCATCATCATCCTCCGATTCCTCGCCCCTTTCACTGTGTACATCCCCCTCCTCACAGATTATTAATTCGTCCTCACTGGAATCCACCATCTCAGATCCCTGTGTACTTTCTGGAGGCAATTGCTGGTGAATGTCTCCACGGAGGAATTGATTATAATTCATTTTGATGAACATCATCTTCTCCACATTTTCTGGAAGTAACCTCGTACGCCGATTGCTGACAAGGTGAGCGGCTGCACTAAACACTCTTTCGGAGTACACACTGGAGGGAGGGCAACTTAGGTAGAATAAAGCCAGTTTGTGCAAGGGCCTCCAAATTGCCTCTTTTTCCTGCCAGTATACGTACGGACTGTCTGATGTGCCTACTTGGATGTGGTCACTTATATAATCCTCCACCATTCTTTCAATGGTGAGAGAATCATATGCAGTGACAGTAGACGACATGTCAGTAATCGTTGGCAGGTCCTTCAGTCCATACCAGATGTCAGCACTCGCTCCAGACTGCCCTGCATCACCGCCAGCGGGTGGGCTCGGAATTCTTAGCCTTTTCCTCGCACCCCCAGTTGCGGGAGAATGTGAAGGAGGAGATGTTGACGGGTCACATTCAGCTTGACTTGACAATTTTCTCACCAGCAGGTCTTTGAACCTCTGCAGACTTGTGTCTGCCGGAAAGAGAGATACAACGTAGGTTTTAAATCTAGGATCGAGCATGGTGGCCAAAATGTAGTGCTCTGATTTCAACAGATTGACCACCCGTGAATCCTGGTTAAGCGAATTAAGGGCTCCATCCACAAGTCCCACATGCCTAGCGGAATCGCTCTGTTTTAGCTCCTCCTTCAATGTCTCCAGCTTCTTCTGCAAAAGCCTGATGAGGGGAATGACCTGACTCAGGCTGGCAGTGTCTGAACTGACTTCACGTGTGGCAAGTTCAAAGGGTTGCAGAACCTTGTACAACGTTGAAATCATTCTCCACTGCGCTTGAGTCAGGTGCATTCCCCCTCCTTTGCCTATATCGTGGCCAGATGTATAGGATTGAATGGCCTTTTGCTGCTCCTCCATCCTCTGAAGCATATAGAGGGTTGAATTCCACCTCGTTACCACCTCTTGCTTCAGATGATGGCAGGGCAGGTTCAGGATTGTTTGGTGGTGCTCCAGTCTTCTGTACGCGGTGGCTGAATGCCGAAAGTGGCCCGCAATTCTTCGGGCCACCGACAGCATCTCTTGCACGCCCCTGTCGTTTTTTAAATAATTCTGCACCACCAAATTCAATGTATGTGCAAAACATGGGACGTGCTGGAATTTGCCCAGATGTAATGCATGCACAATATTGCTGGCGTTGTCCGATGTCACAAATCCCCAGGAGAGTCCAATTGGGGTAAGCCATTCTGCGATGATCTTCCTCAGTTTCCGTAAGAGGTTGTCAGCTGTGTGCCTCTTCTGGAAAGCGGTGATACAAAGCGTAGCCTACCTAGGAACGAATTGGCGTTTGCGAGATGCTGCTACTGGTGCCGCCGCTGCTGTTCTTGCTGCGGGAGGCAATACATCTACCCAGTGGGCTGTCACAGTCATATAGTCCTGAGTCTGCCCTGCTCCACTTGTCCACATGTCCGTGGTTAAGTGGACATTGGGTACAACTGCATTTTTTAGGACACTGGTGACTCTTTTTCTGACGTCTGTGTACATTTTCGGTATCACCTGCCTAGAGAAATGGAACCTAGATGGTATTTGGTACCGGGGACACAGTACCTCAATCAAGTCTCTAGTTGCCTCTGAATTAACGGTGGATACCGGAACCACGTTTCTCACCGCACAGGCTGCCAAGGCCTGAGTTATCTGCTTTGCAGCAGGATGACTGCTGTGATATTTCATCTTCCTCGCAAAGGACTATTGGACAGTCAATTGCTTACTGGAAGTAGTACAAGTGGTCTTCCGACTTCCCCTCTGGGATGACGATTGACTCCCAGCAGCTACAACAGCAGCGCCAGCAGCAGTAGGCGTTACACTCAAGGATGCATCGGAGGAATCCCAGGCAGGAGAGGACTCGTCAGACTTGCCAGTGACATGGCCTGCAGGACTATTGGCTTTCCTGGGTAAGGAGGAAATTGACACTGAGGGAGTTGGTGGTGTGGTTTGCAGGAGCTTGGTTACAAGAGGAACGGATTTAGTGGTCAGTGGACTGCTTCCGCTGTCATCCAAAGTTTTTGAACTTGTCACTGACTTATGATGAATGCGCTGCAGGTGACGTATAAGGGAGGATGTTCTGAGGTGGTTAACATCCTTACCCCTACTTATTACAGCTTGACAAAGGCAACACACAGCTTGACACCTGTTGTCCGCATTTGTGTTGAAATAATTCCACACCGAAGAGCTGATTTCTTTTGTATTTTGACCAGGCATGTCAATGGCCATATTCGTCCCACGGACAACAGGTGTCTCCCCGGGTGCCTGACTTAAACAAACCACCTCACCATCAGAATCCTCCTTGTCAATTTCCTCCCCAGCGCCAGCAACACCCATATCCTCATCCTGGTGTACTTCAACAGTGACATCTTCAATTTGACTATCAGGAACTAGACTGCGGGTGCTCCTTCCAGCACTTGCAGGGGGCGTGCAAATGGTGGAAGGCGCAAGCTCTTCCCGTCCAGTGTTGGGAAGGTCAGGCATCGCAACCGACACAATTGGACTCTCCTTGGGGATTTGTGATTTAGAAGAACGCACAGTTCTTTGCTGTGCTTTTGCCAGCTTAAGTCTTTTCATTTTTCTAGCGAGAGGATGAGTGCTTCCATCCTCATGTGAATCTGAACCACTAGCCATGAACATAGGTCAGGGCCTCAGCCGTTCCTTGCCACTCCGTGTCGTAAATGGCATATTGGCAAGTTTACGCTTCTCATCAGACGCTTTCAATTTTGATTTTTGGGTCATTTTACTGAACTTTTGTTTTTTGGATTTTACATGCTCTCTACTATGACATTGGGCATCGGCCTTGGCAGACGACGTTGATGGCATTTCATCGTCTCGGCCATGACTAGTGGCAGCAGCTTCAGCACGAGGTGGAAGTGGATCTTGATCTTTCCCTATTTTAACCTCCACATTTTTGTTCTCCATTTTTTAATGTGTGGAATTATATGCCAGTATCAATAGCAATGGCCTACTACTATATATACTGCACACAACTAAAATGCACCACAGGTATAGAATGTAGATGGATAGTATACTTGATGACACAGAGGTAGGTACAGCAGTGGCCTTCCGTACCGTACTGCTATATATACTGGTGGTCACTGTGTCAGCAAACTGCAAAACTAAAATGCACCACAGGTATAGAATGTAGATGGATAGTATACTTAATGACGACACAGAGGTAGGTACAGCAGTGGCCTTCCGTACCGTACTACTATATATACTGGTGGTCACTGTGTCAGCAAACTGCACAACTGAAATGCACCACAGGTATAGAATGTAGATGGATAGTATACTTAATGACGACACAGAGGTAGGTACAGCAGTGGCCTTCCGTACCGTACTGCTATATATACTGGTGGTCACTGTGTCAGCAAACTGCAAAACTAAAATGCACCACAGGTATAGAATGTAGATGGATAGTATACTTAATGATGACACAGAGGTAGGTACAGCAGTGGCCTTCCGTACCGTACTGCTATATATACTGGTGGTCACTGTGTCAGCAAACTGCAAAACTAAAATGCATCACAGGTATAGAATGTAGATGGATAGTATACTTAATGATGACACAGAGGTAGGTACAGCAGTGGCCTTCTGTACCGTACTGCTATATATACTGGTGGTCACTGTGTCAGCAAAACTCTGCACTGTACTCCTCCTATATAATATTATACTGGTGGTCCCGACTCCCCAGTCCCCACAATAAAGCAGCACACTGAGCACAGATATGGAGTGTTTTTCAGGCAGACAACGTATACTGGTGGTCACTGTCAGCATAACTCTGCACTGTACTCCTGCTATATAATACAGCTGCTCCCCAGTCCCCACAATTAAGCAGTGTGAGCACAGATATATGCAGCACACTGAGCACAGATATGGAGTGTTTTTTTTCAGACAGAGAACGGATAAAACTGGTGATCAGCAAAACTCTGCACTGTACTCCTCCTATATTAATATAAAGCTGCTCCCCAGTCCCCACAATGATATAAGCAAGCACAAATATTTGCATCAACTCAACAATGAATAAACGGAGAGGACGCCAGCCACGTCCTCTCCCTAACATTTCCAATGCACGAGTGAAAATGGCGGCGACGCGCGGCTGCTTATATAGAATCCGAATCTCGCGAGAATCCGACAGCGGGATGATGACGTTCGGCCGCGCTCGGGTTAACCGAGCCATACGGGAGAATCCGAATATGGCTCGGACCCGTGTAAAAAGGGTGAAGTTCGGTTTCTCGGAAACCGAACCCGCTCATCACTAATATAAATACACACACTCACGCACTATCTATCTATCTATCTATCTATCTATCTATCTATCTATCTACCTTCACTTTATTCTGCTGTAGCCAATGACAGGTCGACTTGGCCTTGTGTTTTGGCTCATTGTCATGTTGGAACGTCCAAGTACGTTCCATGCGCAGCTTCCAGGCTAATGAGTGCAAGTTTTCCTCCAGTATTTTCTGATAACATGCTGCATTCATCTTGCCATCAATTTTGACCAAGTTTCCAGTGTCTTTGTAGCTCACACATCCCCAAAACATTAGCGATCCACCTCCGTATTTCACAGTAGGAATGGTGTACCTTTCATCATAGGCCTTGTTGACTCCTCTCCAAATGAAATGTAACGTTTATGGTTGTGGCCAAAAAGTACAATTTTGGTCTCATCGCTCCAAATGACTTTGTTCCAGAAGTTTTGAGGCTTGTCTCTGTGCTGTTTGGAGTATTGTAAGCAGGATGCTTTGTGGCATTTGCGTAGTAATGGCTTTCTTCTGGCGACTTGACCATGCAGCCCATTTTTCTTCGAATACCTCCTTATTGTGCATCTTGAAACAACCACATCACTTTTTTTCAGAGAGTCCTGTTTTTCAGCTGAAGTTATTTGTGGATTATTCTTTGCATCCCGAACAATTTTCCTGGCAGTTGTGGCTGAAATTTTTGTTGGTCTACCTGACCGTGATTTGGTTTCCACAGAATCCCTCATTTTCCACTTCTTAATTAGAGTTTGAACACTGCTGATTGGCATTCTCAATTGCTTGGATATCTTTTTATATCCCTTTCCTGTTTTATACAGTTCAATGACCTTTTCCCGCAGATCCTTTGACAATTATTTTGCTTTCCCCATGATTCAGAATCCAGACATGTCAGTACAGCACTGGATGAAAGATGCAAGGGTCTTTCAGGAGTCCAGAAACTCACTGACCTTTTATACACACACACTGATTACAAGCAAACAGATCACAGGTGAGGATGGTTACCTTTAGTAGCCATTCAAACCCGTTTGTGTCAACTTGTGTGCATGTTATCAAGCCAAAATCTCCAGGGTATGTAAACTTTTGATCAGGGTCATTTGGGTAGTTTCTGTTGTCATTATGATTTAAAAAGAGTAAACACAGTTGTTTGACAATAAATGGCTTCACCCAACCACTAACCATGAGTGAAAGAAAAGTTTGTGAGTTATCATTCATATTCTCTAACAAATGGCCAGAAAATCACAAATTCTGCTAGGGTTTTTCCTGCAGCCACGGGGTTTGCTGTTCAGTTGCGGGACTGAAAATGGGATGTGGCGATTTTGATAGAAATCACACAGCTTTTTTTCTCACACCTCCAGAGCAAGTCTGATTTTTCCTAAAATCTTTATTTTTATGACTAATTAAGCAATTGGAAGTTTCCAGTTAGCTTTATTAGGCTGTAATTACTCACCTTCCAAAGCGGTGTCCTCTTCCATTGTCGGGAGCCGGGTCTTCTGCAACAGAGGTAAGTATTCAGTGTTTGGAGGGTGTACGAATGTCTGTGTCTGAGTGTGTAATGTGTGTATGAGAGTGTGTGAATCAGTGTCTGTGTGTATGTGTGACCCCCGGTGTAAGTGTAACCCCCACCCTGAATCCGGCTGCTGGGAGAACTACATCCCAGCAGCCCTTGCGCTTCCCAGCACCCCTGATGCCTCCCAGCAGCCCCCTCCCCAGTGAAAAGATGGAGGGGATATTACCAGAGAGCACCGTACAAGTGAGTATCTTCTTTATAATTGTTTTTATGTGCCACAAGGTTCTCAGAGCAGAAAACCCAGCAACCATATTTTCTTTACTGGATACCACGGGTATCGGGAGCGTGCATACCCGCGTTAATCCAAAATTGGGAGCTAGATAAGCAAAGTTTTTTACCTTGCTAAACCTACTGCTCCAATTAATTCCCCCCTTTAACTTTAGAAATATGAGCTAGCAAGTATCAGTCATTATCAAATTCCTATCTCTGCACTTAAGAATTTGCATATTGTTTAATGATTGCAGGTAAAAAGCTTAGCATACCAGCAAAATGTGACCACACACAGTTGCCTAAACTGTAGAAAATGTTATTCAAGTCATTATTCAAATAAAAGTATTGGATGAAAGAACAAAGAGAGGGTACAGCCCTTAATCTACTTTTTTTCGCACAAACTATTTTTCTGACATAAGACCTTATTCAGAGTCCTTAGCAGTTTTTGGAAAATTAGGAAAACCTGGTAAGGATCAGCTCGGATGCTGGGGGCCACCCAGTACAGGGCAAGACCACCCAGAATGTAAGTCGCTGCCCTGCGTTGTGATCGTAATTACACTGTGATCGCATCGCAGATTTGGTAAATAGAGGACGGCCTCTGTACAGGGCCGTCTTAACAGCAGTGTAGGCCCCTGGGCACAGCAATGCACTGGGCCCCCAATCCATCCTCCAAAGGTAGCGATTTGGGGTTCTATCAGCGGCGGTAGGGGGTGTTCTATCTTCGGCTCACATGTAGGACCTGGAGTAGCAATTTCTGCTAATTACTCCTTTACTGCACAGATGGGGCTAAACTGTAGAAGGGGCCATTGGGCTGAATGAAGAAGCCCTGGTACATGACTCCCAGGGTGGTAGGGTGTGTTTAAGTACGTAGGGGAGGGTGTATAGTGGAGTGAGCTTAATATTCATAATTTTCCGGTGGGAGGGCAGCTTGCTTGACTGCAGATATCTCAAGTTCCTGAAAAAAAGATTTCTTAATTTTGAACTGGATAAAAAACTAGAGAGTCTCACCTTTCTGGAGGTACTGGCGACTTAGGTATCAGAGCTCAGGAGCCAGAGCAATTCACCAACGAAAATATAAAACTGCATATTAGGCTTTTGGAGCTGGAGCAAGGGCCAGCTGCTTGGAGGCTGATAACTCTGGTTGTGGGCTTAATAGAGACAAGCTGTCAGTGTCCACCAAAAGGCGAGAGTCCCAGCTTTTGGAGTATACCAGAAAAACTCTAAGTCAGACAGAATCTGAGATATCTGGCTGGGAAGAGCAATTATCAGGCTTGGATGGGGACCACTGCTTTCAAGTCGAATATCTCTGGTTCTGGCCCTACCTCTATATGCAGACAGGCTGCGTATGTAGGGGCACTGCCGCCCTGTTTCCAATTGCAGGAAACACAGGCAACGTCATCAGGCTGCCCCCAAAATAGCCATGAGATGCCTGCGTTTCCTGCTCCACTCCCCTCCAAAAACACTGTGTCACCGCCCCTGAATGTCCGCCGCCTGTCAATCATAATGCGATCGCATTGTGATTGGTCGCGCACATGCACTGAGGCTGCTGCGCATGTGCAGATGGACGAAAATCGTCTATTTGCAATATGTGCCCATCTGCAATCAAGTCTGAATAGCCCCCGCCACTTATCAGGTACATACCAGTTTTAATAATGTCGTTATGTATTTAGAAATGCGATTAAGATTTGCAAAGAACAGCTCTCCCAGTAGGATCAGCCCTTTGCGATAGAAGGACTTCTGGGTTTATAAGCCCGAGTCGTTCTGCACGTGCTGCAGGGGACACTGGATCCCTCTCAGAAGAAATGCTAAAAAAGCCCAGAGGCTCCTATTAGGCAACGCCATCTAAAGATGGTACATATGGGAATGTGGGCAAAATTTAAAAAATACAGTTTTCAGAGTTTTGGCCGCATTTTCAGGTTTAGTACATAAAAGTGTAGATTGCCATCTTTGGCAGCAGGCTTCATTAAAGCGCCATGTAAAACCAATTAACTTATGCATGGAAAAGTGATTAAAAAAAACATATACTCCCTTATATTACGTCTATGACTAACGTTGAAATTAAGAGTGCTTTTCACAAGTTCTAGGCACTTTTCACAATAATGACTTAAAACAGATTATCTCGCATAGTGAGCAATTAGCACAGTGCCACTTTATTTCCAGTAATCCCTTCATTTATTCACATGAGCACTGCTGCCAGTCTTACAGGTGCGGCAAATTCTCATCACAATAGCTTGGGTCCCAGGACTGTATATAGCTTGACAATTTTGTGGTAGGTGATTTATAATAGCATAATGAGGTAACAAAAGCTTCAAATAATGAATTACTTCAGTAAGCAGGAAGGGTAATTGAAAGTCGGACAACGGAATAACGAAGATCATTTTCCAGCAGCTGACAATCTCAGAGGGACCTCCTGGCCGCTCCTGCACCCATGGCTCCCCCAACCCCAATCTGTCCAATCAGAGTGGATCGGGCAGCCCTGTGGCACTTCCACTGAACTCTGCAGTGTGTTCTGACTGCCACCTGGCGCTGCAGCTCACAGTAGCCGCAGCTCCGCCCAGCAGTGTGTCCCAATCACAAATACAGTACATTTTTTGCTTTGTTCTATTAAACTGTAAAACTATGTTTTTATTTAGATTATGTAAATAATAGCTATTTAAACGTGATTTAGCATTTTTGTTAAAAAATGATATTGAATCAGGGTTAAATAGCTATAAGTTACATAATTTGATATTAAAAAAAATCAAAATTTTGGGGAGATTTGGGGAAAAAATTAGCAATATGGTTAAACACAGGCAAGCAATCAGAGGAAGTAGAGTCACAAACACAGGTCTAGACATACTGCTGCAATAAACTGGCAATTCCTAGTGATCAGACTGTTCTTTTATGGAAGATGTTTGGTTGCCCACTATGACATACAGTATGTTTAAATGATGCCCAAGAAACCTTGCATGTATTCACAAAATATGGGAACTGCGAGTTCACAGACACTGCACAGATGCAAAAGTAGCATGCATTTGTGGCCTGTTATGACAAAGAGACAGGAGATCCGGTCAGGAGCCCGACGTTCGGCATCCCAGCAGTCAGAATATCGATGCCGGAATCCCAACGCCGGTATCCCGATGCCGGCATCCCGACGCCGGCATCCTGACATGGATTGAAATGCCAATGTCAGTATTTTGACTGCCGTCATGCCTAGGGCCGGGATCCCGATACCATCCCACGGACAGATGCGTCTGCACCATCTTGAAAAAGAGTTGCGATTTGAAGCTTCTCCCCCTGTGTGTATATAGTGAATTCTTGAGCACATGGAATAAATAAGACTTTATAGTAGGATAAGCTTTTGGGGAACCTTTACTCAGGGACTGTAACAACACAGGACCTGAGAGCCTGCTGGCAAAGAGGTTACGGATCAATAGATCTACAGTAAGAAGGTCTACAATCATTAGGGCGACACCATATGGTCGACAGTGAAAAGGTTGACATGGACAAAAGGTCGACATGGTTAGTATGTAAAGATCAACAGGTACAAAAGGTCGACACGTGAAAAGGTTGACATGGAAAATGATCAACACAGGAAACCGCCAACACAATTTTTTTTATTTTTTGGTGGTTTTGCCGTGTGACCACGTGGACCCCCAATTAGTACATAGCATATCCTCGCATGGTTTGCCATGCTTCAGGTAAGGTGCCATGCTCCACTAATTCCAATCATAGTCCATGTGGATGATAAAGTATGAATAAGTAGAAAAAAACCTCATGTCGACCATATGTGTGTCAGTCCAATTGGCATGTCGACCACTTGAACCTGACGGCTTTTTGTACCTGTCGACCATAAGCACTGTCGACCTTCCATATGTTGACCTCATAACCATGTCGACATAATGCACGTTGACCATATGGCGTGACTGTCTAACTAGACACTGTAGATCTATTGACTGCATACCTGGTAAAGAATGCATGGAACATTGGCCCTCATTCCGAGTTGTTCGTTTGCTAGCTGCTTTTAGCAGCATTGCACACGCTAGTCCGCCGCCCTCTGGGAGTGTATCTTTGCATAGCAGAATTGCGAACAAAAGATTAGCAGAATTGCAAATAAATAATTCTTAGCAGTTTCTTTCTGAGTAGCTCGAGACTTACTCCTACACTGCGATCAGCTCAGCTCGTTTCGTTCCTGGTTTGACGTCACAAACACGCCCTGCGTTCGGCCAGCCACTCCCCCGTTTCTCCAGACACTCCTGCGTTTTATCCTGGCACGCCTGCGTTTTCTGCACACTCCCAGAAAACGGTCAGTTTCCGCCCAGATGAAAATTCTTCGTTCGGACATGAGTAAATCTACTAAGTTTTGTGCTAAATTACTTAGCGCATGCGCACTGCGTACCATGCGCATGCACATTTTTGCCTTAATCGCTCCGTTGCGAAAATCGGCAACGAGCGAACAACTTGGAATGAACCTCCATTGTGGAGTGAGTATGACATTAATGGATGCATGACCAGGTCTAGAAAGAACCAAAACTATGACAGAAAGCTGTAAAAGGCAGCACAACCTCCTGAATGTGCATATGGATTGTACAGAGAGATAACATGTAATTAGCATAGAATATACATTCCCCTGTACTAACTGGCACAATTATGCAAGCCACATTTTTGCGGTTACAATTGTAATTTATACTTTCATTTCACATTAGTGTCTAGTGACAGCATTCTGTACTAATGTGTGTCAGGTGTAGACCTAAAAGCACAGGTAAGATAGCCTGCTGTGTACCATATCATGCACTGAGCATACTGTAAATGAGAACATAGGAAGAGCACCCTCACCTATTGCTTATGTGTATTTATCATCCTTTTTTTTGTAAAACGTAAACGTGTCATGTGAATGAAACAGCTGATCAAAAGTTTCTTTCTTCACCATTACAGAAGGAGGGAGGTGTGAAGCAAACATTATGCACTTTATGCACTTTATGCACTTGGTAAAATTAGAATAAAATAAAAAATGCATTTTCTTAAGACTTATAAACTAGCAAGAAAGTTATGGGGTTTAAAGTGCAAGTTTCACACTATTATTATATCATTCTCATTGGTATGAAAACTCAGTGACTTTAGCTTGTTGTTAGAGGTCAGCTAATCACACTGTATAAACACAGTGGTGGGGTTATCACGTATATTTCAATTAGTATTATCACATGTTATATCTGTAAGATGTGTGAATGAGCTGCTTGAACGCCAAATATTACATAGTTTATTATTCTTGGTTATGTGCCTTTGATGTATAATACACTAAACACCACCATAACAGTGTCAGGGGGGTAAATGCCCTTACCAGTATATGGACAACTACCTATAATTGATATCTCGTATTACTGTTTGAAATAATTATGTTTAGTTTTTAGAAAACTAAATAAATAGGAATTCTCCTAATGTAGCTTAAATGTCAACTATCGATGTAGATTTGAGAAAAAATTATGTACATTTGAGAAAAATGACTTAAAAACACAAAACTGTCTGATGTAGAGCTCCTCTGTCTTGTGGACCCAAGTGCACTGCAATCCCTGTCATGTCACGTTTACTGAAGTTTATGCTAATACCGTATACTGTATATATTAGCAAGGTAATACATAAATAACTGGTGGTAATAATATTAACCATAGATAGTCAAGTCCTGTATGACCCTGCCATGCCAAATCACAGTACAGTTTGAGGGTGATTGGTAATTTCACAGATCACTGTGCATTGTGTTAATGCCGCTAAGCAAGCCTAAAGAAAGTTGGAAGATGTTATGCAGGAAACATCCATGCAGTCACATAATTTGCTATACTAATCAGCTAAAATGTCTTATCACGAACTCACTGTAAAAAACACTTTGCAGACCACATGGCCTATATGAGCACAAAAGGATTAACAGGGCAGATGCCAGTGTTTCATTTATCAAACTGTTTTGAGATGCACCTCCAACCGGGATGTGAAACTTCCTCTGTCAGATATTTCTCCCTGCCGCTGCTTCTATAAATAAATCCATTCTTCCCTCCTCTGCCCTCCCACACGCCTGTGGGGAGGACAACAGTAGACTGGTGTCTCTGGATGTGCAGAACTATATGTACCTGCTGCTTATCATTTCGCTCTGTATGCAAACATTTTTCCAGAAAAAAACATATTACATTACAGACCAATAATAATTATTATTACATTGCTAGCTTCTTCACACTTTGGTTTTATGGGGGAATACAATTGTTTTGGGTGCCGTAAGTGATGAGCACCCCACAGGTGGTAATATTTCGTTTTGCCGAAGGGTGCAAGTGCTGTGGGAAGCCATGACTTAATGCACACGTCGCACCCAAATGCATCAGGTTTGAAGTGGCTAAACCCATGCAAAATATTGGGCATGCCAAAATGGCTGTTTGGGCACCTAAAATCCCAAGTGTGAGTGAATTTCTGTTTACTGCCTCTGCAGCCAGGGTGTGTGGCCACCCTGGACCAAGGGGCCCGTGTGCACCACACGTCTTGCACACATTATAGGTGCGCCAGTGATTAGGACCTTGAGGTCCATGATGGACCTTATAGTTCTACAGCAGCTGGAGAGCCACAGGTTGCATATAGGAATGTTGTTCATACAAATAATTTCTTCCATGAACTCTATTTTTCCCAATTAATACAGCTAAATTTAGACTACATAGTGAATAGCAAAGATGCTACATGCAGCCTAACGGAGAGTCTGTAAGTGTAAACAGCCTGAAGCTTTATGTATGCCTGAATTATATAAACACATAAATAACAGACCATGAATTTTATTACTGCAGACATACAAAATATACTGTCAGTAAGTGTTTCTCACAGCCTACATCTGGGTTCAGTATGAAATACCGAAGTCCGGGATGCTGGCCCTCAGTATACCGACAGCGGCATCCGGGCCACCAGTATGCTGGCAGTGGGCCGAGCTCTAGTAAGCCCCTTGCAGGCTCGCTGTGCTTGCAACAGGTTATATTCTCCCTGTATGGGTGTCATGGTGGCATTCCAGCGCCAGCAGTGTACCGCTGTGCGGGCTTCCAACTAGAGATGTGCACTTGAAATTTTTCGGGTTTTGTGTTTTGGTTTTGGGTTCGGTTCCGCGGCCGTGTTTTGGGTTCGACCGCGTTTTGGCAAAACCTCACCGAATTTTTTTTGTCGGATTCGGGTGTGTTTTGGATTCGGGT
The DNA here is from genome assembly GCF_028390025.1 of Pseudophryne corroboree. NCBI lineage: Eukaryota > Metazoa > Chordata > Amphibia > Anura > Myobatrachidae > Pseudophryne > Pseudophryne corroboree. The sequence continues at coordinate 676,205,866 of NC_086445.1, read as the reverse complement.
GTTTTTTTAAAAAAAACACTAAAAAACAGCTTAAATCATAGAATTTGGGGGTCATTTTGATCCCAAAGTATTATTAACCTCAAAAACCATAATTTCCACTCATTTTCAGTCTATTCTGAATACCTCACACCTCACAATATTATTTTTAGTCCTAAAATTTGCACCTAGGTCGCTGGATGACTAAGCTAAGCGACCCTAGTGGCCGACACAAACACCGTGCCCATCTAGGAGTGGCACTGCAGTGTCACGCAGGATGGCCCTTCCAAAAAACACTCCCCAAACAGCACATGACGCAAAGAAAAAAAGAGGCGCAATGAGGTAGCTGTGTGAGTAAGATAAGCGACCCTAGTGGCCGACACAAACACCGGGCCCATCTAGGAGTGGCACTGCAGTGTCACGCAGGATGGCCCTTCCAAAAAACCCTCCCCAAACAGCACATGACGCAAAGAAAAAAAGAGGCGCAATGAGGTAGCTGTGTGAGTAAGATAAGCGACCCTAGTGGCCGACACAAACACCGGGCCCATCTAGGAGTGGCACTGCAGTGTCACGCTGGATGGCCCTTCCAAAAAACCCTCCCCAAACAGCACATGACGCAAAGAAAAAAAGAGGCGCAATGAGGTAGCTGTGTGAGTAAGATAAGCGACCCTAGTGGCCGACACAAACACCGGGCCCATCTAGGAGTGGCACTGCAGTGTCACGCAGGATGGCCCTTCCAAAAAACCCTCCCCAAACAGCACATGACGCAAAGAAAAAAAGAGGCGCAATGAGGTAGCTGTGTGAGTAAGATAAGCGACCCTAGTGGCCGACACAAACACCGGGCCCATCTAGGAGTGTCACTGCAGTGTCACGCAGGATGGCCCTTCCAAAAAACATTCCACAAACAGCACATGACGCAAAGAAAAATTAAAGAAAAAAGAGGTGCAAGATGGAATTGTCCTTGGGCCCTACCACCCACCCTTATGTTGTATAAACAGGACATGCACATTTTAACCAACCCATCATTTCAGTGACAGGGTCTGCCACACGACTGTGACTGAAATGACGGGTTGGTTTGGACCCCCACCAAAAAAGAAGCAATTAATCTCTCCTTGCACAAACTGGCTCTACAGAGGCAAGATGTCCACCTCATCATCATCCTCCGATATATCACCGTGTACATCCCCCTCCTCACAGATTATCAATTCGTCCCCACTGGAATCCACCATCTCAGCTCCCTGTGTACTTTGTGGAGGCAATTGCTGCTGGTCAATGTCTCCACAGAGGAATTGATTATAATTCATTTTAATGAACATCATCTTCTCCACATTTTCTCCACATGCGGGAGAATGTGAAGGAGGAGATGTTGACAGGTCGCGTTCCGCTTGACTTGACAATTTTCTCACCAGCAGGTCTTTCAACCCCAGCAGACTTGTGTCTGCCGGAAAGAGAGATCCAAGGTAGGCTTTAAATCTAGGATCGAGCACGGTGGCCAAAATGTAGTGCTCTGATTTCAACAGATTGACCACCCGTGAATCCTTGTTAAGCGAATTAAGGGCTCCATCCACAAGTCCCACATGCCTAGCGGAATCGCTCCGTGTTAGCTCCTCCTTCAATGTCTCCAGCTTCTTCTGCAAAAGCCTGATGAGGGGAATGACCTGACTCAGGCTGGCAGTGTCTGAACTGACTTCACGTGTGGCAAGTTCAAAGGGCATCAGAACCTTGCACAACGTTGAAATCATTCTCCACTGCGCTTGAGACAGGTGCATTCCACCTCCTATATCGTGCTCAATTGTATAGGCTTGAATGGCCTTTTGCTGCTCCTCCAACCTCTGAAGCATATAGAGGGTTGAATTCCACCTCGTTACCACTTCTTGCTTCAGATGATGGCAGGGCAGGTTCAGTAGTTTTTGGTGGTGCTCCAGTCTTCTGTACGTGGTGCCTGTACGCCGAAAGTGTCCCGAAATTCTTCTGGCCACCGACAGCATCTCTTGCACGCCCCTGTCGTTTTTTAAAAAATTCTGCACCACCAAATTCAAGGTATGTGCAAAACATGGGACGTGCTGGAATTTGCCCATATTTAATGCACACACAATATTGATGGCGTTGTCCGATGCCACAAATCCACAGGAGAGTCCAATTGGGGTAAGCCATTCCGCGATGATCTTCCTCAGTTGCCGTAAGAGGTTTTCAGCTGTGTGCGTATTCTGGAAAGCGGTGATACAAAGCGTAGCCTGCCTAGGAAAGAGTTGGCGTTTGCGAGATGCTGCTACTGGTGCCGCCGCTGCTGTTCTTGCGGCGGGAGTCCATGCATCTACCCAGTGGGCTGTCACAGTCATATAGTCCTGACCCTGCCCTGCTCCACTTGTCCACATGTCCGTGGTTAAGTGGACATTGGGTACAGCTGCATTTTTTAGGACACTGGTGAGTCTTTTTCTGAGGTCTGTGTACATTTTCGGTATCGCCTGCCTAGAGAAGTGGAACCTAGATGGTATTTGGTAACGGGGGCACACTACCTCAAGAAATTGTGTAGTTCCCTGTGAACTAACGGCGGATACCGGACGCACGTCTAACACCAACATAGTTGTCAAGGCCTCAGTTATCCGCTTTGCAGCAGGATGACTGCTGTGATATTTCATCTTCCTCGCAAAGGACTGTTGGACAGTCAATTGCTTACTGGAAGTAGTACAAGTGGTCTTCCGACTTCCCCTCTGGGATGACCATCGACTCCCAGCAGCAACAACAGCAGCGCCAGCAGCAGTAGGCGTTACACGCAAGGATGCATCGGAGGAATCCCAGGCAGGAGAGGAATCGTCAGAATTGCCAGTGACATGGCCTGCAGGACTATTGGCATTCCTGGGGAAGGAGGAAATTGACACTGAGGGAGTTGGTGGGGTGGTTTGTGTGAGCTTGGTTACAAGAGGAAGGGATTTACTGGTCAGTGGACTGCTTCCGCTGTCACCCAAAGTTTTTGAACTTGTCACTGACTTATTATGAATGTGCTGCAGGTGACGTATAAGGGAGGATGTTCCGAGGTGGTTAACGTCCTTACCCCTACTTATTACAGCTTGACAAAGGCAACACACGGCTTGACACCTGTTGTCCGCTTTTCTGTTGAAATACCTCCACACTGAAGAGCTGATTTTTTTGGTATTTTCACCAGGCATGTCAACGGCCATATTCCTCCCACGGACAACAGGTGTCTCCCCGGGTGCCTGACTTAAACAAACCACCTCACCATCAGAATCCTCCTGGTCAATTTCCTCCCCAGCGCCAGCAACACCCATATCCTCCTCATCCTGGTGTACTTCAACACTGACATCTTCAATCTGACTATCAGGAACTGGACTGCGGGTGCTCCTTCCAGCACTTGTAGGGGGCGTGCAAATGGTGGAAGGCGCATGCTCTTCACGTCCAGTGTTGGGAAGGTCAGGCATCGCAACCGACACAATTGGACTCTCCTTGTGGATTTGGGATTTCGAAGAACGCACAGTTCTTTGCGGTGCTTTTGCCAGCTTGAGTCTTTTCAGTTTTCTAGCGAGAGGCTGAGTGCTTCCATCCTCATGTGAAGCTGAACCACTAGCCATGAACATAGGCCAGGGCCTCAGCCGTTCCTTGCCACTCCGTGTGGTAAATGGCATATTGGCAAGTTTACGCTTCTCCTCCGACAATTTTATTTTAGGTTTTGGAGTCCTTTTTTTACTGATATTTGGTGTTTTGGATTTGACATGCTCTGTACTATGACATTGGGCATCGGCCTTGGCAGACGACGTTGCTGGCATTTCATCGTCTCGGCCATGACTAGTGGCAGCAGCTTCAGCACGAGGTGGAAGTGGATCTTGATTTTTCCCTAATTTTGGAACCTCAACATTTTTATTCTCCATATTTTAATAGGCACAACTAAAAGGCACCTCAGGTAAACAATGGAGATGGATGGATACTAGTATACTTATGGATGGACTGCCGAGTGCCGACACAGAGGTAGCTACAGCCGTGGACTACCGTACTGTGTCTGCTGCTAATATAGACTGGATGATAATGAGATGAAATCAATATATATATATATGTATGTATATATAATATCACTAGTACTGCAGCCGGACAGGTAGATAATATATTTATTAGGTAATGATGACTGATGACGGACCTGCTGGACACTGTCAGCTCAGCAGCACCGCAGACTGCTACAGTAAGCTACTATACTATAGTAGTATGTACAAAGAAGAAAGAAAAAAAAAAAAACACGGGTAGGTGGTATACAATTATGGATGGACTGCCGAGTGCCGACACAGAGGTAGCTACAGCCGTGGACTACCGTACTGTGTCTGCTGCTAATATAGACTGGATGATAATGAGATGAAATCAATATATATATATGTATGTATATATAATATCACTAGTACTGCAGCCGGACAGGTAGATAATATATTTATTAGGTAATGATGACTGATGACGGACCTGCTGGACACTGTCAGCTCAGCAGCACCGCAGACTGCTACAGTAAGCTACTATACTATAGTAGTATGTACAAAGAAGAAAGAAAAAAAAAAACCACGGGTAGGTGGTATACAATTATGGATGGACTGCCGAGTGCCGACACAGAGGTAGCTACAGCCGTGGACTAACGTACTGTGTCTGCTGCTAATATAGACTGGATGATTGATAATGAGATGAAATCAATATATATATGTATGTATATATAATATCACTAGTACTGCAGCCGGACAGGTAGATAATATATTTATTAGGTAATGATGACTGATGACGGACCTGCTGGACACTGTCAGCTCAGCAGCACCGCAGACTGCTACAGTAAGCTACTATACTATAGTAGTATGTACAAAGAAGAAAGAAGAAAAAAAAACCACGGGTAGGTGGTATACGATTATGGATGGACTGCCGAGTGCCGACACAGAGGTAGCTACAGCCGTGGACTACCGTACTGTGTCTGCTGCTAATATAGATTGGATGATAATGAGATGAAATCAATATATATATATGTATGTATATATAATATCACTAGTACTGCAGCCGGACAGGTAGATAATATATTTATTAGGTAATGATGACTGATGATGGACCTGCTGGACACTGTCAGCTCAGCAGCACCGCAGACTGCTACAGTAAGCTACTATACTATAGTAGTATGTACAAAGAAGAAAGAAAAAAAAAAACCACGGGTAGGTGGTATACAATTATGGATGGACTGCCGAGTACCGACACAGAGGTAGCTACAGCCGTGGACTAACGTACTGTGTCTGCTGCTAATATAGACTGGATGATTGATAATGAGATGAAATCAATATATATATGTATGTATATATAATATCACTAGTACTGCAGCCGGACAGGTAGATAATATATTTATTAGGTAATGATGACTGATGACGGACCTGCTGGACACTGTCAGCTCAGCAGCACCGCAGACTGCTACAGTAAGCTACTATACTATAGTAGTATGTACAAAGAAGAAAGAAGAAAAAAAAAACACGGGTAGGTGGTATACAATTATGGATGGACTGCCGAGTGCCGACACAGAGGTAGCTACAGCCGTGGACTACCGTACTGTGTCTGCTGCTAATATAGACTGGATGATAATGAGATGAAATCAATATATATATATGTATGTATATATAATATCACTAGTACTGCAGCCGGACAGGTAGATAATATATTTATTAGGTAATGATGACTGATGACGGACCTGCTGGACACTGTCAGCTCAGCAGCACCGCAGACTGCTACAGTAAGCTACTATACTATAGTAGTATGTACAAAGAAGAAAGAAAAAAAAAAAACCACGGGTAGGTGGTATACAATTATGGATGGACTGCCGAGTGCCGACACAGAGGTAGCTACAGCCGTGGACTAACGTACTGTGTCTGCTGCTAATATAGACTGGATGATTGATAATGAGATGAAATCAATATATATATGTATGTATATATAATATCACTAGTACTGCAGCCGGACAGGTAGATAATATATTTATTAGGTAATGATGACTGATGACGGACCTGCTGGACACTGTCAGCTCAGCAGCACCGCAGACTGCTACAGTAAGCTACTATACTATAGTAGTATGTACAAATAAGAAAGAAAAAAAAAACCACGGGTAGGTGGTATACAATTATGGATGGACTGCCGAGTGCCGACACAGAGGTAGCTACAGCCGTGGACTACCGTACTGTGTCTGCTGCTAATATAGACTGGATGATAATGAGATGAAATCAATATATATATATATGTATATATAATATCACTAGTACTGCAGCCGGACAGGTAGATAATATATTTATTAGGTAATGATGACTGATGACGGACCTGCTGGACACTGTCAGCTCAGCAGCACCGCAGACTGCTACAGTAAGCTACTATACTATAGTAGTATGTACAAAGAAGAAAGAAAAAAAAAAACCACGGGTAGGTGGTATACAATTATGGATGGACTGCCGAGTGCCGACACAGAGGTAGCTACAGCCGTGGACTAACATACTGTGTCTGCTGCTAATATAGACTGGATGATTGATAATGAGATGAAATCAATATATATATGTATGTATATATAATATCACTAGTACTGCAGCCGGACAGGTAGATAATATATTTATTAGGTAATGATGACTGATGACGGACCTGCTGGACACTGTCAGCTCAGCAGCACCGCAGACTGCTACAGTAAGCTACTATACTATAGTAGTATGTACAAAGAAGAAAGAAAAAAAAAAAACCACGGGTAGGTGGTATACAATTATGGATGGACTGCCGAGTGCCGACACAGAGGTAGCTACAGCCGTGGACTAACGTACTGTGTCTGCTGCTAATATAGAGTCTAGACTGGATGATAAATTATTGATAATGAGATGAAATCAATATAATATCACTAGTACTGCAGCCGGACAGGTACTATATATATTTATTATGTAATGACTGATGACGGACCTGCTGGACACTGTCAGGTCAGCACAGCACCGCAGACTGCTACAGTAAGCTACTATAGTAGTATGTATAAAGAAGAATGAAAAAAAAAAACCACGGGTAGGTGGTATACAATATTATATATATATATATATATATATATATTATATACAATTATATATATATATATATATATATATATATATTAAACTGGTGGTGATTGATTATTAAACTGGTGGTCACTTCAGGTCACGTTGCAACTTGCAACTAGTACTCCGAGGCCTAAGCAGACAATCACAAAATATATTATTATACTGGTGGTCAGTGTGGTCACAACAATGGCAGTGTGGCACTGACTCTGGCAGCAAAAGTGTGCACTGTACGTTATATGTACTCCTGAGTCCTGCTCTCAGACTCTAACTGCTCCCCACTGTCAGTGTCTCCCCCACAAGTCAGATAATACACTTACAGTCACACTATCTAATCTATAAATATCACTTCAGCAAGTAGTATAGTAGTATACAGTATAGTAGTACTCCTCCTAATAATGCTCCCCAAAATACTGTGTCTCTCTCTTCTCTAAACGGAGAGGACGCCAGCCACGTCCTCTCCCTATGACTCTCAATGCACGTGTGAAAATGGCGGCGACGCGCGGCTCCTTATATAGAATCCGAGTCTCGCGATAGAATCCGAGCCTCGCGAGAATCCGACAGCGTGATGATGACGTTCGGGCGCGCTCGGGTTAGCCGAGCAAGGCGGGAAGATCCGAGCCTGCTCGGACCCGTGTAAAAAAAACTGAAGTTCGGGCGGGTTCGGATTCAGAGGAACCGAACCCGCTCATCTCTACTTCCAACATCTGCATTTTGATCGCCGGGATCCCGTGCAGCGGTATCTTTACCGCTTCCCCTACATCCTCTCTTCTTCTGAAAAGTGCAGGGTTTTCTACTACTCCACACAGAAGATAAACAGAGCAATTGCATAAGAGCGGAGTGGGTTTAACCCCAAGTCTGGGGCTGTCTTGTGAGGAACCTTGTGATTAGTTTGTCCAATAATTGTTAGGGACATGAGATATGTGTTATGTGAGGCTTTGTGGGCTGGGACTCTCTTTCTTCCCACCCTCCCTCCCCAGTTGTTGTGGTAGTCGTTTTGTCATTAGCTGTTAGGCTGGAATGAATGACAGGTAGCCGCTTCGGGTACAAATTCGATTAAGTTAATTGATGTTATGGTTCTTGGTACTCACCTTCGTTGACTTGTTTGGTCACTGGACCACCCTGACGAGCGCAGCCTCATCCCTCTACCGAGTGGGAAGTCATGTTAGAGGGATGAAAGGATACTTATTGTTGGTACTGTAGCTTTGAGATTTATTGGTTTGTGTGCACCCTTGGCGATATCAGTCAGCATTGCATGTTGTTAGTTTAGCATATGGTTTGGCGTGGGCTGATTATAGCCATTCTTTCTTTGCCAGCATACTTTAGTTTAATTAAACATATTTAAATATTCTTAATATGTTCGTCACAAATAGCTAACAAGTTTTTACTGACAAATCTATGTCTCAGAGTCTTTATTTACAATATTTTATTGTGAAATGTGTTAATCATATGGTGGATTCACAAGACTTCCTTGAAGGTTTATAGGCAGAACATGTGACCCTGATAATAAAGTACTGTGAGGAACCTACTAAACCTGCACTATTCGGGATGTAGAGGATAACAAGTTTAAGGTAAAAGAAAAGACACACAGATTGTAATTAGACCTAAAACTTTGTCAAAAAAATCTAATCCTTGTCCTGTTGTATCCATGGCAACAGGATAGGGCCTAAACTACCTATATGAACGACAATATCTGCAGTACGGAGTCTTTTGTCTTAGATTAGACTTCAGAACATCTTTAATTACATATTCCTTATTAAAAACCGGAAGGACAAATAGAAATAACTTTGCTATTATTCATTATAGAGTAGTGCTGAAATAAAATATACAAGGTACGCATGCAGGCAGTAGCACACATAAAAAGGATGCAAAACTGCACAGGTTAAAAAGAAAACAAATGTATATTTGACAAGCAAACTAGAGCTTAAAGAATATAAACAAAAATAATGGGTTCTATGGTTTCTATACATTTCTAAAATTTCAAACTAAAAAAAATTATTCTATCCAGGAGACTACTATATCCCAAACTCAAGAGAGGGTTGACCAGCCATCTGGATCTGCTCGTCTTTCCAGAGAATTGGCCGGTCAAGGAGCTTTGATGATGCAATCCGCGATGAATTGTATTATTATGGCCCCGCATTCCACTGCACAATGCTGCAAATCACAGCACTGTACACCGCTGGATGGGAGCAGCAATGATGGCACCATGGCACCACACCCCTCCCACCTCTGACCTGGTCCTGTCCAATGACATTTTAGATAAATGTTATTAGTACTGTACAGGAGGAGGTACTGGAAAACATGTTCTCCTTGCACAGCAGCATATAGACTAATGAGCACATTTATTTTCAACCCGTACAGCAGTTATCAACCTCATGTTGCTATGTCACATCTTATACTACTATATGCTGTGCTGTGAGGCCATATGCTGCCCGGCCCCTTCACCACTGACTTGGCTTTCTTACCTTAAGGCCAAGAAGATTTTGGACCTTATTCAGCTTCAGTTGCAGTTTTGCTAATTTAGCAAACCTGTAACTGCTACACTTGCATGCTGGGGGCCGCCCATCACAGGGCAAGGCCACCCAGCATGCTAATTGCCACTAGCAAAGCTATTGCAATGCTATTGTGATCACATCGCAGACCCGAAAAAATAAGGGTAGCCTCCTGCCTGCGCAGCCTGGCTGTGATGGCGGTCGGACCGCTACCAGCTTACCTGTCGCAGCGGCAATATGTGACTTCACACAAGCCGTCAATCATGCAGAGGCGTTTGTATCGGGATCCGGTCTGAAGATCGACAGTGTCTAGGTCGACAATGTTTAGGTTGACCACTATAGGTCGACAGTCACTAGGTCGACATGGATGGAAGGTCGTCAGGGTTTCTAGGTCGACATGTGCTAGGTCGACAGGTCTAAAGGTCGACATGAGTTTTTTAAATTTTTTTGGGGGGGGGATTTTTTCATACTTAACGATCCACGTGGAGTACGATTGGAACGGTAAAGTGTGCCGAGCGAAGCGGCAGCGGAGCGAAGGCACCATGCCCGAAGCATGGCGAGCGAAGCGAGCCATGCGAGGGGACGCGGTGCACTAATTTGGGATCCCGGTCACTTTACGAAGAAAACGACACCAAATTTTTTTTCCCCCTCATGTCGGCCTTTAGACCTGTCGACCTAGCACATGTCGACCTAGAAACCCTGTCGACCTTCCATCCATGTCGACCTAGTGACTGTCGACCTATAGTGGTCGACCTAAACATTGTCGACCAAGATACTGTCGATAAAACGAACCACACCCGTTTGTATCAATGCCATGCAATCACGGACCCTGCGTGTGCGCACTGGCTCTAAAAGTAGGAAAATGCGATTGCACTGCGGATGCAATCCAAGTTGAATGAAGCTCTTTGTCAAAGAAAATGCAGAGGCACTGGAGAACTGTCACTGCCGTCCAGCGCAGACGGAAGTCTGATGCGGATGGGAATTGCAGCCAGGCTACGGGTGGGAGCAGAGTGAATGTGGGCAGATTGAGCAGAGAGGTGATGGGAGGGGGGGGGGGGGGGGTCTCGCAGAGAAGATGGATCAAAGAGGTTGAGGGGGCGTTTGTCAAGAAAGTTGATGGTTTATCAAGAAAAAAAAAAAGTTGTTTTGTCTCTGTGGCCCACCTGCAATACATGCTGTAGCTCATCAGTGGGCCATAACCAGTGGCGTAACTAAGGCAGGGTGAGCGGAGCATGTGCCCTGGGCGCTGTGGAGACCCGGAAGAGGGGGGGGCGCTGCCGTCCATGTAGTGTATGCGCAGTACTACCCGGCGGCAGTGTGTTTTTTTATTTAACGGTGCACATGGGGGTTTATTTATGAAGCAGTGAAAAGAGTGGAGTTGTGAGCCCGTGGAGAAATTGCCCATGGCAACCAATCAGCTGCTCCGTACAATTGTATAGTATGCAAATTAAAAATGTTACTTCAACGCTGATTGGTTGCCATGGGCAACTTCTCCACTGGCTCACTTTACACTTTTCACTGTTTCATGAATAGACCCCATAGTACTGTACCAGCGGTGGCGGTATGCCATTGCCATCCCTGCTTCCCGAATTGCACAGGGGACTGGGACTGGGAGGGAAACACAGACTCCGCTGGGCAAAAGCCAGCTTTTTCCAAGGAGGCGGTAGTTAAAGCTGCCCAGCCAATAGCAGCGGCATTGGGTGGCGTTTCCTCCAAGGCAGCGTCATTGGGTGGGCGGGGTGTTGGGAGGCCATCATAGGCTTACTATAGCCTATTGGAAGATAGGCAATAGGTGACAGGAGAGAATAGGCAATAGGTGACAGAAGAGAAGACAGAGGGAGAGAGGTCTTGGGAAGAGAGGTAACTTTAGGTATTGTCTGCATTGAGGTGTTGGTGAAGTCCAAAGGAAATGATTAGCCTGCTGAGGGAATACATGTAGAGGGAAAAGAGAAGGGGGCTAAGATAGAACCCTGGAGGACTCCAATGATAATTGAAGTGAAGGCAAGATGGAGATGTATATACGGAGAAAGATAGGTTGGAGAAGTAGGAGGTAAACCAGAAGACAACTGAGTGTGTCATTTCTAGGGTGGAGGAGTTGTGGCCAGTCCTGGAAAAGTGCAAAAACATGAACAGACAAAGAGGTAGCAGACACAATTCCTTACATATGATCATAGCCTGCACAGATTGAGAAAATTTTCCAGTTTGCCTGGTCACTTTCACTTATTTTAAAAAAAGAATAGAGGATCCATACTGGTAATAAAGGCTCTGAATCAAACAACAGCATGTTCCTAATTTACACCACCCATAAACCACTTAATTAATTCAATCTTGTTTGTTAATATATACAGTGCTTAAAGTGGTCCTTCAGAGGTGGTGGAACTCACCCCCCACCCATGTAACAAAGGTACAGTATTGCACAAAAGATGGGCGTGGTCTCAAAAAGAAAGGGGCGTGGTCACAGAATAGTAATAATGCCCACAGTAGTAGCACCCCATAATACACATAATGCCCACCGCAGTAGCGCTTCTTATACAATGCCCCCAGTAGTAGTGCTCCTTACACAATGTCCACTGTACTGCTAGTGCCCACAGTGGTAGTGCCCCTTATATAGACCCCATAATAGTGGTGCACCTTATGCAATGCCCGCAATAGTAGTGCCCCTTATGTCCCCAGGAGTGATACCCCTTATGAAGTGCCCTCTTTACAATGCCCTCATTAGAAGGGCCCCCAGTAGTAATGCCCTTAATGGTAACGCTCCTGTGTAGTATTGCCCCCAGTAGTAATGTTGCCTGTACTAATGCCCCTGGTCGTTTAGCCCCCTGTAGTTTAGCCCTAGTAGTTACGCCCCCAGTGGGGCCCCAGTTACGCCCCTGCAGTTATGACGCCAGTAGTTTACCCCTGCCCTTTAGTTTGGCCTCCCAGTGGTAATGCCCCCAGTAGTCTAGCCCTAGTAGTTTGCCTGCTTGTAGTTTAGCCGCCAGCAATAATGCCCTCTGTAGTTTGCCCCCTTGTAGTTTAGCCCCTGTAGTTATGCCCCGCTTGTAGTTTAGCTCCAGTAGTAATGCCCCCAGTAGTTTAGCCCCTGTAGTTATGCCCCCAAGTAGTAAAGCCCCTGTAGTTACGCCCCCAGAAGTAATGCCCCTGTAGTTATGCCCCCAGTAGTAATGCCCTCCTGTAGTTATGCCCCCAGTAGTAATGCCCTCCTGTAGTTATGCCCCCAGTAGTAATGCCCTCCTGTAGTTTGCCCCCCCGTAGTAAGGCCCTCCTGTAGGTTGCCCCTAGTAGTTAGCCCCTTTGTAGTTTGCCCCCAGAAGCTTGCCCCCTTGAAGTTAGCCCCCAGTATCTTGCCCCCTTGTAGTTGGCCCCCAGTAATAATGTCCCCCAGTAGATCTCCCCCCAGTAGTAATTCCCCCCGTAGATGCCCCCCAGTAGTTCCCCCCAGTAGTTTGCCCCTGTAGATCCCCCCCCCAGTAGTTTGCCCAAGGAGATGCCCCCCGTAGATGCGCCGCTAAGGAAGAAAACACTCACAATACTTACCAAGCCCCACTCCTGCTTCCAGACCGCTGCAGTCCTCCGCTCCTCGGCACTATGGGAGAGACGTCTCTCCCATAGCGCACAGTGACAGCGCCGGAAGCCGAAGCTCAGTACTGCTGCCAGGCGCCCGCTGTTAACGCAATCAGCGGGCGCCCGGCATCGCGCTGCACACAGCGGGTTAGATGAGCCGGAGGAGGCGGAACTGCGTTCCGTCTCCAAGTGGAACTGACGGAACACAGTTCCGCCCCGTTCCGGCTCACTTTAACGCCTGAATATATATGTATATCTCAGCAGTACCTCAGAAAATGATTATATATGCTCTGCTCCTCTTGGATGTCCCTGCACTTTCTTAAACTTAGCATGTTTAGGATTGAGCTGATCATCTTCCCACCCTCCCGTATAACCTAAGCTCCCACAATTTCATTATCTATTGACAGCACAACTCTCTCCTCTAGCCCTCAAGTATGCTGTCTTGGAGTAATCCTTTATTTCTCCCTCTCCTTCAAACCGGCAGTCCTGCAGTTTCTACCTCTGACACATTTCCATGATCAGACTCTTTCTCACCCTGGATGTAACTTATGATGGGTACACATTACGCAATACCCAGCTAATAAGTCAACCCGACGGACCGACACATTGAATCCTGGGTATACATCATAATGATCCAATGATGGACGGATAGATCACTGTTCAGTCCTTTATTAGCATACACCAGGTCGCATGAGATATCACCCAGTGGGCTGTGCAGCACGGACTAGTAGGGCAACGTCACATGCGAACGCGGGACCCCGCATAACGGGAATACACACTGAACGATATACCTGATAAGTCATTTCCAGGTGAATTGGAACGACATATCGAGTCGATATCGTCTCAGTGTGTACCCGGAAACACATTCCCCAACAGAACAAAAATACACAATCTGTCCCTCGGTTGTGGGAGGAGTACTGCGTGTAGGGGGCCAAAGGACATGGTGGGGAATGTATGTCTCTGGGGTCAGGGGGCGGAGGTGGTAGCGCAGAAGTGTATGTCTCTGCTGGTCTGGGGGGGAAGGTTACTGAACAGGAATAGTAGTAGTGCAGAGAGGAGGGTATGATGGGAGTAGAAGTTGTATGGAGCAGGGGGCAGATTGGAAGTGGCAGTGTTGGAGAGCTGGGGGGTCAGGCTGGGAGTAGTAGTGGGAAACAGATGGGGGCATCAGGCCGGGAGTAGTGGTGAAGACCTGGGTGCAGACAAAGTAGTATTGGTGGAGAGCAGGCAGCAGGCTGGGAGTAGTAGTGGGACGTGGGGGCAGAATAGAAGTAGCAGTAGTGCAGATATGGGGGCATGCAAGGAGTAATAGAAGGGGAGGCAGGATGGGAATAGTGACGGGAAGAGGAATGGATGGGAGTGGAAAGGACTCGGTTGGCATAAGTTAAACTGAGCTGAACAAGGGTCTTACCTCCTCTATGCAGCTCCCAGATCCCGGCCACAACGGACAGCCTGAGCGCAGATAGCGCTGCACCTAGTATAAGGCGATTGAAAGTTTCAATGGTGCAACTGTTTCCAACTCAGAATCAGGCCCTGTAAGGAGGGATCCTGCCCCCCCAACAGACCCCACCCCATATACAGACCATGCCCCCATTAGGGCTGCTTCCATCCCAAGCTGCCACTGCCCTCAACCATTCCTTTCCCATTTACATCTCTGACCTTATATCCCTTCCAACTGCCGCCCTCCCACTGTGCTCCACAAATGAATGCCGCCTCTTCTGTCACCTGATTACTTCCTCCCACTCCCGCCTACAAGATTTTGCCCGTGCTGCTGATGCTATCTCTGTAATTCTCTCCCTCTCCCAATAAGACTCTACACATCTCTACAAGACTTCAAGCAGACTGTCAAGACACACTTCTTCATCCAAGCCCATCCAACTCTCCTCCTATCCCACTGCTCCATTCTCCTTGCTCAGTGTCTCCCCCATCCATGTCACCCCTGTCTGTCTCCAACTACTCTTTAGAATGTAAGCTCTCATGAGTAGGGCCCTCTTCCCTCATGTGCTTCTACTTCGCTTACTTATAATTAGAGATGAGCGGGTTTGGTTCCCTGAGAACCGAACCACACCGAACTTCACTACCCGAGCCCGGATCCGAACCCGGCTCGGGTTTTCCCGCCTGACTCAGAAACCAGAACGAGGCAAAACGTCATCACCCCGCTGACGGATTCTTGCAGGTCTTGGATTCCATATAAGGAGCCGCGCATCGCCGCCATTTTCACTCCAGTCCCGGAGAGTGTAACGAGAGTTCATATGTCCGTCCTCAGTGTTTGTGCGGGAGAGAAAGTGGGGTGGCGAATCCAGTGCTGTCTTGTGCTGCTCAGTCCAGTGTAGTGTCTTATGCTGCATCAGTCCAGTCACAGTGGTGGTGTCCTCTGCTGCCATATGCCCAGTGTAGCCGTATAAGTCCAGTGCAGTGGTGCTGTGTTGTCCTACATCTGTACAGTGGTAGTGTCTTGTGCTGCAACAGTCCAGTCACAGTGGTGGTGTCCTCTGCTGCCATATGTCCAGTACTGCTGTATAAGTCCAGTCCAGTGGTGCTGTGTTGTGCTACAACAGTTCAGTGGTGGTGTCTTGTGCTGCATCAGTCCAGTCACAGTGGTGGTGTCCTCTGCTGCCTTATGTCCAGTGCTGCTGTATAATTCCAGTCCAGTGGTGCTGTGTTGTGCTGCATCAGTCCAGTGGTGGTGTCCCTGTGCTGCTGTATAAGTCCAGTGGTACTGCCGTATAAGTCCAGTGATACTGCCGTTTATGTCCAGTGGTACTGTCATATAATTCAAGTGATACTGCCGTATATGTCCAGTGGTACCGCCGTATAATTCCAGTGATACTGCCGTATAATTCCAGTGATACTGCCATATAATTCCAGTGGTACTGCCGTATGAATCCAGTCCAGTGGTACTGCCGTATAATTCCAGTGATTCTGCCGTATAATTCCAGTGGTACTGGCGTATAAGTCTAGTGATATTGCTGTATAAATCCAGTCCTACTGCCATATAAATCCAGACCAGTGGTACTGCCGTATAAGTCCAGTGGTACTGTCGTATAATTCCAGTGATACTGCCATATAATTCCAGTGGTACTGCCGTATAATTCCAGTGGTACTGCCGTATAAATCCAGTGGTACTGCCGTATAAATCCAGTGGTACTGGCATATAAATCCAGTCCAGTGATACTGCTGTATTAGTCCAGTGATTCTGTCGTATATGTCCAGTGGTACTGCCGTATAAATCCAGTCCAGTGATACTGCTGTATAAGTCCAGTGATACTGCTGTATACGTCAAGTGATGATGCCGTATAAATCCAGTGATACTGCCGTATATGTCCAGTGGTACTCCCGTATAAATCCAGTGGTACTGCCGTATAAATCCAGTCCAGTGGTGCTGCCATATAAGTTCAGTGGTGCTATCCTGTGCTGTATATTATTTACTCCAAATAAATGGGGTTATTAATATTTAATCCAAATAATTTTTACAGAGTTTGCCCTGTGTGGTGTAGAGGTACTCTCTCCTTTGCTGCATTTTATTATATAACTCCAGAAAAATAATGGAGAACTAAAATTTGGTGGATAAAATATGGAAAGATCAAGAACCACTTCCTCCTTCTGCTGCTGCTGCCGTTGTTGCTGCTGGGAGTCGATCGTCATCCCATAGGGGAAGTCGAAAGACCACTTGTACTACTTCAACTAAGCAAATGACTGTCCAACAGTCCTTTGCGAGGAAGATGAAATATGACAGCAGTCATCCTGTTGCAAAGCGGATAACTGAGGCCTTGACAGCTATGTTGGTGTTAGACGTGCGTCTGGTATCCGCCATTAGTGCAGTGGGACTGCAGTGCCAACCCTAGATGGGCCAGGTGTTTGTGCCGCACACTTGTGTCGCTTAGCTATACAGCTACCTCATTGCACCTCTTTTACTTCTTTGCATCATGTGCTGTCTGGGGACTATTTTTTTTTTTAAGTGCCATCCTGTCTGCCACTGCAGTGCTACTCTTAGATGGGCCAGGTGTTTGTGCCGCACACTTGTGTCACTTAGCTTAGTCACACAGCTACCTCATTTCACCTCTTTTACTTCTTTGCATCATGTGCTGTTTGGGGACTATTTTTTTTAAAGTTCCATCCTGTCTGACACTGCAGTGCCACTCCTAGAACGGTCAGGTGTTTGTGCTGCACACTTGTGTTGCTTAGCTTAGCCATACAGCTACCTCATTGCACCTCTTTTACTTCTTTACATCATATGCTGTTTGGGGCCTATTTTTTAAATCTGCCATCCTGTCTGCCACCGCAGTGCCACTCCTAGATGGGCCAGGTGTTTGTGCCGCACACTTGTGTCGCTTAGCTTAGTCATACAGCCACCTCGGTGCAACCTTTTGGCCTAAAAACAATATTGTGAGGTGTTCAGAATAGACTGGAAATGAGTGGAAATTAATGTTATTGAGGTTAATAATACCGCAGGATCAAAATTACCCCCAAATTCTGTGATTTTAGCTGTTTTTATGTTTTTTTTCAAAAATCATCCAGATCCAATACCAAAAGCAAAACACGAAAGGGTGGTTTTGGCAAAACCAATCCAGATCCAAAACACAAGCATGGAACCAGAACCAAAACACAAAATATGAAAAGTGCCCGCCGCACATCTCTACTACCCCTTTTGCATCGCACAAATAACCCGGTATCGACACGGCATATTGCCGTGTCGTCACGGGTCAGTGTGCGATGTGAAAGCACTTTGCGAGAATTAGCGGGTCGTCTGACCCGGTAATTCAACCCGGTATAAAAGAAGGATTATACCCGGGTTGAATACCGGGTCAGGTGCAGTGTGAATGGGAGCCGCGTCGATGCGACACGGTTGCCATTCACAGCATAGGGAGAGGCGGCGCAGGAGATAAGCTTATCTCCCAGCGCTGCCTCCACCCTCGCCTCTGCTGCTGCTGCCCCCCCTCCCCCCCCCGCTGCTATGGCAACCGACCCGGTATATTGCCGGGTCGGAAAGCCAGCAAAGGAGAGCAAATGCCGGATCCCACCCGGTAAGGACACGTTTCTCTTACCCGGTGGGATCTGGCATTTGCGATCTGAAAGCGGTATACTTAAAATATAATTGAATCCATACTCCCTACAATAGCACCTAACCCTTAGTTTCTGCCGCCTTGCTGCTTTTTTGAGTGTTACGACCACAGATGCAACACTGTTTATAAACCATGTCCTACAATGTTTTGTATTGTAAGACACTGTTTTCTTGTTTTGCTCATTTGTCTATGTACTTTGTTAGGTGCAGCTGAAACCCTTGTGGGGCCATGTAAATAAAGGACAATAATAAAAATTATATATACAGGGTATACAGTATATGTATGTGTATATATATATATATATATATAGTCCATGGATGAGTCCGGCACTCAGCTTCCCCGTGGGGGTGTAAGCTCCGGTGCCCTCCCAGGGGGGTGAACCCCATATAGAGCCAACGATATAGGCGGCACTCGGAGACTTGCACGAAATGGGTGAAAAAACAGCCAGATGAGTTTTATTGAAGTAAAACTCACCTGGCTGTTTTTTCACCCATTTCGTGCAAGTCTCCGAGTGCCGCCTATATCGTTGGCTCTATATATATATATATATATATATATATAGCTTCGAAAGAATGAGGCGGCACTCAGCAGTCTATGGTGAACAGGTTAACTCTGTCAAGTGTAGCTTTATCGACGTTTCGGGGTGCAAGCCCCCGTCTTCAGGACACACTAGTCTGGGAGGGAGGGCACCGGAGCAGGAGCTTGGCTCAGATAGCCCATGGGGGAGTGCCAGACATTCTGCTTTGGATATATATATATATATATATATATATATTTACACACACACACACACACACACACACACACACACACACATCACGTGTGACACAATACTTGTTACCTGTACTAGTTTTTTCCATGTTCATCTATTTAAAAGAATATGAGAATGAAGTAGTGGCCGGGTCCTTTGCTAGTCCATAGCAAAGATGCCTATGTTTCCAAGCAATTTAAAAAACCCCAATATACTTGAAAATCTGTTTGATGACCGCGTGGCCTTTGTCCCTGTTCAACCATAGACCACAGATCACAAGCCTGCCCACAGCCAGCAAGGACACTAATATGGTACTTTGTGAAGGACAGTGCATTTAAAACAGTATTTGATCTATATCATATTGTCTGTGTCATTACTTTACAGAAAATGTTTGCTCTGGGTATTTCACAATGCAATGCAGGTAACTTTGATCTCTCCCACACAGTTTTCTTTATACCTACTCATCCAATTATGCACTGTACATAGTTTAAGTATAAAATGAAATCTATACTGTATTTCATAAGGGCAAAGAAAATTTGCCTGAAAAATTGGTGTTTTTTTTCCAGAGATAATGCTGTGCCCTATATACTAATGGGGTTATGGAGAGTAGGTTTATTGACTTGAACTTGATGATTTTATTGCCAGAACAAACGTATTCAGAAATGCTTTAATCTTGGATGCTGACTCACGCATGCACACAACTAAGTATGGCCTGGTAACATGGAAAGTAACCTATTGCTCTGGTCCAGCTGCCTGGGAAATATTTAATTGCCACAGCTTTGGTGAGTTTAATAATTATAAACAGGTCTCTAGATCAGAGGTCCTCAAACACAGTCCTCAATGCACCCCAACGGTCCAGGATTTAGTTATAATTATGGCTCTGCACAGATGGTTAAATCAAATAGACTGAGGTGCTAATTAAGTCCCCTGTGGCCAATCATGGATAAACTTTAAACTGGACCGCTGGGGTGCCTTCAGGACCGCGTTTTGAGAACCTCTGCCCTAGATACATTCTAGTTTGTCACCGAAACTTTGGGATAAGATTTGTCCTATTATAGTACTACAGTAAATTAACTATATGGGTAATGGCAGTGTATATGTAATCATCTGTGCACTTTGCATCTTAATGGATTAACTGTTTAGGTCTTCTTTTATGTACAGTCATAATGGATAAAGGGGCAAATGTATTAAGTCTGGAGAAGTGATACAGCAGAGCAGAGCTGTTTCTAGCCAATTTGGCTCCCAGGTGCGAGATTTAAAAATGTGCCCCCCATGACATAAAAAAATGTGCCCCCCCACACACACACACAGATAAAAAAAAACCTTGAGCGCGCACCCAGCGAGGGGGCGTGGCCTCATCTAAATAGGTGTGGCCTCATTTAAATGGGCATGGCCTCGTCTGAAAAGACTACCTCACAATCCAGTTTTTGACCCTGCTCCAACAGATCACGACCACCACAGGAAAAAAAAAATTCTACCATATTAAGCCCCACACAGTAATGCCCCCTGCACCATATTATGCCACACACCGCAATGCCCTTGATACATTAAATCCCCACACTACGGCAGGCAAGAGTCCCCATTTCACACATTACGGCAGGTGTCCCCATTTTACACATTGAGAGAAAGAGAGAGAGAGAGAGAATACTTACAGAGGCGATTACCGCTCTTCGCCCCGCCTCACCAGTCGCTCCTCGCGCCGGCCTTTCCCTCTTCCTATCTTGGATCCCCCTCTGTACTCCGCTCGGGGGGGGGGCGGGAGTTTCGCGGAGTGATGGGGTTGCGTCGTGACGTAACGACGCAAACGCGTCATTCTGTGAAACTCCGCCCCCCGAGTGGGTTACTCGGGGAGAAATAGGAGGGGGAAGCAGAGAGCCACAGTTAGTGCCGCGGCGGGCGCCCAGTGCGGTTGCACTGCTCGCCTGCCCCTAGAAACGGCCCTGCAGCAGAGATAAGTGGGAGGTGATAACGCACCAGCTAATCATTACAGGTTTGAAAAATGACAGGAGCTGATTGGCTGGGGCATTATCACATTCCACTTATCACTGCTTTATCATTTCTCAAGGCTTAATACATCTGCCTTAAAGGCCCAAATGTAGTAAGCTTTAACAAATGATAAAGTGGAGACAAATAAAGGGGCAGATGTATTAACCTGGAGAAGGCATAAGGAAGTGATAAACCAGTGATAAATGCAAGGTGATAAACACACCAGCCAATCAGCTTCCATATGTAAATTAACAGTTAGGAGCTGATTGGCTGGTGCATTATCACCTTGCACTTAACACTGCTTTATCACTGGTTTATCACTTCCTTATGCCTTATACAGGTTAATACATCTACCCCAAAGAGTGATAAAGTACCAGCCAATCAGCTTCCTAACTGCCATGTCACAGGCTGTGTTTGAAAAACGACAGTTAGGAGCTGATTGGCTGGTCATTTATCTCTCTTTATCTGTATCCACTTTATCTCTTGTTAAAGCTTAATACATTTGGGCCAGAGTTAAGGGGGGCACACACGGAGAAATCCATGTTTAAAATCTAAGCAATCTGACTAGATTGCTTAGATTTTAAGCACAGATCTTCCGTGTGTATGCCCCCCAGCGATAGCGTTGCGCGGCCCCGCACATCGCTATCGCCGGTGCTAGATTGAGCCTGCATGCAGGCTCAATCTAGTGGGTCGCTCACTTCACCGCTGTGTGACGTGAGCGGCCCCCCGTCGTCGCCCCCCCTCTCGCTCAGCGCATTGCGCTGTGCTGAGCGGGGGGAGAGATGTGTGCTGAGTGGTCTGTGTTAAGATCGCTCAGCACACATCTCTCCCGTCAGTACCCCCCTTTACATTTCAGAGCACTTTCACTTTTACTGCAAATCTAATTTACTAAGAGATTTAGGAAGAGTTAAATCCTCTCCCATCTGTCTCCACTGTCATATGCTAATAATGCATCACTTAAAAGAACAGCATGTTTGGGAAAGAGCCAGTCTGTTGTCCCAGATATACATACTGTACTGTGTCCTAGTAGTTTACACCTGGACTGAGGACTCTAGTATCGGCTTCAACTCAGTGAGCAGGCTTTAACAGTGACAAGTGTTTGGCAGGGAGTGTGTATGAAACATGAGGAATCATGCCTTACTTCTAATGGGATATAGGAAATTCTGTAACAGATCATCTGATTGTATGTACAGCAGTGGCGGATTTAGGGGGGGGGGGGCACCAAGGCATGTGCCCCCCCTGTCATTTTTAGTAGATTTTTGCATTTTTTTTTTAAGTGCGCACGGCGGGCGCGGCGCGCACTTCCGTTATGATGAGGCTGCTGCAGCTGCTAATGGTCCAGGATTGGCTCCCTTGAGAAACGTGACATGCAGTCAGTCAGTGCATGTCACGTTTCTGTGCAGAGGAGCCGAGCAGGAGGAGGTCCCAGCTTCAGCCCGCCGCCGCCGCTACTGAGGGACAACACCATCCGTGACCCAGCCGCCAGTCACACAGCGCTGCGCAGCCGGCCCTGATCACCCCCTTCCTCCTCCCCCACATGGAGAGCCGTGGCACAGGCAACAGTGCCCGATCCGACCACCCGCCCTTTTCAGTTGAGCCTGACAGGGGATGTAGCTGCTATGGGGCATGGACTTTTTACAGGTCCCGCCGCTCCCCTGCAACCAGACACCTGTATTGTCTTCCAACGCTGGTACTTTAGCCCCACCAGCTCTCCCCAGAGCTCAGCTCCATGCTGCAGAGTGCACGCTGCACGGAATCTAGGATTTCCACCCCTGCGCCTGCCCTGCCACCTGCTCAGGACCTAGGTGAGTGCCTTGCCGTAATGTGTAAAAAGAGGACTGGGGGACTCTGTCTGCCGTAATGTGTAAAAAGGGGACGCGGTCTGCCGTAATGTGTAAAAAGGGGACGCGGTCTGCCGTAATGTGCAAAAAGGGGACGCTGTCTGCCGTAATGTGTAAAAAGGGGATGCTGTCTGCCGTAATGTGCAAAAAGGGGACGCTGTCTGGCGTAATGTGCAAAAAGGGGACGCTGTCTGCCGTAATGTGCAAAAAGGGGACGCTGTCTGCCGTAATGTGTTAATAGGGGGACGGTCTGCCGTAATGTGTAAAAGGGGCTCTACCTGGTGTAGTGGCGCTACTGTGCGGGCGTAATTTGAATAATGGAGACTACTGTGCACCGTAGTATGAATTGGTATTATTTTGTGGCCACACCCCTTCCCCATGAAGCCATGCCCCTATATATTTTTTGCGCGCCTGCGGCGCGCACTGCCCCTGTCTTGCATGGGGAGGAGGGAGGCGCCAATGCCATTTCTTTCACATAGCGCCAAAATGCCTAGTTACGGCACTGGTGGGTACCTATCAGGAGCAGTGGGTACTCGACTGGACTGTACTCCTGGGCACCTGGCTACACAGCAGAAGTGGGTCTGATGTCAGAGGGCTTCCAGTTCAGATGGAGATGCTTAATTCAATGTGTATGTATGCATGTAACTGTATTAATGTGTGTATATATAGCCAGTTGGTGCATCCCTCCCCTCTGTAGAATAACATATCCCCCCCACCCCACTATTGGCCTTCCATATGGAGGAGACACCCTCACTGCTGCCCTACCCTCCATATCCCCCCTTCCCTCCTCCTACTGCCCTTGTTGTGAGGCCACGCGCACGTTCATGGGACCGCATGCTGAAGGCGTGCCCCCCCTGTCATTTTTTCCTGGATCCGCCCCTGATGTACAGTATAACACTACAGTTCCAATGAGTTATGAAAATTGCATAGTCACTATAGAGATCAGTATGTGCCATATTAATATCAAGCACTATTATATAACCAATTCACTGCGCTTACTAATAAAGAGAATTTTATATTTCCTGTGTGAAAAACAGATTTTCAAACTAAAAATTATATGTGGTGGGTGTGACTGGATGTTTCTGGACTCAAGCAGTAAAGAGCTTACAATTTAATTTCAATGAAGTTAGCAGCATGGGTAATACATAAAGAAACTCCACTGAAATGATGGACTACTGAAATCAGTAGAAGATTTGTACATAAATAGAAACAGGTAACGTAATTCCACCAAATTTCTCAACATGTCCTAGACAGTGCTGGCACTGAAACCGCAGGAAAACAAGCTCAGGGTTCCCTACTAGAGAAGAAACTATACCCAGGTTAGATGACCAGGGCTGTTCCCACTGTTTTGTTCATATGTTTGTAAATCCAGTCATCAGGACACAGAGACATGTGAGTTCACTGCAGTGCTGTTTATTCCAACTCCAGACACACTGCACACTGGACCACCCACTTCCCAGCATCCCCCTGGTCCTAGGGACCATCACTGAAGATTCAGGCTTACACATGTTAGTAAGGGAGTGTCTACAAATATTAAGCATTCTAATACACTAACATCACATCCTCTTTTCTTTAAAGTTAAGCCCTATACGCTTCAATGCAACAATTAACAACGTCACATTTAGAACATCATCTAACACGTTTCAATGAGTCTCTCAGGTCTACGTATTTCCCTTTTGAGTCTTTCATACACAGTCTGTGTTTCATCGACCATGTTGGACCTTTCTAGAATCGTGGTTTGTTCACCATTATCAGGATCATCATACATGTCAGATGAAGGGTATTCTTCAGTCATGTTGTCTTAATTATGGTTAGGTTGAGATCTTAAATCCACCCGATTTCTTCTTACTTCCGTTCCACGCTCTGTACGTATAGTATAAGATCTTGGTGCTACTTGTGCTTGCACAATACCTTTCTGCACCCAGATACCTTTCTCATGATCTTTGAGACGGACTTGGTCACCCGATTTTAGATCAGATAAGCTTTTTGCTCGCCGGTCCTGGAATAGTTTCTGTTTCGCCTGTTGACGTTCCTTACTCAGTCTGACCAACGCTGAGTTATGTGTATTAAGCAGTTCATCATGTATCGGGAGATTTGCTCTAATCCTCCTTCCCATCAGCATTTGTGCAGGAGAAAGTCCATTCTGTAAAGGTGTACTGCGGTAGATTAAAAGACTTTTGTAGAAATCTTCTTTACCTTCTTGAGCTTTTTTCATGAGACTCTTTACAGTTTTTACTGAACTTTCCACCAACCCATTTGAGCGTGGATAGTGGGGACTTGACGTAGTATGGACAAATTCCCACTCATCAGCAAATTGTCTAAATTCAGCACTGGAAAACTGAGGACCATTGTCGTGAACACTTCCATAGGAACACCATGCCTTGCAAAGATTGACTTCATGCAATTGATTACGGCTATACTAGTAGTTGTATGTAGTGTCTTCACCTCAGGGTAGTTAGAGTAATAATCAGTCACGACAATGTACATTTTCCCATTACAATCAAACAAATCTGCGCCAACTTTCTGGTACGGTCTCTCTGGCACTGCGTGAGGACTCAGTGGCTCGACTTGTTGTTTCGGTCTATACGTAAGACATAATTCACATGTAGCTGTAGTCTGTGCTATGTCTTGGTTCATTCTTGGCCAATACATAACTTCACGTGCTCTCCTCTTACATTTTTCTTCTCCTAAGTGGCCTTCATGTATATTGCACAGCATAGTTTTTCTTAGTCATGCAGGTATGACAAACCTATTGCCTTTGTAAATAATACCATCGACAACTGTAAGGTCACTGCAGTACATCCAATAATCATGGATAGACAGTGGGCACGCATGTTTTTCTGCTGGCCAACCTTTCAGAATGATATCTTTCAACACTTTAATTGTGTCATCTGTCTCAGTTTCTTTCCTAATCTGTTCTTGTCTTGCAAGAGATACTGGTAGAGAAGCTACGATCAAATTAACATAGGCTTCTATCTCTTCATCCATCAGACTTTTGGAACCTTCACTTTTGTCCACAGCACGAGAAAGTGTATCAGCAATGTACATGTATTTGCCGGGACAGTACAGCAAGTGTACATCATATTTCTGTAGTCTGATAAGCATTCGTTGAATTCTCATGGGACAGTCATGTAATGATTTAGTCATGATAGCTACCAATGGCTTGTGGTCAGTTTCCACTGTAAATGTTTGACCATACACAAACTGATGAAATCGCTCACATGCATATATGATCGCTAGAAGTTCTTTATCTATCTGAGCATACCTTGTTTAAGCACTTGTCAGTGCTCTTGATGCATAGATTACTGGTTGCCATGTATCCTCATGTTCTTGTAACAGCACTGAGCCTAGGCCAAATTGCGAAGCATCTGCTGAAATTCTTATTCTTTTCGCAGGGTCAAAGAATTTTAGCACTGGTTGCTCTGTAATGATCTGTTTCAAGTTTTGCCAACTTTCTTCTTGTTCATGTGACCACATCCACTCGTTATCTTTGTCCAACAACCATCTAAGAGAGGCTGTTCATTCAGAGAGTTGAGAAATAAACTTTCCTAAGTAAGTAATCATTCCTAGGACTCTTCTGACGTCGTCTTTGTTGTTAGGACGTTCCATGCTCACTATGGCTGATATTTTCCTTGGGTCTGGTTTTACACCTTGATCCGAGACCACGTCACCCATAAAGGTAAGTGTATTCACGCCAAATTCACATTTGTCCTTGTTTAGCTTTAGATTCACTTTCTTGACAAGTTCCATTACTTGTCTCAATCTAGAATAATTTTATTCCTTTGTAGATCCCCAGACAATAAAGTCATCCATCATTGTTTCAACACCTGGAATATGTTCAAAAATCATGTGTATCTTTTTGTGATATACTTCTGGAGCAGACAATATTCCATATGGTAGTCAAAGAAATCTGTATCGACCTTCTGGTGTATTAAATGTACAAAACTTTGAGCTGGCCTCATCTAGCTTCATTTGCCAGAATCCTGAAGATGCGTCCAATTTACTGAACCATTTTGCTTCCGCAAATTGCGACATGATTTCATCTCTGGTTGGTAGTTTGAAATGTTCTCGTTTAATAGCTTTGTTTAAATCTCTGGGGTCTAGACATATTCTGAGTTGTCCATTTTTCTTTTCAACAATTACTAAGGAGCTTACCCATTCAGTAGGCTCATCAACTTTCTGTATCAAACCCAAGGCTTCCATGCGATTTAACTCTTGTTTCAGTTTTTCTCTCAGTGCAAACGGCACTCTTCTACAGGGGTGTATCACTGAAGAAACTTGCATGTCTATATTTATTTTATGCTCTCCAGGCAAACAACCTTGACCTTCAAACAAGTCTCTGTATTCTGTAAACATCGATTTGCAGTCAGCTTCTACTTGTGATGTCACCATAAAACTTTCTTTAGCAAGCTTAGTTTCTCACAGGAACTTAATCCTAGAATCGGTTGCACATTTTTATCCACAATCAGTAGAGATGTTTTAAACTGTTGTCCCTTATATTTCAGTGTCACTAAGCATGTACCTTTCACAGGAATTTCCTCCCCAGTGTACCCTGTAACTTTCACTTTGGCTGGATGAATTTTAGGTTTTACTCTAAAAGTCTTATAGTCTTGAAACAATATTAAATTCACCTGCGCGCCAGTATCAAGCTTAAAGGGAATGACAATCTCGTTCACAGTTAAAGGGACAATCCATTCTTTCTTATCTGCACTGCAAAGTACAATGCAATCCACAAAGAATTCCTCTGTTTGTTTAACAGCATGCACATTGCTTGTTTCCCTTTTCATTTCACAGCATTTGGCAAAATGATTAAGTCTACCACATTTCATGCAGGTTTTACCATAAGCAGGGCACATTTTAGGATTGTGTGCATTTCCACAACTACTACACATTTCCTTATTAGACTGTGGCTTAGACTGCTTCATTCTTGAGAATGGAGGTTTAGTTGACTCTGTGTTCTGCACTACATGGACAGCAGCATCAACTTCCTTGTGTAACTTTTTGGCTTGAAATCTAGTTATTTCTGCAGATCTGCACATAGTCACTGCCTTATCTAGTGTTAGGTCTTGCTCTCTCAGCAATCTCTCTCTGAGTCCATTATCAGGTATTCCACAGACAATACGATCTCTAATCAGTGAATCCTTTAAATCACCAAACTCACAGGTTTTACTAAGTGATTGCAGCTCTGTAACATACTGATCAAATCCATCTCCAGACTTCTGATCACATGTGAAAAACTTATATCTTTCATATGTCACATTTTTCCTTGGCACAAAGTAATCTTCAAACTTTTGCATGATAGCACCATATTCTGCCCCTCATCAAACTGAAAACTATTATAAATGTCCAGCACATCCTCTCCTATCACATGGAGGAAAATGGATGCCTTAGTTTTGTCAGCCTCTGTATCAGCTCCACATGCAGCAAGATATATATTAAACCTTTGCTTAAATCTTTTCCAGTTTTCAGACAAGTTACCAGACATCAGCATGCTGGTTGGAGGAACTAGTTTATCCATGGTTACTCACTGTTTGAAGAGAGGAGCACACGGCAGGCTTTGCAGACACCGAGTATCACAGCCTTACAGACTGCTGCAGGATTCTTTCACACTCTGAGAGCACTAGCAGTCCAAGTTAAAATTCTTCTGACATGTTTTGTTCATATGTTTGTAAATCCAGTCATCAGGACACAGAGACATGTGAGTTCACTGCTGTGCTGTTTATTCCATCACCAACTCCAGACACACTGCACACTGGACCACCCACTTCCCAGCATTCCCCTGGTCCTAGGGACCGTCACTGAAGATTCAGGCTTACACATGTTAGTAAGGGAGTGTCTACAAATATTAAGCATTCTAATACACTAACATCACACCCACTATTAACAGAAAATCCCACAGAAGGGTCCCGCTGCAACACTTGGAATTTTCCCGGGCTGTGGAGTGGAGCCCTTCCCCCCAAAAACACACACATATCTATAAGTAATAACTAGCATTACTGCCTCACAACACTGAGGTCATGTGTTAAACCCACCATGACCCTATCTGTTAGGCAGTAGAGAGCCTGGCTGAGCCCAGGTACTTTTCAGGGTGTGTGGCCTGATCATGGCCGCAACTAGGGGGGGCTAAGGGGGCATGCACCCCGGGTGCAGAATCTGAAAGGGTGCAGAGATGGGTACTCTGCCTCCACTCCTTCCTCTCAGCCCTAAAGTGCTACCTTCTGCCGGGCCCAAGAACCCTCACTGTAGTTACCTGCTCCCCAGCACCACCAATGAAACGCCCCCCTTCCCTGCAAGTAGAACGCTAATGAATGAGGCAGGGGTGGTGACCAAGGACTCTCCAATCCCCTCTAATTTCCCAAGCGCTGGTCCATGGCCGCTCACACACTCATGTGCCTGTGTAAGCGATGTCTGCCCCCAGGCCTTTTCCCCAGCGCCTCCCCCTTCCAGCAGAGGAGGACAGGGTCCTAAGAAGCTATCTACTGCTGGGTCCTAGTACCCTCGCTGCAGGTCCCCTCTCCCCAGTACCACGAATGTGGACTCATGGTAAAACCAACCCCCCCCCCCCCCCCCGGCAACTAGAACAATTATGAATTGGGTGGGGGTGGCCGTTAACACACTCCTGTACTTCTGTAAACTGTGTCTGCCCCCTTTACTGCTCGGCAGCGCGACCAGAAGGGGACATGGCGAGAGGAAGCAGTAGCAGCCACGGACAGCTGCTGCCTCCAAAAGTGTGGTCCTAGGTCCCAACCTGCATGAAGGGCTTTGTTGTCCTACAGCAGTTGGAGTCCCCTTCCCCCAGGGTATGTGATACAGTGACTGCATGGCTTATATCAGGTATATAACACCAGCCAGTCCTAGGGACTCCTCTCTGCAGTCAGGATAACCCACATTGTGTGTATGTCCCTCCCCAGAAGGTTGGTACTTCTCCTCTTTAATTGGTTGTAGGTCCTTACTGGCATACTGGGCTTTGTAGTCCTACAGCAGTTGGACAGTCAGAGTCCCCCACAATACTGTATCTGAGGTGCATGTTAGTTTTCTTGTGTTCCTATCCATTTCCCTAGAGAATGTGTACTGGATGCACCCTGACGATGCTGGTTGTCACTTTGCCAACTGTTCATTCCTGTGTTTTTGACATGGTTCCAAAAGTGTGTATGTGTGCATGGGGGGCGCCAAATTACTGTCTTGCCCCGGGTGTCAAAAATCCTAGTTTTGGCCCAGGGCCTGATTGTGAGTGGCATGGCCAGTGGCATGCACGGCAGCATGTACTGGGCTGAGGGCTGCTGTGTACTGGGGAAGAGCTGCTGCTGCCAGGTAAGGGGATGAAACCGTTGCTGGGGTTAACGGAGAAATGCGTTAAGGACCTGCCACGCTGCTGTTTTAAGCCCCTGCACGTTACCTATTCACTGCCACAGTCTGAGCCTTTTCAACAGCGGCACCTGCTACAGCCATTTAGCCATCTGGCAGAGAGTTGCGCCCTCCCTCCCCTCTCATATCCAGCTGATACCGCCGCTCCCACATCAAAATCACGGACCCTGTGTGCTGATCGTTGGTCTCGCTGGACCACACTGGAACCAGTGGTGAGCAAACAAAACTTTAGGCGGGTGGGGAGGTGGTAGCATAGCGCATTATCTTTGACCACGCCCACAGTTCAGCTTTACAGCTATCATAAAAGCATCTTTAATTAGACTTTTTTAGTCTATCAACGTGTGCTGTGAGCGCCCAGTGGACCATTATTTGAACTTCATTATATATGGACTGACTGTTGGTTTATCAGGTGATTCCAAAAAATGTGCTATATTGTGCTTCAATATCAGCAGTGCTATCGTTCTCAAATAAATGTTTTTTAAAAATATTTTTTATTCTACAATATTAATAAATTGTCTGAGACAAAAATATTTAATTCTTATAAGCGCTCTCTTGTGATATTTATGGTCATAGTTTTCTTTAGGTAAGGGGATGTATCTGGGCCCCCGCAAGGCCCCCCATCAGACCTGAGCCTGGGTAATTAGTACCTGACCGCCTCAGCGCCACTGCCTATCTGTGTGGAGTTTGTATATTATACCCATGCTGGCGTGGGTTTCCACCGGTAACTCCGGTTTCCTCCCACAATCAAAAAATGTATGGGTAGGTTAATTGGCTCCCAACAAAATTAACCCTAGTGTGAAAGTGTGTGCGTGTGCATGTGGTAGGGAATATAGATTGTAAGCTCCACTGTGGCAGGGACTGATGCGATATTGTGTCCCTAGAGTATTTATCACCTCGATGATCCCACTATAATAGTTGGGAATATTTAAACCCTATTCCATTAAACATAATAAAGAAACAATGAGCCTGATTCAGAGTTGTACATAAACCTGATGGTTTCCGCACTAGTACAAAGTTTACCAATCAGCGCATATGTGGGATCTGTACTGTGCATGTGACGATTTTGGTCTGCGATCTAAGGGCATATGCCCCAAAGCTGCAGCATGACTGACATGATACAGCTGTTTGGAAAAGCAGGGGTGGCAGCAGGCTCCGATTCACCCCTGTTTTGTAGGTTAGCCAATGCTCATGCAAGTGATCCAATGGCTGAGTCTTCGGATGCAGCAGCGGATCATAGGAGGTGTCTAGTTATACAAGACATCTCCTGCTGCATTAGCATCATTTAGCAGTAGTGGCTGCGACAGCTGCTACTGCTTACCGTGATCTCTGAATCAGGACGCATGTAAATAAAACACTGTTAAATTGCGTTTTATTGAAATAAAAACATAAAATTATTGATTAAAAAAAATTGGTATTATTCTTTATGTGTAATCATATGATATCTACTTGGATTCCACTGAGAAGTATTCCTAATTTGTAATTCATTGGAAAAAGTGCTTTATTTGTAATGCAATTCTATCTTCTTGCATAGGAATCCTTCTTAATGTGTAATCCAAGCAACATCTTCTTTATGTGTAATCAAATGGAATTATTTTTCTCAGAATCCATAGAAAATGTCTATAAAAACCCTTGTGTAATGCATGGAAGATGTAAATAAAAACCCACAATAGACTATGTGAACTGCTCCACTAGTATACCCACTGTAGATTAACTGTGGTGCTTCTGCATTGGTGCTCAGCCAATCTTCAGCATAGTCCCATGTTTGCTGTGATGTGATTGGCTGGCAAGGGGAATTTTGAGTCTCTCTGGGTTAGAGCGCTCAATACATACCCTCCAACTGTACCTTTTTAATAGGTACAGTACCTTTTTTTTATGGTCTGTACCGATTTTTGGCTGTCCAAACTACCATTGAAAGTATAGGAAAAGGGGCGTGACCACGCCCCCTTTACCCGTGGCCACGCCCCTTTTCCTCATTTGTACCGATTTTTATGTGTAAAATGTTGGAGGGTATGTCAATATTGAAATGTCACTTGGTAGGGTCCTTGTGTGGCCTGGGAAATGAGTGATAGCCTGGCAATAAATGTTCATCTGCTTAAGGGGCCCTTTTCTTTGCCCTGCCCAGCATGAATGGGCACCTACACAGTATTTCTCTGTTTGGGCTTTCACTTACAGAAATATTGTTGTGGGGCCCGGCGATGGCTAGTTATGTCCATGAACAGAAGCAGAGTTACCATTTTAATTAATTTTATCACAATCTATAAATGTATTCAGAATTTAAATTACCGATTCTTTTAGATCTCCAAATGTTTGAGTGGCAGCCAAATGTGAATACATACTGGAGGCTGCTCAGTATAAAATTGTATTAATTAATAATGGCATTCTGTACAGGAAGAATTGCAGTAAATTACCTTTTTCTTTTTCACGCAGACTGGACAGGATTTGCAGATATAAGTATGTGATGTAAGATCATTGCATGCAACAGATGCAACCAATCTACATGATGACGTATTATTATAAAAACTCATTAAGACAACTGATCTTTTTCAAGATAGATATACTGGCCGCAGACGGGCTGATTCACAGTTTGGAGCAAAGCAAAAGAGGAGCACAGTTACACCTTGGTAAAACCATGTTGTACTGCAGGTGGGACAAATTTAAGTTAGGATGGGCGCAGCATCATAGCTGCACTTAGGAGACATATATGGGGGTGATAAGAGTGGAGAAGTGAGCCAGTGGAGAAGTTGCCCATGGCAACCAATCAGCATTGACGTAACATTAACAATTTGAATACTATAAAAGTATACAGAGCAGTTGATTGGTTGCCATGTGCAACTTCTCAACTAGCTCACTTCTCCACTTTTATCACTGCTTAGTACATCTCCCCCATATTCCATGAAGCTGCTCTGGCTCCAGCTTGCGTGTAATGAAATCTGCCCCTAAATTGCAGTTTAAAAAACAAGTTGTCCAGTATTTGTGGGTTAGATTCAAAAGCAGCCAGTATTTATTCTGCATGCAAAAAAATAAATGTATTTGCTACACTTGTCATTGCAGCATGGTCTGTCCGGGTATAAAGTTACTCCGTTTTTGTTTCCAATGGTCCCAACTATGAATCATCCCTATAGTACTGTATGTAACAAACATCATTTTGGATGTGGTTTTCTATCTACTAATAACTGGGGAAAAAATGTTAAGCCCCATCCATTTCCAAGAATCTTGTTTTTGGTCCAGAACTCCAGTGCTACAAATGGTATGCCTAATTTCAGCCTTGAGGAAAACCAAACTGCCATAAGGATTGTAGGCTTGTGAGCAGGGCCCTCTTACTTCTTGGACACTAACATTTTAAAATGTCACCTGAATCAGGAATACAGATTTTTTTTTTCGAAATACCATGCTATAGATTTGTTAATTTACAACTTAAATGCAGTTGACAATTATTCCCTGTACTATGGGGGTCATTCCGAGTTGATCACACGCTGACGATTTTCGTAGCGCAGCGATCAGGTAAAAAAACTGCAAAACTGCGCATGCGTATGCACCACAATGCACACGCGCATCGTATGGGTACAAACAGCATCATTGGTGTGCAATGCTTCTAGCGACGATTCCATCATCATCAGCCAATCGCAGGGAGATTGACAGAAAGTGTCAACTGGGTGTCAACTGACCATTTTCTGGGACCGTTTTCTGGGAGTGGTAGGGAAAACGCAGGCGTGACCAGGCGTTTGCAGGGCGGGTATCTGACGTCTATTCTGGGACCTCCAACGCTAGAATCATCGCACAGGATAAGTAAATACAGGACTGGTCTTGTTTTGCACAAAATGTTTTTGTAACTCTCGGCTGCACATGCGATCGCACACTTGCAAAGCGAAAATACACTCCCCAGTGGGCGTCAACTATGCGTTTGCACGGCTGCTAAAAGTAGCTAGTGAGCGATCAACTCGGAATGAGGGCCTGTATGCTACAGATAACCCACAGCAACTATTCAGATGCTAGAAAAATGACAGCTACAATCTGATGGTTGCACAATCTGAAAGATACTGGGCCTGATTCTTAGGCCTAAAGCAAGAAATAGAAAGTAACTGTGCACCTTGGTAAAACCAAGGTGCCCAAAGCAGCCCAATAGGAGGAACAGATTTATAATGTGCAGACTGAGAGATTTATATGGGAGAGGGGCATACTAGCATGTGTGGGCTATATGCAAAAGCAGCCAGTATTTACCCCACGTGCAAAAAAAGTATGTATCTGCACCAGATGAAGTGGAAATGCCAGCTGTTAGAATCCTGGTGTTCAGGAGACCGATGCCAGAATCCTGACAGCTGGCATTTTACCGATGGATGGGAGCCTGACACCCGCCTGGTATTCCCACTCAGTTGGTGGGCTCACACCACCAACCGAGTGGGTATAGAACCTATGATGAACGAAGCGTGCCACTGAGCCCGAATCGTGGCGAGCGCATCGAGCCCTCAATGGGACTCGCTGCCTTTCTGCCGGGTTTACGGCAGATGGGATGCCACTGTGGGTATACTGACACTCAGCATCTCATCTGCCTGTATATCATACCGGATCCATCTGCACAAACTTGTTCTTATTCCTAACCCAGAATCAGGCCCATTACCTCCACTATATTAAAGATCAGGCTGGAGCACGCTCAGCACACATCTCTCCCACATCGGCCCGTCTATATGTGCCTTTAGGGCCAGCTCTGCACATTAGTAGTACAACAGGTTTTGTCCAGGTGCAAAGTTACTGTACTTGCTTTTTTTGCTAACTCAGAATCAGCCCCTGTGTAAGCATTTCTAAATGGAACAAGGTAAAACAAATGCTCAGAACTGTAAGAATAAACTGTATACACCTAGATAATGGATTGCGGATACAGAGGTGCAAAGCTTGGGTCTGACCAACGCGCCAGAAAACGGTGCCTGCATGGTTTTCCAGCATTTTAATGTGACTCCTGGTTTACATTGCTGCCTGTAGAATCAGCAGACATATATTGCTCGTTCTATTTTGTCAGCGGATTTCTCACATCTCTTTCCATATGGAATGTGACATGATAAAATGCTCCCAAATCGCTCATCTGAATGAGTCCTTACTTAACATTTCACTTTGTACCATTAAGTACAGTACATTACCCAATTTTAACGGACATACAGAGCCTAATCTTTTTCATAATTGTATTCCATACACCATAAAAACACGCTGATTTATAGGCTATGTGCCACATTATATACAACAGATATCCATTTTCTATTCAATATATCATGTTCATTAGCATAACTGCCACAAAATCTAATTTCAGACAACAGATAATTCCCATTCTCTCAGTTATTTGGGGGATTTAATTAGCATGCTGAATGGGAACGGCCGTTAAGCTGCCTGTAGTACTGGCACCGAGCTATATTCCATAGCAGAGCATCAAATGCAAAAGTGCAATCAACACTGTAAGCTGTAGAAAGAGGCCTGCGTGAAAGGTAAGTCAGACCACCTATTGGTGCACAGTACAAATGTTATGTATGCCTGTGTTGATTAAATCAGCCCTCTGTGAATGGAGCCAGCTGCTTTGATTCCCACTTAGTTATACAGCTGCCCTTGTTAATTAGTAATGAAACAGACAGGAGACAAAGGTAAAGACAAGGTTACAAAAGGTTTCTAGTAACAGAAGGGTTAAAGATTATTACTATAGCAGGCGCCTTATCTTCCTGGCTTTGTAACTATTCCTCTGTAGGACAGTGCAAAACCAATTTTTCAACATCATCTAAAAAGGGTTAAACACCCACACAAATCTTCACAGTCAGCGCAAAAGAAAGATGACCCGGATTTTATTTTTTTTGCCACACAGACCACATATTATCACAATGGGCCGGATTAAAATGTCCCATCTAACATCCCCAATTTTCTCCCCTTTCGCACCCAGTGCAGTCGGGTTTAGACGAGCAAAGCACCTAAACCCGACTAAACTAATGGGCGCCCAAACGGGTCTCTTTACACGCATTGCAGCCCACTACCTCCGGTGGTATCGAGCTGAAATAATCGTCGCTCCCCTCGGCAGTAACATTAGAATATCGCTGGTGGACGTGATCGTGGCCGGGAGGGGGAGAGCACATTTGAATCCGGCCCAATGATTTCATACTGAGACTTATGCAGATTGTGTTGTTGATGCAAACAAGCACTATCATTCTTTCCATTTAACACTTTTTTTCCACCTTTTTCTGCTTGTTGCTTCCTTCATCCCCTAAGGCTGTCTCTGTCAATCTGTATTCAATCTACTCACCCTTTTCACATCTGTTTATTAGGAAGGGACAACAGATTTAAAGACCAGCAATAGTTGCAAAGTCTTCAATTCCTGCAGCTAATAAAGAGTTAACATAGCTACTGCACTGCAGATCCACACAGCAGGGAAGGGGTTGCTTTAAGTGCTAATCCTGCTCTACCACAAACACACTCCTAGTTAGCTACTGACAATAGCAACTAATCTACAGCAGATATGACATTAAAAAAATAATACACCATTAATGATAACAAAAAAAAAACATTTAAAAGAACACAGATAACCATATTCACTATTAGTAACGTATTCAATATGTGTTACAAACAATGTATTATTTTGTTGGTGGCAATTTTGGGTTAAACATATCTTGCCTGTGGTTAATTATGGAAACAAGAACAGGTTGAAGGAAGTAATTTCTGTTTTTAAATGGACAGATATTTGTGCCAAGAAATGTAACTTTTTTTTTTTAACTTGTGGACAGACAGCCTATAATCATTGATTTCTAGTTGCCGTCAGTTTTATCATGGTCTACAACTTCAAGACTGGTGCCAATTGATATCTCTTGAAGCAATCTACTTTCTTGCCCATGAACAGTAAATGAATGTAGTGTAGGCAACAGTTCTTATTTTCAGGGACAGTCTCAGGTATTACAGATTTTTAAATACTGTTGTCCATGCTTTTCAACAAAGATCAACTGAACAGTTCTTCTTCTGAAGTTCTTCAGAATGATTAGCCTCTCTGCATCGGTGTATCATTCCTTTCTCTATATGAAGCTTTCCCATAATATCCCTTAAATCTGGGGCACCTATGGCTTACACAGGTTCTATGGCTGACTAAATTTAAAGCCTGCTTTTCACCTGGTTTTAATCAGTTTTAATAAACCTGTATAAATCAAAGGTATCCCAGATTAAAGGGATAGTATGTCAAGCCTATCTATATGTCATATATGTTAGGATTCAGGGCCGTAACTAAGGTGGGGCGGACGGTGCTTAGCACAAAGTGCATTTGCCCTGTGTGCGCACCGTCCACATCCACCCTCGATCGGCCGCCATCAGCAGCAGTTCTGCCGACCCTGTGTGCTCTGTCTGTGTGTGGCCGCACCTCCCGGCTGTCAGATACAGGGAAAGTCCGCCTCACTGCCAGCCTCTAGAGAGGAAAATTTGTCTGCGTCCCTGCTCCTTGCAGTGTCTGTCTCAGCTGTTGCCAGGTCCACCTCTTGCTCTGCTCCCATGTCAGGCAAGCCGCACCTCCCTCCTCTCACGTTGGGCAGCTCACTACAGTGGCGATCAGGCGCTGGCTACCTCACCCACTCTTCTGCCTCCCTTCGGCCCACCTCTCTCAGCTGCAGAGTGATCTAACAGGAGGCACCACATAGCGCAACTCCTTCACGCTGCTACATTGCCTCAGCACCCTCTCTCTAGCGGTCCGTTAGAGAGAGCACCCTCTCTCTAATGGAGGGGACATGGTGCACTAATTGGGGGTCAACATGCTTAAAGAAACATTTTGATACAAAAAAAATTAAAAAGCCATGTTGACCTTTGCACGTGACCACCATTTCCATGTCAACCATGTCAACCTTTCACATGTCGACAATTTGGTGTCGTCCTAGACATTGTCAACAATTATACTGTCGACCCATTGACCCATAATCGACTTTTATTTATCAACTATCCACTGGTGCCCGGATGCTTCCCACTCTGGCGCAGGGCTCCTGCTGCTGTCCCCTAATGGCTCCTTAAGGTGCAGCACACAGAGGGAAGATATTGGGGGTGGGGGATTAACCCCTGCAGTCTAAAAAAAGGGGCAGCACCTTTAAGTCCATCTTCTATATAAAAGTGAATCCCCATTGGGTCCATATATACCCCTTTCATATTGCACAAATAACCTGGTATCGACCTGGCATAATGCCGGGTCGACACGGGTCAGTGTGCGGTGTGAAAGCGCCATGTCGGAATTCCCAGGTCGCCTTACCCAGTAATCCAACCCGGGTTATAACAAGGGTTATTCCCAGGTTGAATACCGGGTCAGTGGCTGCGTAAGCGGATTCCCGGGTCTATGTGACCCGGGACCCGTTTACTAGATCGGGAGAGGCGGCGCGGAGATGAACTCATTTCCCTGTGCTGGCTCCGCCCCCCGCTGCTATGGCAACCGACCTGGCATATTACCGGGTCAGGAAGCCAGCGAAAGGGGTAGCAGAGTCTCACCCGGGAAGGACCCGTTTCCAATTCCCGGGTGGGATCCAGCATTGGAGATGTGAAAGGGGTATTAGTGGACCCTTTACTGGGGTATCACGTGTGTAAGGGACTCTACCATAGCAAAATGTGTATAAGGAGTTCTACTAAGATGTAACATGTATAAGGGATACTAGAGTGTGGTGTAATGTGATTGTACAATGTAATGTGAATTGGTACTATTCTGTGGCCACACTCCTTCCCCATGAAGTTATGCCTTTTTGGGCTCCTCTGGCGTGCACTGTCCCTACTATGAATATGGGTGGGGGCACCAATTCTTTTCTGGCACAGGGCACCAAAAGTTACAGCACTGTTAGGATATGTTGTATTGGAGGGGATGCGGTTATGTGACCGACGGTCAGGAACCCTATTGGAGTGCTTAAAATACAATATACATTTTAGAAATCCTTGTATTGATACATACTTAAGGTCCTA
Source organism: Pseudophryne corroboree (assembly GCF_028390025.1). Lineage (NCBI taxonomy): Eukaryota > Metazoa > Chordata > Amphibia > Anura > Myobatrachidae > Pseudophryne > Pseudophryne corroboree. Next base: position 676,166,830 of record NC_086445.1, on the reverse strand, counting down.
TTTATTAATAGTTTTTTTAACTGGAAATTTATGTGGAAACTGCAGTTTCTGCATAACTTTTTGAATTGTTGCTACGGACTAATACCTAATGGAAGAGATTGCACAGAAATCTCCTGCAGAAGGCTAGTTAAGGCTGCAAATATGACCCTATTGTACCAAACTCTGAAGCAAAAATTTTCAGTGTTTGGTCCCATTTACTTCATCTTCAGATTGCATAAACCATTTTAAGCCTATGAAGGCTTACTCGCAGTAGAGAGATCTTCAAATCCCTCTCTCGAAGCCTCTATCCGGCAGCGGAAACTGACACACCTTCAAGATGCTTGGAAAGTTACTCGCTAATGATGTCCCTACAAGTTAGTTTTAATGTATAATGGGGGCATATTCATACAACATGAAATTATCTGTCACGACATTGGGTTGTTAATTATTCGGGTAGTGCCAGCATTATTAATACAATACATAGGCCACTTTGCGACTATTTAAAAACAAACAACTAAAAAAACAAAACAAAAAACAAAACAGTAAATCTATGCTGGACAAAACTTTGTAGGGTTTTCAAAACCTTATACTGGTAAAGGCAGCTTCTGAACAATACAGACATATTACCTCAGCGATATCTTTGATTTTTCCCCCCCATCAGATATTGACATATAGGTAGTTATAATAATTTGGCTGCATTAACCATTGGTGACAGATGAGTAATATAAAAGTTACCTTTTAGCTAAAGGTCACGGGTGCACAGTGAGGATCGGCAGAGGGGACCTGCTAAATCTTGGCAGCCAAGCGGTGTCCAGCTGAGTAGTCATATGTCCTCTGTATGACCAGTAGTGATTAGCTGTATGTACGGGTTATATTAGTTACTGTACTTTATTATGTGCTATATGTGCAATACATTGTTTATTTTATACATCATTTACTTAGAAAACACACAACATAAGTATAACCACACCAAAATGACATAACATATACATATATCACACAACATTATTAAAATGTAACTATATTAATACCTAGTTTATAGATACTATATATAAAGGTTGGGACATATATCAACATACTATCAGTTGTTATCATGTGTGACTGGGATTTAGTATAATCTTTTTTCCTTATAGTGCACCTAAAAATAGGACAGCCATAATACAGAAGTGCAGGAGTGTGAAGTTTACATCTTGTAGTTTCAACAAAAAATAAATAAATACATTGGGGTCAATATTTCTATGGCCCCTACAGTGGGCAATAGAGATTTTGTGCAACAAATTCTAAGCCAGTATGGATATAAAGTTATGTATAATTGTGCAACAGTATAGAGGCATACACACACAAATGTATACAGAACAACAGAAGATGTATTTGTAAATTGTAATATATTTCTATGTGCCAACATTACGCAGCATACATAAGACTAGTCTTCCCCTTTCAATTGATTTTAGATAAACAAGCATTGAGCTCTACAGTGTCATCCCTTTAAAAGAAATTCCACCTTACCTTTGCTCTATTTACACTGTACGCAGATAGGACTGGTAATGGCTGGGCAGATGATCTCCGTAAAATGTGCCCCCCCTTGCCTCACGTTTGGTAGATGCGATGCCCTCCCTGTCCACCTTTGCCCAGGACCTCACAGTGCGAGAGAGAGAGAGAGAGCTAGCTAGCAGCTGCCCTGTGAATGTGAGCCAGAAAGCCAGCCTGAGCCTCCTCCTGGCTCCCTCTGCTATCAAGCCCTTGATATGTCACTTTGGCTCCACCCCATTAAAGGCTACGGTGACATGCCAGGCTGCTGCCTATTCTTGGAGGGAAGGGTTTGGGCTGCAGAGGGGATGTGCCAGGGTCAGTGGGAGGATAGACGTGCCAGGCAGATGCAAAATTAAAGTTATCTCATTACAGCTGTGCAGAAGAAGGTGCTAGTATGAGCTGTCATTATCACAGTGATTGCAAAGCTTCTTGTGTGCATCACAGCAACCTACTCAATAAATATAGAACTGGTCTATAACATAAAATGTACTGATAATCTGTATTGAACTGAAATGCTGCAAATCTTTACCAAACGTAAAAGTAAGTATATGGGCCCTGATTCCGAGTTGTTCGCTATTTGATTTGCACGCAAGCAGCGTTCGCACAGCAGCGAACACATCGCACAAATGCAAACAAACGCCCACCACGCACTACTGCTAACGAGCATGCAACAATACACAAAATAGGTGTGTATTATGTAGCATTGCATGGTAGCGATCCGTTCGCATGACTGCCAAAATGCATCGCTAGCAACACATACCCTGTCGTACGTGTGCAATACCTTCGCAGGCTTACACATGTTTCGTTAGCTTGCAAATATTCGCACAGTGCTTGTTTTTTTTCCCCCTACATATTTCAATCCATCTCTTTCTCAATTAAGAAACCAATTAGGCTAAGGATTTGTAATGTGATTGTACACATCACATTCATAAAGACGAGTTAGAACACCTAATTGCACAATAACAATCAACAATTAAGGATTCCAATATATATTTTGGTAATTTGTGTAGCCCTATTTGCTCAATACCACAGATTTTAATGTTTAGAAATCCTTGACTGACATAATGTACATAACACAGTTTACCATATATGCTTGATGTTTTAATCTGTGTTAAAATGGGGAGTGATAAAGTGCCAAACAATCAGCTCCTTACTGTCATGTCACAGCCTTTTTTTTTTAAACTGTCTGTTAGTAGTTGATTAAGTACTCATTTCTCACTCTTCATTTTAACCCTGATGACACATCTCTACATATGTTACTTCCTTTTGAAACAACACAACACACCAATTTTGGGGTCAAAACATTCATTGGTTTAACATGCTTTCAAATGTATTTATTTTTTTCCAAAATAAAATAAATATATTTAAATTGGGCTTTTAAAGCCAGAATTCCATGCAGGAGGCCCCGGCAGTGGTGCTCCATGTTGTCCAATATTTGGGGGATTCCCACATTGGGCTCTCCAACTGCAGCATCTGTAATGAATGTAAACTATACCAAATTACTTAAACACATTGGGCAATATACAAGCAAGGCACAAAACACACTTTAACCGGTCACTAGCTACGTCAGGGATGTCAGACGTGTTTCCTTCTAGCTGTTGATGAACTTTACATACCAGCATGGCCTGCAATGTAATAAAAAAAACAGCCATGCTAAAAATGGTGCAGGCCATGCTGGGATGTGTACTTCAGCCACATCTGGACTGGGCAGGGCTCACCATTTCGGGTGTAGGCCCAGCCTCAGCAGACTGCGTCTCTACATCTGCTGGTGAACTACATATCCAAGCATGTCCTTAATACATAATTCAATTGAAATCGAATTACGGCGTGAATTCGTCAGTTTTTGGATTCGACACTATTCGACAGCCGAAACCCTCCACCCGGGTCCCCGATTCGACATATTCAATTAAAAACGGATTCGACACGCCCTCTGTCGAAAACGGACCAATTGTCGAATGAATAGTGGGTGGCCTTGATTCGACTTCCCGCCGTTTGGAATCCTATATAGGGCTTGTTTGCTGCGTGCTCAGCAGCCATTTTGTGAACCTGCAGAGCGGAGTGAGGAGCTGCAGAGTGATCAATTTGGTTGTGCTTGCTGTGGTATCATTTGTACACCCAGCAGACTTTCATCCAGGACGGACAGAAGACCTTCAGTCACCCCGGAGGAGAGTTGTTTTTGGAGCGAATTGACATTTGTAGGTAAGTACCACATGTGGTCTAGTGTAGTGTTCACTCTAGGCTGTTTTAGCAGGGCGCCGTGCCCTGCCCGTTTTTTAACAGGCAAAACCCGCCCTGCCCCTTTTGCGGCGCCCTGCTAGAACCGCCGCCCGCTCCCTGCCCTCCCGGTGTGTATAGATGCCGCGCGCATGCGCGCGGCATTCATTCACGCATTGGGAGAGGGCTGGGGGAAGCCCAGCATCGACGGAGGTGCTGGGCACGCCCCCCAACAGTGACGTCGCCGGCCACAGACGCTCTCTATAGTAGCGTCTGTGGGCCGCACCGCCCCCTAAAATGACGGAGGCGTGGCCACGCCCCCTAATTTGCGTGGCCGTGCCCCCATTTCGGACGCGCGCGCGCGGACATGTGCCCCCGGAGTCCGGCGCCCTGCCCCTTTTCACTCCTAGAGTGAACACTACTAGTGTTGCATGTAGGTGTTTGTGTAGTGTATGGGTGTTGTTTTGAGTGCTTGGCAACTGTTTTGGATGAGGTATGAGTGCAGCATGTAATGTTTGGGTGGTGGTGGGGGTGCCATGAGGTGTACATGTGGTGCTTCTTTGGGGTGTTTGGGGTATGTATATGTGTACAGGTGTGCGTATATAGGTCCTGCTTGTATTGCTGCAGGTCCTGCTTGTATTGCTGCAGGTCCTGCTTGCATTGCTGCATGTTTTTCTTGGAGTTTTGTGTTTGGGGATAGTTTTTCAAGTTTTTTGTTTTTGTTTTGCTAAAATGGGTTTTTGGTCATGCTTCAACACTGGTGTACTACCAGCATGACATGTTGGGGTGCAGGGATGAATTTACTGGCTTTTTGGGTTGTTTGGGTGAGGTTTTTCATGTTTTTTTTATGTGCTAATGTGTGTTTGGTCATGCTTGAACACTGGTGTAGCAGCAGCATGACATGTTGGGGTGCATTTACTGGCTTTTTGGTAGGTTTTTCATGTTTCTTTTAATGTTTTGTCATGCTTCAGCACTGTTGCACCCCAACATGTCATGCTGCTGGCACATTTACTGGTCTTTTGGCTTGTTTGGGCGCGGTTTTTCATGTTTTTTTATGTGCTAATGTGTGTTTGGTCATGATTGAACACTGGTGTACCAGCAGCATGACATGTTGGGGTGTCTTTAATGCCTTTATGTTAGGTTTTTCATGGTTTTTTTTATGTTTGGTCATGCTTCAGCACTGCTGCACCCCAACATGTCATGCTGCTGGCCCCTTTACTTTTTTTTTTCTGTTTGGGTGCGGTTGAACACTGGTGTACCAGCAGCATGACATGTTGGGGTGTCTTTAATGCCTTTATGGTAGGTTTTTCATGTTTTTTTTAATGTTTGGTCATGCTTCAGCACTGCTGCACCCCAACATGTCTTGCTGCTGGCCCCTTTACTTGTTTTTTTTTTCCTGTTTGGGCGCGGTTTTTCATGTGCTAATGTGTGTTTGGTCATGCTTGAGCACTGGAGTCTCAGCAGCATGACATGTCGGGGTGTCTTTAATGGCTTTTTGGTAGTTTTTTTTAATGTTTGGTCATGCTTCAGCACTGCTGCACCCCAACATGTCATGGTGCTGGCTCTTTTACTTGTTTTTTTTTCTGTTTGGGCGTGGTTTCTCATGGTGTTTTTTTTTATGTGCTAATGTGTGTTTGGTCATGCTTGAGCACTGGTGTCCCAGCAGCATGACATGTTGGGGTGTCTTTAATGCCTTTATGGTAGGTTTTTCATGTTTTTTTTTAATGTTTGGTCATGCTTCAGCACTGCTGCACCCCAACATGTCATGCGGCTGGCCCCTTGTTTTTCTTTCTGTTTGGGCGTGGTTTTTCATGTTTTTTTATGTGCTAATGTGTGTTTGGTCATGCTTGAGCACTGGAGTCCCAGCAGCATGACATGTCGGGGTGTCTTTAATGGCTTTTTGGTAGTTTTTTTTTAATGTTTGGTCATGCTTCAGCACCGCTGCACCCCAACATGTCATGCTGCTGGCCCCTTTACTTGTTTTTTTTCTGTTTGGGCGTGGTTTCTTATGTTTTTTTTTTAATGTGCTAATGTGTGTTTGGTCATGCTTGAGCACTGGTGTCCCAGCAGCATGACATGTTGGGGTGTCTTTAATGCCTTTATGGTAGGTTTTTCATGTTTTTTTTTAACGTTTGGTTATGCTTCAGCACTGCTGCACCCCAACATGTCATGCTGCTGGCCCCTTTACTTGTTTTTTCTTTCTGTTTGGGCGTGGTTTTTCATGTTTTTTTATGTGCTAATGTGTGTTTAGTCATGCTTGAGCACTGGAGTCCCAGCAGCATGACATGTTGGGGTGCAGTGTTGTTGTTTTTTTTTTTAAATAGAATGAATTATGTAATTATGTAAAGTTGGGTACATATTTAAAAATCATTTTTCTTTTTACACCAGGGATGTCCAGGGACCAGCGCCCCCGATCCCCCCCCTTCCCCCACTCCTCAGAAGAATTGCTGGACAGCAATGAGGAGTGGGCTCCAACCCAGGAGGAGGAGATGGCCCAACAGGCATCCAGCGATCAGTCGCGGTCATCAAGGGACCAACCACAAAGTAAAAATAAAAATAAAAGGCCAAGACGGGTAATTACTTTCAGCACCTGCAGCCACAATAGCATCCAACTTGACACAACCATGGGCTAGTTTGCGCACTGCCAGGCACACCTACAGGTATCTTTGCGCACTGCCAGGGACACTGACACACTCCCAGGGACACCTACAGATCATTGTGATAGTATTAATTGCATCTTTTATTTCCCTGAAAGGCAAGAAGCCAGCCAGAGGATCAGTCGGAGGAGGAAGCCTCTGGAGAAGAAACAGGATAGAAGATTCCGCGTGGACCCAGGTACAACGAGGTGGAAAACTGTGCCCTAGTGGATGGCGTCGACGGGTCCTACGACGTTCTGTATGGACCAAGGGCACAGACAACAGCAGCAAAGATGAAGAGAAATCTCAGGGACAGCATCGCGAGTCAAGTCACTGCAGTATCTGGAAACCGCCGGAGCACCAGAAACTGCATGAAGCGGTACAGTGATTGTCGTAGACAAACCCAAAAAAAGATGGGGCATTTTTTTGGTCACCATTTTGTATAGTTTATTAACTTTATTTTTGTGTTTGTTTTTCTTTTGCAAACAGATATGCCACGGACCAGCAGCGGATTCGCGTCAGGGATTGGTCCCTACTTCAGGCCGGATCTGTTACAGGAAGAGTCGGACGACGAGGTGGAATTGCAGCAGCCCGCAGTTTCTACATCCCTTAGTGAGTAATTATATAACAAATTGTGAACCTTTAAACATATGTAGAAATGTGTCTTCTAATTTATTTCTGATTTTCTTTTCAGCTGCACAGATGCAATTGGTGGCAGACATTCAGCAAGGGCAGGGTCCCTCAAATATTCAGAGGGTAAACACTCTGGCAGCAGAGATGAATGACTGCCAGGAGACTTTTAGGGATGTCGTTGATACCAGACTGGACGCCATTGAGAAGACAATGGAGAAGATGGCAACCAGTATGGTTGAAATGCAAAAGGCTCTTGCCGACAGCATGGCAGAAATGCAAAGGACCAGGCAGGCAGATAACAGGGAGACTATGGACATCCTTCACATTTTGGTCACATCCATCAACCGGCTGGTGGACAACACGGCATGCTAGTCACACAGCGTTCACACACAACATGAGCCAACGACATTCCGCAGCCAGCCAACAGATCATCGCAACAACGCTACAGATGATCTACAATAAACTCCCAGAGCCAGCTCATCAACATGCTGGTCAACCACCACATCCGAACCACAAGCCACACTGACGCATCCTGCCCTTGCTCCACCACAATCCTAGTATGGACAGTCACAGCAGTACCAAGGATATACTTACCAGATGCCTCCACCACCGACACCGGCCTCAACATCTACGCCAGCACAGCCACCAAGGCCAAGACAATGCACTCAACAGCCGCCAAGGACACCGTCGCCACTTCGGGAGAAAGAGGACCGGACAGCCCCCACACATGATAGTGCAGTCGTATTATTTCATTATTTCCACTGTTGTATTTCATGTTTCCCTTTCTCTCCCTCCCATTAGTTTTTTTTCTTCTATTGTTTCAATTTATGTGTTATCCTCCCCCACCCCCGACCGGGTACTACCAAGGAGCTATGTCTAGACATACATGCGCGGGCATGTATGAGTGTGGTAACTGATGAAAGCTCCTTGTGGTTACATATATGATGGGCCAAAGAGCTAATCTGATACCACTTTGAATTTTTTTTTAATATAAAAAACCTTTTGTGAAATTGTGTAATTTATGCATTTACTTTTGTGTTACTTGACCATTCACTAGTGTATTTTTTGACTTCTTCTTAGGAATGGTTGAAAAAGAGTCGTGGAGAGCGTTGTTCGTGTTGTGCGTACAAAGGTGAGTAAAGCCATGTTTCAATATATACATAATTACACAAACCTTGTCCCGCCTGCCCTTGGGGAACAACACAGTCCCGCAATGGGTTATGCTGGACTGTGTGGTTCCACAAGTGCAGGCGTGTCAAAGTGCAGAACACTGACACCACGACTCTGCCACTTTGGACCGTCTGCCCTTGGGGAACAACACAGTCCAGCAATGGGTTATGCTGGACTGTGTGGTTCCACAAGTGCAGGCGTGTCAATGTGCAGAACAGTGACACCACGACTCTGCCACTTTGGACCGCCTGCCCTTGGGGAACAACACAGTCCAGCAATGGGTTATGCTGGACTGTGTGGTTCCACAAATGTTCTTGGGAAAGGAATATGAACATAACATCATTACAGTGCCCTTTACTTAATATGGAATTTCTATTTTTTTTCAACAGATATCTACACAAGAAAAAGGACTGTATGAAGAAGAACAAACACTACTTTTTTGTTTTATTACAATTAATTTTTTCTTACAATATAAATTCAAGTGTAATTTTCTTCAATAAATTGTTCAATTTAGAAGTTTTTTTCTTTAAATTATTAGTAAATTAAATTTAAAATAGGGCATTTCAGAAATGCGGTGGTATTGAAGGTCTTGTGGTAGGCTGTCCATGGTTGAAGGTGGGGACTGTAGTGTCACTTTACATCCAGAGAGGGTACTTGTGAGGGCTCCTTTGTAAGACATGTGGAAGAGAAATAATAGTATTAAGTTCAAGGTATTTGGAATAGTGTCATCCTTCATGGAAAAGAACAGGTACCAGCAACATTGCAAACAAAAACAGGTTACACCAGTCATTGTCCAAAATGCAATCCTCCAGCAGTTGAGAAACTACACATCCCAGCATGCCCTGACACAGTGTAAGCATTCTCTGACGGCAAAGCTGTGTCATGGAGTGATTTGATATGTAGTTTCACAAAAGCTGGAGGGCCGCAGTTTGGACATGCCTGGTTTACTTGGACAAGAGTGAGTTTTGGCCAATACATCTCACCTGAGGGGTGTCTCTCTAACATGGTGGAAGTCCAGGTCCACATTAGAGATGAGCGGGTTCGGTTTCTCTGAATCCGAACCCGCCAGAACTTCATGTTTTTTTTCACGGGTCCGAGCGACTCGGATCTTCCCGCCTTGCTCGGTTAACCCGAGCGCGCCCGAACGTCATCATGACGCTGTCGGATTCTCGCGAGGCTCGGATTCTATCGCGAGACTCGGATTCTATATAAGGAGCCGCGCGTCGCCGCCATTTTCACACGTGCATTGAGATTGATAGGGAGAGGACGTGGCTGGCGTCCTCTCCGTTTAGACACTTGATTTACTAATTTTGGGGAGCATTAGGAGTACTCAGTAGTGTACAGTGCAGAGTTTTGCTGATAGTGACCAGTGACCACCACTTTTATTTATAATCCGTTCTCTGCCTGAAAAAAGCGATACACAGCACACAGTGACTCAGTCACATACCATATCTGTGTGCACTGCTCAGGCTCAGGCCAGTGTGCTGCATCATCTATATATATTATATATCTGTCTGACTGCTCAGCTCACACAGCTTATAATTGTGGGGGAGACTGGGGAGCACTACTGCAGTGCCAGTTATAGGTTATAGCAGGAGCCAGGAGTACATAATATTATATTAAAATTAAACAGTGCACACTTTTGCTGCAGGAGTGCCACTGCCAGTGTGACTAGTGACCAGTGACCTGACCACCAGTATATAATATTAGTAGTATACTATCTCTTTATCAACCAGTCTATATTAGCAGCAGACACAGTACAGTGCGGTAGTTCACGGCTGTGGCTACCTCTGTGTCGGCACTCGGCAGCCCGTCCATAATTGTATATACCAGTGACCTAACCGTGGTTTTTTTTTCTTTCTTTATACATACATACTAGTTACGAGTATACTATCTCTTTATCAACCAGTCTATATATTAGCAGCAGACACAGTACAGTGCGGTAGTTCATGGCTGTGGCTACCTCTGTGTCGGCACTCGGCAGCCCGTCCATAATTGTATATACCACCTAACCGTGGTTTTTTTTTCTTTCTTTATACATACATACTAGTTACGAGTATACTATCTCTTTATCAACCAGTCTATATATTAGCAGCAGACACAGTACAGTGCGGTAGTTCACGGCTGTGGCTACCTCTGTGTCGGCACTCGGCAGCCCGTCCATAATTGTATATACCAGTGACCTAACCGTGGTTTTTTTTTCTTTCTTTATACATACATACTAGTTACGAGTATACTATCTCTTTATCAACCAGTCTATATATTAGCAGCAGACACAGTACAGTGCGGTAGTTCACGGCTGTGGCTACCTCTGTGTCGGCACTCGGCAGCCCGTCCATAATTGTATATACCAGTGACCTAACCGTGGTTTTTTTTTCTTTCTTTATACATACATACTAGTTACGAGTATACTATCTCTTTATCAACCAGTCTATATATTAGCAGCAGACACAGTACAGTGCGGTAGTTCACGGCTGTGGCTACCTCTGTGTCGGCACTCGGCAGCCCGTCCATAATTGTATATACCACCTAACCGTGGTTTTTTTTTCTTTCTTTATACATACATACTAGTTACGAGTATACTATCTCTTTATCAACCAGTCTATATATTAGCAGCAGACACAGTACAGTGCGGTAGTTCACGGCTGTGGCTACCTCTGTGTCGGCACTCGGCAGCCCGTCCATAATTGTATATACCAGTGACCTAACCGTGGTTTTTTTTTCTTTCTTTATACATACATACTAGTTACGAGTATACTATCTCTTTATCAACCAGTCTATATATTAGCAGCAGACACAGTACAGTGCGGTAGTTCACGGCTGTGGCTACCTCTGTGTCGGCACTCGGCAGCCCGTCCATAATTGTATATACCACCTAACCGTGGTTTTTTTTTCTTTCTTTATACATACATACATACTAGTTACGAGTATACTATCTCTTTATCAACCAGTCTATATATTAGCAGCAGACACAGTACAGTGCGGTAGTTCACGGCTGTGGCTACCTCTGTGTCGGCACTCGGCAGCCCGTCCATAATTGTATATACCAGTGACCTAACCGTGGTTTTTTTTTCTTTCTTTATACATACATACTAGTTACGAGTATACTATCTCTTTATCAACCAGTCTATATATTAGCAGCAGACACAGTACAGTGCGGTAGTTCATGGCTGTGGCTACCTCTGTGTCGGCACTCGGCAGCCCGTCCATAATTGTATATACCACCTAACCGTGGTTTTTTTTTCTTTCTTTATACATACATACTAGTTACGAGTATACTATCTCTTTATCAACCAGTCTATATATTAGCAGCAGACACAGTACAGTGCGGTAGTTCACGGCTGTGGCTACCTCTGTGTCGGCACTCGGCAGCCCGTCCATAATTGTATACTAGTATCCAATCCATCCATCTCCATTGTTTACCTGAGGTGCCTTTTAGTTGTGCCTATTAAAATATGGAGAACAAAAATGTTGAGGTTCCAAAATTAGGGAAAGATCAAGATCCACTTCCACCTCGTGCTGAAGCTGCTGCCACTAGTCATGGCCGAGACGATGAAATGCCAGCAACGTCGTCTGCCAAGGCCGATGCCCAATGGCATAGTACAGAGCATGTCAAAACCAAAACACCAAATATCAGTAAAAAAAGGACTCCAAAACCTAAAATAAAATTGTCGGAGGAGAAGCGTAAACTTGCCAATATGCCATTTACCACACGGAGTGGCAAGGAACGGCTGAGGCCCTGGCCTATGTTCATGGCTAGTGGTTCAGCTTCACATGAGGATGGAAGCACTCAGCCTCTCGCTAGAAAACTGAAAAGACTCAAGCTGGCAAAAGCACCGCAAAGAACTGTGCGTTCTTTGAAATCCCAAATCCACAAGGAGAGTCCAATTGTGTCGGTTGCGATGCCTGACCTTCCCAACACTGGACGTGAAGAGCATGCGCCTTCCACCATTTGCACGCCCCCTGCAAGTGCTGGAAGGAGCACCCGCAGTCCAGTTCCTGATAGTCAGATTGAAGATGTCAGTGTTGAAGTACACCAGGATGAGGAGGATATGGGTGTTGCTGGCGCTGGGGAGGAAATTGACCAGGAGGATTCTGATGGTGAGGTGGTTTGTTTAAGTCAGGCACCCGGGGAGACACCTGTTGTCCGTGGGAGGAATATGGCCGTTGACATGCCAGGTGAAAATACCAAAAAAATCAGCTCTTCGGTGTGGAGGTATTTCACCAGAAATGCGGACAACAGGTGTCAAGCCGTGTGTTCCCTTTGTCAAGCTGTAATAAGTAGGGGTAAGGACGTTAACCACCTCGGAACATCCTCCCTTATACGTCACCTGCAGCGCATTCATAATAAGTCAGTGACAAGTTCAAAAACTTTGGGTGACAGCGGAAGCAGTCCACTGACCAGTAAATCCCTTCCTCTTGTAACCAAGCTCACGCAAACCACCCCACCAACTCCCTCAGTGTCAATTTCCTCCTTCCCCAGGAATGCCAATAGTCCTGCAGGCCATGTCACTGGCAAGTCTGACGAGTCCTCTCCTGCCTGGGATTCCTCCGATGCATCCTTGCGTGTAACGCCTACTGCTGCTGGCGCTGCTGTTGTTGCCGCTGGGAGTCGATGGTCATCCCAGAGGGGAAGTCGTAAGCCCACTTGTACTACTTCCAGTAAGCAATTGACTGTTCAACAGTCCTTTGCGAGGAAGATGAAATATCACAGCAGTCATCCTACTGCAAAGCGGATAACTGAGTCCTTGACAACTATGTTGGTGTTAGACGTGCGTCCGGTATCCGCCGTTAGTTCACAGGGAACTAGACAATTTATTGAGGCAGTGTGCCCCCGTTACCAAATACCATCTAGGTTCCACTTCTCTAGGCAGGCGATACCGAGAATGTACACGGACGTCAGAAAAAGACTCACCAGTCTCCTAAAAAATGCAGTTGTACCCAATGTCCACTTAACCACGGACATGTGGACAAGTGGAGCAGGGCAGGGTCAGGACTATATGACTGTGACAGCCCACTGGGTAGATGTATGGACTCCCGCCGCAAGAACAGCAGCGGCGGCACCAGTAGCAGCATCTCGCAAACGCCAACTCTTTCCTAGGCAGGCTACGCTTTGTATCACCGCTTTCCAGAATACGCACACAGCTGAAAACCTCTTACGGCAACTGAGGAAGATCATCGCGGAATGGCTTACCCCAATTGGACTCTCCTGTGGATTTGTGGCATCGGACAACGCCAGCAATATTGTGTGTGCATTAAATATGGGCAAATTCCAGCACGTCCCATGTTTTGCACATACCTTGAATTTGGTGGTGCAGAATTTTTTAAAAAACGACAGGGGCGTGCAAGAGATGCTGTCGGTGGCCAGAAAAATTGCGGGACACTTTCGGCGTACAGGCACCACGTACAGAAGACTGGAGCACCACCAAAAACTACTGAACCTGCCCTGCCATCATCTGAAGCAAGAAGTGGTAACGAGGTGGAATTCAACCCTCTATATGCTTCAGAGGTTGGAGGAGCAGCAAAAGGCCATTCAAGCCTATACAATTGAGCACGATATAGGAGATGGAATGCACCTGTCTCAAGTGCAGTGGAGAATGATTTCAACGTTGTGCAAGGTTCTGATGCCCTTTGAACTTGCCACACGTGAAGTCAGTTCAGACACTGCCAGCCTGAGTCAGGTCATTCCCCTCATCAGGCTTTTGCAGAAGAAGCTGGAGGCATTGAAGAAGGAGCTAAAAGGGAGCGATTCCGCTAGGCATGTGGGACTTGTGGATGCAGCCCTTAATTCGCTTAACAAGGATTCACGGGTGGTCAATCTGTTGAAATCAGAGCACTACATTTTGGCCACCGTGCTCGATCCTAGATTTAAAGCCTACCTTGGATCTCTCTTTCCGGCAGACACAGGTCTGCTGGGGTTGAAAGACCTGCTGGTGACAAAATTGTCAAGTCAAGCGGAACGCGACCTGTCAACATCTCCTCCTTCACATTCTCCCGCAACTGGGGGTGCGAGGAAAAGGCTCAGAATTCCGAGCCCACCCGCTGGCGGTGATGCAGGGCAGTCTGGAGCGACTGCTGATGCTGACATCTGGTCCGGACTGAAGGACCTGACAACGATTACGGACATGTCGTCTACTGTCACTGCATATGATTCTCTCACCATTGAAAGAATGGTGGAGGATTATATGAGTGACCGCATCCAAGTAGGCACGTCACACAGTCCGTACTTATACTGGCAGGAAAAAGAGGCAATTTGGAGGCCCTTGCACAAACTGGCTTTATTCTACCTAAGTTGCCCTCCCACAAGTGTGTACTCCGAAAGAGTGTTTAGTGCCGCCGCTCACCTTGTCAGCAATCGGCGTACGAGGTTACATCCAGAAAATGTGGAGAAGATGATGTTCATTAAAATGAATTATAATCAATTCCTCCGCGGAGACATTGACCAGCAGCAATTGCCTCCACAAAGTACACAGGGAGCTGAGATGGTGGATTCCAGTGGGGACGAATTGATAATCTGTGAGGAGGGGGATGTACACGGTGATATATCGGAGGGTGAAGATGAGGTGGACATCTTGCCTCTGTAGAGCCAGTTTGTGCAAGGAGAGATTAATTGCTTCTTTTTTGGGGGGGGTCCAAACCAACCCGTCATATCAGTCACAGTCGTGTGGCAGACCCTGTCACTGAAATGATGGGTTGGTTAAAGTGTGCATGTCCTGTTTTGTTTATACAACATAAGGGTGGGTGGGAGGGCCCAAGGACAATTCCATCTTGCACCTCTTTTTTCTTTTCTTTTTCTTTGCATCATGTGCTGATTGGGGAGGGTTTTTTTGGAAGGGACATCCTGCGTGACACTGCAGTGCCACTCCTAGATGGGCCCGGTGTTTGTGACGGCCACTAGGGTCGCTAATCTTACTCACACAGTCAGCTACCTCATTGCGCCTCTTTTTTTCTTTGCGTCATGTGCTGTTTGGGGAGGGTTTTTTGGAAGGGACATCCTGCGTGACACTGCAGTGCCACTCCTAGATGGGCCCGGTGTTTGTGTCGGCCACTAGGGTCGCTAATCTTACTCACACAGCTACCTCATTGCGCCTCTTTTTTTCTTTGCGTCATGTGCTGTTTGGGGAGGGTTTTTTGGAAGGGACATCCTGCGTGACACTGCAGTGCCACTCCTAGATGGGCCCGGTGTTTGTGTCGGCCACTAGGGTCGCTTATCTTACTCACACAGCGACCTCGGTGCAAATTTTAGGACTAAAAATAATATTGTGAGGTGTGAGGTATTCAGAATAGACTGAAAATGAGTGGAAATTATGGTTTTTGAGGTTAATAATACTTTGGGATCAAAATGACCCCCAAATTCTATGATTTAAGCTGTTTTTTAGTGTTTTTGGAAAAAAACACCCGAATCCAAAACACACCCGAATCCGACAAAAAAAATTCGGTGAGGTTTTGCCAAAACGCGTTCGAACCCAAAACACGGCCGCGGAACCGAACCCAAAACCAAAACACAAAACCCGAAAAATTTCAGGCGCTCATCTCTAGTCCACATCACAAGTAGGCCATGGTATAGCTGGGGTACTGTAGTGTCACTTTACATCCATCCTGGGTACTTTTAACTTTGGGAAGGCTTCTTCCATAGAACCTGTGGAAGGGAAAAAGGATTAAGTACAAGGTAATTTGAAAGCGTTTCCTCCATCCTGGAAAAGAACAAGAGGTACCAGCAACACTGTGCATACACACAGGTTACTCGGACAATACATCTCACCTGATTTGTGTCTCTGTAACATGGCGGTGGTTCAGGTCCACATCACAAGTAGGATGTAAACTTGCAGAAGAACTGCGGCAACCCAACAACAGGAATCAACTTGGGGATAACAGGATGTTAACGGGATGTCAAAGCAAATTCAAAGGGATGTCAACGGGACGTCAACTGGACGTCAATGCAACATCAACTGGATGTCAACTGGACAACTCTTTAATACATAAATAAAAAATTTAGAAAAAATATGACAAACTGAGTTTACATGAAAATACAAATATTATAAGTACCGTATACTCACAGGCAGAGGAAAAAAACGTCTCGATAAGCGTCCTTTGAGATACATCTCCTTCATCCATCCCCACCAGTGGAGCAGAAGAATGGTCCCCGTTGGTGGAAAGCGACGAAGAGTCACTGGCAAACGGTTTGCGACACATATGTTGTGTAAAATACAACATGCATTCACTATGCTGCAAACCTTCACCGGTGAGTACAAAAGAGCACCACCGGAAGTGTCTATACATCTAAACTGGCTTTTAAGTATACCGAAGGCACACTCAATTACTCCACGTAATGCAATGTGTGTCTCTTGGTACCGTTCTTTGGCTTCACCGACAGGATTAGACAATGGGGTCAAGAGCCAAGGTTTGTTGGGATAACCCGCATCGCCTATGGGAAAAAGAAAAATGGTGGGTAATATAAATTTTTTTTTTTAAATATACTTACCTAATAGCCAGCCGCCCGGCATATTTCTTGTCTCAAAATCATGAAACAGCGATGACTGGCTTAGGATGAAGGAGTCCCACAAAAAGATTTGTAAATTTCATATCGGCATCACAGACCACCTGAATATTCATGGAATGGAAGCATTTTCGGTTCCAAAAACATTCTTCCGAATTCCGTGGCGGCCTGATGTGCACGTGGGTACAGTCAATTGCACCCAGAACATTGGGAAATTTGTGTTCATTGAAAAGCCTAATTTGATCTCACGCCATCCACTGTCCGTATCTGGAAATCTGATGAACTTGGTCGTCAATTTGCGGAAAGCCCTAATGACCTGGGATATACAGCGCGACAGTGTCAGCTGTGAAAAACCGCATGTTTGAGACAAAGTAGGCTGGAATGTGCCTGACGCCAAAAAATGTAATGTAGTCAGCAGTTTCTGGAAACCGCTTTGGAGAAGTGTATCCTGGGTAAAACTGTGGAATTATGGGTAAATTTCCCTCAGCCGAGTACAGGAAAAAATATTATTTAAAAAAATCGAATATATAATACTGTGGGTCATAAATAAAAAAACCAAGTAGATAATCACTTCAAATATAAATAGATATGCTATTAGAAATCAAAAAAGCACCAAAAAATAAAAGTATTTAAGATTTCTTATCAGCTCACGCCAGAAAAAGTAGGCGCAATGAAATTGATGAAATGACTGTCGAAAAGCACTGATGTCGAATCAACATTCTTCAATTGAATATACTTTTGTCGAAATGCCGCATTTTTAACATTAGAGACATGAAATTGTCAAATAGTCAAAAGTCGAAACTGAAACTACAGGTTTTTTGTCGATAAGTGCTGTATTGAATTGTCGAATCCGATTCGACATTGTTTTTTGGTTGAAAAAGCTCAGTTTTTCGACAATTTAAGTAATTCAACTTCAATTGAATAATCCCAATAAGCTGAGACAGGGAATGTTGGTATGTGTTTCAGAACAGCATTTGCAGGGTCACAGTTTGAAACCACATGTACCTGTATCTAAATTTCAACCAGCTTACAAATACATTTCTGTAGTAGAAATTACTTACTCTCCCCTGACGGATGAACAGCACCCTCCACCTCCTCAGGTGCCTCAGTTGCCCACTCTCCGGAGTCGGATGTGATGGGGGAAGTGGGTTGAAAAGGGATGGGAGGTTGGATGGGGGAAGGAGGTTGGATGGGGGAAGGGGCTTGAAAGGGGGATGGAGGTTGGATTGGTGAGGGGGTTTGAGAGGGGTGGTCAGATTGAGAGCATGAGGGGGGTTGAGAGGGAGGGTTAGATTGAGAGGGGGGTTGAGAGGAGGAGGAGGAGGAGGAGGAAGAGAAGGATGTGGATTGATGGGAGGTGGGTTGTTGAGGGGGGAGGGGGATTGAGATGGGGAGGAGGAGGAAGAGAAGGATGCGGATTGATGGGGAGTGGGTTGTTGAGGGAAGGAGGGAGGGAGGGGGTTTGAGAGGGTGAGGAGGAGGAGGAAGATGAGGATGCGGATTGATGGGGTGTGGATTGTTGAGGGGGGAGGGGGGTTCAGAGGAGGATGAAAAGGTTTGATGGGGGGAGGGGTGGTGAGGGGGGCCTCCATCCACTTCATCCTGTGATTCTTGCCTTTGTGCTGTGCCTAAAAAGATAGAAAGACACCAATATGTTATTTTTAATTTTTTTTTATTGTATTGTAAATGTTTGTGTCATATGGTCCCATTGTGTTATTTGTCATGTTCCTTTTGTTTTAATAAAAAGAGCTTTGTATGATGGATTAAAAGTAATTTTTTTGTTTTTTATTTTGCCTTAATATTTTTTGCCTATTCTAAATTGCACACACACACACACACACAGGAATGTACTGTGCCACAGGAGTACACGGGAGTTCTGCGGCGGCCCACTGTGCATTGGCCTATCACCTGCCCCTTCTAGGGTTCTGGCTCCAGCTTGTGCACTTTAATCATACCTAACACATATGTTAACTTACACTACGCAGGACTATGGCAATTTTAATGGCACACATTGTGATTATCCTGCTTGCTGTAATTCCTGTATATATTTATGATGGACCACACTCCATGCACTGTAAACTTGTCTGTCAACCAAAAGTGGTGTCTGTCTCCAGCCTCTGTGCAGACTGCCCACACCCCTACACATGGACCCCTCCCACTCTGTTCCCCAGTGTGTCCTGAAAGGCCTACCCCCACACAGTCTCTAAGCATACAGTATAGGTCTAATGTGTAATGATATTTGCTAATATTTGTAATCATTTTAATGCTAAAAGACACACTGACGCAAACTAAGGTGTTATTGCAGATTACTCACATTCGCTGATTTGCTGGCGCAGTTGCGCCAGCAACTCAGGCTGACGGCAGCGGAGGTCCGACCACCGCCGCTCTAATTGAACGATGGTCCGCTTGGTGCGGACCCTTGTCCGCAGTACTCTGCGAACCTCCGCGTAGGCCGCACGCTTCCTAGAATTAGGAATGTAGGGCCCCGCGCGGCCTACGCGGCGGTCCATAATCATGGTGAGGAGCCACAGCTCCCTCATGGAGAATGCTGCAGCTCGGATGGTGCCAATGGCGTTTTTTCAACATGGCCTAATATTTATGCTGTGTGCTAACTGTTGATTGGCCAAAATGTGATTGTGTCATCTGTATTGATAAACTTTATTAATATAACTGTACTCTAGCAGTGACGTGTTCTCCCTTGCGTACACATAAGCGACTGTTAGTGGCTCTCACACTGCTAAAAGTCTCACTGCTATACATATATATAAAACTCACCACATTTGGATGCAACATTCAGCTAATCAATCCAGGATTGTAGTATTAGCATGGCCAGATGGATGTGTTGTCAGGAAAAATAAAAGCACAAATTAAAGAATAGGCTTGTATGTGACATGTGAACAGCAAAAAAAGCAATGTTAGCATTTCTATGTTAACATCAGAAAAGTTTTATTTGGGAAGAAACATAAAAAAACAAGACTTATAAATATATCTGATAAACACACAACAATATTGTTGTTTAATAGGCATTTACAGACCTATCAAGTTCACAGCAAGTTATGTTACTACTCAAAACACATACACATCACCCATTAATATCAACCATGTATTAAAAATGTCTGCCAGAAAAAGGTCTTTATTTTAGTCCTCAAAGCTAGAGTCACATATGTTAAACCTCGCACCATTTAAACTATCAATACTACCATAAACAATTGTATCATGTGTTCAGGACATAAGCATACCTGAAATACTGCCGCACTATTCTTGCCCTAACGGCATGGCCACGCTGGGCCTCCGTGCCCCGCAACAATGTCCACCCAACCCCTGGCTCCTCATCCTCTCTGGGCAATTCCTCAGATTCTGGATGCTCCACACGACTCCTCACAGCAGTATTGTGCAGGATTGCACACAGGACCACAATTTTACTTACTATTTCCGGTGAATACATGAGGTCGCCACCAGTGCGGTGGAGCACATGGAAGCGTCCTTTCAGGACACCAATTGTGTGTTCCACCAGCTGCCTAGTGGCTGTAAGCGCAGAATTAAATTCTGTTTGTGGCCCTGGCCTGGGTGTGCTGTAAGGAGTCATGAGCCAGGGGGTGCAAGGATATCAATGATCTCCTGTTAAAATACAAGACAAGCATACGTAGAAAATGAAAACAACATCACATAAATAAAAAAACTCTTTAATACATGATGCCAGTACAACTCACCCAATAGCCACGTGTCTTGGCCTTCCATCATTCTTAATCTTTGCCATATCCCTGATTGCCTAATGACGTGGGCATCATTTTTGCTGCCGGGGCACTTGGCGTTCAGGGACAGGATCTGGAGGGATGGGCCACAAACAACCATCACATTCAGAGAGTGGAACATTTTCCTGTTCCTATAGATTTCCTCATTATGGTTTGGCACCACAAGTGGAACATGTGTCCCATCCACAACCCCAATAACGTGTGGGAAGCGACTACCCCCTTTCTGGAATTGCCACTTCACCACAGCTAGGGACCCAACATCCAATGGCATTGATATGAACTGCTGCACTCTTTTGAAAAAATCATCAATGACGTGCCTTAGCACTTTGGAAAATGCCCCCTACGAAATCCCTACCAGCAGCCCAATGACGTACTGGCAGGAACCCGTGGCACAGAAATGTAACACAGCAAGGAATTGTGTCAATGCTGGTATTGATGTAGGATACCGAATTGATGTATCTAGATCACTCTCTATGATCAAGAGAGTTTCTAGGATGACATGAGGGGGCAGCCTGTAGCGGCCCACAACCTCATCCTCTGGCATACCAAAAAGGGCGACACGGGTATGGAAAATACTAGGCCTTGCATGCCTCCATTGCCTTCGAGGATGAGGGGCAGGTTGGGGTTGGACGGGAGCAGAGGCTAGATATGTGGCCACTAGGATCTTGAGAAGGTGAAAAAATGTAATCAACACCATATACAATGTGTTACAAAAATTAAATTTCAACATGTAAATAAGTACTTCAACTTAAAAAAAAAACTTACTTCCGTCTCATAATCCATATCTAAATGTAGTACACCATGAGGCAAGAAATTTAATAAATTAGGGACGACAACAAAAAACTATTTGGTTGCTTAACCAACACACACAAATAACACTACAAACACACACTTAGCATGCAGATACTTACCTTAAACATACAATTAACACACAAATATACTTACATGGATACAAAAAAAAAAACCAACAACACCCCACCACCCAAAATACACCAAATACCATGTAGATACTAACCAGCAGATAGAAGAGAAACAAATAAAAATCCAAACAAAAAAGGCCTCACTTGGGCAGAAAAAAGAACACAAAATATGCACCCTACAGAAGAACAATAATTAAAAATCAAAATAAGAAGCAGACTCACAGAATAGGACACCCCACCACCCAAAACACACCAAACACCATGAACATACTTACCAGCAGATAGAAGAGAAACAAATAAAAATCCAAACAAAACAGGCCTCACTTGGACAGAAAAAAAGAACACAAAATATGCACCCTACAAAAGAACAATAATTAAAAATCAAAATAAGAACAAAACTCTGACAACACTCCACTCCACCCAAAACACACCAAACAACATGCACATACTCACCAGCAGAGATATATATATATATATATATATATATATATATATATATATACACACTGTATATATACAGTTGTGCGCATAAGTTTACATACCCCAGCAGAATGTGTCAGTGATTTAGTGTAGGGTAAAGAGGGGTCAGTGATTTAGCGTAGGGTATAGAGGGGTCAGTGGTGTAGTGGTATGTATAGAGGAGACAGTTAAAATACTAATAATTTTTGTTGGGGGGGGGGGGGCACAATATTTATTTTGCCTCAAGGCAACTGGGATGAAGTTATGCCACTGGTCATGTCATTCCACATCCAGTTGGCTGTGCTGTACAGACCACATCATCTGGAGGTAGCAAATCCAATCATTTTCCTTTTATTTGCAGAACACCAATGGAAGTGACAGCAGGAAAAGAGATAGTTGATCGGGATAAGTGTGAGAGAGAATATAAAAAAGAGTAATAGAATCCTAATGTGTAATAGAAAGGAAATGTAAATTTGGAGTTATTTTGTATGTTTTAAGAAGATGGTTGAGGTGGGGGTATTAAAAGTAATGCAAGTATGCATTTTATCAGTAGTGTATGATATATGCTTATATGGTGAGTGTAAGTATATTGCACTATTGTAATGACAAGCCAACAAGCCAAACCAGCACACAGTGTAAAGAATTTCAGTGGCGGAACTGTGAGTGGTGGTCCCAGGTGCAAAAATATACTTTGGGCCCTCTCCTCTGCCCCACCCCACGTTTATAATATTCCACATGGAAGGAGATGACCGGGAGAAGGAGACAGAGAGAGGCAGTGGGTGACAGGGAGAGAGTAATGGGAAAAGGCAGTGGGTGACAGGGTGAGGCAGTGGGGTACAGGGAGAAGGTGACTGGTAGTGGGCAACAGACAGTGTCAGACTGGGGCATGAAGGACACATGTGGGGGATGCAGTGGTAGGGACCCATTCTTAGGGTTGTGGCCAGCCAACATAGAGGCTTTGCTAACCATTAGAGAGTACGTGGTCTGGGCCCCTTGATAAATATATATTGCAAATACCGCTAGTTCATGTATGAAAATGTACCAGATTTATAACAGCAATGCACTGTAGAAAATACACCATAGTTCTGTACAGTATAATGTAACATATATATAATTCAAGTGCAGTCTGAAACCTGTTCTCTAGAGGAAAAAGTGTACCCCTGTCACTTGCTGCTCTGTGATGAATAGATGATGTGCGCATGCGTTCAGCATCTATTCCCGGGAGGCAGAGGGTCTGTGACTAAAATGGGAGGCGTGGCCCGTGATCACCTCATCCCCATGAAGCCATGCCCCTTTTGGCGCTCAATATCCCTCCACAGGAAGGGTCCCGATTTGGGAGGTATGATATTGCCATATTGACATCTACCTGTGCCTATGAATGAAGCTGGCTTTGTGCTTGCATTTTTTTCTCCGTCCGGCTGACTCCTGCCGTAATGACTGTCTGTGACCGCCACCAGTCAGTGCAGCGTGGAGCTATCATTGCCGCCCAGCGATTCAGCTCATTCCATCCTGAGTCACCTTAAGGTCCCTCTTACTAGCAGCATCGCTCATGGGAGAACTTCCACCAAGCACAGGAGCTGTTAGGTAGTTGCTACTGGGTGCAACAAAAATGGTAAGCAGAAGCTCTCAGGGGAAAGGGAAGGAGCAGCTCTCAGGGGGAAGGGAAGGAGGATTGATGATGAAGAGAATGGTGGGTAGGTCACGCACTATAGTTAAAAAGAAAAAAGAGGAATAAACATAACGGCCGACATTCACAACAGATAAAATTGTCCTAAAAATAATACATTGTAGGAGACCACTAATAGGTTGAACTCGATGGACAAATTGTCTTTTTTCAACTTCAGAAACTATGTTACATTACACCGCACAGTAGTGTCCGTAAGTCACATTACACTGCACAGTAGTGTTGGTTATTACCATTACACCACACAGTAGAGTCTGTTATTCACAGTGGGTTACTTTGTTTCTGTGCAGGGTAAATACTGACTGCTTTATTTCTACACTGCAATTTAGATTTCAGTCTGAACACACCCCACCCAAATCTAACTCTCTCTGCACGTTATATCTGCCCCCCCTACCCCTGCAGTGCACATGATTTTGCACAACTGCTACCAAATTTGCTGCTACGATCAGGTTTGAATTACCCCCAGTATTCGAGATGCGGCCTCACAAGTGATTTATAAAATGGAAGTATAACACTCTCATCCATTGCGTCAATTCCCCGCTTTAAGCATGCTAGTACCTTGTTTGCCTTATTTGCTGCAATCCTACTTTCTCTAGCATCCATAAGGGATATTGGGTAAACTAGTACGATGGGGTATAGACGGGGTCCAAAGGAGCCAGTGCACTTTAAATTTCTTCAACTGGGTGTGCTGGCTCCAGTAGCGGATCTTGCCACGGGCAAGCAGGACTTTTGCCCGGGGCGCCGCCTTCCGGAGGGTGCCGGCGCCATCTGGAGGGCACCGCACCATGGCAAGATCCGCTGCTGCTGTGCCGTGCGCCCCCCGCTGCCGCTGCCCCCCGCCGTGAAGGGAACTAGACGCGTAGCGTCTAGTTTCCCTTCGTGGAGAGGACCTTTACTGTGTGGTGCGCGATGACGTCATCGCGCACCGTACAGCAAAGGTCCTCTCCACGAAGGGAACTAGACGCAGTGCTACTACTGTACAGGGGGTGTAACTGACCATGCCCCCTGTAAGAAGTCACGCCCGTATTGCCCGCCCGGGCCGCTGAAAACCCTCGAGTCGGCCCTGGATGGCTCCTCCCCTCCATGCCCCCTCCCACAGGCAGTTTAGAAAAAAGTACCCACAGGAGAGGATGCACATCTCTGAGCTCCAGAGAGTTTACGTCCTAGAGGATACTGGGGTCCACATTAGTACCATGGGTTATAGATGGGTCCACCAGGAGCCATTAGCACTTTAAGAGTTTGAGAGTGTGGTTTGGCTCCTCCCTCTATGCCAGACCCAGTTTAGAAAATGTGCCTGGAGGAGTCAGTCACAGCTAGGGGAGCTCTACAGAGCTTTTCTAGTAAAGTTTATTTTTAGAGTTTATTTTTTTACAGGAGGCTGTTGGCAACAGCCTGTCTGCAGCGAGGGACTAAGGGGAGGAGCAGTGTCCGCCCTGCAGGGTCTGAGCCACTGTCTCCGCTGACTGGACACTGAGCTCCAGAGGAGTCGGATCATTCTCCGCCACAGGGGACCGCTCGCCCCAGCAGCGTGCCGCCAACCCCTTACAGAGCTGAAGAGTGGTGAGTGAGACACCGACCCCCCTAGCAAGCGGGGGGCCGGTGTGAAGATGGCGGCAGCGGGGAGGGAGCGCAGTATTATTTGCACTCCTGGGAAGGTTCAGAGGCACATGGTGCGGTGCTGTGAGGGATACCCTGGGCCAGCGCTTACCCACACACTAGTCCAGGAGTCTGTCGGGGTCCGCGGATCTCAGCCAGCACATTTTACCTCAGGCCAGTATAATCCTTGAAAAGCGGGAAGACAGCGCCATTAAGGGGGCGGAGCTTCTCCTCAGAGCAGACCCAGCAGCGTTCCAGCGCCATTTTCCTGCCTGCACAGCGCTGAGAGGAAGAACAGGTCCCTCCACAGCAACTCCAGCTATCTATACACGGTACCAGGGGGTTGTAGAAGGGAGGGGAGGCTGTAAATCGACTGTGTATCCTATTAAGGTGCACAGTCAGCGCTGACAAGGGGTCTCCCTTTACTAAAAGTGCTGTGTGTGGGTTGGCTCCAATATCTGTGTCTTGCTATTCTTGTGGGGGAAACTCTGTCTGCCCCCACCTGTGTGTGTGTGGAGTGTTTGGTGGTCTCCTTTAGCTATGTCCAGGGACACTATGTCATATGCTGCAGAGGATTTATCCTCCCAGGATGAGCCCATTCCATGTAATCAGGACAGCACTGGTTTAGCACAGATACCTGCAAGGGAACCAGAGTGGTTTTCCTCTATCAAATCTTGGATTTCTCAGATTTCTGACAGGGATCCAAGTAATGAATCTGCAACCCAGGTATTACAGAGCTCTATGGCAGTATGGACGGTTTCTGGTACATCAGGACGCCCCGCTATATAACCTCACAAACTTGCGCTTGTGCATGTCACACAAAACGACACGGTTACCGATTCTGACACCACAGACGAGGATGGGGATGTGTTGCGGGGGTCCGCATCTCTTGCAAAGGGGGTGCAATTGTTGATAGAGGCTATTAGGGATGTGTTGAATGTTACTGATACCACACCTGAACAGGTTGAGGAGGCTTTTTTCACTGAAAATAAAAAAGCCTCGCTATCCTTCCCTGCGTCAAAGGAATTGAATGCTATATTTGAAAAAGCATGGGTAAACCCTGAGAAAAAATTCCAGGTCCCTAAAACGGTGCTGGTGGCGTCTCCTTTCCATGAGGAGGATAGGAAAAAATGGGAAAACCTGCCGATTGTTGACACATCTGTGTCCAGACTCTCAAAGAAGTTGGTTTTGCCTGTTCCAGGTTCTACCGCCTTAAAGGAGCCAGCTGATAAAAAAAATGATAACACGCTTAAATCAATGTACACTGCTTCAGGGGCCATATTACGTCCCACTATTGCTACTGCATGGATTGCAAAGGCTATAGTAAAATGGTCGGCTACCTTACTTGAAGATTTGGATACGATGGAAAGAGATGACGTTGCTTTATATTTACGCAACATACATGATTCAGCAGGTTTTATGGTAGAATCCATGAAAGACCTTGGTTCCATGGCTGCGAGAATATCTTCCATGTCTGTTTCAGCTCGTCGGGGACTGTGGCTGCGCCAGTGGTCGGCCGATGCGGAATCCAGGGAAAGTGTGGAGTCCCTACCCTATATAGGTCAGGCTCTCTTTGGGGAAGCGCTAGATGCGTGGATATCCACGGCTACAGCGGGTAAGTCCCCGTTTCTTCCCTCAGCAGCACCTGCTCCGAAGAAGTCCTTCCCTTCATCTGTAACGCAGTCCTTTCGGCCTAACAGGCCTAGAAAGCCCACGACGCTCAATACCTTCTTTAGGGGAGGTCGAGTTAAGTCCAAGAAACCTGCAGCTGCAGGTTCCCAGGAGCAAAAGCCTGCTTCAGGTACGCCAAAGTCCTCTGCATGACGGTGGACCGCGCAGCCTGGAGATGGGTCCGGTGGGAGCCAGACTCAGACACTTCAGTCACGTCTGGGTATCGTTCTGCCTGGATTCCTGGGTGATAGATAATGTATCCCAGGAATACAGGCTGGAATTTCAAAGTCTCCCTCCTCATCGATTTTTCAAATCAGGCTTGCCAACTCTGTTGACAGACAGCACTGTACTACAGGTCGCTGTCCAAAAACTGGTGGAGGCACAGGTCATTGTACCAGTACCACCTCACATGCAGAACAAAGGTTACTATTCAAACCTTTTCATGGTACCGAAACCGGATGGTTTGGTCAGGCCCATTCTGAACCTAAAATCATTGAACCCCTTTCTAAAGGAGTTCAAGTTCAAGATGGAGTCTCTCAGGGCGGTGATATCAGGTCTGGAAGAAAGGGAGTTCTTGGTATCTCTGGATATCAAGGATGCGTACCTCCACATTCCGATCTGGCTGCCGCATCAGGCTTATCTCCGTTTCGCAGTTTCATTCAGCCTCTCCACGGCACCAAGGGTGTTTACCAAGGTGATGGCAGAAATGATGATTCTCCTCCACAAACAGGGTGTGAACATCATTCCATATCTGGACGATCTGCTGATAAAGGCATCATCCAAGGAAAAGCTGCTGCAATCCATTGTTCTCACAACACGCCTCCTCAAGAGTCATGGTTGGATCCTGAACATTCCAAAGTCACATTTGGAACCAACCCAGAGGTTATCATTTCTGGGAATGGACACGGAAGTGCAAAAGGTGTTTCTTCTGCAGGAAAAGGAATTGGTGATACAAACTATAGTCTGGGATGTCCTGAAGCCAGCCTGGGTGCCGGTTCACCAATGCATTCACCTATTGGGAAAGATGGTGGCCTCTTACGAGGCTCTCCAGTACGGGAGGTTCCACACTCGGACCTTCCAACTGCATCTCCTGGTCAAGTGGTCGGGATCTCATCTCCACATGCACCAGAGAATTTGTCTGTCGCCAGAGGCAAGGATTTCACTCCTCTGGTGGCTCCACTTGCCTCACCTTCTAGAGGGCCGCAGGTTCGGTATTTAGTACTGGGTCCTTCTAACCATGGATGCGAGCCTTCGGGGCTGGGGAGCGGTCACTCTAGGAGTAAGCTCCCAAGGACGGTGGTCAAGCATGGAAGCTGGCCTGCCCATCAACATCAACAGTCTTCTTCAGGTGGCCCCTCTTCTAAGACATCGGGCCATTCAAGTACAGTCAGACAACGTAACAACAGTGGCTTACATAAACCGACAAGTTGGAATGAAGAGCAGAGCGGCAATGTCAGAGGTGACAAGAATACTCCTCTGGACAGAAAAGCACGCGTTTGCGCTGTCAGCCATCTTCTTTCCGGTAGTAGACAACTGGGAAGCAGACTTCCTCAGCAGACACGATCTCCTTCCAGGAGAATGGGGCCTCCATCCAGAGGTGTTCAAGGAAATAACAGATCTTGGGGGACTACCCCAAATAGACATGATGGCCTCTCGTCTCAACAAGAAGCTTCAGCGTTATTGTTCCAGGTCGAGGGACCCACAGGCAGTGGCAGTGGACGCCCTGGTGTCTCCATGGGTGTTCCAATCAGTGTACGTGTTTCCGTTCCAATCAGTGTACGTGTTTCCACTACTCCCATTCATCCCATTCATCCTAAAGCTCATAAGGAGAACAAGGGTTCAAGCGATCCTCATTGCCCCAGACTGGCCAAAAAGGGCTTGGTACGCGGACCTTCTGAATCTACTGCAAGAAGAGACGAGGCCTCTTCCTCTTCGGGAGGACCTGCTGCAGCAGGGGCCGTTCGCCTATCAAGACTTACCGCGGCTACGTTTCATGGCATGGAAGTTGAGTGCCTGATTCTTGCTCGGAAAGGCATTCCGAAGAAGGTTATTCCTACCCTCATACAGGCTAGGAAAGGGGTAACGTGTAAACATTACCATCGTATTTGGAAGAAATATGTGTCTTGGTGTAAGTCCAAGAAGTTTCCTACGGTGGAGTTCCAACTGGGATGTTTCCTCCTCTTCCTGCAAGCAGGAGTGGATATGGGCCTGAGGTTGGGATCTGTGAAGGTCCAGATTTCGGCCCTATCCATTTTCTTTCAGAAACAATTGGCTTCCCTCCCTGAGGTTCAGACCTTTTTGAAGGGAGTTCTGCATATCCAACCAACCTTTGTACCACCTATGGCGCCATGGGACCTTAACATGGTGTTGCAGTTCCTCCAGTCGGATTGGTTTGAGGAGGTAGAGGTCAAATTTCTTACATGGAAGGCGGTCACGTTGTTGGCGTTAGCTTCTGCTAGACGTGTGTCCAAGCTGGTGGCTTTATCCTGTAAAAGCCCTTACTTGATCTTCCACGAAGATAGAGCTGAGCATCGGACACATTAGCAGTTTCTTCCGAAAGTTGTGTCGGCATTTCATATCAACCAACCTAGTAGTAGTGTTTACTATAATATAGTGAGCTTACAGCCTCACTGGGGCTGTACAGCTACGGGGGTGCTGGTGTCCTTCTCTCTGTGTCTCCTCTCACATACACTAAGGCAGGCTTGCAATATATCTGTCTGTGTGTATGTGCATGTTATTGTGCTTACTGTGAAACATGGGTAAACACAAGCTGTGTAGTATATGCCACACCAGATTCTCTCCATTATCTACTGATTCTGTTTCCTGTGAACAATGCAGCCAATCTTCACAAATCAGTGAAGGGGATGGGGGAGAGGGTTCAGAGCCCCACTGTCTAGGGTCTCTTAAAACTATAAGGTCAGATATTGTCATCCCAGCTCCCTGCTAATGTGCAGAAAACTCAGCTACTACAACAAGCTGTTGCAGATTTAGCTGCTAGGGCAGATGCAGCACAGCCCACCCTCTTTCATGCAGGTCCACAGAAGCGTGGGTTTCCTGCTCTACTCTCTGATAAAGATAATCATATACAGGAGGATGGGGATGACTTGGATCCCATTAGTGGGGATTGCGATTCTGCCCAGGATATTGAACCCCTAATTCTGGCTATACGGGACGTGTTAAAGCTCCCTCTAGAGGACGATGCATCACAGCAGTCATTTTTCTTTATATAAAACAAGCCTAATGTCACTTTCCCTGACTCTAGAGAGTTAGATGACCTATTCAATCTGGCCTAGAAAATCCAGACAAAAAATTCCAAGTGTCCAAAAAAATGTTTGTGCACTTTCCCATTTGCTCCTGAAGGTAGGAAATTTTGTGAGGAACCTCCTGGGGTTGATTTTTCAGTCTCTTGCCTGTCCCAAAAGGTGGTGCTGCCTGTCCCGGGCTCCTTTACCATGAAGGATCCTGCGGATAGGAAGATTGAGACTACAGTCAAATCTATTTACATGACAGCAGCTGTATCCCAAAGGCTGGTCATTGCGGGTTGCTGGATGATCCATGCCATTCATTCCTGGGCCACTCAAATTCAGGGGGGCCTCTCGGGGGATATGCCCTTGGTCACTACGGTGACCCTTCTAAAACACATTCAGGACACTACACGTGTCCCCTGTGATTCACTCAAGGAGATGGGGAACATTAATGTTGAGACTTCTGCCATGGCAGTGTTGGAGCACAGGGCCTTGTGGTTGCATCAGTGAATTGTGGATGCAGAATCCAAACGTAGTGTGGAATCCCTCCCCTTTTCTGGGGAATGGCTCTTTGGGGTTGAATTGGATACCTGGATTTCCAAAGTTACGGCTGGAAAATACACATTTCTCCCCTCTGGGGCCCCGCCAGCGAGACGCTCCTATTTAGGGCCGTCTGTCCAGTTGTTTTGGTTTCAAAGATTTCAATCTAAGGCCAGAGGTGCCTCTAGTGCGACTAGAGGCACCAGAGGTAAGTCCAGAAAGCCTGCAAGCACCAGCTCTCAGGGCCAGACCACCGCTTCTGCTTCCGCTAAGGCCTCAGTATGACGGTGCCCTCCCACCCCGAGGGGATCTCGAGGTGGGAGCTCAACTGCGTCACTGCAGCAGCGTCTGGAAGACTTCCTGCCAGGATACCTGGGTCAGAAATCTCGTTTCTCAGGACTACAAGCTGAAGTTTGACAGTACTCCTCCCCAATGATTTTTCAAATCAAGCTTACCAGCTTTGGAGGATATGCAAGTTACATTGCAACAGGCCATCCAAAAGTTGGTCCAGTCCCACGTCATTGTTCTAGTACCAATACTGCAATGCGGCAAGGGGTTTTACTCCAACCTATTTGTGGTGACGAAACCGGACGGTTTGGTCAGACCCATTTTGAATCTCAAATCCTTGAACCCTTATTTGAAGGTGTTGAAGTTCAAAATGGAATCCCTACGAGCAGTGATTGCAGGCCTGGAAGAACAGGAATTCCTTGGTCTCCTTGGATATCAAGGACGCCTACCTCCATATTCCAATTTGGCACCTCATCAGGCATTCCTGCGGTTTGCCCTGCTGGACAATCACTTCCAATTCCAGGTACTGCCCTTCGGCCTGTCTACAGCCCCGAGGGTGATGGCGGAGATGATGTTCCAACTCCGGGTCCATGGGGTCAATGTTGTCCCTTACCTGGACAATCTTCTGATAAAAGCAAACTCCAGGGAGCTTTTATTGCTCCATATCAACCGCACTATCCAACTTTTGTCACACCACGGGTGGATTCTCAACCTATGGAAGTCCCACCTGGAGCCAACTCAGAGGCTCCTGTTCCTGGGGATGTTGCTGGATACTGGGGCCCAGAAGGTATTCCAACCAGAGGACAAGGCAAGAACACTTCAGGAGATGGTCCGCATGGTACTCCGACCTACTCGAGTGTCCATCCAGCTTTGCATAAGATTGTTGGGAAAGATGGTTGCCTCATGCAAGGTGATCCAGTATAGGAGGTTCCATGTCAGAATATTTCAGTTGGATCTCCTGAGCAAGTGGTCTGGATCACATCTACAGATGCACCGGATGATTCGGCTGTCTCCTCAGACCAGGATTTCCCTCCTGTGGTGGTTGCAGTCCTCCAATCTCCTGGAAGGCCGGAGTTTCGGGATTCAGGATTGGACCCTCCTCATGACAGATGCAAGTCTAAGGGGATGGGGAGTTGTCACCCAAGGGGTTCAAGGGCAGGTGGTCAACCCATGAAAGCCTCCTTCCGATTAACATTCTGTAACTTCGGGCAGTCTACAATGCTATGCTTCAGGGCTCTCCTCTGCTCAAGAATCACACGATCCAGGTAGTCGGACAACACCACGTCGGTGGCGTACATCAATCAACAAGAAGGGATAAAAAGCAGAGCCTGCATGTGAGAGGTGTCAAAGATACTCCTCTGGGTGGAAAGAAATGCAAGAGCCATGTCAGCAATTTTCCTTCCGGGTGTGGACAACTGGGAAGTGGACTTTCTGAGTCATCAAGATCTCCACCCGGGGGAGTGGGGTCTCCACCAGCAGGTGTTCCAGCAGGTCATCAACTGGTGGGGCTGCCTGCAGATAAACATGATGGCTTCTCGCCTCAACAAGAAACTTCCCTGGTATTGCTCGCAAACCAGGGACCCGCAGACAAGGGCAGTGGATGCACTGGCATCACTTTGGCCTTACC
Organism: Pseudophryne corroboree; assembly: GCF_028390025.1. Taxonomy (NCBI): domain Eukaryota; kingdom Metazoa; phylum Chordata; class Amphibia; order Anura; family Myobatrachidae; genus Pseudophryne; species Pseudophryne corroboree. The sequence goes on along the minus strand of NC_086445.1, from coordinate 676,134,389 downwards.
GACTGGTCTGCCTGTTTCCTCTGATTCCATTGCTCCCAAGGGTGCTAAAGCGAATCAGGAATCAAAGAGTCCAGGCAATTCTGATTGCCCCGGATTGGCCTCGGAGGGTGTGGTACGTGGATCTTCTGGACATGTCCGTCGAAGACTCTTGGCCTCTGCCTCTAAGAAGAGATATTCTTCAACAGGGACCCTTCATCATCTACCCGGACTTATGGTGACTTTGTTTGACAGCATGGAGGTTGAGCGGACATCCTAGCTCACAAGGTCCTTTCCAAAAATGTTATTGCTACAATGGTTCAGGCAAGAAAACTGGTGACGTCAAAACACTATCATCATATCTGGAGGAGATATGTCTTTTGGTGCGAGGAGCGCACGTATCCGCCTGCTGAGTTTCACTTGGGACGTTTCTTACGTTTCCTGCAGGCTGGTGTGGATAAAGGCTTACGTCTGGGTTCCTTTAAGGTCCAGATTTCAGCCCTCTCCATTTTCTTCCAGAAGAAATTGGCAGTGCTGCCAGAAGTTCAGACATTCTTGCAAGGGGTTCTCCACATCCAAAAGGAAAAAGTTATGAGTGCGCTGTCAGCGGCAGCCAGTATAGGGGAGGTCAGCCCCCAAGTAAATGAGGCAATAGTAAAAAGGTGTGTACTGGCGCCGGCTGTGAAACCAATAAGGGACGATAGGATTTTAAAATGAAAAGTCACATAGTTTTAATAAGCATTAAAAGTAATGTTAAAAATTCATATACATAAACACACTTTCTAAATATGTTCCTGTTTCAGGAACCAAAAAGACTTTGGTTAGGACCACTTGGATCTCACTTATGATAACTAATGTGCACAGTCTCCGGTTAGGGCTCACTCCTCAATAGCTTTAGGTTCACTTTAGATGTAAGTATTTACCCAATCTTTATGGATACTGTCCCCATGGATCTTAGTTTAGCAGATGGAGATCCAGTTAGCAGCAGGGGTCATTCCAGGTTCCAGTGGGGCTGGTAGTGTCCAAATAGAGGCAGAGAGTCCAATCAATACCGGAGAAAGCAGGTGGATCCAATGTTGGTGGTCCATGTCCTTAGCTCAATGCGTTTCGCTGGTCTAGTGTCTGCCAGTTTCCTCAGGAGCATGTATCACCCAGGTTGCCCTTTCGGGTTTATATACTCCCTTCATTATACTAGGAGTAGGGCCACCAGATTCTCTTCATAATGTAATTTATACAACGTCCCATCAAAATACTACAAATTTTATCCAGAAGGCAATCCCATTAGACAACCCACACAATAAAAGTTTAATACCCGAAAAACGAGTATTTTAAATACCTGTTTAATGTAAAAAACACAGTGACACTTCCTGGTCACATGACCGCAACAGACCACATGATCCAGATGGCCTATCAGTAACCTGTACTGCTCGGAGTTCCTTGTTTGCTACGATCACGTGATCGATTCCGGTCACGTGATCGGCATCTGTCATTCATTATAGCCACATCACAGAGCTCACTGTCATGTGTGCTGGTCACCTGGTCCAGGATGGACCTATCGGATTGCGCTCCGTGTATGTTAACAATGGCGCTGCGTTCCACAGGCTGTTTTTTAGCGTTCCAGACCGGCCCGGACCCAGGAAGTATCACTATGTAATAAAAATATTAATGTCACAAACATATAATCTTATCATTTTTTAATTTAGAGAATACTAGAACTATCCACAATCGATAGCACCTATCAATAAGGGTAAAGCCAGCAGAATTTGGACATATAGATAGTGATAGAGATAGAGATAGTAGTACAACAAAAACGAGAGGGGTTACATATTTCATAACATTTTTCATTAATATGGTGGTAAAAGTCCAGATGGTCCACATCTGGCTCAAATTTAAACATTATCATTATATTCCCAAGGTTTAAGGTTGATAGGAGTAAGACCAAGAGGTAAATTGTAAAGACCATGCATAGTAGCATTCCATAATATATAGAGAGCCGCATTGTATGCATAGGTTAACAATCAGCAGGTATCAGACTACATATTGTATAATCCTTACTTTGCTTTGTTCATCCACACGTGAGTGCACACAGCACACCAATCGATACTGTGCATATGTACCCCTGTGTAGAGAACATACACTTCTTATAAGCTGATCAAACTGCTTCTTGCCATCTCATACTAATTCTCCACATCCAACCTCCTTTCATGCCGCCTACGGCACTCTGGGATCTGAATGTAGTGTTGGATTTTCTACAGTCCTCCTGGTTTGAACCTCTGATGATGGTGGAAGACAAGTACCTCACGTGGAAAATGGTGATGTTACTAGCCATGGCTTCTGCTCGACGTGTCTCAGAATTGGGGGCTTTGCCATGTAAAAGTCCATATTTGGTCTTTTACGAAGACAGAGCAGAGCTCTGGACTAGGCAGCAGTTCCTGCCGAAGGTTGTCTCTGTGTTTTACTTGAATCAGCCTACTGTGATTCCGTCCAGTCCTGGTGCTTCTGCTCCTCCGGAGGCATTGGATGCTGTGCGAGCCTTGAAGATCTATGTCAAGAGAACGGCTCGGATCAGATAGTCGGATTCTTTGTTTGTGCTCTATGATGCACAGAAAAATGGTTGTCCTGCTTCAAAGCAGTCCATTGCTCATTGGATTAGGCTTACCATTCAACAAGCCTATGTATCAGCATCCTTACCTGTTCCTAAGTCTCTGAAGGCCCACTCTATGAGATCAGTGGGTTCTTCCTGGGCGGCTGCCCGTGGAGTCTCGGCCTTACAATTTTGCCAAGCTGCTACCTGGTCGGGGAAGAACACTTTTGTGCAGTTCTACAAGTTTGATACCCTGGCCAAAGAGGATACCCAGTTTGGGCAGGCGGTGTTGCAGCAGTCTCCGCACGTTCCCGCCCATTCTGGAAGATTTGGAATGTCCCCATCGTACTATTTTCCCCAACATCCCTTATGGATGCTAGCGAAAATAGGATTTTAATTACCTACTGGTAAATCCTTTTCTCGTAGTCCATAAGGGATAATGAGTGTCCGCCTCAGTGCGTTGACTTTTCTGCAGGTTATTGTTATGTTGTTACCTGTTCAGCTGTTGCTGTTGGTACCAGCTGCTGCTGGTTGTTATGTTAGTGGTGTGCTGGTCTGTCAATCTCACCACTCTTTGTTACCATATTTCCTTCTCTCATAGATGTCCTTTCTCCTTCAGGCATGTTTTTACCTATAACTGCCTGTGGGAGGGGGCATAGAGGGGAGGAGCCAGCACACCCAGCTGAAGAAATGTAAAGTAAACTGGCTCCTTTGGACCCCGTCTAACATTGTAGTAGTTTACCCAATATCCCTTATGGACTACAAGTAAAGGATTTACCGGCAGGCAATTAAAATCCTATTTTGGGTACTACTGCTGAGTTTGTTATCCATGTGAACACCTACATTTTTTTCCACTACAGAATCCCCTAGTTTTTCCCCATTTAGTATGTAGGTAATATTTTTGTTCTTGCTACCAAAGAGCATTACCTTACACTTGTCTATATTAAACCTCATTCTCCATTATGCATCCCATGCTTAGTTTAAATAAGGTATTCCCCTCCAAATTTATAACCTTACACAGTTTGGTATTGTCTGCAAAAATTGACTCCATGCTCTCTAGACTTACTACTAGACCATTTATGAAAATGTTGAGTAATAGTGGTCCAAGTACAGACCCTTGTGGCACACCACATAGTACCTTAGTTCATTTTGAAAAAGTTCCATTTACCACTACTCACTGCTCCTTATTAGCCAACCAATTTCTAACCCGTGATATTGAGCTCCCTAGCCCCAGCTCTTTTAACTTATAGATAAGTCTCATGTGCAGTACTGTATCGAAAGCTTTAGCAAAGTCTAAAAAGATTACATCCACCTCCTTACCCTGATCTAGGTTAGCACTAACTGTCTCATAAAAGCCTGATGTTTGTTTTACAAATCCATGTTGGTTTTTATTAATAACCTTATTGGCTTCCAGGAAATTCTGTGTTCTATCTCTTAAAATACCTTCCAGTACTTCCCTTACTATAGATGTAAGACTTACTGGTCTATAATTACCTGGTTTAGATTTACTTCCATTTTTTAATATCGGCACAACTTCCACTATATGCCAGTCTTTGGGAACCATGCCTGATGTAAGTGAGTCAATAAAAATCAAAGATAGTGGACTTGCTAGTTCGGAGTGTAGTTCCATGAGAACCCATGGGTGAATTCTGTCGTGACCAGGTGACTTATTATTCTTAATTTTTTGATCGGTAGCAGGCTACTTCCTCACTTAAACAGGTACTTAACAGTGGGACATTATCATTGTTGAGGTTGTGCGTTAATCCTGCCATCTGGTCCTCCCTTGTGAATACAGATGAGAAAAACTCATTTAATTTTTCTGCTGTGTCATTATCATCTTTGATTAAGACACCCAACTTGTCCTTTAAAGGGCCTATATTCTCCTTCTTCAATCTTTTGCTATTGATGTATTTAAAAAACTTTTTGTGGTTTGATTTACTTTCCTTTGCTACTTGCTTTTCAATTTCTTTTTTTAAGCCGCTTGTATTTGTTTTTTGCATATTTTGTTACAATCCTTATAGCACTGGAATGACTCCACTGTCCCATCTGATTTATATTTTTTGAATGCTCACCTCTTTTTGCCCATTAGTTCCTTAATCTTTTTGTTAAGCCACAATGGTTTGTTGTTATTATTACTTCTTTGCTGCCCAAGGGAATGAATTGACGAGTATAGCTAGCAAGCAGTGTTTTTAATACCTCCCTTTCTCCTTTGTATTCTTTCCTTGAAACAAAATTTCCCAATGTCCCTTAAAGCTTCCTTCATCATGTCAAAGTTGGATTTGCTAAAGTTTAAAGTCCTAGTTGAGCTCATGTAAGGCTGCTTATGAAAACTGATATTGAATGTGACCATATTCGCCAGGCAACGCCGCCGCCAGCTAGAAATGTGATCACAGCGGCGATCGCAAGAAGACGGCAGGCGGGAGGAGTTCCGTGGGCGGATAATCACCGTTTTACAGGTGTGGTGAGTCCAACGCAGGTGTCTAGAGGCGTTTGGAGGGTGGCTGTCTGACGTCAGGACCGGAACCTTCATCACTGGAACCGTCGCACTGGGTGAGTAACTGCAGTCCTGGCCTTGTTTTACTTGAAACTTTTTTTAGCATAGCAGGGCTGCACAAGCGTTCGCAACCCTGCTATGCTAAAATACACTCCCCCATAGGCGGCGTCAGGTTGATCGCACGAACAGCAAAAAGTTGCTACGTGCAATCAACTCGGAATAACCCCCAAAGTCTCAACAGTATTTGCTGTCCCCTCGTGAATATCTTCCCATATATTAGGTTTTAAAAACGGCTTTACATAAATACATACCCCTTCACCCCATTTATTTTATCTGTCTCTCCTGAACAGCGTATAACCCTCTAGATTGACTGTCCAATCATGAGATTCATCCCACCAAGTTTACGTAATGCCTATGATATCATACTGTTTGCTGCAAGGACTTCTACAGTAGTTCTCCCTTTTTCCCTGTAAGGCTTCTAGCTTTTACATACATATAATTAAGATAAGTATTCCCTCTTATGCTAAGAACATCATGAACTATATGCAGTATTGATGACCCATAATTGTTGTTAGTTAGTGCTTTGGCAATACCTTTGGTAATACCCTTGTTGTTAGGCGCCGCGGTCCGGGTTCTCTTCGCGGCCTGGCGCCTAGCAACTAGGGACGCCGAGCGTGCTGAGCCGCCGGGTCCCTAGCAACGCTAGGACGCCGTGCGCGCTGAGCCGCTGGCTCCCTAGCAACGCTAGGACACCGGGCGCGCCGAGCCGCCAGGACCCTAGCAACGGGGACGCCACGGGCGGACCGCGTTCCCCGTTGCAGGGTCGATCTAGTTAAATTAAAACACATGTTTCCTGGTCGTGCAGCAAGGCAGCTGCACGACATTTATGTTAATCAGGCTCTGGAACTCTGATTGGAGGAGTCAAGGTTTTAAGTCTTCCCAGTGCCTCACACAGACGCCGGTTATAGCTTCCTGCATGCTGCTTTTGTTTGCTGAACGTCTGTTCCAGTTCTTCTGTGTCCGGTCATTCCTGTCCTCAGAGTTTCCGAATCTTGGTGTTTGTCATCCCATCCCAAGGAGTCTTCTGGTCCTCATTTACCCACAACAGTCGCCAGAGGATCTCGTGTGGTATTCATGAGTGGCGGCTCTGCCGCGTGCTGCGGCCTAGGCTGCTTTATTTTGTATTCTGTTTTGGAGCATTTGCGGAGGTTTCCGCTTCCACAGTCCTCTCCGGAACTCGGCGGTGCCGGGTAGGAGAGTGGACAAGTGGGTATTTTGGTTGTCCTTTTCCCTGGCGGTTTTCCGCACATACTCTAGTTTTAGGTTAGTTTGTAGCCCCTTTTTTTTGTTTAGTTAGAGGGCCCCTTGTTATCACCCTGTCTCGGATTTCTCTTTGTCTCCCATTAAGACCTGAGGGGGCATCGGAGTTGGGCAGACGTAATCCGCCCTTCAAATGCTGCTGCCATGGGCTCAAGCAACCATAGTCTCGCAAGAGAATTCTGACAGCACGGGCGAGACAACAGAGATAGGGCGCCAGGGGCTATTCCCGTTTCCACTCTCATTCTCAGCATTACGTTCCAGTACTCGGGTCCTTGCTATAAGATCTCCCCAGACCAGAGTATTGGAATCATAACATTATAACCGGCCCACAAAACTTAAAAATTAAAGGGGGTTTAATTTTTTCTCATTCTGTTTTTGTGAGAGTTTATCGGCCTCATGAATCCGACAGGTTTAGGACCTGATCCCGGTCAGCTCTTAGTCAACCAGATGCAAGAACTAACTCAGATGGTTCAGTATCTTTCTCTTCGGGTGAGATCGCAGGAAGATCTTTTGCGAGCCTCCCCGAGGGTAGTCCCAGAACCAAAGATGCATTTACCCGATCGTTTTTCCGGTGACAGAACGGATTTTTTTAATTTGAAAGAAGCTTGTAAGCTATATTTTCGTTTAAGACCTGCATCCTCTGGTACTGAATCCCAGCGGGTGGGGATTATTATTTCATTACTCCAGGGGGATCCTCAGACCTGGGCGTTTGGTTTAAAAACTGAGGATCCTGCGTTGCTATCTGTAGACGCCTTTTTTAAGTCATTAGGGCTCTTGTATGATGACCCAGATAGAGAGGCGTCAGCTGAGAGTCATCTGCGCGCTCTCAAACAAGGTAGAAATCCAGCGGAGGTTTATTGTACCGAGTTTCGCCGTTGGTCGAACGACTGTGGCTGGAATGACCCGGCCCTGCGCAGTCAGTTTCGCCTCGGTTTATCTGATTTCATTAAAGACAGTCTCCTCCAGTACCCCGCTCCTGAGACTCTCGATAAACTAATGGAGCTTGCTATAAAAATTGATCGTCGTCTCTGAGAGCGGAGGGCTGAAAGAGGAACAACTGTAAGGCCTAGTCCTTGTGTTTATACCTTCCCAGAAGACGTCGAGGAGCCCATGCAGATGGGTCTCTCCCGGCTGTCTCCTGAGGAAAGAACCAGAAGACAAAATTCCGGTCTTTGTTTGTACTGTGGTGGTAAGGGACATTTCGCTCGTAACTGCCCGAATAAGTCGGGAAACGCTCTGACCAGGTGAATTGTGAGGGGGTTCACTTAGGTCTGCAGCTTATCTCCTCAAACAACTCTCTATTAGTCCCTGTTAAAGTTTCCTTTGGCAGCCTCAGTTCGTTTGTGTCGGCCTTTGTCGACAGTGGAGCTGCAGGAAACTTTATGGATTTAACTTGGGCTAAGGCCTTAGGTATTCCACATTTACCGTTGGATAGATGTATCACCATGCACGGCTTGGATGGGGGTCCACTTTCCAACGGGGTAATTACTCACCGTACACCTCCAGTAATACTTACAGTAGGAGCCTTACATTCTGAAAATATTGAATTCTACCTTACACATTGCCCGGCAGTTCCTGTAGTTTTGGGTCACCCTTGGCTTGCCTTTCATAATCCCACCATTGATTGGCAGTCCGGGGAGATTTCTCAATGGGGTTCTTTTTGTGCTAAAGAATGTATTTCTTATCCAGTCAGGGTTGCAGCAGTCGTCCCAGAGCTCATTCCTGTGGAATACCAGGATTTTGCTGATGTGTTCTCCAAAGGCAATGCGGACATTCTGCCTCCCCATCGGTCCTATGATTGCGCAATTGAACTAGTTCCAGGGGCCACTTTGCCTAAGGGGAGATTATATGCCTTGTCCGGGCCAGAAACCACGGCCATGAATAATTATATTCAGGAAAGCCTAAAGAAGGGATTTATTAGACCATCAAAATCTCCCTTAAGTGCTGGTTTTTTCTTTGTGGAGAAAAAAGATGGCTCGCTAAGACCATGCATTGATTTTAGGGCACTGAATAAGATCTCTGTTAAAAACACCTATCCTTTGCCGTTAATTTCTGTACTCTTTGATCAGTTACGTTCCGCCGTGATTTTCTCTAAAATTGACCTTAGGGGAGCTTACAACCTCATCCGAATTAAATCTGGGGATGAGTGGAAGACGGCTTTCAGCACTCAGTCGGGTCACTATGAATACCTGGTGATGCCGTTCGGCCTGTCAAATGCTCCGGCGGTTTTTCAAGACCTCTTTAACGATGTTCTCCGTGACTTCCTTGGGAAATTCGTGGTCGTTTATTTAGACAACATCTTGATATATTCTGAGTCGATGGAACAACATGTTACCCAGGTGCGTCTGGTTCTTCAAAAGTTACGTGAGAATCATTTATATGCCAAGCTGGGGAAGTGTGATTTTCACATTACAGAGGTATCTTTTTTAGGGTACATAATTTCTCCCCAGGGATTTTCCATGGAACCGAAGAAGCTCCAGGCCATCCTTAATTGGGCGCAACCCACTAATTTAAAAGCAATTCAGCGCTTTTTAGGGTTTGCGAATTATTATAGGCGGTTCATTCATACTTTTTCTGACCTGGTCGCTCCCATAGTAGCGCTGACTAAAAAAGGAGCGGATCCCTCCAATTGGTCGCATGAAGCTGAGTTGTCCTTCCGGGCCTTGAAACAAGCCTTTGTCTCGGCTCCTGTCCTCAGACATCCTAATCCGGAACTGCCCTTTATTGTGGAGGTTGATGCCTCAGAGGTTGGAGTGGGGGCTGTCCTTTCTCAGGAAGATCCGGAGTCTCTGGAGTTACATCCTTGTGCCTTCATGTCCAGGAAATTCTCCTCCGCTGAATCCAACTATGACGTTGGTAATCGGGAGTTACTGGCAGTAAAATGGGCTTTCGAGGAGTGGAGGCATTGGCTGGAGGGAGCTAGACATACTATTTCAGTTTTTACTGACCATAAAAACCTGCAGTATATTGAATCAGCTAAACGGCTTAATACTCGGCAGGCACGTTGGGCATTATTTTTTACTCGTTTCAGGTTTATAATCACTTTCAGGCCTGGTTCCAAGAATACGAAAGCTGATGCCCTCTCACGTAGCTTTCTTCCGGTTCACAATAGCAATCCTGTTGTTACCCCCATAGTTCCATCTTCGGTCATCCGGGCAGGCCTCACACAGGATTTATTTACTCAGTTAAACCAGCTTCAACACCAAGCTCCTAGACTTACTCCTGCTGGTCGTCTTTATGTCCCTGAATTTTTGAGAGGCACTGTTTTAGCTGAGTTTCATGACAACAAAGTCTCAGGGCATCCGGGTATCACTAAGACCTTGGAGTTAGTCTCTCGCTCAGTGTGGTGGCCTAGTCTTCCTAAAGACATTAAGGAATTCGTCCATTCCTGTCAGGTTTGTGCACAGCATAAGGTTCCTCGTTCGTTGCCTATCGGGCAACTCATGCCTTTAACTGTTCCTCTCAGGCCATGGTCTCATATTTCCATGGATTTTGTGGTTGACCTTCCCCTTTCAGCCGGATTCCGAGTCATTTGGGTGGTAGTGGACCGTTTTAGCAAAATGGCTCATTTTATTGCTCTTCCCCGATTGCCTTCTGCTCAAGGGTTGGCAGTTTTGTTCCTCCGCCATGTGTTCAGGCTTCATGGTTTGCCCACTGATATTGTTTCTGATCGGGGTCCACAATTCATCGCACGATTCTGGAAACGTTTTTGTGCCTCATTGAAGATGAAACTGTCTTTAACATCTGGTTACCACCCACAGTCTAACGGGCAAACCGAACGAGTCAACCAGTCACTAAAACAGTATTTACGTTTGTATTCGGCCAAACTCCAGAATGATTGGTCCGAGTTTCTCCCTTTGGCTGAATTTTCTTATAATAACTCTTGTCATTCCTCCACCAAAGAGTCTCCGTTCTTTTCAGTTTTTGGTTTTCACTCTAGAGCCAACTCTTTTTTTCATCATTCTCCAGTTTCCTCGTTGTCCTTAACCTCCCATCTCAGAGCAATTTGGAGAAAAGTGCACTTTGCTCTCAGAAAAGCGGCCTTCCGAGAAAAGAAATTTTCTGATAGGCTCCGACGTCCTTGCACTTTTAAGGTGGGAGATAAGGTGTGGTTGTCAACTCGCAACATCAAGCTTCGACAATCCTCGGCTAGACTGGGACCCAAATTTATTGGACCGTTTCTTATCATTAAGAAGGTCAACCCAGTTGCCTTTCGGCTACGTTTACCAAGATCTCTCAAGATTGGAAATACTTTTCACTGTTCCCTGTTGAAACAATACGTTTCTTCCAGTAGATTTCCTCGGAGGATCTCTCAGGGTAGATCTCCAGTGGATGTACAGGGACAACAGGAGTTCTTGGTAGAGAAAGTTCTTGATTCTAAATTGTCCCGGGGTCGGCTTTATTTTTTAGTTCACTGGAAAGGCTATGGTCCGGAGGAAAGGTCTTGGGTCCTGGATAAGGATCTTCATGCCCCTAGGCTCAAGAGGGCATTTTTTCGGGAATTTCCTCAGAAACCTGGCTGTAGGGGTTCCTTGACCCCTCCTCAAGGGGGGTACTGTTAGGCGCCATGGTCCGCGATGTCAGATTGTGTTTGGGCTGTGTCCCCGGAGGGGGCGCTAGTGGGTCAGTGGAGGTAGATGGGAGAAAACGAGGAGGCTGGATAACGTTCCTGCGCATGAGCGCAATGGTATTTATTTGGCAGATGATATTATACAGAATGGTAGCAGAAACAATAATAACAGATGAATAAAGTCAATCACTCAGTATGATAACTGAAAGTCTATGGCACTGGATGACAGATGACTTGAGGAAATAATAACCGGTAATATAATAAACAGAAGAACGGGTGCTTGTGAAATGGTTCTGGTTTGGAAACCAGTGCAGGTTTTAAAACAGGAAACTTTAGGCAGCAAGATGTAGAATGGCAAACCTGAGCAGAGGCAGGAGTCTGACTTCACAGTGCAGGTGATGAAGCACTGGCAGCAGCAAGCTGTATCACAGGTGGAGGAATGAAACACACCTGGAGTCAGTCTCAACTGCAGGCTGAAGCACACAAGGTGGTGATGAGTGTGAAGCCTTGTTTGCAGGTTGCAGGTATTGCTGGACCTTGAAGTTCCACGGAGCTGTGCAGAGTAACCAGGAATACAAGTCTTTAACCAGAGAGCCAGGAACACAGGAGCAACAGGAACCGATCCTTTCATATGGGTCGCAGGAATGACACAAAGTCCAGGATGCCTGCAGACTGATCCTGCAGTCTCTTATGTACCCCATGGTGCACAGGGATTGGGTGAGTGAAGGAAGGTGGGTGCGGCCAAGCACCGGATTGGCCGCAGTATACTGGCTGTTTGCAGACTGTCATGGCGGCGCCCACGCCGCGGCCTAGCGGGAACACGGCGCGCTACACGCCCGCTGTCTCAGGAGTGTTCCCAGACCCTTGATGATGTCCCATGGCAGGGGCATAGGTGACAGGTGACCGCAGGAAGCCAGGACGGAGTCCGCAGCGGCGGACGGATGTCAGCCTGGTAAGTCGATTCCTGACAGTACCCCCTCCTTTAGGGGTGGACACCGAACACCCACGTGGCTTGAAGGGATGAGTGCTGTGGAAGACACGGACCAACCTAGGAGCATGGACATCGGACGAATTCACCCAACTCCTCTCCTCTGGGCCATAACCGGACCAATCGACCAGGTACTGGAGACGTCCATACCGGCAACGGGAGTCCAGAATTTTGTTGATCTCGAATTCCACGCCCCGCTGAGTTCGAACCTTGGGACCTACTGGAAGAGTATTCTGAAAGCGGTTTAGGACTAGAGGTCTGAGGAGAGAAATATGAAAAGCGTTAGGTATACGAAGGGAAGATGGTAACTTTAATTTATAGGCCACTGGGTTGATGACTCTTTCGACAGGGTAAGGACCAATGAAGCGTGGTGCAAACTTCATGGATGGGACCCTGAGACGGAGGTTACGGGTTGATAGCCAAACCTTGTCCCCAGGTTTCAAATGGGGAACCGCACGTCTCTTGCGGTCGGCAAAGACCTTGTACCGACTGGAGGCCTTTTTGAGGGAAACGTGAATTTTTCTCCAAATAGATGAAAACTGAGTCAGAGCAGTAGTGGCAGCAGGAACATCCATATGAGGGAGTTCTTGGAAATCAGGTACACGGGGATGTTGCCCATATACTGCAAAGAATGGTGTCGTTTCAGTGGCAGTATGGTATCGAAAGTTGTGGGCAAACTCGGCCCATGGGAGCAGATCGAACCAGTCATCCTGGGAAGATGAAACATATAATCTTAAAAAAGTCTCAAGTTCTTGATTGACCCTCTCTGTCTGCCCATTCGTCTGAGGATGGTATGAAGATGAAAACTTCAGTTTGACCTGCATGGCAGAACAGAGGGCCCTCCAAAACCTCGCTACAAACTGTACCCCCCGGTCAGATATTATTTCAGAGGGTAAACCATGTAAGCGGAAAATCTCCCGTAGGAAGATTTGGGCAAGTTTTGGGGCAGAAGGGAGACCCTGGAGAGGAACAAAATGAGCCATCTTGGTGAATCTGTCCACTACAACCCAAATGGTATTATGTCCTTGAGAAGGAGGAAGGTCGGTGATAAAATCCATGGACAGGTGTGACCAGGGACGACTAGGGATAGACAGTGGTTGTAACTGACCTGCTGGAGACTGACGAGGAGTCTTGTGCTGCACACATTTAGGACAGGATGCCACGAAATCCTGGATGTCCATTTTCATCTTTGGCCACCAATATGTAGCAGAAAGGAACTTGAAGGTCTTCAGGACCCCAGGATGACCAGTGAACTTGGATTGATGGGCCCAAGATAGCAACTTGGGACGGAGATCTGGGGAAACAAAAGTCTTACCAGGAGGAGGAGCTGGGGAGACTTGAGATGCAGCGAAAACCACGGGACTCAGGATGGAATGTGGCACTGAGTCAGATGTTCCTTCTTCAGATTCCATGGATCGGGATAACGCGTCGGCTTTCACATTCTGCGAACCTGGGCGGAAATGAAGCTTGAAATTAAAACGTGAGAAAAACATAGCCCATCTGGACTGGCGAGGGTTAAGGCACTGAGCTGCCTTTAAATATAGCAGGTTTTTATGATCCGTGTAGATATTAAACGGATGTTTGGCCCCTTCTAGGAGATATCTCCATTCCTCAAGAGCCAGCTTGATCGCCAGTAGTTCTTGATCTCCCACGGAGTAGTTAGCTTCTGCAGGAAGAAACTTTCGAGAATAAAATCCACAAGGGTGGACTTTCCCATCGGATCCCTTCTGGGAGAGAACAGCTCCAACCCCAACTGTAGAGGCATCTACCTCCAACTCGAATGGTCTGTTGACATCTGGCTGAGACAGCACTGGAGCAGACATAAAGGCTAGCTTGATCTTCTGGAAGGCTGCCAAGGCTTCTTCTGACCAGTTGGAATGGTCTGCCCCTTTCCGAGTCAGGTTGGTAATAGGAGCGATGATAGTGGAGAATCCTCGAATAAATTTTCTATAGTAGTTGGCGAAACCCAGGAATCGCTGGATAGACTTGAGAGAGTTTGGAATGGACCAATTGGCAATAGCTTCCAATTTTGTCGGGTCCATCTGAAGATCCGATCCGGAAATTATATAACCCAGGAAGGGTATAGAGGGAACTTCAAAGGTGCATTTAGATAGTTTCCCGTAGAGCCGGTTCTCACGAAGACGTCGGAGAACTTCACAAACTTGTAGACGATGAGATGGAAGGTCTTGGGAGAAGATAAGGATATCATCTAAGTAAACAACGAGGTACTTATACAGGACATCACGAAAGATTTCGTTCACAAAGTGTTGGAACACTGCTGGAGCATTACTCAACCCAAATGGCATTACCAGGTATTCATAATGGCCATCTCGAGTGTTGAAAGCTGTCTTCCACTCGTCACCACTCCGGATTCTGATGAGATTATAGGCACCGCGGAGATCTAACTTGGTGAAGATGCGGGCTCCTTTAACTCTGTCAAATAATTCGGTAATGAGTGGTAATGGATAACTATTCTTGATAGTAATGTCATTGAGACCCCGATAGTCAATGCATGGACGCAGTCCTCCATCCTTCTTTTTAACAAAGAAGAAACCTGCACCAGCGGGAGATGATGACGGACGGATGAATCCCTTCTGAAGATTCTCTCTGATGTAATTACTCATCGCCTCAGTTTCAGGAACAGACAACGGGTAGGTGCGCCCCCTAGGTGGCTTCTTGCCAGGAAGGAGATCGATGGGACAATCCCATTCCCTATGGGGCGGCAGGATATCAGCAGCCTTTTCACAGAAGACGTCTGAGAAGTCTTGATAAGCTGCTGGGAGACTTGACTGTGTCTTTACTTCGGTAGACTTAATGGGACACACTTGGGCTAAGCAGGATTGATGACAATGTGAACCCCATGAGGTAAGCTGCAACGTTGACCAGTCAAACTGTGGATTATGTAGCTGGAGCCAGGGCATGCCCAAGACAATCTCCTGGGTGGCTTGAGGGATGACCAGGAACTTGATCAGTTCAGAATGGAGAAATCCAACTCCCAGAACCACTGGAACAGTTTGATGAGAAATGTTCCCCTTGGAGATTCGACTACCATCCACAGCAGTAATGTAAACTGGACAAGAAAGTTCACAGGTAGATAGACAAAATTTATTTACCGCAGCTTGGGTGATAAAGTTTCCTGCAGCACCGCAGTCCACTAATGCTGACGCAGACTGGAGCCCAACTGGAGTCTCTAGCATCACTGGAAGGATGAGGTCTTGTTGAGAAGGAGCTTGACTGAAAGATCCTAACTTGACTCCTCCCTTACAAGTCAGGATCTGGCGTTTCCCGAACGCACCGTGCAGGAGTTAATCTGATGGCCCGCAGCAGCACAGTATAGGCAGAGTCTCTCACGTATTCTTCTTGCCCGCTCTTCAGGAGTTAGGCGGGACCTATTTATCTGCATAGGCTCGTCAGAAGAGGGAGACTGGAACTGTACAGAAGGTATGAACCTTGATCTGCGTGGCTCACTCCGAGCGCGTTCATTAATGCGTTCGCGGATGCGAGAGTCCAACTTAATGCACAGGGAGATCAAATCAGACAGTTGAACAGGAATGTCACGGGTCGCCAGTTCATCCTTGATCCGATCCGAGAGTCCGTGCCAGAAAGCTGCTACCAGAGCTTGGTTGTTCCACTGAACCTCTGCAGCCAACGTCTGGAACTGGATGACATATTGTCCCATGCTTCGGGTACCTTGACGAAGTTGGATCAGGTCTGCCGAAGCTGATGTCGCACGACCAGGCTCGTCAAAGATCCGTCTGAAGGTTGACACGAAGTCTGTGTAGTTGTTAATCAGAGGGTCAGCACGTTCCCACAGAGGAGACACCCAACTCAGAGCAGATCCAGAGAGTAAGGAGATGATGTAGGCAACCTTGGATCTTGGCGTGGGGAAATTATGTGGCAATAACTCAAACTGTATTTCACATTGGTTGAGAAACCCGCAACATAACTTAGGACTGCCATCATACTTGCTCGGCACGGGCAGGTGCAGACGTGACACTGGAGCTGATGCAGCCGGCATAGAAGAACTCACAGCACTGGCAGGTGCGGGAGTAACAGGAACAGTAGGAGAGAGTACACTAGGCAGGGATTGCTGTAGTGTATCTAATCGGGAGGACATCCCTTGCAGGAATTGAAGCATCTGCTGCTGCGCAACCTCTTGACCATCCAGACGGGAGACCAGATTTTGCAAGGCCTCTGACCCCACACTCCGTCCACCATCCGAGTCCATCGATCCTGGACTTACTGTCAGATTGTGTTTGGGCTGTGTCCCCGGAGGGGGCGCTAGTGGGTCAGTGGAGGTAGATGGGAGAAAACGAGGAGGCTGGATAACGTTCCTGCGCATGAGCGCAATGGTATTTATTTGGCAGATGATATTATACAGAATGGTAGCAGAAACAATAATAACAGATGAATAAAGTCAATCACTCAGTATGATAACTGAAAGTCTATGGCACTGGATGACAGATGACTTGAGGAAATAATAACCGGTAATATAATAAACAGAAGAACGGGTGCTTGTGAAATGGTTCTGGTTTGGAAACCAGTGCAGGTTTTAAAACAGGAAACTTTAGGCAGCAAGATGTAGAATGGCAAACCTGAGCAGAGGCAGGAGTCTGACTTCACAGTGCAGGTGATGAAGCACTGGCAGCAGCAAGCTGTATCACAGGTGGAGGAATGAAACACACCTGGAGTCAGTCTCAACTGCAGGCTGAAGCACACAAGGTGGTGATGAGTGTGAAGCCTTGTTTGCAGGTTGCAGGTATTGCTGGACCTTGAAGTTCCACGGAGCTGTGCAGAGTAACCAGGAATACAAGTCTTTAACCAGAGAGCCAGGAACACAGGAGCAACAGGAACCGATCCTTTCATATGGGTCGCAGGAATGACACAAAGTCCAGGATGCCTGCAGACTGATCCTGCAGTCTCTTATGTACCCCATGGTGCACAGGGATTGGGTGAGTGAAGGAAGGTGGGTGCGGCCAAGCACCGGATTGGCCGCAGTATACTGGCTGTTTGCAGACTGTCATGGCGGCGCCCACGCCGCGGCCTAGCGGGAACGCGGCGCGCTACACGCCCGCTGTCTCAGGAGTGTTCCCAGACCCTTGATGATGTCCCATGGCAGGGGCATAGGTGACAGGTGACCGCAGGAAGCCAGGACGGAGTCCGCAGCGGCGGACGGATGTCAGCCTGGTAAGTCGATTCCTGACACGCGATGTCCTCGCGGCCCGGCGCCTAGCAACTAGGGACGCCGAGCGAGCTAGCCGCCGGGTCCCTAGCAACGCTGGGACGCCGAGCGCGCGTAGCCGCCGGCTCCCTAGCAACGCAGGGACGCCGGGCGCGCTGAGCCACCTGGACCCTAGCAACAGGGACGCCACGGGCGGACCGCGTTCCCCGTTGCAGGGTCAATTTAATACACACACACACACTGGTCTTCTGGGCGTGCAGCAGGGCAGCTGCACAGCATTTAGGGTAATCAGACTCTGAACATCTGATTGGAGGACTCCTTGCTAAATACCTTCTCAGTGCTTCACACAGACGCCGGTAATAGCTTCCTGCATGCTGCTTAGGTTTGCTGAACGTCTGTTCCAGTCCTGCTGTGTCCGGTCATTCCTCTCCTCAGAGTTCCTGAATCTTGGAGTTGTCATCTCATCCCAAGAAGTCTTCTGGTCTCCTTTTGTCCGCAACGGTCGCCAGAGAATCTCGTGTGGTGTTCGTGAGTTGCGGCTCTGCCGTGTGCTGCGGCTCAGCCCGCTTTATTTTGTATTCTGTTTCGGAGCATTCGCGGAGGGTTCCGCTTCCACAAGTCCTCTTCAGAACTCGGCGGTGCCGGGTAGGAGAGTGGACAAGTGGGTATTTTGGTTGTCCTTTTCCCTGGCGGTTTTTCCGCACATATTCTAGTTTTAAGTTAGCTTAGCCCCTGGCCTTGTTGCTTAGTTAGAGGGCCCCTTGCTATCACCCTGTCTCGGAATTCTCTTTGTCTCCCATTAAGACCTGAGGGGGCATCGGAGTTGGGCAGACGTAATCCGCCCTTCAAACGCGGCTGCCATGGGCTCAAGCAACCATAGTCTCGCAAGGGATTTCTGACAGCACGGGCGAGACAACGGAGTTAGGGCGCCAGGGGCTATTTTCCATTCCCGCTCCCTTTCCCAGCATTACGTTCCAGTGCTCGGGTCCTTGCTATAAGATCTCCTCAGACCAGAGTGCTGGAATCATAACATTATTACCGGCCATACCAAAACTTAAAATTAAACGGGGTTTAATTTTTTCTCATTCTGTTTTTTGTGAGAGTTTATCGGCCTCATGAATCCGACAGGTTTAGGGCCAAATCCCGGTCAGCTCTTAGTCAACCAGATTCAAGAACTTACTCAGATGGTTCAGGATCTTTCGCTTCGGGTGAGATCGCAGGAAGATCTTTTGCGAGCCTCCCCGAAGGTACTCCCTGAACCAAAGATGCATTTGCCCGACCGTTTTTCCGGTGATAGGAAAGAATTTTTTAATTTTAAAGAATCCTGTAAACTTTATTTTCGTTTAAGACCTACATCCTCTGGTAATGAATCTCAGCGGGTTGGGATTATTATTTCTTTACTCCAGGGGGATCCCCAGACCTGGGCATTTGGTTTAAGAGCAGAGGATCCTGCGTTGTCATCTGTATACGCCTTTTTTAAGTCTTTAGGGCTCTTGTATGATGACCCAGATAGAGAGGCGTCCGGTGAGAGTCAGCTGCGCGCTCTCAAACAAGGTAGAAATCCTGCGGAGGTATATTGTACCGAGTTTCGCCGTTGGTCGAACGACTGTGGCTGGAATGACCCGGCCCTGCGCAGTCAGTTTCGCCTCGGTTTATCTGAATTTATTAAAGACAGTCTCCTCCAGTACCCCGCTCCTGAGACTCTCGATAAACTCATGGAGCTTGCTATAAAGATTGATCGTCGTCTCCGAGAGCGGAGGGCTGAAAGAGGAACATCTGTAAGGTCTAGTCCTTGTGTATATTCCTTCCCAGAGGACGTCGAGGAGCCCATGCAGATGGGTCTCTCCCGGCTGTCTCCTGAGGAAAGAACCAGAAGACAAAATTCCGGTCTTTGTTTATACTGTGGGGGTAAGGAACATTTTGCTCGTAACTGCCCGAACAAGTCGGGAAACGCTTTGACCAGGTGAATTGTGAGGGGGTTCACTTAGGTCTGCAGCTTATCTCCTCGAACAACTCTCTTTTAGTCCCTGTTAAGGTTTCCTTTGGCAGCCTCAGTTCTTTGGTGTCGGCTTTTGTCGACAGTGGAGCTGCAGGAAACTTTATGGATTTAACTTGGCTAAGGCCTTAGGCATTCCGCAGTTACCATTAGATAGATGTATCACCATGCACGGCTTAGATGGGGGTCCGCTTTCTAATGGGGTAATTACTCACTGCACACCTCCAGTAGTACTTACAGTAGGAGCCTTACATTCCGAAGATATTGAATTCTACCTTACAAATTGCCCGGCAGTTCCTGTTGTTCTGGGTCACCCTTGGCTTGCCTTTCATAATCCCACCATTGATTGGCAGTCCGGGGAGATTTCCCAATGGGGTACATTTTGTGCTAAGGAATGTATTTCGTATCCAGTCAGAGTTACAGCAATCGTTCCAGAGCTCATTCCTGTGGAATACCAGGAGTTTGCCGATGTCTTCTCCAAAGGCAAGGTGGACATTTTGCCTCCCCATCGGCCTTATGATTGTGCAATTGAGCTAGTTCCAGGTGCCACTTTGCCTAAGGGGAGATTATATACCTTGTCCGGGCCAGAAACTACGGCCATGAATAATTATATTCAGGAAAGCCTAAAGAAGGGATTTATTAGACCATCAAAATCTCCTTTAAGTGCAGGTTTTTTCTTTGTGGAGAAAAAAGATGGCTCGCTAAGACCATGCATAGATTTTAGGGCCCTGAATAAGATCTCCGTTAAAAACACCTATCCTTTGCCGTTAATTTCTGTACTTTTTGATCAGTTACGTTCTGCTGTGGTTTTTTTCTAAAATTGACCTTAGAGGAGCTTACAACCTCATCCAAATTAAATCTGGGGATGAGTGGAAGACGGATTTCAGCACTCAGTCGGGTCACTACGAATACCTGGTGATGCCGTTCGGCCTGTCTAATGCTCCGGCAGTTTTTCAAGACCTCATTAATGATGTTCTCCGTGACTTCCTAGGGAAATTCGTGGTCGTTTATTTAGACGACATCTTGATTTATTCTGAATCGATGGAACAACATGTTACCCAGGTGCGTCTGGTTCATCAGAAGTTACGTGAGAATCATTTATATGCCAAGCTGGAGAAGTGTGATTTTCACGTCACAGAAGTATCTTTTTTAGGGTACATAATTTCTCCTCAGGGATTTTCCATGGAACCAAAGAAGCTCCAGGCCATCCTTAATTGGGCGCAACCCACTAATTTAAAAGCAATTAAGCGCTTTTTAGGGTTTGCGAATTATTATAGGAGGTTCATTCATTCTTTTTCTGACTTGGTTGCTCCCATAGTAGCTCTGACAAAAAAAGGAGCGGATCCTAGCAACTGGTCGCATGCAGCTGAATTGTCCTTCCAGGCCTTGAAACAAGCCTTTGTCTCGGCTCCAGTCCTCAGACATCCTAATCCGGAATTGCCCTTTGTTGTGGAGGTTGATGCCTCAGAGGTTGGAGTGGGGGCTGTCCTTTCTCAAGAGGATCCAGAGTCTCTGGAGTTACATCCTTGTGCTTTTATGTCCAGGAAATTCTCCTCCGCTGAATCCAACTATGACGTTGGTAATCGGGAGTTACTGGCGGTGAAGTGGGCTTTCGAGGAGTGGAGGCATTGGCTGGAGGGAGCTAAACATACTATTTCGGTTTTGACTGACCATAAGAACCTGCAATATATTGAATCAGCTAAACGGCTTAATGCTCGGCAGGCACGTTGGGCATTATTTTTTACTCGTTTCAGGTTTATAATCACTTTCAGGCCTGGTTACAAGAATACAAAAGCTGATGCCCTGTCACGTAGCTTTCTTCCGGTTCATAATAGCAATCCTGTTGTTACCTCCATAGTTCCATCTTCGGTCATCCGGGCAGGCCTCACACAGTATTTATTTACCCAGTTAAACCAGCTTCAACACCAAGCTCCTAGACTTACTCCTGCTGGTCGTCTTTATGTCCCTGAATTTTTGAGAGCCACTGTTTTAACTGAATTTCATGACTACAAAATCTTAGGGCATCTGGGAATCACTAAGACATTGGAGTTAGTCTCTCGCTCAGTGTGGTGGCCTAGTCTTTCTAAAGACATTAAGGAATTCGTCCATTCATGTCAGATTTGTGCACAGCATAAGGTTCCTCGTTCGTTGCCTATCGGGCAACTCATGCCTTTAGCTGTTCCTCTCAGGCCATGGTCTCATATTTCCATGGATTTTGTGGTTGACCTTCCCCTTTCAGCCGGATTCCGAGTCATTTGGGTGGTAGTGGACCATTTTAGTAAAATGGCTCATTTTATTGCTCTTCCCCGATTGCCTTCTGCTCAAGGGTTGGCAGTTTTGTTCCTCCGCCATGTGTTCAGGCTTCATGGGTTGCCCACTGATATTGTTTCTGATCGGGGTCCACAATTCATCGCACAATTCTGGAAATGTTTTTGTGCCTCATTGAAGATGAAACTGTCTTTAACATCTGGTTACCACCCACAGTCTAACGGGCAAACCGAACGAGTTAACCAGTCATTAAAACAATATTTGCGTTTGTATTCAGCCAAACTCCAGAATGATTGGTCCGAGTTTCTCCCTTTGGCTGAATTTGCTTATAAAAACTCTTGTCATTCCTCCACCAAAGAGTCTCCATTCTTTTCAGTTTTTGGTTTTCACCCCAGAGCCAATTTTTTTTTTCCATCATTCTCCAGTCTCCTCGCTAACCTTGACCTCCCATCTCAGAGCAATTTGGAAAAAAGTGCACCTTGCTCTCAGAAAAGCGGCCTTCCGAGAGAAGAAATTTTCTGACAGGCTCCGACGTCCTTGCACTTTTAAGGTGGGAGATAAGGTGTGGTTGTCAACTCGCAACATCAGGCTTCGACAATCCTCAGCTAGACTGGGACCCAAATTTATTGGACCGTTTCTTATTATTAAGAAGGTCAACCCAGTTGCCTTTCGGCTACGTTTACCAAGATCTCTCAAGATTGGAAATACTTTTCACTGTTCCCTGTTGAAACAATACGTTTCTTCCAGTAGATTTCCTCGGAGGATCTCTCAGGGTAGATCTCCAGTGGATGTACAGGGACAACAGGAGTTCTTGGTAGAGAAAGTTCTTGATTCTAAATTGTCCCGGGGTCGGCTTTATTTTTTAGTTCACTGGAAAGGCTATGGTCCGGAGGAAAGATCTTGGGTCCTGGATAAGGATCTTCATGCCCCTAGGCTCAAGAGGGCATTTTTTCTGGAATTTCCTCAGAAACCTGGCTTTAGGGGTTCCTTGACCCCTCCTCAAGGGGGGTACTGTTAGGCGCCGTGGTCCGCGATGTCCTCGCGGCCCGGCGCCTAGCAACTAGGGACGCCGAGCGTGCTAGCCGCCGGGTCCCTAGCAACGCTGGGACGCCGTGCGCGCGTAGCCGCCGGCTCCCTAGCAACGCAGGGACGCCGGGCGCGCTGAGCCACCTGGACCCTAGCAACGGGGACGCCACGGGCGGACCGCGTTCCCCGTTGCAGGGTCAATTTAATACACACACACACTGGTCTTCTGGGCGTGCAGCAGGGCAGCTGCACAGCATTTAGGGTAATCAGACTCTGAACATCTGATTGGAGGACTCCTTGCTAAATACCTTCTCAGTGCTTCACACAGACGCCGGTAATAGCTTCCTGCATGCTGCTTAGGTTTGCTGAACGTCTGTTCCAGTCCTGCTGTGTCCGGTCATTCCTCTTCTCAGAGTTCCTGAATCTTGGAGTTGTCATCTCATCCCAAGAAGTCTTCTGGTCTCCTTTTGTCCGCAACGGTCGCCAGAGAATCTCGTGTGGTGTTCGTGAGTTGCGGCTCTGCCGTGTGCTGCGGCTCAGCCCGCTTTATTTTGTATTCTATTTCGGAGCATTCGCGGAGGGTTCCGCTTCCACAAGTCCTCTCCGGAACTCGGCGGTGCCGGGTAGGAGAGTGGACAAGTGGGTATTTTGGTTGTCCTTTTCCCTGGCGGTTTTTCCGCACATATTCTAGTTTTAAGTTAGCTTAGCCCCTGGCCTTGTTGCTTAGTTAGAGGGCCCCTTGTTATCACCCTGTCTCGGATTTCTCTTTGTCTCCCATTAAGACCTGAGGGGGCATCGGAGTTGGGCAGACGTAATCCGCCCTTCAAACGCGGCTGCCATCGGCTCAAGCAACCATAGTCTCGCAAGGGATTTCTGACAGCACGGGCGAGACAACGGAGTTAGGGCGCCAGGGGCTATTTTCCATTCCCGCTCCCTTTCCCAGCATTACGTTCCAGTGCTCGGGTCCTTGCTATAAGATCTCCTCAGACCAGAGTGCTGGAATCATAACACACGCTGGTTGACAGCTCAGGGAGCATGGCTGGCTCACCTCTCGGATAAAAATGCGCGCTCCCTTTTATTCAGGGCCACTAATATTTATATGTAGGCGGACAGACCGGGTAGCTTGTTAGCCCAATTAGTGCACTACGACCGACCTGGGACTACGATAGTGCAGATGTATGGCCCTGACGGCTCCATTGCCGACAATACCCCAGACATTGCACAGATGTTCCTCTCATATTTTAAAGAGGTATACAACTCGTGGCTGACATGCTCCATTGAAGACTTAGACCTGTATTTGACTAACATACCCCTTTCTGGCCTCTCCCCCGAGGCTAGAGACATGTTGGACGCGCCTTTGACCTTCGAAGAGGTGACTGCGGCAGTGGGCCTGTCTCCTTCTGGTAAATCTTCGGGAAGCGACGGTATTCCCACTGAGCTCTACAAACAGTACATACAGTTTTTTGGCTCTAAGTTACATGACATGTATATGGATATCTTTGCCACTAATCAACTTCCTCCCTCAATGTCCGAGGCTGTTATTATAGTGCTGCCAAAGCCCGGTAAGGACCCCAGACTCTTGGAGTCCTATAGGCCGATCTCTCTCATCCCTACCAATGCCAAGATCCTGGCAAAAATTTTGACGATCCGGCTCAACTCGGTTATTAAATCCATAATACATCAGTACAAATCCGGCTTTATGCCAGGAATATCCACGTCCATCAATTTGCGCAGGCTGTACACTATTTTGCAGGCTCCTCATGACTTCACCTCGGATGCGGTCGTGGACTCACTGGTTGCGGCAAAGGCGTTCGACAGCGTCGAACGGTCTTACCTGTGGGGAGTCATGAAATGTATGGGCTTCAGCCCTAATTTTATATGTTAGATCAGATTACTAAATCAAAGTCCATGTGCCAGGATCTTGGTCAACAGCTTCATTTCTTCATCCTTTACCTTGACTCATCCACTTTCTCCTGCCCTGTTTGCAATAGCCATCGAGCCCTTGGCCTGCTTGATTAGAACACACCCGGACATTAGGGGAGTTGCTACAGGCCCATGCACCGACAAAATAGCCCTTTACGTGGATGACCTGCTGCTATACCTACATGATTATGCTGTAGATATGCCTGTCGTGCTGCAGGTCATTGAGAAATTTGGGGACTTTTCTGGTCTCCGCATAAACTGGTCCAAATCATTTAGAATGCCCATTCTGGGTTCTCCTCCCCTGGCCCCGAAGCTCTCCCTACCGCTATGCTGGACAGACCAGTTTAAATACCTTGGAATCCAGGTTACTAATGACCCCTCGGATTTTATACCCTTGAACCTTGAACCTTGACCCGCTCGTACAGCTGATTGTGCGCAAGTCAAGAGCTTGGTGTAAACTCCCGCTGACAGTGACGGGTAGGGTCAGCCTCATTAAAATGATAGTTTTGCCCAAACTATTGTACGTCCTTTCGCAATCCCCTGTGTACATCTTCCCGGCCTTCTTTAGGAAATAGTATATTAACGTCCCTGATCTGGGCCAACAAAAGGCCTCGAATAAAGCTGCTTACACTCACTAGACTTAAAGCGGATGGTGGTCTGGCACTGCCCCACTTTCAATTATATTATTATGTGGCCCAGCTGTCACATATTGGCACGTGGCTCCGGGCCTCCCCGGAGCCACGTGCCAATATGTGACAGCTGGGCCTCATAATAATATAATTGAAAGTGGGGCAGGACGATGGTGGTTTATATTGGGCCTTTCTCAGATGTTACTACCCGGACCTTTCCCCGGCGCAGATTTTGGTGGGGTGGAATGATTCTCGGTTCTCTCCCCCTATTGTTTTTCAGGCCATGAAGATCTGGCTGGCTTTGAAGGGTCTGTTTGGGTATGATGGTATGAACCCGGATACTCCCCTCTGGCACTCTGCTTCGTTCCCTGAGCTGGGGTCTCTGGAGGGGGAGGGGGGGGGGTGGGCACCGTACTCCATAGTTTCTATATCCCAGCTGTATAGCAATGGCGCAATGAAGTCGTTTCAGCAATTAAAGGAGGAATTTGGTCTACCAGGCTCATACTTTTATAGATTTCTACAACTCCGACACGCCTTGCAGTCACAGTTCGGGAAATCCCCCCCGGAGCTCCTCCCCTTCCCCATAAAGACCTTTTAAAGTCACTGGGACGAGTTAAGGTGATCTCCTTCACTTACTCATACCTCCTTAAAACAATTCACGCAGACCCACTCTCGAGTCTTCGTGAATGCTGGGAGTGTGATTTGGGCCCCATAGACATGGGAGACTGGGAGGTTGCACTGGGAAGCTCGAGTTCGGTCACTAAGTCACTACGGTTCCAACAAATACAACTCTTCATTCTACACAGAACATATATGACGCCAAACAGGCTGGCCAGGTTTGGGGCTGGCAGTGATGCTTATCCTAAATGCGGGGCCGCTGGAGGATCCTTATGGCACCTTGTGTGGGAGTGTCCCTCCGTGCAGGCGTTCTGGGCTGGGGTCGGGTCAATTCTGGAACACACCGGGATATCAGGAGGCATGCTGACTCAGAGATTCTGTATTTTGGGAATGGGGGGGGGGATAGATTCCGGGTTTAGGTGGGAGGAAATGTATGCTCACAATATCTGCGCCCTTGCCAAGGTGTGTATTGCACGAACGTGGATGGCTTCACATTCCCCTACGGTGTCAGCATTTAGGGCTCTGGTGAACGACACTATACTAAAGGATCGCTATATATATATGAAAATTAATGCCCTTTCCCAATATGAGAAAATATGGTCCCCTTGGATTAACTCTGTATACTCCTCCCCTGCCCTTACGATATAGGATGCATCGCGCCCTAGTGGCGGTGCGCTCTTTGAGCCTTGTGATGCCGAGCCGAGATATTTTATATCTTATATATTATATTGCTGATGCACCTCACCTCGCATAGTTGTGTCGATTTAGGTGTTTGTCCAAATTTTTTTTTTGTTTGTGCAGGAATTGTTTTTTCTGCTTTTATTTTGTTTGGTTTTATTTTGGGGTATTGTACGCCATACTTAGGCCTACCAGTTGGGTTGCAATTAAATTTATTCGGGGAGAAAATTGAAAATGTTATGTTTGTTGAAGAAGATATGATTACAGAGGTCAGATAACACTTACATCGCGGGTCTGGCAGAAATTAGACTTATATTTATCAGGCATGTTTACTGTACACGTTTGCTGATCGGGAAGATAAAGTGTTGAGTATACTGCATAATGCCGACTGTGTTTCCCATATTACACTGAACTGTCTGTAACGATATAATTTGTTGAATAAACATATTCTATTCAAAAATAAAAATGGGAGAGAGGGCGCAAATGTATTTTTTGCAGGGAGGCGCCGGACACCCTAGCACCGGCCCTGGCCCCAGGCTTATAATATATGATAAGAAAAAAAGGCATTTGTTTCCCCCAGCACCCTGAATGATAACCGTAACCAGATATAAATTCCACATAATAATAGAATTCAGAGATCTTTGTTACACATATTTGCGCAAATGTGTGAATAAGCCCCAAAGCCGCATCAAGGCGTCTCTGTATATTTGGGGTCCCTAGCGCTATATCTAGGTG
The DNA here is from genome assembly GCF_028390025.1 of Pseudophryne corroboree. NCBI lineage: Eukaryota > Metazoa > Chordata > Amphibia > Anura > Myobatrachidae > Pseudophryne > Pseudophryne corroboree. The sequence goes on along the minus strand of NC_086445.1, from coordinate 676,107,402 downwards.
CAGGGTGTGGCACCCCAAAACACCAGCATAAGCCAGAAAGCCCAGCATAGCATACCAGTGAAAAAACTATAGTGTTAACAAATTAGTATTTAGGAAGCCGAAGCTATAGAGAAAGTGATACAAAAATGAAATGCAATTAAAATAGAGAAATAGTGTTAAAAAATTAATAAGTGAAAAGTGTTAATAGAATGTAAAGGTATGCCACACTAAGGCCATCCAGCTCAGCCAGTCCAGAGGCACCACACCTCACACCTCCATTACCCCAATCTGGGTCTAAGATTAACCAGCAAGGAGCCACATGATAATGGCTCCTTACTACAATATGTCTAAGCTAAGAGCTACCTACCTTGGAGCAACCCCATAATGCTCCATGTGGCATGTCAGGGCCTGCACCTCCTCCTAATGCAGGAACCTCTCTGCCTCTCACAACAAACATATATATTGGTAGATGCTCAATTAGCTTAGTGATATCATTCAGGTGCTCGAAAGGGAGGGGTATTTCTAAGCAAGAAAAAAAGGCTAACACTATTTCTCTATTTTAATTGCATTTCATTTTTGTATCACTTTCTCTATAGCTTCGGCTTCCTAAATACTAATTTATTAACACTATAGTTTTTTCACTGGTATGCTACGCTGGGCTTTCTGGCTTATGCTGGTGTTTTGGGGTGCCACACCCTGCACCTAGATATAGCGCTAGGGACCCCAAATATACAGAGATGCCTTGATGCGGCTTTGGGGCTTATTCACACATTTGCGCAAATATGTGTAACGAAGATCTCTGAATTCTATTATTATGTGGAATTTACATCTGGTTACGGTTATCATTCAGGGTGCTGGGGGAAACAAATGCCTTTTTTTCTTGCTTAGAAATACCCCTCCCTTTCGAGCACCTGAATGATATCACTAAGCTAATTGAGCATCTACAAATATATATGTTATACTATATGGTGTAGGCAAGTACTCACTCAGCATATGTACTGGTTGCCATCTGTAAGCCGTACCTTCCCAATTTTTCCATTATTCTGAACAAATCTTTGGTGCCCCTGTAGAATTTTGATGGTCTTTTGTAGAACCCGTTGGCCATTTGGCACTATCTTGATTAGCTCCCCCTCCAATGTCAACATTAACTCTTCTTGTAGGATGTTCACCCTTAGTATGATTGGTGTGACTTTGGCATCATTGGTTTCCATCACTAGGCAACCCTGTTGTGGAAGAAGTGTCTTTCCTATCTTCACATCCGCCTCCCAGTAGCCTACACATGAAATTCCCAGACTGTTACTTGCGATGAGTTGTAGCCATGTAGGCTATCTCAACAAAGTCATCTAGCATTGCCAGAGTTTCGACTCCATCGATGACTATCAGGATTGCTGAGCACCTTCCAATATACTGGGGCCACCATTCTCCGGGGTCTGGAGCTACTCCCCTTCTCCTCCTCGAGGGTCGACCCTCATCCTCGGGGTGGTGGAGTTTAAATTCTCTGGGTGGTTACAGTTTCTTTCTACATAGCCGACTCTCTGGCAGCACCTGCATATCTGTCACCCTTGGCTGTCAAACTGGTCTGTGAGTCCCCCCCCCCCCCCCCCTCCTCACGGAGGCTCCCACCAAATGGATTGTTGTCTTCTCTGTCCCGACCGCCACCCCGGTCCAGTTTGTTCAGGATTCCATGGTCTTGCTTGATCTTGCATTCCCCTCTTCATGTCAGCCATTTCCATGGTCAAGTTTTCCAATTGTTTCTTTATAGCCTGTAGGGGATCTGTGGCTGGGGTCTGGGCCCCTTGACTCGCAGTCTCTTTGTTTCTACCAGTGGCTTGTGTTGGTCCACAAATACTTGATTGCTCTTGGAATTCAGGCATTTCTGTAAATCCTACGTTTCGTTTAGCACCTGGTCCCACAACTTCAACTGTGGCCACTTTGAAATCTAAGAACGAGCATTTCGGCATCTAATTTCTTAGGAGTCGCAATTGGGCCTGAGTGTTATCTTCCAGCGATCCTTCGACTAGCTTGGAGATTAGGGCCTCATCAGTGTTCCTGATCTCTTTTGCGTCAATGGTTGTTATTGCGCATAACTCTCCTCTAGTCTTCACACCTTCAAGCGTTCCCTGAAAACTCACCTATTCAGACAAACTTATCAAATTCCAGAACCGCTCACATAACCTTCATAGCTTTCCTATTAGAGATGAGCGGGTTCGGTTCCTCGGAATCCGAACCCGCCCGAACTTCAGCTTTTTTTACACGGATCCGAGCGACTCGGATCTTCCCGCCTTGCTCGGTTAACCCGAGCGCGCCCGAACGTCATCATGACGCTGTCGGATTCTCGCGAGGCTCGGATTCTATCGCGAGACTCGGATTCTATATAAGGAGCCGCGCGTCGCCGCCATTTTCACACGTGCATTGAGATTGATAGGGAGAGGACGTGGCTGGCGTCCTCTCCATTTAGATTAGAAGAGAGAGAGTGAGATTGAGACAGAGACACTTGATTTACTGGAGCTTAGGAGTACTAGAGAGAGTGCAGAGTTTACTAGTGACTGACCACTGACCAGTGACCACCAGTGCAGTTTTATTTAATATAATCCGTTCTCTGCCTGAAAAAAACGATACACAGTGACTCAGTCACATACCATATCTGTGCTCAGCCCAGTGTGCTGCATCATCTATGTATAATATCTGACTGTGCTCACACAGCTTAATTGTGGGGGAGACTGGGGAGCAGTTATAGGTTATAGCAGGAGCCAGGAGTACATATTATTAAAATTAAACAGTGCACACTTTTGCTGCAGGAGTGCCACTGCCAGTGTGACTGACCAGTGACCTGACCACACTGACCACCAGTATAGTATACTATATTGTGATTGCCTGAAAAAGTTAAACACTCGTCGTGTGACTTGTGTGGTGTTTTTTTATTCTATAAAAAACTCATTCTGCTGACAGACAGTGTCCAGCAGGTCCGTCATTATATAATATATACCTGTCCGGCTGCAGTAGTGATATATATATATATTTTTTATATCATTATTTATCATCCAGTCGCAGCAGACACAGTACGGTAGTTCACGGCTGTAGCTACCTCTGTGTCGGCACTCGGCAGTCCATCCATAATTGTATACCACCTACCCGTGGTTTTTTTTTCTTTCTTCTTTATACATACTACATCTCATTATCATCCAGTCTATATTAGCAGCAGACACAGTACAGTACGGTAGTCCACGGCTGTAGCTACCTCTGTGTCGGCACTCGGCAGTCCATCCATAATTGTATACCACCTACCCGTGGTTTTTTTCTTCTTCTTTATACATACTACATCTCATTATCATCCAGTCTATATTAGCAGCAGACACAGTACAGTACGGTAGTCCACGGCTGTAGCTACCTCTGTGTCGGCACTCGGCAGTCCATCCATAATTGTATACCACCTACCCGTGGTTTTTTTTTCTTTCTTCTTTATACATACTACATCTCATTATCAACCAGTCTATATTAGCAGCAGACACAGTACAGTACGGTAGTCCACAGCTGTAGCTACCTCTGTGTCGGCACTCGGCAGTCCGTCCATAATTGTATACCACCTACCCGTGGTTTTTTTTTCTTTCTTCTTTATACATACTACATCTCATTATCATCCAGTCTATATTAGCAGCAGACACAGTACAGTACGGTAGTCCACGGCTGTAGCTACCTCTGTGTCGGCACTCGGCAGTCCATCCATAATTGTATACCACCTACCCGTGGTTTTTTTTTTCTTCTTTATACATACTACATCTCATTATCATCCAGTCTATATTAGCAGCAGACACAGTACAGTACGGTAGTCCACGGCTGTAGCTACCTCTGTGTCGGCACTCGGCAGTCCATCCATAATTGTATACCACCTACCCGTGGTTTTTTTTTCTTTCTTCTTTATACATACTACATCTCATTATCATCCAGTCTATATTAGCAGCAGACACAGTACAGTACGGTAGTCCACGGCTGTAGCTACCTCTGTGTCGGCACTCGGCAGTCCGTCCATAATTGTATACCACCTACCCGTGGTTTTTTTTCTTTCTTCTTTATACATACTACATCTCATTATCATCCAGTCTATATTAGCAGCAGACACAGTACAGTACGGTAGTCCACGGCTGTAGCTACCTCTGTGTCGGCACTCGGCAGTCCATCCATAATTGTATACCACCTACCCGTGTTTTTTTTTCTCTTCTTTATACATACTACATCTCATTATCATCCAGTCTATATTAGCAGCAGACACAGTACAGTACGGTAGTCCACGGCTGTAGCTACCTCTGTGTCGGCACTCGGCAGTCCATCCATAATTGTATACCACCTACCCGTGGTTTTTTTTTCTTTCTTCTTTATACATACTACATCTCATTATCATCCAGTCTATATTAGCAGCAGACACAGTACAGTACGGTAGTCCATGGCTGTAGCTACCTCTGTGTCGGCACTCGGCAGTCCGTCCATAATTGTATACCACCTACCCGTGGTTTTTTTTTCTTTCTTCTTTATACATACTACATCTCATTATCATCCAGTCTATATTAGCAGCAGACACAGTACAGTACGGTAGTCCACGGCTGTAGCTACCTCTGTGTCGGCACTCGGCAGTCCATCCATAATTGTATACCACCTACCCGTGGGTTTTTTCTTCTTCTTTATACATACTACATCTCATTATCATCCAGTCTATATTAGCAGCAGACACAGTACAGTACGGTAGTCCATGGCTGTAGCTACCTCTGTGTCGGCACTCGGCAGTCCATCCATAATTGTATACCACCTACCCGTGGTTTTTTTTTCTTTCTTCTTTATACATACTACATCTCATTATCATCCAGTCTATATTAGCAGCAGACACAGTACAGTACGGTAGTCCACGGCTGTAGCTACCTCTGTGTCGGCACTCGGCAGTCCGTCCATAATTGTATACCACCTACCCGTGGTTTTTTTTTCTTTCTTCTTTATACATACATACTACATCTCATTATCAACCAGTCTATATTAGCAGCAGACACAGTACAGTACGGTAGTCCACGGCTGTAGCTACCTCTGTGTCGGCACTCGGCAGTCCATCCATAATTGTATACCACCTACCCGTGGTTTTTTTTTCTTTCTTCTTTATACATACTACATCTCATTATCATCCAGTCTATATTAGCAGCAGACACAGTACAGTACGGTAGTCCATGGCTGTAGCTACCTCTGTGTCGGCACTCGGCAGTCCGTCCATAATTGTATACCACCTACCCGTGGTTTTTTTTCTTTCTTCTTTATACATACTACATCTCATTATCATCCAGTCTATATTAGCAGCAGACACAGTACAGTACGGTAGTCCACGGCTGTAGCTACCTCTGTGTCGGCACTCGGCAGTCCATCCATAATTGTATACCACCTACCCGTGGGTTTTTTTCTTCTTCTTTATACATACTACATCTCATTATCATCCAGTCTATATTAGCAGCAGACACAGTACAGTACGGTAGTCCATGGCTGTAGCTACCTCTGTGTCGGCACTCGGCAGTCCATCCATAATTGTATACCACCTACCCGTGGTTTTTTTTTCTTTCTTCTTTATACATACTACATCTCATTATCATCCAGTCTATATTAGCAGCAGACACAGTACAGTACGGTAGTCCACGGCTGTAGCTACCTCTGTGTCGGCACTCGGCAGTCCGTCCATAATTGTATACCACCTACCCGTGGTTTTTTTTTCTTTCTTCTTTATACATACATACTACATCTCATTATCAACCAGTCTATATTAGCAGCAGACACAGTACAGTACGGTAGTCCACGGCTGTAGCTACCTCTGTGTCGGCACTCGGCAGTCCATCCATAATTGTATACCACCTACCCGTGGTTTTTTTTTCTTTCTTCTTTATACATACTACATCTCATTATCATCCAGTCTATATTAGCAGCAGACACAGTACAGTACGGTAGTCCACGGCTGTAGCTACCTCTGTGTCGGCACTCGGCAGTCCGTCCATAATTGTATACCACCTACCCGTGTTTTTTTTTTCTTTCTTCTTTATACATACATACTACATCTCATTATCAACCAGTCTATATTAGCAGCAGACACAGTACAGTACGGTAGTCCACGGCTGTAGCTACCTCTGTGTCGGCACTCGGCAGTCCATCCATAATTGTATACCACCTACCCGTGGTTTTTTTTTTCTTCTTTATACATACTACATCTCATTATCATCCAGTCTATATTAGCAGCAGACACAGTACAGTACGGTATTCCACGGCTGTAGCTACCTCTGTGTCGGCACTCGGCAGTCCGTCCATAATTGTATACCACCTACCCATGGTTTTTTTTTCTTTCTTCTTTATACATACATACTACATCTCTTTATCAACCAGTCTATATTAGCAGCAGACACAGTACAGTACGGTAGTCCACGGCTGTAGCTACCTCTGTGTCGGCACTCGGCAGTCCATCCATAATTGTATACTAGTATCCATCCATCTCCATTGTTTACCTGAGGTGCCTTTTAGTTGTGCCTATTAAAATATGGAGAACAAAAATGTTGAGGTTCCAAAATTAGGGAAAGATCAAGATCCACTTCCACCTCGTGCTGAAGCTGCTGCCACTAGTCATGGCCGAGACGATGAAATGCCAGCAACGTCGTCTGCCAAGGCCGATGCCCAATGTCATAGTACAGAGCATGTCAAATCCAAAACACCAAATATCAGTAAAAAAAGGACTCCAAAACCTAAAATAAAATTGTCGGAGGAGAAGCGTAAACTTGCCAATATGCCATTTACCACACGGAGTGGCAAGGAACGGCTGAGTCCCTGGCCTATGTTCATGGCTAGTGGTTCAGCTTCACATGAGGATGGAAGCACTCAGCCTCTCGCTAGAAAAATGAAAAGACTCAAGCTGGAAAAAGCACAGCAAAGAACTGTGCGTTCTTCGAAATCCCAAATCCACAAGGAGAGTCCAATTGTGTCGGTTGCGATGCCTGACCTTCCCAACACTGGACGTGAAGAGCATGCGCCTTCCACCATTTGCACGCCCCTTGCAAGTGCTGGAAGGAGCACCCGCAGTCCAGTTCCTGATAGTCAGATTGAAGATGTCAGTGTTGAAGTACACCAGGATGAGGAGGATATGGGTGTTGCTGGCGCTGGGGAGGAAATTGACCAGGAGGATTCTGATGGTGAGGTGGTTTGTTTAAGTCAGGCACCCGGGGAGACACCTGTTGTCCGTGGGAGGAATATGGCCGTTGACATGCCTGGTGAAAATACCCAAAAAAATCAGCTCTTCGGTGTGGAAGTATTTCACCAGAAATGCGGACAACATTTGTCAAGCCGTGTGTTCCCTTTGTCAAGCTGTAATAAGTAGGGGTAAGGACGTTAACCACCTCGGAACATCCTCCCTTATACGTCACCTGCAGCGCATTCATAATAAGCCAGTGACAAGTTCAAAAACTTTGGCCGACAGCGGAAGCAGTCCACTGACCAGTAAATCCCTTCCTCTTGTAACCAAGCTCACGCAAACCACCCCACCAACTCCCTCAGTGTCAATTTCCTCCTTCCCCAGGAATGCCAATAGTCCTGCAGGCCATGTCACTGGCAATTCTGATGATTCCTCTCCTGCCTGGGATTCCTCCGATGCATCCTTGCGTGTAACGCCTACTGCTGCTGGCGCTGCTGTTGTTGCTGCTGGGAGTCGATGGTCATCCCAGAGGGGAAGTCGTAAGCCCACTTGTACTACTTCCAGTAAGCAATTGACTGTTCAACAGTCCTTTGCGAGGAAGATGAAATATCACAGCAGTCATCCTGCTGCAAAGCGGATAACTGAGGCCTTGACAACTATGTTGGTGTTAGACGTGCGTCCGGTATCCGCCGTTAGTTCACAGGGAACTAGACAATTTATTGAGGCAGTGTGCCCCCGTTACCAAATACCATCTAGGTTCCACTTCTCTAGGCAGGCGATACCGAGAATGTACACGGACGTCAGAAAAAGACTCACCAGTGTCCTAAAAAATGCAGTTGTACCCAATGTCCACTTAACCACGGACATGTGGACAAGTGGAGCAGGGCAGGGTCAGGACTATATGACTGTGACAGCCCACTGGGTAGATGTATGGACTCCCGCCGCAAGAACAGCAGCGGCGGCACCAGTAGCAGCATCTCGCAAACGCCAACTCTTTCCTAGGCAGGCTACGCTTTGTATCACCGGTTTCCAGAATACGCACACAGCTGAAAACCTCTTACGGCAACTGAGGAAGATCATCGCGGAATGGCTTACCCCAATTGGACTCTCCTGTGGATTTGTGGCATCGGACAACGCCAGCAATATTGTGTGTGCATTAAATATGGGCAAATTCCAGCACGTCCCATGTTTTGCACATACCTTGAATTTGGTGGTGCAGAATTTTTAAAAAAATGACAGGGGCGTGCAAGAGATGCTGTCGGTGGCCAGAAGAATTGCGGGACACTTTCGGCGTACAGGCACCACGTACAGAAGACTGGAGCACCACCAAAAACTACTGAACCTGCCCTGCCATCATCTGAAGCAAGAAGTGGTAACGAGGTGGAATTCAACCCTCTATATGCTTCAGAAGTTGGAGGAGCAGCAAAAGGCCATTCAAGCCTATACAATTGAGCACGATATAGGAGGTGGAATGCACCTGTCTCAAGCGCAGTGGAGAATGATTTCAACGTTGTGCAAGGTTCTGCTGCCCTTTGAACTTGCCACACGTGAAGTCAGTTCAGACACTGCCAGCCTGAGTCAGGTCATTCCCCTCATCAGGCTTTTGCAGAAGAAGCTGGAGACATTGAAGGAGGAGCTAACACGGAGCGATTCCGCTAGGCATGTGGGACTTGTGGATGGAGCCCTTAATTCGCTTAACAAGGATTCACGGGTGGTCAATCTGTTGAAATCAGAGCACTACATTTTGGCCACCATGCTCGATCCTAGATTTAAAGCCTACCTTGGATCTCTCTTTCCGGCAGACACAAGTCTGCTGGGGTTGAAAGACCTGCTGGTGAGAAAATTGTCAAGTCAAGCGGAACGCGACCTGTCAACATCTCCTCCTTCACATTCTCCCGCAACTGGGGGTGCGAGGAAAAGGCTCAGAATTCCGAGCCCACCCGCTGGCGGTGATGCAGGGCAGTCTGGAGCGACTGCTGATGCTGACATCTGGTCCGGACTGAAGGACCTGACAACGATTACGGACATGTCGTCTACTGTCACTGCATATGATTCTCTCAACATTGAAAGAATGGTGGAGGATTATATGAGTGACCGCATCCAAGTAGGCACGTCACACACTCCGTACTTATACTGGCAGGAAAAAGAGGCAATTTGGAGGCCCTTGCACAAACTGGCTTTATTCTACCTAAGTTGCCCTCCCACAAGTGTGTACTCCGAAAGAGTGTTTAGTGCCGCCGCTCACCTTGTCAGCAATCGGCGTACGAGGTTACATCCAGAAAATGTGGAGAAGATGATGTTCATTAAAATGAATTATAATCAATTCCTCCGCGGAGACATTGACCAGCAGCAATTGCCTCCACAAAGTACACAGGGAGCTGAGATGGTGGATTCCAGTGGGGACGAATTGATAATCTGTGAGGAGGGGGATGTACACGGTGATATATAGGAGGATGATGATGAGGTGGACATCTTGCCTCTGTAGAGCCAGTTTGTGCAAGGAGAGATTAATTGCTTCTTTTTTGGGGGGGGTCCAAACCAACCCGTCATATCAGTCACAGTCGTGTGGCAGACCCTGTCACTGAAATGATGGGTTGGTTAAAGTGTGCATGTCCTGTTTTGTTTATACAACATAAGGGTGGGTGGGAGGGCCCAAGGACAATTCCATCTTGCACCTCTTTTTTCTTTTATTTTTCTTTGCGTCATGTGCTGTTTGGGGAGGGTTTTTTGGAAGGGCCATCCTGCGTGACACTGCAGTGCCACTCCTAGATGGGCCCGGTGTTTGTGTCGGCCACTAGGGTCGCTTATCTTACTCACACAGTCAGCTACCTCATTGCGCCTCTTTTTTTCTTTGCGTCATGTGCTGTTTGGGGAGGGTTTTTTGGAAGGGACATCCTGAGTGACACTGCAGTGCCACTCCTAGATGGGCCCGGTGTTTGTGTCGGCCACTAGGGTCGCTTATCTTACTCACACAGTCAGCTACCTCATTGCGCCTCTTTTTTTCTTTGCGTCATGTGCTGTTTGGGGAGGGTTTTTTGGAAGGGACATCCTGCGTGACACTGCAGTGCCACTCCTAGATGGGCCCGGTGTTTGTGTCGGCCACTAGGGTCGCTTATCTTACTCACACAGCGACCTCGGTGCAAATTTTAGGACTAAAAATAATATTGTGAGGTGTGAGGTATTCAGAATAGACTGAAAATGAGTGGAAATTATGGTTTTTGAGGTTAATAATACTTTGGGATCAAAATGACCCCCAAATTCTATGATTTAAGCTGTTTTTTAGGGTTTTTTGAAAAAAACACCCGAATCCAAAACACACCCGAATCCGACAAAAAAAATTCGGTGAGGTTTTGCCAAAACGCGGTCGAACCCAAAACACGGCCGCGGAACCGAACCCAAAACCAAAACACAAAACCCGAAAAATTTCCGACGCTCATCTCTATTTCCTATCCAATTATATCCCAACAGTACAGTCCACACATCCCCCACATATTTAATTCATCACTCTCCCTTCCTCCTGACCCTTGTTCATCACTGCTGTGATCTGATATCATGCAGCCCACCAATAACCTTTGAAATCTGGTGCACAACTATGCAATAGATATGTATCTATCCTTGTGTATCAATGCCTATTTCCCCATAGATTGTAAGCTTGCAAGCAGGGCCCTCCTACCTCTTTGACTGTTTGTTTTTACCCAGTTTTGTCTTCTAATTGTGTAAAGCGCAACGGAATTTGCTGCGCTATATAAGAAACTGTTAATAAATAAATAATTGTAGATTTAGTGCGTATTCTCGCAAGGTCTCTCCAGAGCTTTGGTTACATCCATAGAACTTAATTTTCAATTCAGATATGGTTCGTGTCTCGAAGGTGGCAGCCAGCCATTTCATCACTTGATCGATAGTTTCCTTTTCGTCTGGTGGCCATGAGATGACTTCTCTTCGAGCTGAGCCTTTTAATTGTCCCACTAGGATTTCAACCGGTTGTTGATTGTTCAGCGTATACACAGTAAACATTGATTTCATCCTACTTTTGAAATCTGTGAAGGTGCTTCCATCTTGACTGTAAGGGTCACCACTATAGGTAGGGAGCCATAAGGCTCCAGCATAGTATGGCATCGTAAGTTGGTTAGTCTGTATTTCCGCGGGTGGTGCAGGTGTAGGTGGCGCATTACCTGACCCGCCTGTAGGTGTTGCATCTCCTGTTCCGCTTGTGGGTGGTGCATTTCCTGTTCTGCTTATGGGCGGTGCATTTCCTGTTTCGCTTGTGGGCAGGGCATTTCCTGCTCCGCTTGTTCCTGGTCCGTCCTCCTGTCTCTCCCCCACTGGGATGGATTGTTCTGTCGACAATTTATTTTATCCTTATCCTGTTCTTAGTGACGCCAAATGTGGTACACTGGTAAGTATGGTTCACGGTATATGGGTTACTCACTGACCTTTCTTGATCTTCCCAGAACTTCTGCTGAGTCACCTTGAAGATGGCTCCTGCTTCAGGTTCAATAGATAATAACCGGGGTATTAAGACACGGCCCAAAACTGTGCAATGACACTTCCGGCCTCACTGAAGCCAGTTTATTTGAATATGGGAGAGGTAAGTTAGGTGAGGGAAACACTACCCATATGGCGGGTTCACAACAATCAAATGTAACACGTTTATGCAGTAGAGCTGAGTGCAGCAAAAAATCCTTCTTAACAATTCTGCCAATTATGTCTGTAACTGTAATACTGAGAATTACGGCACACATACCTCTTTGAAATACTGGTGGTCAATAACACATGTCACTCACTCTGTCTGAGGCTGCCTCTGTTCTCGCTCCACATGCATCACCAGTACTGGCTTCTGTGATCCTGTCGGCAGTGCACGTGGGTCCTCTCTCTCTGCAAAACAGAGCAGGGTCATATATCACCTCCCTCTGTCCAGGCCAACATTCCACATCCATGGTTCCTGCTCTTGGAGGAGCCAATCAGGTGCAAGTGAGGAGATCTGTGCCTGTTCAGCAGTATAACACTCTTAGCTGCATCAACCCTTGCTTTCCTTGCAGTTCCTCCTAGAAGAAAGGCTGTTCTGGGTTATATACAGCCTGCTCCAGCAATTCTCAAGCAGACATGCTGTGACCTGTAGTTCCACAACTGTGGGGTGCCACATTTGCACTTATGGGGTTTGCAGATCATAACAGAGGGAAGTGCATCTCTGTCAACATTGCCAGGCAATGTGGTCAAAACTTGAGGGTCATATCTCCTGGTCAGTCTCTCAAACAGTGTGGATCTAATTGAGAAGAGCAGACATGTATTCCATGACTGATCGCAGAATGTGACAACGGTTCCATAAACAGGTAAAAAAAATTCACTTACTGTCACGTGACAGTAATAGTATATGTATTAATTCCATGATTTTTAAATATAACACTGGAGCCAAGCAGTCCAGCTTTAATGTGAATTCACTAAAATATGGTCTGTTTGCGTGCTAATTGGCTTTTACAACCCTTTTTACGAGCTTTGTTCAAAGACAATATATTCTAAAGTTCTATAACCCTTTTCCCTATCTGGAACATGATCAAAATATATTAATAATTCTATTCATGAGAATAAGAATTTATTGCCAGAAGCATATGAAGCAATATGTGATCTCTATATCTTCCTCACAAGACTAGTGTTTATGCTTGGCACAGGTCATTTTTTGGGTTCAACATATTGCTTTGATGTATGTTGATTCCTATGTAAACCATATTGCATTTGGAAGAACCACAGCTACAGTATTATTCTGGGTCACTACAAAAGGAATCCTAAATCTCTTTGCCTCTTGTGGCCTATGAAATAAACCAAGCTGACAGTCTTATCTTATCTTGAGCTGGGGGACACCAGACCTCTCTAACTAGAATCATTTCTCTATGTGACAGGATCCAGGCTCCTTAGATCAGCATTCATTAACCCCTGGTTTACAACATGCACACACATTGATGTCACAGGACAGGAACAATTCCCATCTGGGAGAATTAACTGTTATATATTATTTTATGAACTAATGATTATGCCATAATTATGACAATTTGCATATTTCTTGTGGCTTATATTTACATTCTATTAAATAATGGTGAATGATTGGGCCACTGGCCAGGAATTTTTCTTGGCATTATTGTTAACTGTTTTCTTTTTTAAGGTGACCTAATTGCCCTGTGGATTGTAATTTGTTAAATAGAATTTAGTGTATTTCACTAGAATTATTATACAGCGGTCAATCTGCTGCCTTATGTGGTAGATAAAGGTTACTTGAATGATTTCTGAACTGTATAGAGATTTCTAGATTTTTTTTCTGGATCATTAGAATAATTTCGGTATTGGGGCCGTGTTGTAGTATGGATTTTAGTCCATACTTGCGCCTATGCTCCCAACCCCCGGAAAGGTGGGCAAGTCTCAATCTTTCCATGCCAGCCCACTGCACCCCCCTCAGCCTGCCACAGCAGAGCACAAGTGGGCAGTCTGAGGGGGATCCGAGGACCCGATTTCTGCTGAATCGCGTGATCATAGCTCCGTCACCGCTATACAGGTTGAGTATCCCTTATCCAAAATGCTTGGGACCAGAGGTATTTTGGATATGGGATTTTTCCGTATTTTGGAATAATTACATACCATAATGAGATATCATAACGATGGGACCCAAGTCTAAGCACAGAATGCATTTAAGATTCGTATACACCTTATACACACATCCTGAAGGTCATTTTAGCCAACATTTTTTATAATTTTGTGCATTAAAGTGTGTGTACATTCACACAATTCATTTGTTTCATATACACCTTATACACACAGCCTGAAGGTCATTTAATACAATATTTGTAATAACTTTGTATATTAAACCAAGTTTGTGTACATTGAGCCATCAAAAAACAAAGGTTTCACTATCTCACTCTCACTCAAAAAAGTCCGTATTTCGGAATATTTGGATATGGGATACTCAACCTGTACAATGCTTGTTTGCTTGGCACTGTATAGCAGGGGCAGAGCCACAATTATACCATCCCAGCATCCCACCCTTCACTCTTCGCCTTTCACCCTGCTCCCCCTTTACTCTGTGTCTCACAGCCAACTCCCTACCCCCCTTCACTCTGTCTCTCAGCCTTCCCCATTCACTCTGCATCTCCCTTTATTAGTTCTGTGTCTCTCAGCATCCTCCACTCTCCCTCAGAGACAGATTTATACTTCATGGGGTCCTAGGCAACAGTGGCAAACGCAGGATTTGCATGGGGGGGTTTCCAGAACTGGGTGGAGCCAATCACGGGGGTGGGGACTGAGGTGACCCAGCATATGCTGGGTACGTAAAACTAGTGTGTCTGTGTGTGTGTGTGTATATATATATACATACATATATATATACATACATATCTACACATATATATACCGTATATACACACACACATATATATTGTATATATATATACACATACATATACATAGCATATTAAACATGCATATATATATATATATATATATACACATACAGTACACGTATATATACACATGTATATATATCACATGTGTATGTGTGTGTGTGTGTTTATATGTATGTATGTATATACATGTGTACATATGTATGCACATGGATATATATGTACTATAATTAAAAGAAAGTAAACTTTTATTAAGCACTTACAAGTGCCACCAGGAAGACAGCAGGCTGCAGAGGACGCTACTGACAAGGGGAGAGAAAGAAAGCTCTTGTGTGGGCGCACTCTTATGAAAAAAAGAAAATTAACATTCAATTATGAAAGAAAAATTAAAACGTATGTTTATTAATCAACATTAAAATTGAAAAGTAGTCCCTCTAAGATCCAGAAAAAGGTGTGAGCATGAGAGAGATATGAGAGAATAAAAGAAAAAATGTGTAAAAATGTTCTGGTCTGTTTAATCACATGAGAAGGATTAGAAAGGCTGCAGACACAAGATAGTCTAGCACCCATTTCTCCTGACCAGTACAGATAGTCTGTATTGATGAGACCAACCAAGGAGGTCAGTATTGTTTCTTGGAGGACCGCTTGGATTGGATTAATACCAAGCAGTTAGGTATTCACCCGTTAATCCATTTTTTAAAACAAATTGAGAATGTCTAAATTGGCATGACCTGAACACTAGTAGGAGTAAAGAGAATGTAGGAAATAGCACGTAGTGGTGATACTCCTGTTGGTGTCCACCCTTCTAAGGAAGGGGAATAGTCCGTACTCTACAAAACCGGGTATTCCCAGGGAGTCTCCTCTCAAGGTACTGACCTGGCCCGACGCTGTTTCGCTTCCAAGATCGGACGAGATCGGGCATTAGCAGCGTGGTATGATAGTAGAGAGGCTATCTACCAATGAGAGTGCACCTATATAAGAAAAATAAGAGGAAGAGATTATAGAAAAGATGAGGTCATTCAGTGTGTGGATCTGCTTTCCACGTTAGGCAGGGTAAAAACAATTACCACTCAGTGGCATTGTAAACCCTGGATCGTGGATGAGAGTCCACAGAAAGATAGTAAGCAAGGAAGAAGAAGAAAGAGGAGATAAGGGAAGGATTTGGAGCTGAATCAAAATCAGCTATTGAGCGGTGTCTCAGAGAAGAGACCAAGGCCGCAAAATATGAGGCGTCAGGTAGGTTTGTAAGTCTAAACACAAATCACGTATACATTCCTGTTATGCAAAAGACAATCATGAGTACACTGTCAGAGAAATCATTAGTTGAGGTAAAGGATGACATCAGCCTATTGAGTGTACCACACTGAAAAAAATGATGAAATGATGAGCAGATACAAAAAATAGATCTAATCTGCAATCTGTAGGATTAATGGGCTGTAATAAGCACAGAAGATCCCAGCTGCATAAATCACGTATACATTCCTGTTGTGCAAAAGGCATTCATGAGTACAGTGTCAAAAGAAATATAATCATTACTTGAGTTAAAGGATGACATCAGCCTATTAAGTGTACCGCACTGAATTAAATGATAAAAGATGAGTAAAGTGCAGCAAATAGGTCTAATCTGCAATCTGTAGGATTAATGGGCTGTAATAGGCACAGAAGATCCCAACTGCATAATATGCAGTATTATTTGGTGTGCCTAATGCGATAGGCACATATGGCAGAGATAATTCTAACTCAAAAACATATATATGTGTGAAAAAAATGATACTCAAGGTGTCAGGTTAGGAGACAGGTGGCAGTAAGCAATACTCCAAGGAAAGGTCTCATGGTGAAGTCCGTGGAAAACGCGTTTCGCCCGTCCGGGCTTGTTCACTTCCGGGATCACCAGAGGACGCTAGACAGCCATTAATAATACTCATGCAGCAAAAAAAAAAAAAGTTTTTTTTTTTTTGGTGGAGGGGGGTTTCTGGGTGCTCGGAACCCCCCCCCTGGGTGCGCCACTGGGCAAGGTACAGGTTTGGGCCCCTTCCCCCCCTTTTTTAAATACACTATATATAAAACACATTGGCCTCAATAGAAAACAATAGAAAAAGTGGCCACTGATATGAATAAATAAAACTCACTGCCCCCAACATGGAAATAAAACCACAATGAAAAAAATAAATAAAAACAAACACACTGTGTATTATACCTACTGCTATGATGACCTACATATAATACCTGCCCAGGGAGCACATCATATTATATTGGCTGTGTATCCCTTCACATTACACCAATAGTGGTGCCCAGGGCCGGAGTAAGCCTTGGAGGGGCCCGGGGGAATTAAAACTAGTGATGAGAGGGTTCGGTTTCTCGGAAACCGAACCCCCCCAAACTTCACCCTTTTTACACGGGTCCGAGCCATACTCGGATTCTCCCGTATGGCTCAGGTAACCCGAGCGCGCCCGAACGTCATCATCCCGCTGTCGGATTCTCGCGAGACTCGGATTCTATATAAGCAGCCGCGCGTCGCCGCCATTTTCACTCGTGCATTGGAAATGTTAGGGAGAGGACGTGGCTGTCGTCCTCTCCGTTATTGTTGAACTTGATTGTGCACTATTGCTTAATTGTGGGGAGGGCTGGGGAGCAGCTGTATACTATAGGAGGAGTACAGTGCAGACTTTTGCTGATCAGTGACCACCAGTTATCCGTTCTCTGCCAGAAAAAAACGCTCCACATCTGTGCTCAGTGTGCTGCATATATCTGTGCTCACACTGCTTAATTGTGGGGACTGGGGAGCAGCTGTATTATATAGCAGGAGTACAGTGCAGAGTTTTGCTGACAGTGACCACCAGTATACGTTGTCTGCCTGAAAAACACTCCATATCTGTGCTCAGTGTGCTGCTTTATTGTGGGGACTGGGGACCACCAGTATAATATTATATAGGAGGAGTACAGTGCAGAGTTTTGCTGACCAGTGACCCCCAGTATACAATATATAGCATTACGGTACAGTAGGCCACTGCTGTACCTACCTCTGTGTCGTCATTAAGTATACTATCCATCTAGATTCTATACCTGTGGTGCATTTCAGTTGTGCAGTTTGCTGACACAGTGACCACCAGTATACTATATATAGCAATACGGTACGGAAGGCCACTGCTGTACCTATCTCTGTGTCGTCATTAAGTATACTATCCATCTACATTCTATACCTGTGGTGCATTTTAGTTTTGCAGTTTGCTGACACAGTGACCACCAGTATACTATATATAGCAGTACGGTACGGAGGGCCACTGCTGTACCTACCTCTGTGTCGTCATTAAGTATACTATCCATCTACATTCTATACCTGTGGTGCATTTTAGTTTTGCAGTTTGCTGACACAGTGACCACCAGTATAATATATATAGCAGTACGGTACGGAAGGCCACTGCTATACCTACCTCTGTGTCATCATTAAGTATACTATCCATCTACATTCTATACCTGTGGTGCATTTTAGTTTTGCAGTTTGCTGACACAGTGACCACCAGTATACTATATATAGCAGTACGGTACGGAAGGCCACTGCTGTACCTACATCTGTGTCGTCATTAAGTATACTATCCATCTACATTCTATACCTGTGGTGCATTTTAGTTTTGCAGTTTGCTGACACAGTGACCACCAGTATACTATATATAGCAGTACGGTACGGAAGGCCACTGCTGTACCTACCTCTGTGTCGTCATTAAGTATACTGTCCATCTACATTCTATACCTGTGGTGCATTTTAGTTTTGCAGTTTGCTGACAGTGACCACCAGTATATATAGCAGTACGGTACGGAAGGCCACTGCTCTACCTACCTCCGTGTCGTCAAGTATACTATCCATCCATACCTGTGGTGCATTTCAGTTGTGCGCAGTATATATAGCAGTAGGCCATTGCTATTGATAGTTACTGGCATATAATTCCACACATTAAAAAATGGAGAACAAAAATGTGGAGGTTAAAATAGGGAAAGATCAAGATCCACTTCCACCTCATGCTGAAGCTGCTGCCACTAGTCATGGCCGAGACGATGAAATGCCATCAACGTCGTCTGCCAAGGCCGATGCCCAATGTCATAGTAGAGAGCATGTAAAATTCAAAAAACAAAAGTTCAGTAAAATGACCCAAAAATCAAAATTAAAAGCGTCTGAGGAGAAGCGTAAACTTGCCAATATGCCATTTACGACACGGAGTGGCAAGGAACGGCTGAGGCCCTGGCCTATGTTCATGGCTAGTGGTTCAGCTTCACATGAGGATGGAAGCACTCATCCTCTCGCTAGAAAAATGAAAAGACTTAAGCTGGCAAAAGCACAGCAAAGAACTGTGCATTCTTCTAAATCACAAATACCCAAGGAGAGTCCAATTGTGTCGGTTGCGATGCCTGACCTTCCCAACACTGGACGGGAAGAGCTTGCGCCTTCCACCATTTGCACGCCCCCTGCAAGTGCTGGAAGGAGCACCCGCAGTCCAGTTCCTGATAGTCAAATTGAAGATGTCACTGTTGAAGTACACCAGGATGAGGATATGGGTGTTGCTGGCGCTGGGGAGGAAATTGACAAGGAGGATTCTGATGGTGAGGTGGTTTGTTTAAGTCAGGCACCCGGGGAGACACCTGTTGTCCGTGGGACGAATATGGCCATTGACATGCCTGGTCAAAATACAAAAAAAATCAGCTCTTCGGTGTGGAATTATTTCAACACAAATGCGGACAACAGGTGTCAAGCCGTGTGTTGCCTTTGTCAAGCTGTAATAAGTAGGGGTAAGGACGTTAACCACCTCGGAACATCCTCCCTTATACGTCACCTGCAGCGCATTCATCATAAGTCAGTAACAAGTTCAAAAACTTTGGGTGACAGCGGAAGCAGTCCACTGACCACTAAATCCCTTCCTCTTGTAACCAAGCTCCAACAAACCACACCACCAACTCCCTCAGTGTCAATTTCCTCCTTACCCAGGAAAGCCAATAGTCCTGCAGGCCATGTCACTGGCAAGTCTGACGAGTCCTCTCCTGCCTGGGATTCCTCCGATGCATCCTTGAGTGTAACGCCTACTGCTGCTGGCGCTGCTGTTGTAGCTGCTGGAAGTCGATCGTCATCCCAGAGGGGAAGTCGGAAGACCACTTGTACTACTTCCAGTAAGCAATTGACTGTCCAACAGTCCTTTGCGAGGAAGATGAAATATCACAGCAGTCATCCTGCTGCAAAGCAGATAACTGAGGCCTTGGCAGCCTGGGCGGTGAGAAACGTGGTTCCGGTATCCACCGTTAATTCAGAGGCAACTAGAGACTTGATTGAGGTACTGTGTCCCCGGTACCAAATACCATCTAGGTTCCATTTCTCTAGGCAGGCGATACCGAAAATGTACACAGACGTCAGAAAAAGAGTCACCAGTGTCCTAAAAAATGCAGTTGTACCCAATGTCCACTTAACCACGGACATGTGGACAAGTGGAGCAGGGCAGACTCAGGACTATATGACTGTGACAGCCCACTGGGTAGATGTATTGCCTCCCGCAGCAAGAACAGCAGCGGCGGCACCAGTAGCAGCATCTCGCAAACGCCAACTCGTTCCTAGGCAGGCTACGCTTTGTATCACCGCTTTCCAGAAGAGGCACACAGCTGACAACCTCTTACGGAAACTGAGGAAGATCATCGCAGAATGGCTTACCCCAATTGGACTCTCCTGGGGATTTGTGACATCGGACAACGCCAGCAATATTGTGCGTGCATTACATCTGGGCAAATTCCAGCACGTCCCATGTTTTGCACATACATTGAATTTGGTGGTGCAGAATTATTTAAAAAATGACAGGGGCATGCAAGAGATGCTGTCGGTGGCCCGAAGAATTGCGGGCCACTTTCGGCATTCAGCCACCGCGTACAGAAGACTGGAGCACCACCAAACAGTCCTGAACCTGCCCTGCCATCATCTGAAGCAAGAGGTGGTAACGAGGTGGAATTCAACCCTCTATATGCTTCAGAGGATGGAGGAGCAGCAAAAGGCCATTCAAGCCTATACATCTGCCCACGATATAGGCAAAGGAGGGGGAATGCACCTGACTCAAGCGCAGTGGAGAATGATTTCAACCAGGGGTTAAAGTGAGCCAGAACGGGGCGGAACTGCGTTCCGTCAGTTCCACTTGGAGACGGAACGCAGTTCCGCCTCCTCTGGCTCACCTAACCCGGCGATGTGTCCCCGTCGCTGCAGGGAGATGACGGGCGCCCGCTGAGAGTGTGTTACCAGCGGGCGCCCGTCTTCCCACACAGCGGCAGCCGGAGGCAGGAGCTCAGTACTGAGCTCCGCCTTCCGGCTCAGTCAGTGCGCGCTATGGGAGAGACGTCATGACGTCTCTCTCATAGTGCAGAGGAGCGGGCGGCGAGAGGACTGCAGCGGCCGGACACGGAGCGGGGCTTGGTAAGTATGGTGTGTGCTGTGTTTTTTTATTTTTTTTATTTGTGTAGCAGCTGGGGGGCAAACTACTGAGAGGTCATTACTACGGGGGCATTACTACTGGGGGGCAAACTACTGAGGGGCATCTACAGGGGTCATTACTACTGGGGGGCATTTACTGGGGGACATTACTACTGGGGGCAAACTACAAGGGGGCAAACTACAGAAGGGCATTACTACTGGGGGACAGACTACTGAGGGGCAGTACTACTGGGGGACATTACTACAAGGGGGCAAACTACAGGAGGGCATTACTACTGGGGGGCAAGCTACTGAGGGGCATTTACTGGGGGGCATTTACTGGGGGACATTACTACTGGGGGGCAAACTACTGATGGGCATTACTACTGGGGGACATTACTATAGGAGGGCATTACTACTTGGGGGGCATTACTACTGGGGGCAAACTATTGGGAGACATTACTACTGGGTGCAAACTACAGGGGGGCAAACTACAGGAGGGCATTACTACTGGGGGCATAACTACAGTGGCATTACTACTGGGGGCGTAACTACAGGGGTTAAACTACTGGGGGCATTACTACTTGGAGGCATTACTACTGGGGGCTAAACTACAAGGGGGCATATCTACAGGGGCTAAACGACTGGGGGCATTACCATTAAGGGCATTACTACTGGGGGCACTACTAATGAGGGCATTGTAAAGGGGGCACATCATCAGGGGCATCACTCCTGGGGTCATAAGGGGCACTGCTATTGCGAGCATTGCATAAGGGGCACCACTACTATGGGCTCTATATAAGGGGCGCTACCACTGTGGGCATTGTATAAGAGGCGCTACTGCTGTAGGTAGTATGTGTATTATGGGGTGCTACTACTGTGGGCGTTATTACTATTGTGTAACACGCCCCTTTTTTGAGACCACGCCCCTTTTTTTGCGGCGCGCGCCGTAGGCGCGCGCAATACCTTTGTTTAATTGCCACCGTGGGAAGGGGGGTGAGTTCCACCACCTCTCTAGGACCACTTTAAACACTGATTTCAACGTTGTGCAAGGTTCTGCAACCCTTTGAACTTGCCACACGTGAAGTCAGTTCAGACACTGCCAGCCTGAGTCAGGTCATTCCCCTCATCAGGCTTTTGCAGAAGAAGCTGGAGACATTGAAGGAGGAGCTAAAACAGCGATTCCGCTAGGCATGTGGGACTTGTGGATGGAGCCCTTCATTCGCTTAACCAGGATTCACGGGTGGTCAATCTGTTGAAATCAGAGCACTACATTTTGGCCACCGTGCTCGATCCTAGATTTAAAACCTACGTTGTATCTCTCTTTCCGGCAGACACAAGTCTGCAGAGGTTCAAAGACCTGCTGGTGAGAAAATTGTCAATTCAAGCGGAACGTGACCCGTCAACATCTCCTCCTTCACATTCTCCCGCAACTGGGGGTGCGAGGAAAAGGCTAAGAATTCCGAGCCCACCCGCTGCCGGTGATGCAGGGCAGTCTGGAGCGAGTGCTGACATCTGGTCCGGACTGAAGGACCTGCCAACGATTACTGGCATGTCGTCTACTGTCACTTCATATGATTCTCTCACCATTGAAAGAATGGTGGAGGATTATATGAGTGACCGCATCCAAGTAGGCACGTCAGACAGTCCGTACGTATACTGGCAGGAAAAAGAGGCAATTTGGAGGCCCTTGCACAAACTGGCTTTATTCTACCTAAGTTGCCCTCCCTCCAGTGTGTACTCCGAAAGAGTGTTTAGTGCAGCCGCTCACCTTGTCAGCAATCGGCGTACGAGGTTACTTCCAGAAAATGTGGAGAAGATGATGTTTATCAAAATAAATTATAATCAATTCCTCCGTGGAGACATTCACCAGCAGCAATTGCCTCCAGAAAGTACACAGGGACCTGAGATGGTGGATTCCAGTGGGGACGAATTAATAATCTGTGAGGAGGGGGATGTACACAGTGAAAGGGGTGAGGAATCGGAGGATGATGATGAGGTGGACATCTTGCCTCTGTAGAGCCAGTTTGTGCAAGGAGAGATTGATTGCTTCTTTTTTGGTGGGGGCCCAAACCAACCAGTCATTTCAGTCACAGTCGTGTGGCAGACCCTGTCGCTGAACTGATGGGTTCGTTAAAGTGTGCATGTCCTGTTTATACAACATAAGGGTGGGTGGGAGGGCCCAAGGACAATTCCATCTTGCACCTCTTTTTTCTTTCATTTTTCTTTGCATCATGTGCTGTTTGGGGACAATTTTTTTGAAGTGCCATCCTGCCTGACACTGCAGTGCCACTCCTAGATGGGCCAGGTGTTTGTGTTGGCCACTTGTGTCGCTTAGCTTAGTCACACAGCGACCTTGGTGCGCCTCTTTTTTTCTTTGCATCATGTGCTGTTTGGGGACAATTTTTTGGAAGTGCCATCCTGTTTTGATTGACACTGCAGTGCCACTCCTGGATGGGCCAGGTGTTTGTGTCGGCCACTTGTGTCGCTTAGCTTAGTCAAACAGCCACCTTGGTGCGCCTCTTTTTTTCTTTGCATCATGTGCTGTTTGGGGACAATTTTTTGGAAGTGCCATCCTGTCTTGATTGACACTGCAGTGCCACTCCTAGATGGGCCAGGTGTTTGTGTCGGCCACTTGTGTCGCTTAGCTTAGTCACACAGCCACCTTGGTGCGCCTCTTTTTTTCTTTGCATCATGTGCTGTTTGGGGACAATTTTTTGGAAGTGCCATCCTGTTTTGATTGACACTGCAGTGCCACTCCTGGATGGGCCAGGTGTTTGTGTCGGCCACTTGTGTCGCTTAGCTTAGTCAAACAGCCACCTTGGTGCGCCTCTTTTTTTCTTTGCATCATGTGCTGTTTGGGGACTATTTATTAAATCGGCCATCCTGTCTGACACTGCAGTGCCACTCCTAGATGGGCCAGGTGTTTGTGTCGGCCACTTGGGTCGCTTAGCTTAGTCATCCAGCGACCTTGGTGCAAATTGTAGGACTAAAATAATATTGTGAGGTGTGAGGTGTTAAGAATAGACTGGAAATGAGTGGAAATTATGGTAATTGAGGTTAATAAAACTATGGGATCAAAATGACCCCCGAATTCTATGATTTAAGCTGTTTTTTAGGGGTTTTTGAAAAAAACACCCGAATCCAAAACACACCCAAATCCGGCAAAAAAATTTCGGTGAGGTTTTGCCAAAACGCGTCCGAATCCAAAACATGGCCGCGGAACCGAATCCAAAACCAAAACACAAAACCCGAAAAATTTCCGGTGCACATCACTAGTTATATCTGTAGTTATATTGTGATCCAAATCTATATAACATGATGAGTATCCTTCTATGCTTAATTTTTATTAGGAACACTGTTTGTAGAAAATAATAGTCATCTTTGCTGCTACTGTGTATTTCAAGTGGCACCACCAAAGCCAAATTAAGGTGGGGGCATAGGCATACTGTACCGTACCCCAGGCCCCCTCTGACAGATGGCCCCCCCATCTGGAGCACACTGACATCACTAGTTCTCCCACTTGTGCTGCAGCAGAACCAGGCAGCAAGAATGTGAGCTGGACAGTATGCAGTGCAGATACAGACACAGGGGTATCCGGTTTCATGAGATACAGATGGAGCTTCCCGACCAAAGAAGAGATAGGAGGGGGAAGAGAGCTGTAAGTGACCCAGGAATCCCAGCTTCTCCTTCTTCCCGCCTGGGTGTCTGGGTCCTGTGTAACCTGTTATCTAATGAGAGCATTTGGGTCTAGAGAGAGAGAACCACACAGAGTCCTCCTGAGTCTTGCCTCAGAGGGTAAGTAGCACAGAGACTGCTATTATTGCATTCTTGCAAGATAAATTATAGATTTTATTTTTCTATGTGTATTTTAAGGTTAAGTTGTCTTTGTTCCATGACAGAAAACTCTATAAAATAGTTGTCTCTTAACAGTACCAAGGCATTATTAAACTATTAGTTTAAATCTAATATACACCATTGGTTTAAATGCAATATACACAATCCATACCTCCCAACATGACCCATTCCAGGAGGGATAAACTTCTCTCTACCTGGACTTCCCTTTTAATTTATGATTGCAATCACCTCTGTTGAATTACCTTTCTTTCTTATCAATTAAATAGTTCAACACAGGTGACGCCAATAATTTATTAAGAGAGAAGTCCAGGTAGAAAGAAGTTTATCCCTCCTGGAATGGGTCATGTTGGGAGGTATGGAACGTGTACTGTATATTGCATTTAAACCAATGGTGTATATTAGATGTAAACTAATAGTTTAATAATGTCTGGGGACTGACAGCATTTTGTCCCTCCTGGAAGTTGTCACGTTAGGAGGTATGCAGGTATGCACAATCTGATATACAACCCTTCCCCTAGGCCCCCTGTTTTAAGTAGTGATGTGCACCGGACATTTTTCGGGTTTTGTGTTTTGGTTTTGGATTCGGTTCCGCGGCCGTATTTTGGATTCGGACGCGTTTTGGCAAAACCTCACCGAAATTTTTTTGTCGGATTCGGGTGTGTTTTGGATTCGGGTGTTTTTTACAAAAAAACCCTAAAATACAGCTTAAATCATAGAATTTGGGGGTCATTTTGATCCCATAGTATTATTAACCTCAATAACCATAATTTCCACTCATTTCCAGTCTATTCTGAACACCTCACACCTCACAATATTATTTTTAGTCCTAAAATTTACACCGAGGTCGCTGGATGGCTAAGCTAAGTGACACAAGTGGCTGACACAAACACCTGGCCCATCTAGGAGTGGCACTGCAGTGTCAGGCAGGATTGCACTTCAAAAAAATAGTCCCCAAACAGCACATGATGCAAAGAAAAAAAGAGGCGCACCAAGGTCGCTGTGTGACTAAGCTAAGCGACACAAGTGGCCGACACAAACACCTGGCCCATCTAGGAGTGGCACTGCAGTGTCAGGCAGGATGGCACTTCAAAAAAATTGTTCCCAAACAGCACATGATGCAAAGAAAAATGAAAGAAAAAAGAGGTGCAAGATGGAATTGACAGCCCACCAACAGATGGAATTGACAGCCCACCAACAGCATCTCTTGCACGCCCCTGTCATTTTTAAATAATTCTGCACCACCAAATTCAATGTATATGCAAAACATGGGACGTGCTGGAATTTGCCCAGATGTAATGCACGCACAATATTGCTGGCGTTGTCCGATGTCACAAATCCCCAGGAGAGTCCAATTGGGGTAAGCCATTCTGCGATGATCTTCCTCAGTTGCCGTAAGAGGTTGTCAGCTGTGTGCCTATTCTGGAAAGCGGTGATACAAAGCGTAACCTGCCTAGGAACGAGTTGGCGTTTGCGAGATGCTGCTACTGGTGCCGCCGCTGCTGTTCTTGCTGCGGGAGGCAATACATCTACCCAGTGGGCTGTCACAGTCATATAGTCCTGAGTCTGCACTGCTCCACTTGTCCACATTTCCGTGGTTAAGTGGACATTGGGTACAACTGCATTTTTTAGGACACTGGTGAGTCTTTTTCTGAGGTCTGTGTACATTTTCGGTATCACCTGCCTAGAGAAATGGAACCTAGATGGTATTTGGTACCGGGGACACAGTACCTCAATCAAGTCTATAGTTGCCTCTGAATTAACGATGGATACCGGAACCACGTTTCTCACCGCCCAGGCTGCCAAGGCCTGAGTTATCTGCTTTGCAGCAGGATGACTGCTGTGATATTTCATCTTCCTCGCAAAGGACTGTTGGACAGTCTATTGCTTACTGGAAGTAGTACAAGTGGTCTTCCGACTTCCCCTCTTGGATGACGATCGACTCCCAGCAGCAACAACAGCAGCGCCAGCAGCAGTAGGCGTTACACTCAAGGATGCATCAGAGGAATCCCAGGCAGGAGAGGACTCGTCAGACTTGACAGTGACATGGCCTGCAGGACTATTGGCTTTCCTGGGTAAGGAGGAAATTGACACTGAGGGAGTTGGTGGTGTGGTTTGCAGGAGCTTGGTTACAAGAGGAAGGGATTTAGTGGTCAGTAGACTGCTTCCGCTGTCACCCAAAGTTTTTGAACTTGTCACTGACTTATGATGAATGCGCTGCAGGTGACGTATAAGGGAGGATGTTCCGAGGTGGTTAACGTCCTTACCCCTACTTATTACAGCTTGACAAAGGCAACACACAGCTTGACACCTGTTGTCCGCATTTGTGTTGAAATAATTCCACACCGAAGAGCTGATTTTTTTTGTATTTTGACCAGGCATGTCAATGGCCATATTCGTCCCACGGACAACAGGTGTCTCCCCGGGTGCCTGACTTAAACAAACCACCTCACCATCAGAATCCTCCTTGTCAATATCCTCCCCAGCGCCAGCAACACCCATATCCTCATCCTGGTGTACTTCAACAGTGACATCTTCAATTTGACTATCAGGAACTGGACTGCGGGTGCTCCTTCCAGCACTTGCAGGGGGCGTGCAAATGGTGGAAGGCGCAAGCTCTTCCCGTCCAGTGTTGGGAAGGTCAGGCATCGCAACCGACACAATTGGACTCTCCTTGGGGATTTGTGATTTAGAAGAACGCACAGTTCTTTGCTGTGCTTTTGCCAGCTTAAGTCTTTTCTTTTTTCTAGCGAGAGGATGAGTGCTTCCATCCTCATGTGAAGCTGAACCACTAGCCATGAACATAGGCCAGGGCCTCAGCCGTTCCTTGCCACTCCGTGTCGTAAATGGCATATTGGCAAGTTTACGCTTCTCCTCAGACGCTTTTAATTTTGATTTTTGGGTCATTTTACTGAACTTTTGTGTTTTGGATTTTACATGCTCTCTACTATGACATTGGGCATCGGCCTTGGCAGACGACGTTGATGGCATTTCATCGTCTCGGCCATGACTAGTGGCAGCAGCTTCAGCACGAGGTGGAAGTGGATCTTGATCTTTCCCTATTTCAACCTCCACATTTTTGTTCTCCATTTTTTAATGTGTGGAATTATATGCCAGTATCAATAGCAATGGCCTACTACTATATTTACTGCGCACAACTAAAATGCACCACAGGTATAGAATGTAGATGGATAGTATACTTAATGGATGACGACACAGAGGGAGGTACAGCAGTGGCCTACCGTACTGCTATATATAGTATACTGGTGGACACTGTCAGCAAACTGCAAAACTAAAATGCACCACAGGTATAGAATGTAGATGAATAGTATACTTAATGGATGATGAGTGACGACACAGAGGTAGGTACAGCAGTGGCCTACCGTACTGCTATATATAGTATACTGGTGGACACTGTCAGCAAACTGCAAAACTAAAATGCACCACAGGTATAGAATGTAGATGGATAGTATACTTAATGGATGACGAGTGATGACACAGAGGTAGGTACAGCAGTGGCCTACCGTACTGCTATATATAGTATACTGGTGGACACTGTCAGCAAACTGCAAAACTAAAATGCACCACAGGTATAGAATGTAGATGGATAGTATACTTAATGGATGACGAGTGACGACACAGAGGTAGGTACAGCAGTGGCCTACCGTACTGCTATATATAGTATACTGGTGGACACTGTGTCAGCAAACTGCAAAACTAAAATGCACCACAGGTATAGAATGTAGATGGATAGTATACTTAATGGATGACGACACAGAGGTAGGTACAGCAGTGTCTACTGTACTGCTATATATAGTATACTGGTAGACACTGTCAGCAAACTGCAAAACTAAAATGCACCACAGGTATAGAATGTAGATCGATAGTATACTTAATGGATGACGACACAGAGGTAGGTACAGCAGTGGCCTACCGTACTGCTATATATAGTATACTGGTGGACACTGTCTGCAAACTGCAAAACCAAAATGCACCACAGGTATAGAATGTAGATGGATAGTATACTTAATGGATGACGAGTGACGACACAGAGGTAGGTACAGCAGTGGCCTACCATACTGCTATATATAGTATACTGGTGGACACTCTCAGCAAACTGCAAAACTAAAATGCACCACAGGTATAGAATGTAGATGGATAGTATACTTAATGGATGATGACACAGAGGTAGGTACAGCAGTGGCCTACCGTACTGCTATATATAGTATACTGGTGGACACTGTCAGCAAACTGCAAAACTAAAATGCACCACAGGTATAGAATGTAGATGGATAGTATACTTAATGGATGACGACACAGAGGTAGGTACAGCAGTGGCCTACCGTACTGCTATATATAGTATACTGGTGGACACTGTCAGCAAACTGCAAAACTAAAATGCACCACAGGTATAGAATGTAGATGGATAGTATACTTAATGGATGACGAGTGACGACACAGAGGTAGGTACAGCAGTGGCCTACCGTACTGCTATGTATAGTATACTGGTGGACACTGTCAGCAAACTGCAAAACTAAAATGCACCACAGGGATAGAATGTAGATGAATAGTATACTTAATGGATGACGAGTGACGACACAGAGGTAGGTACAGCAGTGGCCTACCGTACTGCTATATATAGTATACTGGTGGACACTGTCAGCAAACTGCAAAACTAAAATGCACCACAGGTATAGAATGTAGATGGATAGTATACTTAATGGATGACGAGTGATGACACAGAGGTAGGTACAGCAGTGGCCTACCGTACTGCTATATATAGTATACTGGTGGACACTGTGTCAGCAAACTGCAAAACTAAAATGCACCACAGGTATAGAATGTAGATGGATAGTATACTTAATGGATGACGACACAGAGGTAGGTACAGCAGTGCACTCTGCACTGTACTCCTCCTATATAATATTAATTATACTGGTGGTCCCCAGTCCCCACAATAAAGCAGCACACTGAGCACAGATATGGAGTGTTTTTCAGGCAGACAACGTATACTGGTGGTCACTGTCAGCAAAACTCAGCACTGTACTCCTGCTATAGCTGCTCCCCAGCCCCCACAATTAAGCAGTGTGAGCACTCAGCACAGATATATTATGCAGCACACTGAGCACAGATATGGTATGGAGCTTTTTTTCAGGCAGAGAACGGATAAAAACTGGTGGTCACTTATCAGCAAAACTCTGCACTGTACTCCTCCTAACAGCTGCTCCCCAATCCTCCCCACAAATAAGAAATAAACCAATCAACTTCTACAATAAACGGAGAGGACGCCAGCCACGTCCTCTCCCTATCATCTCCAATGCACGAGTGAAAATGGCGGCGACGCGCGGCTGCTTATATAGAATCCGAATCTCGCGAGAATCCGACAGCGGGATGATGACGTTCGGGCGCGCTCGGGTTAGCCGAGCAAGGCGGGAAGGTTCTAACCTGCCTCGGACCCGTGTAAAAAAGGTGAAGTTCGGGGGGGTTCGGTTTCCGAGAAACCGAACCCGCTCATCACTAGATATAACCAACACATTACAGCACATTTGTAGAGATCCCAATAACGAGTGTCCAGTCCGGCTGAGGAGAGGGATCCGACGAGCGGACCAGAGCACGGAAGGTAGACACCACAGGAGGGAGGGAGCGAGGAGGATGAATACAATTCCTTGTGAGAACTAAGCTTCTTGAGGACTGTGGATCGCCAGAACACAGTGTAGTGTTTGTAGCGAATCGATTAACTGTGGCTTGAAAACCTGCACTGCAGGAAAGATGGAGAATAAATACTGTGTCTTGGAAACAGGAACTTCAGAAAGCCTGGATACTGGGTACTGCGGTCAAGTCTTTAAATTAGTGGTCACTGAGAAGTACAGTCTGAGTAGGTCTTGGACCGGAATTAGCAGGGTCCAGTTGGAACCGATATATGTTATAGCTGCCTGGAGTGGAATACGATGGAAGCGGGCTGGAACTGGAAGGTATTGAAATTGGACTGGAACTGAGAAATGCTGTAGATCACTTCAGAATGTAAGCTCTCACGAGCAGGACCCTCTTCTCTCATGTGCTTATCCTTTTCTTACTTTAATAATCTTCAACTGCACCAAATCCTGTGGTCTTCTGCCACCCTGATACTTATTTCAGTGTCATCTGCTGATGTAGTTGTTTATTTGGGATCCGGTCTGAAGATCGACAGTGTCTAGGTCGACAATGTTTAGGTCGACCACTATAGGTCGACAGTCACTAGGTCGACATGGATGGAAGGTCGACAGGGTTTCTAGGTCGACATGTGCTAGGTCAACAGGTCTAAAGGTCGACATGAGTTTTTCACATTTTTTTTCTTTTTTTGAATTTTTTCATACTTAACGATCCATGTGGACTACGATTGGAACGGTAAAGTGTGCCGAACGAAGCGGTAGCGGAGCGAAGGCACCATGCCCGAAGCATGGCAAGCGAAGCGAGCCATGCGAGGGGACGTGGTGCATTAATTTGGGATCCCGGTCACTCTACGAAGAAAACGACACAAAAAAAAAAATCCTCATGTCGACCTTTAGACCTGTCGACCTAGCACATGTCGACCTAAAAACCCTGTCGACCTTCCATCCATGTCGACCTAGTGACTGTCGACCTATAGTGGTCGACCTAAACATTGTCGACCTAGACACTGTCGATTTGATGAACCACACCCATTTATTTACCCTGTACTTGTTCTATATTGTATTCAACTGTAAGTTGCTATTTTCCTGTTTTGATTATTTGTTTATGTACTCTGTAATTGGGCACTGCAGAACCCTTGTGGCGCCATATAAATAAAGGATAATAATAAGAATCACTGGAGATAACTGATTGCGATTGGTACTGGTAAACACTTGGAGGCAATTGATGTTATTCAATGCTGAAGATCACTGGATATAACCGATAGCAATCAGTACTGGTAAACACTTGGAGGCAATCGATGTAATTAGATGCTGAAAATCACTGAAGATACCCAATGGCAATCCGTTCTGAGTCAGTGTGTGCTAGGATGACACAGCATAGGAGTCCATTAGCAGATAGCTAACACAGAGAATACCTGCTGATGAAGTGCTTTTGCAAGATCTTTATACCTCTGGGTGACTTCAGATTGGCTGGGAGTATCATGTGATCACAGACTGGCTTCCAGTTGGTGTTTGACCAATCACCTGATCCAAACTGTCATGGCTGCATCTGTCTCTCCAATACTGGATAAAACTCTAGCGTGGAATCCACTAAGAGCTTGCAAAGAGAATTGAGACAATACCACCATAAGGACTATGCAGTGCAGGTCTAGCACTCCCAATTGGACTCTGCAATAATCAGGAGTCAGCAAGCTCCAAAGTCAGAGAATCCTCAGATGCTTAATAAGTCAGCAGCTTGGAACAAAAAACACACATGCTGTAGCTTGGAAGCTGAAGTCTGCATGGAGCTTTAGCAAAATTGAGAAAAATCCAGAAAACACTGCAGGACAGGAGATAAGGAACAAGGAAAACTTAGTACATGGATGAAATAGGTCAGGATTGTGGCAATGAGTAACTCATTTTGACAGCTTCTGGGAAAACAGACACAAGGGGGAAGTTTGTAAAAACTTCTCATACTTATTATGGGGGAGCCAGAGACTGAGCTTGCAGTCAAAGTGGGACAAGAGGTTGGCGACTATATATTAGCACGTGCTGGTCCTTATCGCTGCAATTCTCTACCTCTCCCCATCCAACTGTCCACCCTTCTACAAAACTTCAACAGACTCACAAGACATACTTCTTCACCAAACCCAGCCAACTGTCCTCCTAATCCTCTTGTCTATGTTCACTGTCTACCTCTTCTGTGTCACCCAGTGTATTAGCCCTTCACTTTTTAGACTGTAAGCTCACAAGAGCAGGGCCTTCTTCCCACATGTGCCTTTCCTTTTCTTACTTACACTATCCTATACTCATTACTCCCTTTGATGGCACCTAAACCCTGGTTTTCTGTATATACAGTACCTTGAACTTAGGATTCAGTATGATTTGCCGGCGGACGAGATGCTGGCTGTCAATATCCTGACAGCGGCATCCCACCTGCCAGAATGCCGGCAGGGGGGCGAGCTCAAAGAGTCCACTTGCGGACTCGCTGTGCTCGCCACGCTGCGGGCTTGGTGGGATTCCGGCTGGTGGCATTGTCGGCTGACGGGATTCCGGCATCGGTATCCTGACCATCGGGATCCTGAAAGCCGGAAAATTAAGTGCATCCCTGTACTTACCCCATATTGTTTCAAACTGTAAGTGCTTTTTTTATTGTTTTGTTCATTCTTTTATGTACTCTGTAATGGGCACTGCGTATCCCTTGTGGCACCATATAAATAAAATATAATAATAGAACTAATATTATTATTATTATTAATAATAAAAAAGGTACACTCATCCTGGAAACTCTCTAAATGGCAGTTGTGAGGAGAGTTTATTTACCTGATGACGTCCAGCTGCGTTATCTTAATGTATCATGACATCACATGGTGGTCACTAGTGATGAGCGGGTTCGGTTTCCGAGAAACCGAACCCCCCGAACTTTACCCTTTTTACACGGGTCCGAGCCATACTCGGATTCTCCCGTGTGGCTCGGCTAACCCGAGCGCGCCCGAACGTCATCATCCCGCTGTTGGATTCTCGCGAGATTCGGATTCTATATAAGCAGCCGCGCGTCGCCGCCATTTTCACACGTGCATTGAGATTGATAGGGAGAGGACGTGGCTGGCGTCCTCTCCGTTTATATAGTTATAGTTAGTTGATCTGATTGCTACTGCTTAGCTTATTGTGGGGAGGATTGGGGAGCAGCTGTTAGGAGGAGTACAGTGCAGAGTTTTGCTAGTTTTTTTTTATCCGTTCTCTGCCTGAAAAAAACGCTCCATACCATATCTGTGCTCAGCCTCAGTGTGCTGCATGATATATCTGACTGTGCTGAGTGCTCACACTGCTTAATTGTGGGGCAGACTGGGGAGCAGCTATAGCAGGAGTACAGTGCACAGTTTTACTGACAGTGACCACCAGTATACGTTTGTCTGCCTGAAAAACACTCCTGTGGTGTCTTTTTTTCTTTATACTATAAGTATAAACGCAGTCTGCTGACAGTGTCCACCAGGTCCATTATACTGTATATAGCAGTACGGTAGGCCACTGCTGTACCTACCTCTGTGTCTTCAGTCACTCGTCGTCATACATAAAGTATACTATCCATCCATCTACATTGTATACCTGTGGTGTCTTTTTTTCTTTATACTATAAACGCAGTCTGCTGACAGTGTCCACCAGGTCCATTATACTGTATATAGCAGTACGGTAGGCCACTGCTGTACCTACCTCTGTGTCTTCAGTCACTCGTCGTCATACATAAAGTATACTATCCATCCATCTACATTGTATACCTGTGGTGTCATTTTTTCTTTATACTATAAATGCAGTCTGCTGACAGTGTCCACCAGGTCCATTATACTGTATATAGCAGTACGGTAGGCCACTGCTGTACCTACCTCTGTGTCTTCAGTCACTCGTCGTCATACATAAAGTATACTATCCATCCATCTACATTGTATACCTGTGGTGTCTTTTTTTCTTTATACTATAAACGCAGTCTGCTGACAGTGTCCACCAGGTCCATTTTACTGTATATAGCAGTACGGTAGGCCACTGCTGTACCTACCTCTGTGTCTTCAGTCACTGGTCGTCATACATAAAGTATACTATCCATCCATCTACATTGTATACCTGTGGTGTCTTTTTTTCTTTATACTATAAACGCAGTCTGCTGACAGTGTCCACCAGGTCCATTATACTGTATATAGCAGTACGGTAGGCCACTGCTGTACCTACCTCTGTGTCTTCAGTCACTCGTCATCATACATAAAGTATACTATCCATCCATCTACAATGTATACCTATGGTGTCTTTTTTTCTTTATACTATAAAAGCAGTCTGCTGACAGTGTCCACCAGGTCCATTATACTGTATATAGCAGTACGGTAGGCCACTGCTGTACCTACCTCTGTGTCGTCATCCATTAAGTATACTATCCATCCATCTACATTGTATACCTGTGGTGCCTTTTAGTTGTGCGCATTAAAATATGGAGAACAAAAATGTGGAGGTTAAAAAAATAGGGAAAGATCAAGATCCACTTCCACCTCGTGCTGAAGCTGCTGCCACTAGTCATGGCCGAGACGATGAAATGCCATCAACGTCGTCTGCCAAGGCCGATGCCCAATGTCATAGTACAGAGCATGTAAAATCCAGAACACAAAAGATCAGTAAAAAAATGACCCAAAAATCAAAATTAAAAGCGTCTGAGGAGAAGCGTAAACTTGCCAATATGCCATTTACGACACGGAGTGGCAAGGAACGGCTGAGGCCCTGGCCTATGTTCATGGCTAGTGGTTCAGCTTCACATGAGGATGGAAGCACTCATCCTCTCGCTAGAAAAAAGAAAAGACTTAAGCTGGCAAAAGCACAGCAAAGAACTGTGCGTTCTTCGAAATCACAAATCCCCAAGGAGAGTCCAATTGTGTCGGTTGCGATGCCTGACCTTCCCAACACTGGACGGGAAGATCTTGCACCTTCCACTATTTGCACGCCCCCTGCAAGTGCTGGAAGGAGCACTCGCAGTCCAGTTCCTGATAGTCAAATTGAAGATGTCACTGTTGAAGTACACCAGGATGAGGATATGGGTGTTGCTGGCGCTGGGGAGGAAATTGACAAGGAGGATTCTGATGGTGAGGTGGTTTGTTTAAGTCAGGCACCCGGGGAGACACCTGTTGTCCGTGGGACGAATATGGCCATTGACATGCCTGGTCAAAATACAAAAAAAATCAGCTCTTCGGTGTGGAATTATTTCAACAGAAATGCTGACAACAGGTGTCAAGCCGTGTGTTGCCTTTGTCAAGCTGTAATAAGTAGGGGTAAGGACGTTAACCACCTCGGAACATCCTTCATCCCAGAGGGGAAGTCGGAAGACCACTTGTACTACTTCCAGTAAGCAATTGACTGTCCAACAGTCCTTTGCGAGGAAGATGAAATATTAGAGATGAGCGCCGGAAATTTTTCGGGTTTTGTGTTTTGGTTTTGGGTTCGGTTACGCGGCCGTGTTTTGGGTTCGACCGCGTTTTGGCAAAACCTCACCGAATTTTTTTTGTCGGATTCGGGTGTGTTTTGGATTCGGGTGTTTTTTTTTAAAAAACACTAAAAAACAGCTTAAATCATAGAATTTGGGGGTCATTTTGATCCCAAAGTATTATTAACCTCAAAAACCATAATTTACACTCATTTTCAGTCTATTCTGAATACCTCACACCTCACAATATTATTTTTAGTCCTAAAATTTGCACCTAGGTCGCTGGATGACTAAGCTAAGCGACCCAAGTGGCCGACACAAACACCGGGCCCATCTAGGAGTGGCACTGCAGTGTCACGCAGGATGTCCCTTCCAAAAAACCCTCCCCAAACAGCACATGACGCAAAGAAAAAAAGAGGCGCAATGAGGTAGCTGTGTGAGTAAGATAAGCGACCCTAGTGGCCGACACAAACACCGGGCCCATCTAGGAGTGTCACTGCAGTGTCACGCAGGATGTCCCTTCCAAAAAACCCTCCCCAAACAGCACATGACGCAAAGAAAAAAAGAGGCGCAATGAGGTAGCTGTGTGAGTAAGATAAGCGACCCTAGTGGCCGACACAAACACCGGGCCCATCTAGGAGTGTCACTGCAGTGTCACGCAGGATGTCCCTTCCAAAAAACCCTCCCCAAACAGCACATGACGCAAAGAAAAAAAGAGGCGCAATGAGGTAGCTGTGTGAGTAAGATAAGCGACCCTAGTGGCCGACACAAACACCGGGCCCATCTAGGAGTGTCACTGCAGTGTCACGCAGGATGTCCCTTCCAAAAAAACCTCCCCAAACAGCACATGACGCAAAGAGAAAAAGAGGCGCAATGAGGTAGCTGTGTGAGTAAGATAAGCGACCCTAGTGGCCGACACAAACACCGGGCCCATCTAGGAGTGTCACTGCAGTGTCACGCAGGATGTCCCTTCCAAAAAACCCTCCCCAAACAGCACATGACGCAAAGAAAAAAAGAGGCGCAATGAGGTAGCTGTGTGAGTAAGATAAGCGACCCTAGTGGCCGACACAAACACCGGGCCCATCTAGGAGTGTCACTGCAGTGTCACGCAGGATGTCCCTTCCAAAAAACCCTCCCCAAACAGCACATGACGCAAAGAAAAAAAGAGGCGCAATGAGGTAGCTGTGTGAGTAAGATAAGCGACCCTAGTGGCCGACACAAACACCGGGCCCATCTAGGAGTGGCACTGCAGTGTCACGCAGGATGTCCCTTCCAAAAAACCCTCCCCAAACAGCACATGACGCAAAGAAAAATTAAAGAAAAAAGAGGTGCAAGATGGAATTGTCCTTGGGCCCTCCCACCCACCCTTATGTTGTATAAACAGGACATGCACACTTTAACCAACCCATCATTTCAGTGACAGGGTCTGCCACACGACTGTGACTGAAATGACGGGTTGGTTTGGACCCCCACCAAAAAAGAAGCAATTAATCTCTCCTTGCACAAACTGGCTCTACAGAGGCAAGATGTCCACCTCATCATCATCCTCCGATATATCACCGTGTACATCCCCCTCCTCACAGATTATCAATTCGTCCCCACTGGAATCCACCATCTCAGCTCCCTGTGTACTTTGTGGAGGCAATTGCTGCTGGTCAATGTCTCCACGGAGGAATTGATTATAATTAATTTTAATGAACATCATCTTCTCCACATTTTCTGGATGTAACCTCGTACGCCGATTGCTGACAAGGTGAGCGGCGGCACTAAACACTCTTTCGGAGTACACACTTGTGGGAGGGCAACTTAGGTAGAATAAAGCCAGTTTGTGCAAGGGCCTCCAAATTGCCTCTTTTTCCTGCCAGTATAAGTACGGACTGTGTGACGTGCCTACTTGGATGCGGTCACTCATATAATCCTCCACCATTCTTTCAATGGTGAGAGAATCATATGCAGTGACAGTAGACGACATGTCCGTAATCGTTGTCAGGTCCTTCAGTCCGGACCAGATGTCAGCATCAGCAGTCGCTCCAGACTGCCCTGCATCACCGCCAGCGGGTGGGCTCGGAATTCTGAGCCTTTTCCTCGCACCCCCAGTCGCGGGAGAATGTGAAGGAGGAGATGTTGACAGGTCGCGTTCCGCTTGACTTGACAATTTTCTCACCAGCAGGTCTTTCAACCCCAGCAGACTTGTGTCTGCCGGAAAGAGAGATCCAAGGTAGGCTTTAAATCTAGGATCGAGCACGGTGGCCAAAATGTAGTGCTCTGATTTCAACAGATTGGACACCCGTGAATCCTTGTTAAGCGAATTAAGGGCTCCATCCACAAGTCCCACATGCCTAGCGGAATCGCTCCGTGTTAGCTCCTCCTTCAATGTCTCCAGCTTCTTCTGCAAAAGCCTGATGAGGGGAATGACCTGACTCAGGCTGGCAGTGTCTGAACTGACTTCACGTGTGGCAAGTTCAAAGGGCATCAGAACCTTGCACAACGTTGAAATCATTCTCCACTGCACTTGAGACAGGTGCATTCCACCTCCTGTATCGTGCTCAATTGTATAGGCTTGAATGGCCTTTTGCTGCTCCTCCAACCTCTGAAGCATATAGAGGGTTGAATTCCACCTCGTTACCACTTCTTGCTTCAGATGATGGCAGGGCAGGTTCAGTAGTTTTTGGTGGTGCTCCAGTCTTCTGTACGTGGTGCCTGTACGCCGAAAGTGTCCCGCAATTCTTCTGGCCACCGACAGCATCTCTTGCACGCCCCTGTCGTTTTTTAAAAAATTCTGCACCACCAAATTCAAGGTATGTGCAAAACATGGGACGTGCTGGAATTTGCCCATATTTAATGCACACACAATATTGCTGGCGTTGTCCGATGCCACAAATCCACAGGAGAGTCCAATTGGGGTAAGCCATTCCGCGATGATCTTCCTCAGTTGCCGTAAGAGGTTTTCAGCTGTGTGCGTATTCTGGAAAGCGGTGATACAAAGCGTAGCCTGCCTAGGAAAGAGTTGGCGTTTGCGAGATGCTGCTACTGGTGCCGCCGCTGCTGTTCTTGCGGCGGGAGTCCATACATCTACCCAGTGGGCTGTCACAGTCATATAGTCCTGACCCTGCCCTGCTCCACTTGTCCACATGTCCGTGGTTAAGTGGACATTGGGTACAACTGCATTTTTTAGGACACTGGTGAGTCTTTTTCTGACGTCCGTGTACATTCTCGGTATCGCCTGCCTAGAGAAGTGGAACCTAGATGGTATTTGGTAACGGGGGCACACTGCCTCAATAAATTGTCTAGTTCCCTGTGAACTAACGGCGGATACCGGACGCACGTCTAACACCAACATAGTTGTCAAGGCCTCAGTTATCCGCTTTGCAGCAGGATGACTGCTGTGATATTTCATCTTCCTCGCAAAGGACTGTTGGACAGTCAATTGCTTACTGGAAGTAGTACAAGTGGGCTTACGACTTCCCCTCTGGGATGACCATCGACTCCCAGCAGCAACAACAGCAGCGCCAGCAGCAGTAGGCGTTACACGCAAGGATGCATCGGAGGAATCCCAGGCAGGAGAGGACTCGTCAGAATTGCCAGTGACATGGCCTGCAGGACTATTGGCATTCCTGGGGAAGGAGGAAATTGACACTGAGGGAGTTGGTGGGGTGGTTTGCGTGAGCTTGGTTACAAGAGGAAGGGATTTACTGGTCAGTGGACTGCTTCCGCTGTCGCCCAAAGTTTTTGAACTTGTCACTGACTTATTATGAATGCGCTGCAGGTGACGTATAAGGGAGGATGTTCCGAGGTGGTTAACGTCCTTACCCCTACTTATTACAGCTTGACAAAGGCAACACACGGCTTGACACCTGTTGTCCGCTTTTCTGTTGAAATACCTCCACACTGAAGAGCTGATTTTTTTGGTATTTTCACCAGGCATGTCAACGGCCATATTCCTCCCACGGACAACAGGTGTCTCCCCGGGTGCCTGACTTAAACAAACCACCTCACCATCAGAATCCTCCTGGTCAATTTCCTCCCCAGCGCCAGCAACACCCATATCCTCCTCATCCTGGTGTACTTCAACACTGACATCTTCAATCTGACTATCAGGAACTGGACTGCGGGTGCTCCTTCCAGCACTTGCAGGGGGCGTGCAAATGGTGGAAGGCGCATGCTCTTCACGTCCAGTGTTGGGAATGTCAGGCATCGCAACCGACACAATTGGACTCTCCTTGTGGATTTGGGATTTCGAAGAACGCACAGTTCTTTGCGGTGCTTTTGCCAGCTTGAGTCTTTTCATTTTTCTAGCGAGAGGCTGAGTGCTTCCATCCTCATGTGAAGCTGAACCACTAGCCATGAACATAGGCCAGGGCCTCAGCCGTTCCTTGCCACTCCGTGTGGTAAATGGCATATTGGCAAGTTTACGCTTCTCCTCCGACAATTTTATTTTAGGTTTTTGAGTCCTTTTTTTACTGATATTTGGTGTTTTGGATTTGACATGCTCTGTACTATGACATTGGGCATCGGCCTTGGCAGACGACGTTGCTGGCATTTCATCGTCTCGGCCATGACTAGTGGCAGCAGCTTCAGCACGAGGTGGAAGTGGATCTTGATCTTTCCCTAATTTTGGAACCTCAACATTTTTGTTCTCCATATTTTAATAGGCACAACTAAAAGGCACCTCAGGTAAACAATGGAGATGGATGGATACTAGTATACTTATGGATGGACTGCCGAGTGCCGACACAGAGGTAGCTACAGCCGTGGACTACCGTACTGTACTGTGTCTGCTGCTAATATTGGCCCTCATTCCGAGTTGATCGGTCGCAAGGCGAATTTAGCAGAGTTACACACGCTAAGCCGCCGCCTACTGGGAGTGAATCTTAGCTTCTTAAAATTGCGACCGATGTATTCGCAATATTGCGATTACTAACTACTTAGCAGTTTCAGAGTAGCTCCAGACTTACTCTGCCTGTGCGATCAGTTCAGTGCTTGTCGTTCCTGGTTGACGTCACAAACACACCCAGCGTTCGCCCAGGCACTCCCACCGTTTCCCCGGCCACTCCTGCGTTTTTTCCGGAAACGGTAGCGTTTTCAGCCACACGCCCCTGAAACGCCGTGTTTCCGCCCAGTAACACCAATTTCCTGTCAATCACATTACGATCGCCGGAGCGAAGAAAAAGCCGTGAGTAAAAATACTTTCTTCATAGTAAAGTTACTTGGCGCAGTCGCAGTGCGAACATTGCGCATGCGTACTAAGCGGATTTTCACTGCGATGCGATGAAAAATACCGAGCGAACAACTCGGAATGAGGGCCATAGACTGGATGATAATGAGATGTAGTATGTATGTATAAAGAAGAAAGAAAAAAAAAACACGGGTAGGTGGTATACAATTATGGATGGACTGCCGAGTGCCGACACAGAGGTAGCTACAGCCGTGAACTACCGTTCTGTGTCTGCTGCAAATATAGACTGGTTGATAATGAGATGTAGTATGTATAAAGAAGAAAGAAAAAAAAACCCACGGGTAGGTGGTATACAATTATGGATGGACTGCCGAGTGCCGACACAGAGGTAGCTACAGCCGTGGACTACCGTACTGTACTGTGTCTGCTGCTAATATAGACTGGATGATAATGAGATGTAGTATGTATAAAGAAGAAAGAAAAAAAAAACCACGGGTAGGTGGTATACAATTATGGATGGACTGCCGAGTGCCGACACAGAGGTAGCTACAGCCGTGGACTACCGTACTGTACTGTGTCTGCTGCTAATATAGACTGGATGATAATGAGATGTAGTATGTATAAAGAAGAAAAAAAAAAACCACGGGTAGGTGGTATACAATTATGGATGGACTGCCGAGTGCCGACACAGAGGTAGCTACAGCCGTGGACTACCGTACTGTACTGTGTCTGCTGCTAATATAGACTGGATGATAATGAGATGTAGTATGTATAAAGAAGAAAGAAAAAAAAAACCACGGGTAGGTGGTATACAATTATGGATGGACTGCCGAGTGCCGACACAGAGGTAGCTACAGCCGTGGACTACCGTACTGTACTGTGTCTGCTGCTAATATAGACTGGATGATAATGAGATGTAGTATGTATAAAGAAGAAAGAAAAAAAAAACCACGGGTAGGTGGTATACAATTATGGATGGACTGCCGAGTGCCGAGTGCTGACACAGAGGTAGCTACAGCCGTGGACTACCGTACTGTACTGTGTCTGCTGCTAATATAGACTGGATGATAATGAGATGTAGTATGTATAAAGAAGAAAGAAAAAAAAACCACGGGTAGGTGGTATACAATTATGGATGGACTGCCGAGTGCCGACACAGAGGTAGCTACAGCCGTGGACTACCGTACTGTACTGTGTCTGCTGCTAATATAGACTGGATGATAATGAGATGTAGTATGTATGTATAAAGAAGAAAGAAAAAAAAAAACCACGGGTAGGTGGTATACAATTATGGATGGACTGCCGAGTGCCGACACAGAGGTAGCTACAGCCGTGAACTACCGTACTGTGTCTGCTGCTAATATAGACTGGTTGATAATGAGATGTAGTATGTATAAAGAAGAAAGAAAAAAAAAACACGGGTAGGTGGTATACAATTATGGATGGACTGCCGAGTGCCGACACAGAGGTAGCTACAGCCGTGGACTACCGTACTGTACTGTGTCTGCTGCTAATATAGACTGGATGATAATGAGATGTAGTATGTATAAAGAAGAAAGAAAAAAAAACCACGGGTAGGTGGTATACAATTATGGATGGACTGCCGAGTGCCGACACAGAGGTAGCTACAGCCGTGAACTACCGTACTGTGTCTGCTGCTAGTAGACTGGATGATAAATAATGATATAAAAAATATATATATATCACTACTGCAGCCGGACAGGTATATATTATATAATGACGGACCTGCTGGACACTGTCTGTCAGCAGAATGAGTTTTTTAATTTTTATAGAATAAAAAAACACCACACAAGTCACACGACGAGTGTACTTTTTCAGGCAGACATTCAATCACAATATACTATACTGGTGGTCAGTGTGGTCAGGTCACTGGTCACAGTGGTCAGTGGTCAGTCACACTGGCAGTGGCACTCTGGCAGCAAAAGTGTGCACTGTTTAATATGTACTCCTGGCTCCTGCTATAACCTATAACTGCTCCCCAGTCTCCCCCACAATTAAGCTGTGTGAGCACAGTCAGATATTATACATAGATGATGCAGCACACTGGGCTGAGCACAGATATGGTATGTGAGTGTGACTGAGTCACTGTGTATCGTTTTTTTCAGGCAGAGAACAAGAACAGAACGGATTATTAAATAATAATAAATTATAAAACTGCACTGGTGGTCAGGTCACTGGTCATCAGTCACTAGTATAACTCCTCCTAAGCTCCAGTAAGTAAATGAAGTGTCTCACTCTCACTCTCCTATCTATTTTAATTTCTAAACGGAGAGGACGCCAGCCACGTCCTCTCCCTATCAATCTCAATGCACGTGTGAAAATGGCCGCGACGCGCGGCTCCTTATATAGAATCCGAGTCTCGCGATAGAATCCGAGCCTCGCGAGAATCCGACAGCGTGATGATGACGTTCGGGCGCGCTCGGGTTAACCGAGCAAGGCGGGAAGATCCGAGTCGCTCGGACCCATGTAAAAAAACATGAAGTTCGGGCGGGTTCGGATTCAGAGAAACCGAACCCGCTCATCTCTATGAAATATCACAGCAGTCATCCTGCTGCAAAGCGGATAACTGAGGCCTTGGCAGCCTGGGCGGTGAGAAACGTGGTTCCGGTATCCATCGTTAATTCAGAGCCAACTAGAGACTTGATTGAGGTACTGTGTCCCCGGTACCAAATACCATCTAGGTTCCATTTCTCTAGGCAGGCGATACCGAAAATGTACACAGACCTCAGAAAAAGACTCACCAGTGTCCTAAAAAATGCAGTTGTACCCAATGTCCACTTATCACGGACATGTGGACAAGTGGAGCAGGGCAGACTCAGGACTACATGACTGTGACAGCCCACTGGGTAGATGTATTGCCTCCCGCTGCAAGAACAGCAGCGGCGGCACCAGTAGCAGCATCTCGCAAACGCCAACTCGTTCCTAGGCAGGCTACGCTTTGTATCACCGCTTTCCAGAATACGCACACAGCTGAAAACCTCTTACGGCAACTGAGGAAGATCATCGCAGAA
Source organism: Pseudophryne corroboree (assembly GCF_028390025.1). NCBI lineage: Eukaryota > Metazoa > Chordata > Amphibia > Anura > Myobatrachidae > Pseudophryne > Pseudophryne corroboree. The sequence goes on along the minus strand of NC_086445.1, from coordinate 676,063,274 downwards.
TGGCTTACCCCAATTGGACTCTCCTGGGGATTTGTGGCATCGGACAACGCCAGCAATATTGTGCGTGCATTACATCTGGGCAAATTCCAGCACGTCCCATGTTTTGCACATACCTTGAATTTGGTGGTGCAGAATTATTTAAAAAACGACAGGGGCGTGCAAGAGATGCTGTCGGTGGCCAGAAGAATTGCGGGCCACTTTCGGCGTACAGGCACCGCGTACAGAAGACTGGAGCACCACCAAAAACACCTGAACCTGCCCTGCCATCATCTGAAGCAAGAGGTGGTAACGAGGTGGAATTCAACCCCCTATATGCTTCAGAGGATGGAGGAGCAGCAAAAGGCCATTGAAGCCTATACATCTGGCCACGATATAGGCAAAGGAGGTGGAATGCACCTGACTCAAGCGCAGTGGAGAATGATTTCAACGTTGTGCAAGGTTCTGCAACCTTTTGAACTTGCCACACGTGAAGTCAGTTCAGACACTGCCAGCCTGAGTCAGGTCATTCCCCTCATCAGGCTTTTGCAGAAGAAGCTGGAGACATTGAAGGAGGAGCTAAAACAGAGCGATTCCGCTAGGCATGTGAGACTTGTGGATGGAGCCCTTCATTCGCTTAACCAGGATTCACGGGTGGTCAATCTGTTGAAATCAGAGCACTACATTTTGGCCACCGTGCTCGATCCTAGATTTAAAACCTACGTTGTATCTCTCTTTCCAGCAGACACAAGTCTGCAGAGGTTCAAAGACCTGCTGGTAAGAAAATTGTCAAGTCAAGCGGAACGTGACCCCGGCGTCAACATCTCCTCCTTCACATTCTCCCGCAACTGGGGGTGCGAGGAAAAGGCTACGAATTCCGAGCCCACCCGCTGGCGGTGATGCAGGGCAGTCTGGAGCGAGTGCTGACATCTGGTCCGGACTGAAGGACCTGCCAACGATTACTGACATGTCGTCTACTGTCACTGCATATGATTCTCTCACCATTGAAAGAGTGACCGCATCCAAGTAGGCACGTCAGACAGTCCGTACGTATACTGGCAGGAAAAAGAGGCAATTTGGAGGCCCTTGCACAAACTGGCATTATTCTACCTAAGTTGCCCTCCCTCCAGTGTGTACTCCGAAAGAGTGTTTAGTGCCGCCGCTCACCTTGTCAGCAATCGGCGTACGAGGTTACTTCCAGAAAATGTGGAGAAGATGATGTTCATTAAAATGAATTATAATCAATTCCTCCGTGGAGACATTCACCAGCAGCAATTGCCTCCAGAAAGTACACGGGGACCTGAGATGGTGGATTCCAGTGGGGACGAATTAATAATCTGTGAGGAGGGGGATGTACACAGTGAAAGGGGTGATGAATCGGACGATGATGATGAGGTGGACATCTTGCCTCTGTAGAGCCAGTTTGTGCAAGGAGAGATTGATTGCTTCTTTTTTGGTGGGGGCCCAAACCAACCAGTCATTTCAGTCACAGTCGTGTGGCAGACCCTGTCGCTGAAATGATGGGTTCGTTAAAGTGTGCATGTCCTGTTTATACAACATAAGGGTGGGTGGGAGGGCCCAAGGACAATTCCATCTTGCACCTCTTTTTTCTTTCATTTTTCTTTGCGTCATGTGCTGTTTGGGGAGTATTTTTTTCAAGTGCCATCCTGTCTGACACTGCAGTGCCACTCCTAGATGGGCCAGGTGTTTGTGTCGGCCACTTGGGTCGCTTAGCTTAGTCACACAGCTACCTCATTGCGCCTCTTTTTTTCTTTGCGTCATGTGCTGTTTGGGGAGTATTTTTTTGAAGGGCCATCCTGCGTGACACTGCAGTGCCACTCCTAGATGGGCCAGGTGTTTGTGTCGGCCACTTGGGTCGCTTATCTTAGTCACACAGCTACCTCATTGCGCCTCTTTTTTTCTTTGCGTCATGTGCTCTTTGGGGAGTATTTTTTTCAAGTGCCATCCTGTCTGACACTGCAGTGCCACTCCTAGATGGGCCAGGTGTTTGTGTCGGCGACTTGGGTCGCTTATCTTAGTCACACAGCTACCTCATTGCGCCTCTTTTTTTCTTTGCGTCATGTGCTGTTTGGGGAGTATTTTTTTCAAGTGCCATCCTGTCTGACACTGCAGTGCCACTCCTAGATGGGCCAGGTGTTTGTGTCGGCCACTTGGGTCGCTTAGCTTAGTCACACAGCTACCTCATTGCGCCTCTTTTTTTCTTTGCGTCATGTGCTGTTTGGGGAGTATTTTTTTGAAGGGCCATCCTGCGTGACACTGCAGTGCCACTCCTAGATGGGCCAGGTGTTTGTGTCGGCCACTTGGGTCGCTTATCTTAGTCACACAGCTACCTCATTGCGCCTCTTTTTTTCTTTGCGTCATGTGCTGTTTGGGGAGTATTTTTTTGAAGGGCCATCCTGCGTGACACTGCAGTGCCACTCCTAGATGGGCCAGGTGTTTGTGTCGGCCACTTGGGTCGCTTATCTTAGTCACACAGCTACCTCATTGCGCCTCTTTTTTTCTTTGCGTCATGTGCTGTTTGGGGAGTATTTTTTTCAAGTGCCATCCTGTCTGACACTGCAGTGCCACTCCTAGATGGGCCAGGTGTTTGTGTCGGCCACTTGGGTCGCTTATCTTAGTCACACAGCTGCCTCATTGCGCCTCTTTTTTTCTTTGCGTCATGTGCTGTTTGGGGAGTATTTTTTTGAAGGGCCATCCTGCGTGACACTGCAGTGCCACTCTTAGATGGGCCAGGTGTTTGTGTCGGCCCCTTGGGTCGCTTATCTTAGTCACACAGCTACCTCATTGCGCCTCTTTTTTTCTTTGCGTCATGTGCTGTTTGGGTAGTATTTTTTTGAAGGGCCATCCTGCGTGACACTGCAGTGCCACTCCTAGATGGGCCAGGTGTTTGTGTCGGCCACTTGGGTCGCTTAGCTTAGTCACACAGCTACCTCATTGCTCCTCTTTTTTTCTTTGCGTCATGTGCTGTTTGGGGAGTATTTTTTTGAAGGGCCATCCTGCGTGACACTGCAGTGCCACTCCTAGATGGGCCAGGTGTTTGTGTCGGCCACTTGGGTCGCTTATCTTAGTCACACAGCTACCTCATTGCGCCTCTTTTTTTCTTTGCGTCATGTGCTGTTTGGGGAGTATTTTTTTGAAGGGCCATCCTGCGTGACACTGCAGTGCCACTCCTAGATGGGCCAGGTGTTTGTGTCGGCCACTTGGGTCGCTTATCTTAGTCACACAGCTACCTCATTGTACCTCTTTTTTTCTTTGCGTCATGTGCTGTTTGGGGAGTATTTTTTTGAAGGGCCATCCTGCGTGACACTGCAGTGCCACTCCTATATGGGCCAGGTGTTTGTGTCGGCCACTTGGGTCGCTTATCTTAGTCACACAGCTACCTCATTGCGCCTCTTTTTTTCTTTGCGTCATGTGCTGTTTGGGGAGTATTTTTTTCAAGTGCCATCCTGTCTGACACTGCAGTGCCACTCCTAGATGGGCCAGGTGTTTGTGTCGGCGACTTGGGTCGCTTAGCTTAGTCACACAGCTACCTCATTGCGCCTCTTTTTTTCTTTGCGTCATGTGCTGTTTGGGGAGTATTTTTTTGAAGGGCCATCCTGCGTGACACTGCAGTGCCACTCCTAAATGGGCCAGGTGTTTGTGTCGGCCACTTGGGTCGCTTATCTCAGTCACACAGCTACCTCATTGCGCCTCTTTTTTTCTTTGCGTCACGTGCTGTTTGGGGAGTATTTTTTTGAAGGGCCATCCTGCGTGACACTGCAGTGCCACTCCTAGATGGGCCAGGTGTTTGTGTCGGCCACTTGGGTCGCTTATCTTAGTCACACAGCTACCTCATTGCGCCTCTTTTTTTCTTTGCGTCATGTGCTGTTTGGGGAGTATTTTTTTGAAGGGCCATCCTACGTGACACTGCAGTGCCACTCCTAGATGGGCCAGGTGTTTGTGTCGGCCACTTGGGTCGCTTATCTTAGTCACACAGCTACCTCATTGCGCCTCTTTTTTTCTTTGCGTCATGTGCTGTTTGGGGAGTATTTTTTTAAAGGGCCATCCTGCGTGACACTGCAGTGCTACTCCTAGATGGGCCAGGTGTTTGTGTCGGCCACTTGGGTCGCTTATCTTAGTCACACAGCTACCTCATTGCGCCTCTTTTTTTCTTTGCGACATGTGCTGTTTGGGTAGTATTTTTTTGAAGGGCCATCCTGCGTGACACTGCAGTGCTACTCCTAGATGGGCCAGGTGTTTGTGTCGGCCACTTGGGTCGCTTAGCTTAGTCACACAGCTACCTCATTGCGCCTCTTTTTTTATTTGCGTCATGTGCTGTTTGGGGAGTATTTTTTTGAAGGGCCATCCTGCGTGACACTGCAGTGCCACTCCTAGATGGGCCAGGTGTTTGTGTCGGCCACTTGGGTCGCTTATCTTAGTCACACAGCTACCTCATTGCGCCTCTTTTTTTCTTTGCGTCATGTGCTGTTTGGGGAGTATTTTTTTGAAGGGCCATCCTGCGTGACACTGCAGTGCCACTCCTAGATGGGCCAGGTGTTTGTGTTGGCCACTTGGGTCGCTTATCTTAGTCACACAGCTACCTCATTGCGCCTCTTTTTTTCTTTGCGTCATGTGCTGTTTGGGGAGTATTTTTTTGAAGGGCCATCCTGCGTGACACTGCAGTGCCACTCCTAGATGAGCCAGGTGTTTGTGTCGGCCACTTGGGTCGCTTATCTTAGTCACACAGCTGCCTCATTGCGCCTCTTTTTTTCTTTTCGTCATGTGCTGTTTGGGGAGTATTTTTTTCAAGTGCCATCCTGTCTGACACTGCAGTGCCACTCCTAGATGGGCCAGGTGTTTGAGTCGGCCACTTGGGTCGCTTATCTTAGTCACACAGCTACCTCATTGCGCCTCTTTTTTTTTTGCATCATGTGCTGTTTGGGGAGTATTTTTTTGAAGGGCCATCCTGCGTGACACTGCAGTGCTACTCCTAGATGGGCCAGGTGTTTGTGTCGGCCACTTGGGTCGATTATCTTAGTCACACAGCTACCTCATTGCGCCTCTTTTTTTCTTTGCGTCATGTGCTGTTTGGGTAGTATTTTTTTGAAGGGCCATCCTGCGTGACACTGCAGTGCCACTCCTAGATGGGCCAGGTGTTTGTGTCGGCCACTTGGGTCGCTTAGCTTAGTCACACAGCTACCTCGGTGCAAATTTTAGGACTTAAAATAATATTGTGAGGTGTGAGGTGTTCAGAATAGACTGAAAATGAGTGGAAATTATGGTTATTGAGGTTAATAATACTATGGGATCAAAATGACCCCCAAATTCTATGATTTAAGCTGTTTTTTAGGGTTTTTTTTAAAAAAACACCCGAATCCAAAACACACCCGAATCCGACAAAAAAATTTCGGTGAGGTTTTGCCAAAACGCGTTCAAACCCAAAACCAAAACACAAAACCCGAAAAATTTCCGGTGCACATCACTAGTGGTCACACAGTGCTCCTCTGGGAATGTTTTGCAGAGGCACAGTAAAAGAGCTCAGTACCAGTATTAGTGATATTAATACTGGTCTGAGCTCCATTACTGAGCGTCTGTGGAAGCAAGCTTTTATGATAGATCCTGGATGGGCCCAGATTTAGTGGGGACTAGTGTCAGGCCCCCTGGGACCTGCCAATCACTAGATGAGCGCCTAGGTTGCCTTGTGGGAAATACGGTCCTGGGGTGGCTGTGATGTAATGCCCACTCCTGGCAGTGCAGTAGTGACATGCTTGCCAGTTGTATTCAAATGCGGTACCGACCACCAGCCAACCAGGAATTGCGGTCAAGCAGCCAATTGGGAGCTGCCACTCCCGAGAGTTCAGATTGGCTGGCAACTAGTGCTGCATTGGAAATGCCGTGGGCGAGCTTGTCACTCTCACTACTGACCGCCAATGTACACCACTGCCACCTGTCAGTCTGGGCCCAGGACAAAAGTCTTGATGATCCCCCCTTGATGGTGGCCCAGCATGGACTCATATTGAAGCAAGGGCAAATACATAACCATAGAGTGAAAACTCATACTAGACATCTTTAAGATTATTCAGCTAAATATAGCAAAGTCCAAGTCCAGACCCATATCATTATATCATTATACCTGAAATCTCAAGCAATGGGGGTAATTCCAAGTTGATCGCAGCAGGAATTTTTTTTAGCAGTTGGGCAAAACCATGTGCACTGCAGGGGGGGGGGGCAGATATAACATTTGCAGAGAGAATTAGATTTGGGTGGGTTATTTTGTTTATGTGCATAGTAAATACTGGCTGCTTTATTTTTACACTGCAATTTAGATTGCAGATTGAACTCACCACACCCAAATCTAACTCTCTCTGCACATGTTACATCTGCCCCCCTGCAGTGCACATGGTAGTTCCTGCTGCGATCAACTCAGAATTACCCCCAATATGCGCAGGTGGAAGTGGGGAAATATAAACTTTAAACACTGACATGTATACATGTTACACATAAAAGAAATCAGATAAAGCAATGTAAACCCAGATTATTGCTATCATATTGTAACAGAAGCAAACACATAAACATAGACTAAAAACCCATATTAGATATTTTAAGTGTATTCAGTTAAATATAGTAAAGGTCCTAGTTGCGACCCATATAGTTTTATCTCAAATCACAAGCAATATGGGGTAATTCCAAGTTGATCGCAGCAGGAAATTTTTTAGCAGTTGTGCAAAACCATGTGCACTGCAGGGGGGGCAGATATAACATTTGCAGAAAGAGTTAGATTTGGGTGGGTTGCAAGAAGAAATACCAAATAAATGGAAGATCGGGCGCTTGTTGGTGCTGTGTTTCTAATGCTGCTGCTACAATAATTGGGGGTAGTTACACCCCAACAAAACATCAAAAAAATATACAAGAAGAAGGATAGCAGCGCTAAATGGATTGGTGTATATAATTAATAATACGAAGGATTGAGTGATAAAAAAAGTTATACAATTTAATAAAATATTATTGATAGTAACAACGGCCTTTAAATAAAAAATGGATTTATATCCATAACATTTAAAAACAATTCATAAGGGTCAAGAATTGACTGCCTAACACATTAGCATCCGTTCCTAATGTAGAAACCTGGAAATGTTAACAGATGGAGACAGACTGACAGCGCAGTCACACCGATGCACTTTACCCAAATACCGCTAGAGGTGTAGTCCCTTTGGAAACGTCACTGATGTTTAAGCTTCCAATCAGTCAGATTCAGGGTCCTCATTTGTTACGGTGTCCTCTTTGTGGAGATGGGGTAGATGGTGCTCCTTAATCAGGATTTGATGTCTCAGTTAAACTGTAGATGGCAGAAGTCCAATGTTTGGTCCGGATATTGTGTGGCAGTCAAAAGTAGCGTTAAAATTGACCCAGGTAGCCTCCTCCTAACGCGTTTCACTGCAAGGCACTGCAGCTTTTTGAAAAAGCTGCAGTGCCTTGCAGTGAAACGCGTTAGGAGGAGGCTACCTGGGTCAATTTTAACGCTACTTTTGACTGCCACACAATATCCGGACCAAACACTGGACTTCTGCCATCTACAGTTTAACTGAGACATCAAATCCTGATTAAGGAGCACCATCTACCCCATCTCCACAAAGAGGACACCGTAACAAATGAGGACCCTGAATCTGACTGATTGGAAGCTTAAACATCAGTGACGTTTCCAAAGGGACTACACCTCTAGCGGTATTTGGGTAAAGTGCATCGGTGTGACTGCGCTGTCAGTCTGTCTCCATCTGTTAACATTTCCAGGTTTCTAGTTTTCTACATTAGGAACGGATGCTAATGTGTTAGGCAGTCAATTCTTGACCCTTATGAATTGTTTTTAAATGTTATGGATATAAATCCATTTTTTATTTAAAGGCCGTTGTTACTATCAATAATATTTTATTAAATTGTATAACTTTTTTTATCACTCAATCCTTCGTATTATTAATTATATACACCAATCCATTTAGCGCTGCTATCCTTCTTCTTGTAGATTTGGGTGGGTTATAGTGTTTCTGTGCAGGGTAAATACTGGCTGCTTTATTGTTACACTGCAAATTAGATTGCAGATTGAACACACCACACCCAAATCTAACTCTCTCTGCACATGTTATATCTGCCTCCCCTGCAGTGCACATGGTTTTGCCCAACTGCTAAAAAATTACCTGCTGCGATCAACTTGGAATTACCCCCTATGTGCAAGTGGAGTGGGACAGTATAAACACTACACAGAAAAAAATAGACAAAGTCAAATGTACAGTTTACACAGAAAAACATAAAGCAATGTAGGTCCAGGTTATCATTTAAACCTGTAGGGTACAATGTAGCCAACCTACAGTATATCTCCTTCAGAACTCACACTGGAGTAGTTTCATTCATCTATTGCCCCTTCTCAGAGCGCAGATGCGTGGATTTGATCAATGATCATATACTTGAGAGTTGACAGGTTTTGTCCTGCCTTCTGAAAGTGCCGCACCACCAGCTATGTTCTATATCAATAGCAGCCTGAATAGCCTAATGGGGGAGTGCCATCCGTTCTTGTAGGATGTTGTCTATCTTACCATCATAGCCCACATGGACAGGTTGTTAAATACAGTACACAATAAACTTTGTGGTACAACTCAGTCTGTGGCGTATAAAGTATCTCTTACCAATATAGGGATGGCAAAATCGTTCGCCATCAGTCAAATAACGTCAGGTTAGACAATTTAAGCATTTTAAACATTTATAAAGCGTTCTTACATCTCAAAAAAAATGTGGGGGACAGGGCAGAAAACTACTCCCTGCCACTCAGTATAATGTGAATAGTGTGCATAAGGTCCAGGCAAGATTACTGAATCAACCTGAACTGGTTAAAGGTTCTGGATTATAACACAAAAGCATCCCCCTAACCATGGCGGACTACTGAGCTAAGGATGCAGTTTGTGGCCCTAGGGTGCCTATTTAACAAATAATATTTGCGGGATATGCCCCACAAAAATAAAGGATCCACCAAATGTAACATGGAGGGAACACTGCAGATATACAGTATGTTGTCTGTGCTGTCCCTCTTTTTTTCAAGAGCAGCCTAAGCCCCAATAGGTTTATATGGTAGCTGCAAAGCTGTCAGAGCTGTCAGAATGGCCCCCGACAGGATAACTCCATATCCAGATGCGTTGTCCTATAGTAGCCTAAGAGCTACAAATTCACCAATCTCTGGTTCCCTCTCCGTCGCCCCCACCAGCGGATTTCAGAGAGAAGTTACCATAGTTAAAGTATGTCTTGATTTTGGAGCTGGGAAGATCCAGCAAGTGGGAATCATAAATGGCCGCCTAACTGACCAACTATTCGGAACTATCTAGCCTAAGTGATGCAGATGGCGTTTGTTAGACACATTACTCATAGTGAATATGCGTCATCAGTAAAGGGCTGTGGGCTGCAGCACTGTGACTGTGTCCGTGTTAGGCTAATCATCATTATAAAAAATAAAAATAAAATGTGTGTGTTCTTCAGGCACTGTACTTAAAACATAACATTCAGTAGGTGTCACCATTGCTAATTGTCACCATTGCTAATTGCACAGTGAATCGCAGTGTTAAAAAAAATGTTTGTGTTGTTCAGACACTGGCCCTCATTCCGAGTTGATCGCTCGCTAGCTGCTTTAAGCAGCATTGCAAACGCTAGGCCGCCGCCCTCTGGGAGTGTATCTTATCTTAGCAGAATAGCGAACGAAAGATTAGCAGAATTGCTACTAAATAATTCCTTGCAGTTTCTGAGTAGCTCCAGACCTACTCCTAGATTGCGATCAACTCAGTCCGTTTAGTTCCTGCTTTGACGTCACAAACACGCCCTGCGTTCGGCCAGCCACTCCACCGTTTCTCCAGCCACTCCTGCGTTTTTACCTGGCACACCTGCATTTTTTAGCACACTCCCTGAAAACGGCCAGTTTCCGCCCAGAAATACCCACTTCCTGTCAATCACACTACGATCACTGGAGCGATGAAAAAACATCGCTCGACCTTGTGTAAATCTACAAAGTTTTGTGTTAAATTACTGAACGCATGCGCGATGCGTACCATGCGCATTTTCCACCTAATCGCTCCGTTGCGAAAAACGGCAACGAGCGAACAACTCGGAATGACCACCACTGTTAAAAAGAACATTCAGTATGTGCTTCCATTACAATCACAGATGGTAAAATAAAAATTAGTCAATAAATTAATCAGTTTGAACTCTTGTCAGGAATTCTTGGTTATTAACATTGTACTCTTTTATGGCCTTTTCTCAGGGGCTGCAAAACACATTGTAATTTTATGTTAGTCTAAATTAATCAATAAAATAATCAATTTGAACCCTTGTCAGGAATCCTTGGCTATTAACATTGTACCCTTGTATGGCCTTTGCTTTTCTCAGTGGCTGTAAAACAGATTGTTGGGATTTTAAATTTATTTAATTTTCTAAATTAATTTTAATATTTATTTTTCCAATCAATCAATCAATCAATCAATCAATCAATCAATCAATCAATCAATCCATACTTTAACTGCTTTCCACTACAAACTCACCTTCATTTACCTGTACTGCCCTGGGGCCTCTTCTTTTGAAACATTTTTTTTCTATGGGTTTGTATAGTTTATTAAACTGCCATCCTGTCTCCCGCTGTTGTGCTGCAGTGTTTCACAGATGTGCTATATTCTTAAAGTAAGTGCCATGTATTTGTGTTGTTGCTCTGTCACTTTGCTTAGCCAGCCAACCTTTGGCTTATATTGGTGAACAATATTGTAAGTTGTGCGGTGGTCAAAATTGACTGCAAATTAATGTTTTTAGGTTAATAATACTGAAGGAACAAAAACTGGCCCAAATAATGACATGATTTTAGCTGGTTTTATAAAAAAAAAAAAAAAAATACAAATACAAAACCAAAACACACGAGGGTGGATTTGGCACAACCAAAACACAAAGTGGAATTTGAACCAAAAGATGGGGGTTGGCGCACATTTCTACATTAATTAGAAGGCTACTCACTATTGGTAGAATTCAGTGCATGAAAGGGAGAAGCGTTTTGGGGGTACAATTGAGGATTACAAGTTTGGGAAGGTCAATTGAGAATTAAACATTATTTCTTATTTTATGATGTGGGCACCATTTATATACTGTAGTCATAAATAACAAAGGTTGTCCTCTCCTGAAGAGGTTTTGAATACCAATTAGCAATTCATTAATATTGCCTCCTTGTATAATTAATAATAGTGCACTCTTGACAAAATTAAAATGCACGTTATAAGTTATAATAAGAATTTACTTACCGATAATTCTATTTCTCGGAGTCCGTAGTGGATGCTGGGGTTCCTGAAAGGACCATGGGGGATAGCGGCTCCGCAGGAGACAGGGCACAAAAGTAAAGCTTTTACAGGTCAGGTGGTGTGTACTGGCTCCTCCCCCTATGACCCTCCTCCAGACTCCAGTTAGGTACTGTGCCCGGACGAGCGTACACAATAAGGGAGGATTTTGAATCCCGGGTAAGACTCATACCAGCCACACCAATCACACCGTACAACTTGTGATCTAAACCCAGTTAACAGTATGATAACAGAGGAGCCTCTGAAAGATGGCTTCCTAAACAATAACCCGAATTAGTTAACAATAACTATGTACAAGTATTGCAGATAATCCGCACTTGGGATGGGCGCCCAGCATCCACTACGGACTCCGAGAAATAGAATTATCGGTAAGTAAATTCTTATTTTCTCTATCGTCCTAAGTGGATGCTGGGGTTCCTGAAAGGACCATGGGGATTATACCAAAGCTCCCAAACGGGCGGGAGAGTGCGGATGACTCTGCAGCACCGAATGAGAGAACTCCAGGTCCTCCTTTGCCAGGGTATCAAATTTGTAAAAATTTACAAACGTGTTCTCCCCTGACCACGTAGCTGCTCGGCAGAGTTGTAATGCCGAGACCCCTCGGGCAGCCGCCCAAGATGAGCCCACCTTCCTTGCGGAATGGGCCTTAACAGATTTAGGCTGTGGCAGGCCTGCCACAGAATGTACAAGTTGAATTTTGTTACAAAACCAACGAGCAATCGACTGCTTAGAAGCAGGTGCACCCAACTTGTTGGGTGCATACAGTATAAACAGCGAGTCAGATTTTCTGACTCCAGCCGTCCTTTAAATGTATATTTTTAAGGCTCTGACAACGTCCAACAACTTGGAGTCCTTCAAGTCGTCTGTAGCCGCAGGCACTACAATAGGCTGGTTCAGGTGAAACGCTGATACCACCTTAGGGAGAAAATGCGGACGCGTCCGCAGCTCTGCCCTATGTCGAATGGAAAATTAAATAAGGGCTTTTATAAGACAAAGCCGCCAGTTCAGATACTCTCCCGGCCGAAGCCAGGGCCAGTAACATAGTCACTTTCCATGTGAGATATTTCAAATCCACATTCTTTAGTGGTTCAAACCAATTGGATTTGAGGAAATCTAAAACTACATTTAGATCCCACGGTGCCACCTTAGGCACCACAGGAGGCTGTATATGCAGTACTCCTTTGATAAAAATCTGGACCTCAGGGACTGAGGCCAATTCTTTGTGGAAGAATATTGATAGGGCCGAAATTTGAACCTTAATAGATCCCAATTTGAGACCCATAGACAATCCTGATTGCAGGAAATGTAGGAAAACGACCCAGTTGAAATTCCTCCATCGGAGCACTCCGCTGCTCGCACCACGCAACATATCTTCGCCAAATACGGCGATAATGCTTCGCGGTGACTTCCTTCCTTGCCTTTATCAAGGTAGGAATGACTTCTTCTGGAATGCCTTTTCCTTTTAGGATCTGGCATTCAACGCCATGCCGTCAAACGCAGCCGCGGTAAGTCTTGAAAAAGACAAGGACCCTGCTGAAGCAGGTCCCTTCTCAGAAGTAGAGGCCACGGATCGTCCGTGACCATCTCTTGAAGTTCCGGGTACCAAGTCCTTCTTGGCCAATCCGGAGCCACTAGTCTTACTCCTCTTTGCCGTATAATCCTCAATACCTTTGGTATGAGAGGCAGAGGAGGAAACACATATACCGACTGGTACACCCAAGGTGTTACCAGCGCGTCCACAGCTATTGCCTGCGGATCTCTTGACCTGGCGCAATACCTGTCCAGTGTTTTGTTGAGGCGAGACGCCATCATGTCCACCATTGGTTTTACCCAACGGTTTAATAGCATGTGGAAAACTTCTGGATGAAGTCCCCACTCTCCCGGGTGAAGGTCGTGTCTGCTGAGGAAGTCTGCTTCCCAGTTGTCCACGCCCGGGATGAATACTGCTGACAGTGCTATCACGTGATTCTCCGCCCAGCGAAGGATCCTGGCAGCTTCTGCCATTGCCCTCCTGCTTCTTGTGCCGCCCTGTCTGTTTACATGGGCGACTGCCGTGATGTTGTCCGACTGGATCAACACCGGTCTTCCTTGAAGCAGAGGTTCCGCCTGGCTTAGAGCATTGTAGATTGCTCTTAGTTCCAGAATGCTTATGTGAAGAGACTTTTTCAGGCTCGACCACACTCCCTGGAAATTTCTTCCCTGTGTGACTGCTCCCCAGCCTCTCAGGCTGGCATCCGTGGTCACCAGGATCCAATCCTGTATGCCGAATCTGCGGCCCTCCAATAGATGAGCCTCCTGCAACCACCACAGAAGGGATACCCTTGTCCTCGGCGACAGGGTTATCCGCAGGTGCATCTGAAGATGCGACCCTGACCATTTGTCCAACAGATCCCTTTGCATGGAATCTGCCGAAAGGGATTGCTTCGTAAGAAGCTACCATTTTTTCCCAGGACTCTTGTGCATTGATGTACAGACACCTTTCCTGGTTTTAGGAGGTTCCTGACCAGGTCAGATAACTCCTTGGCTTTTTCTTCGGGAAGAAAAACCTTTTTCTGAACTGTGTCCAGAATCATCCCCAGGAACAGCAGACGAGTTGTCGGCATTAATTGGGATTTTGGAATATTCAGAATCCATCCGTGCTGCTTTAGCACCTCTTGAGATAGTGCTAAACCCATCTCTAGCTGTTCTCTGGACCTTGCCCTTATTAGGAGATCGTCCAAGTATGGGATAATTAATACGCCTTTTCTTCGAAGAAGAAATATTATCTCGGCCATTACCTTTGTAAAGACCCGAGGTGCCGTGGACAAACCAAACGGCAGCGTCTGAAACTGATAGTGACAGTTTTGTACAACGAACCTGAGGTACCCCTGGTGTGAGGGGTAATTGGAACGTGGAGATACGCATCCTTGATGTCCAAGGATACCATAAAGTCCCCTTCTTCCAGGTTCGCTATCACTGCTCTGAGTGACTCCATCTTGAACTTGAACTTCTTTATGTATAGGTTCAAGGACTTCAGATTTAGAATAGGCCTTACCGAGCCATCCGGCTTCGGTACCACAAATAGAGTGGAATAATACCCCTTCCCTTGTTGTAGAAGAGGTACCTTGACTATCACCTGCTGAGAATACAGCTTGTGAATGGCTTCCAAAACCGTCTCCCTTTCTGAGGGGGACGTTGGTAAAGCAGACTTCAGGAAACGGCGAGGTGGCTCTGTCTCTAATTTCAACCTGTACCCCTGAGATATTATCTGCAGGATCCAGGGATTTACCTGCGAGTGAGCCCACTGCGCGCTGTAATTTTTGAGACGACCGCCTACCGCCCCCGAGTCCGCTTGCGAAGCCCCAGCGTCATGCTGAGGCTTTTGTAGAAGCCGGGGAGGGCTTCTGTTCCTGGGAAGGAGCTGCCTGTTGCTGTCTCTTCCCTCGTCCTCTGCCTCGTGGCAGATATGAATAGCCCTTTGCTCTCTTATTTTTAAAGGAACGAAAGGGCTGCGGTTGAAAGGTCGGTGCCTTTTTCTGTTGGGGAGTGACTTGAGGTAGAAAGGTGGATTTCCCGGCCGTAGCCGTGGCCACCAAATCCGATAGACCGACCTCAAATAACTCCTCTACGCATCGCCTGTCCACTGTCGTGTCCATAAAGCTCTTCTGGCCGAAATGGACATAGCACTTACCCGTGATGCCAGTGTGCAGATATCTCTCTGTGCATCACGCATATAAAGAAATGCATTCTTTATTTGTTCTAACGACAGTAAAATATTGTCCCTGTCCAGGGTATCAATATTTTTGATCAGGGACTCTGACCAAACTACCCCAGCACTGCACATCCAGGCAGTCGCAATAGCTGGTCGTAGTATAACACCTGCATGTGTGTATATACCTTTTTGGATATTTTCCATCCTCCTATCTGATGGATCTTTAAGTGCGTCCGTCTCAGGAGAGGGTAACGCCACTTGTTTTGATAAGCGTGTTAGCGCTTTGTCCACCCTAGGAGGTGTTTCCCAGCGCTCCCTAACCTCTGGCGGGAAAGGGTATAAAGCCAATAACTTCTTTGAAATTAGCAGTTTTTTATCGGGGCACCCCACGCTTCATCACACACGTCATTTAATTCTTCTGATTCGGTAAAAACTACTGGTAGTTTTTTCACACCCCACATAATACCCTGTTTAGTGGTACCTGTAGTATCAGCTAAATGTAACATCTCCTTTATTGCCAAAATCATATAACGTGTGGCCCTACTGGAAAATACGGTTGATTCGTCACCTTCACCACCGGAATCAGTGCCTGTGTCTGGGTCTGTGTCGACCGACTGAGGCAAGGGACGTTTTACAGCCCCTGACGGTGTTTGAGGCGCCTGGACAGACACTAATTGAGTGTCCGGCCGCCTCATGTCGGCAAACGACTGCTTAAGCGAGTTGACGCTATCCCGTAATTCCACAAATAAAGGCATCCATTCTGGTGTCGACCCCCTAGGAGGTGACATCCTCATATTTGGCAATTGCTCCGCCTCCACACCAATAACGTCCTCATACATGTCGACACACACGTACCGACACACAGCAGACACACAGGGAATGCTCTATACGAAGACAGGACCCACTAGCCCTTTGGGGAGACAGAGGGAGAATCTGCCAGCACACACCAAAAAGCGCTATATATGACAGGGATAGCCTTATGATTAAGTGCTCCCTTATAGCTGCTTTTATATTAATATATTGCCATTTATTCTGCCCCCCCTCTCTGTTATACCCTGTTTCTGTAGTGCAGTGCAGGGGAGAGACCTGGGAGCCTTCCTGACCAGCGGAGCTGTGACAGAAAATGGCGCCGTGTGCTGAGGAGATAGGCCCCGCCCCTTTTTCGGCGGGCTCGTCTCCCGCTATTTAGTACATTTAGGCAGGGGTAAATATCTCCATATAGCCTCTGGGGCTATATGTGAGGTATTTTTAGCCTTTTTAAAGGTTTTCATTTGCCTCCCAGGGCGCCCCCCCCCAGCGCCCTGCACCCTCAGTGACTGCCGTGTGAAGTGTGCTGAGAGGAAAATGGCGCACAGCTGCAGTGCTGTGCGCTACCTTAAGAAGACTGCAGGAGTCTTCAGCCGCCGATTCTGGACCTCTTCTTGCTTCAGCATCTGTGAGGGGGCCGGCGGTGTGGCTCCGGTGACCATCCAGGCTGTACCTGTGATCGTCCCTCTGGAGCTTCATGTCCAGTAGCCAAGAAGCCAATCCATCCTGCACGCAGGTGAGTTCACTTCTTCTCCCCTCTGTCCCTCGTTGCAGTGATCCTGTTGCCAGCAGGAATCACTGTAAAATAAAAAACCTAAGCTAAACTCTCTAAGCAGCTCTTTATGAGAGCCACCTAGAATTGCACCCTTCTCGGCCGGGCACAAAATCTAACTGGAGTCTGGAGGAGGGTCATAGGGGGAGGAGCCAGTACACACCACCTGACCTGTAAAAGCTTTACTTTTGTGCCCTGTCTCCTGCGGAGCCGCTATCCCCCATGGTCCTTTCAGGAACCCCAGCATCCACTTAGGACGATAGAGAAAAACAGATTATTGTCTCTGTGGGCTACAAAACGGACTCTGTACAAATTGTTATGCAATTCGTCAACTACAATCAACTTTAGTGTCAAGAATTTAAGCTAAAATTTTTTAGCAGTTGGGCAAAACCATGTATACTGCAGGGGAGGCAGATATAACATGTGCAGAGAGAGTTAGATTTGGGTGGGTTATTTTGTTTCTGTGCAGGGTAAATACTGGCTTTTATTTTTACACTGCAATTTAGATTGCAGATTGAACACACCACACCCAAATCTAACTCTCTCTGCACATGTTATATCTGCTCCCCTGCAGTGCACATGGTTTTGCCCAACTGCAAAAAATTTCCTGCTGCGATCAACTTGGAATTACCCCCTATATTCTTCTTCTCATTTCTTCTGGGTAGATGTCAGTGGGCCTAATTCAGAGATATACGCTAATGCATTTGTAGCTCCGATCGTGAACGCAGTAGATGTGCCAATATATGCAAATGCTGTAACTGCCTGGAAATGTATTGAGACACTCACAGATTGCATCATAAATCCAAGTAACTGCGTACAAATACATAGCGGCGATCACAGGTCCTACGCTAATCGACTCCCTAAGTAACCGGATGGCAACAAAGACTGACCATCGGAATTGAGACATTGGCACCATGTTTTGTGCATATGGGATCTGAGTTGTAGATTGATACAAGTCCTGAAAAAAGTCCTGTGTTTTTACTGCCACTCCACATTACCTCCCCAGATGCTCCTTGATTGTCAATCACTTAGCAAAAAAATCATCACTGCAAGCGACATCACTAAAGTATTTGGCACATGCACAGTGCGACCGTGATGCATGCGCAGTCGGCTGATAATCGCCCATATCCGTAAATATCGGCATTGCATAATCTCTAAATCAGGCCCAATGTTACCAAAAGCAAAATAATCGGGTTTGATCTCTGAACCTTCCTCCATCACTTTCTGTTTTTTTCTCACTTGTGAGTGTGTTCAATATCGTCGGCCTCAGCTCGCCAGCACCGCTGAGTAAGGAGATTAAATATGTATGTTGGAGGCGTGGCCTGGTGGACATGAGGGGAAGCTGTGTACCCTTGGGCTCCTGCAGTTTTGGATGTTTGGGGGCTTTTGGTGAGGGATATCCCACCCCTAACGGGTCTACAGCGGTCCCTGTCTGTACCCACACAAGAAGCCCTGACCAATCTTTGGCGCTGCCGCGAGTGTGGGCCTACCTGCGGGGAGAAGCCGCGGCCTCAATTTCTGCTCCCTTCCCGGATCCATTTTGGAAGCCACTGCTGGGGACGGGTCCCACTCCCTCCAGCACCGGATCAGTTGCCACTGGTGTTCTCGTCTGTGGCTGCCCGCAGCTCGGCTGGCCACAGCTGAGACTCCCCTGCTGCTTCACACCCGAGGCCCTGAATGCAGCACGGCGCCCACCCGTGATCTCCGTGAAGAGGGTCTGGCAGTCCCTGTGCTGGCGGCCCCGCATGTGCCCTGTCCATCTGTACATCTGTTGGGTGCCCTCCTCTTGTTGCTAAGGATGGAGCCCTGGAATTGGTGGGTGCGCTCACCCCTCTTTCTCCCTGCTGGCAACAGTGTACAGTGGAGCTGAATTGAGGTGAAAACTGCAGCCAGTTCCACACTCATAGCTGGGATCTCAAGTGCTCTCCCCACCTGGTAATTACAGCCTCAGCATCCTGGTGATATTACCTAACCTCAAACAGCCTGCCCTTCTCCAGCGCTGCTGCTAGGGCATCTTTTCAAGGACTTTCACCCAACTCATACACCCCACACAGCAGCATATCTGGGTGAGTGCCAGCACTATCACATTATATTTTGCCTGTCCTATACTCCTAACCTTAACACAGCTAGGTGTTATTTGGGGAAAGCTATTGTGGAAGGTCATCTCCTATATAACATAAATTGCGGCTCGGGGTGCCCTACTCACCGCTGCTGGACAGGGGAGCTGAGCGCTGCGGTTCTGTTGATTTGTCTGCTATAATCCTTCTCACACTCTCTTGAAGAAACAAGTGGGACTTTCTATTTTTGTATTTTGACATTCTTTGTACAATTTTCCTAGAATTATTGATGTCATGGATAAATTTGTGGCCAGACCACAGAGAGGCCTAAAGGGAGGCCAGCAGAATAAAGGACGTGGGAAAAGCAGTACTTCTAATTATTCTCCATCATCTCCTGCTATGAGAGCTGGAGACACCTTTGAAGATGGAGATATTAATCCTTCGCCCTCTCAAGTTGCCGGTTATGTACCCACACAAGAACTAACCGCTATCCTTGCGGCGTTACTTGACCAGAAGTTAGAACCATTAAAGGATTCAATTGATTCTGATTTAACCCAGCGTTTATCAGAAGCGGAGCAACGGATTTCAGATTTAGAGGATGAACTCTCGACGTCTAAAGCTACAATCATTGCACAGGAGAAGTTGGTTACCTCCATCCATGATAAATTGGAAGATTTGGGGAATTGTAACAAGCGGATTAATGTACGCATCATCGGCCTACCGGAATCAGTCAAAAATGCCGACCTTATGTCACTAGTCACGAATGGCTGCCATGGGAATTGGACTGTATGCCTTCGACTGGTCCGTTTCTGGTGGAGCGAGTGCATCGAGTTAGCCCGGACAGGCAAACATCACGAGACAGACCCAGGCCAGTTATCTTCAGAATTCTCAATTATGCGTATAAAGTACGTCTCATGGATGCGTATAGGAAATGCTCTCATCTTCAATATCATGGTACTAAGTTGTTAAAATTTCAAGACTTTTCATTCCTTGTGGCCATGAAAAGAAGAGAATTTGCCCCTGCTTTTTGAACTGGGTCTTAAATTTGCATTACTCTATCCGGCCAAATTGCGGGTCGATCATGAGGGGTGGCCAAATTTTCTAGACACACCACAGGCTGCGAATAACTTTGTAGACTCTCTTCCCGCTCCAGCAGCTTCCAATACGTCAGATACTGACTGATAACAAATCGTTTCTATTCTTGTCGTATCCTTTAGCGAATTTACATTCTGGCTCTTTATATATGTAATTTTTCTTATTATTTTTACTATATACAGTAGTTCTTTATGTAATGCTTGGGTCAGCGCTGTAGCCAGTAGACAAGGATGGTTGGTCTATGTTGTATACTGTATGATTCTTGATAATTTTTTGATCTATAGGGTTTCTACGACCAGACTTACAGATCAGTGTCTGGTCCGAAAGTTCATTGTTATTGCATATACACGTTGTTTCTGTGTTCCCACTTTTGACTCTCGAACTTTACCCATATGGCACCGTATATATCTTTTCTTGTTTTAATGCAGTTCATGAAACTGCTTTATTGGGTTCTAAAAATGTTTAAAATATTTTTCTATGTTATTCAACTTTTTGAATTTAGGAAAGCTGTTTTATATGCAGGTATGATACAATCTCTTAGGTCTATACTACTCTTTCATTACCTGCTCACTGGGACAGGTTGGAAACTAACACAGATGGTTTTATTCACACTGTCATGGCCTAGGAGAGGTATTGGGTAGATATGACTCACATAATTAATAGCTCAACTAGGGTACAGTCCTCAGTGAAATTTGTTTCATGGAACATTGAGGGGTTGAACGCCCCAATTAAGACGTAAAATTTTAACCCACCTGAAACGTCTTAAGCCTGAAATCTCATTCCTGCAGGAAACACATTGGTATATTAAAGATCCTAACATGCTTAGAGACTTCTGGATAGGAGAATTTAAGGCGGCTTCTTTCACTGCAGAATGCAGAGGCATTGTAATTCTGTTTCGTTAAAATCTCCCATATGTTATAAAAGATGTGTGGCCGGACCCTGAGGGTCATTTTATATTTACAAGGCTCCTAATGTTCGGTTCCATTTACACCTTAGCTGCAATCTATGCCCCTACAAACCAACACAAAATGTTTTTCACAGCTGTATATTAGAAATTACAATCCTAGGGGGAGGGAGAGATAATAATGGGGGATAATTTAACTGTGTTCAATCTAGAGGGTTAGATAGGTCTTTAGGAGGTACTTAGAGTGGTGTCGGGAGGTATACTTCCCCTACTTCAATGCTCACTGAATATCTACAGTTGTGTGATCCCTGGAGGTGCCAACATCCATTATCTCGCGAATATACTTTTTACTCACACCCCCATCATACTTCTTCTAAAATAGATTACTGGCTAATCTCAATGTCCTTATATTATAAAGTACAAGAATCAGGTATTAATCTTATAGCTTTATCGGATCATGCACTGGTCTGGTTCACCCTTGCTCTCAAAGATCCAATATTAACATCTTATAATTGGAGATTCCCCTCCTGTCTAAATCTACAGACTTTGGCTCTCACTTAGAAAGAGCAGTCCTTATTTATATTGAGGACAATAAAGAACATGTCAATGACATTAACCTGTTTTGGGCAGCAGCTAAGCCAGTGGTCCGAGGCCATATAATGGAATATGTGGCCAGGAAATGCAAGAAATTAACCGCTACTATCTCAGATTATAGAAAGCAATTGGCTGTTGCTTATGATAATTTACTCTTACATGAATCTGCTGAAAATAGACAATTATATTTGGCTGGCAAGCAAATGTATGAGACTTTGTGCATGGAGAGAGCCCAATTCACCCACAATATCCAACTTAATAAATATTTCCATGGCTGTAATAAATCTGGGAGGTTATTGGCTTAATTTGATCCCACGCCACCCCTGCTCGTATTTTACAACTTAATACTTCCTCGGGATTATTTATTACAGATCCTGGGGAGATCTCGCTGACGTTCCAGAAATAATATGAACACCTATGTACTGCTCCGCCGGACCTTCCTACAGAAGGCTACCATTTTCTTCAACTGGCTGATATGCCGATACTTGCACCCGAGGAAAGAGAATTCTTAGTGGCTCCTGTCACTGATTTAGAGCTATCCTCTATTATTAAATCTTTGGTTAAATGTAAATCCCTGGGTCCGGATGGTTTTGGGGCCGAATATTATCAAATGGTTCATTACCAATTACTGCCTTACCTTATTTCTTTATTTAATTCTCTATTATCTGGGAAACCGCCCCCCTCAGAATTTAATGAAGCCAGGATAGTTGTCTTCCCAAAATCTGGAAAGGATCCCACAAAAGTGCAATCCTACAGACCAATTTCCTTATTGAATCAAGATTTAAAGTTGTTCACTAAACTGATGGCCCAACATCTACAATCCATTCTCCCGAGAATCTTACACCCGGCACAAAATGGGTTTGTTAAAGGGCGTACTGTACCTCCGTGCACAATATACGCATGTTGGTGGCAGCCATACATCGTATTAATCAACTCAACAATAAAGAAGCTATTATAGTTAGTTGTGATGCCGATAAGGCTTTTGATAGGGTTTCCTGGTCCCATATTCATAGGGTTCTTCAAATACAGAAATTTGGTAAGGGCTTTATAGATCTTTTTCAAATGTTATTTTCCCGCCCTACTGCACACTTGACAATCAATGGCTTAAATTCACCTTGTTTCTAACTATTTAGGGGAACACGTCAGATCTGCCCCCTTTCACCATTACTTTTTAATTTGGCCTTAGACCCGTTAATCCGTACCTTCCTCAATGATGGTATATGGAAAGGGATACAGTTGGCGGATACGGAAATCAAGGTCTCAGCCTTTGTTATTATACATGAGTAATCCGAAAATGGCTGTGCCTTGCTTGCAAACGATTTTGACTGATTTTCAAAGGATATCAGTTTTTTTTTAACTTTGATAAAACGGAGGCTTTGGAACTCCATGACAATGCTAAATTGGGATAGAACTCACCGTTTCCTTTCCATTGGGCTAATGAATGTTTGGTTTATCTGGGACTGCAACTTCCTAGAAAATTATCTGACTTTTATTGAACAAATGACTAATATTTTATTAACCAAATGAAAAATGACTTTGATAAATGGCAACTTTTACCGTTGTCTTACATTGGTCAATGTCACCTGTTTAGAATGGTCTCCTTCCCACGACTTCACTACCCAGTCCAGATGCTACCCTATCTCTTGACTAAACAAAACATAACATCTATTAATAGAGCCATTGCTAAGTTTATATGGATGGGCAAACGCCGATGATCTCTTTATTTAAATTACAGCAGCCTTTGTTGTTGGGGGGCATTAACCTCCCAAATATTCAAGAATACGCCAGTGCTTCTTACGATATGCTCTGGCCTGGGTGGGAGGCATTGATAATTATGTACACCAGACCCTAGATCAGGCGTTTCTCACCAGAATTTCTTTAGTAGCACTTCTACATATACCGATATCTTCACTCTCACAGATGAAAAAAGGGAATCCCCTGCTATATGCTCCCTATATGGCCTGGCGTACTTCGCGTAAAAGGTTTCAATTAAATTATACTCGCTCCCTCTTTTTACCACTGGATAACAATCGTGACTTTCAAGACGGTAACATGGATGTAGTTTTTAAAACTTGGCACCTCCAAGGTTTGCGTCTAGTTTATCAGTTTTTGAATGAGGACTATATATCGATACTTGCTTTACCCTGACTCAAGGAATTATTCCCTAACCTCAGCTTCCCATTGTTTGCTTACTTTCAAGTGCGTAGTTACATCTCCAAGTTGTTAAATGAGCTTACATCAGCTGAAAAGAACAACACATTAAATATGTTAATAATTACACGTAAGGGGAGGCCTCTTTCCACCTCCTTGTTATATGACCACATTAGGAAAAAAATAGATTGATCAGCGGTTACTACAGGATTGACGAAGTGGCGAGATTCTTTTCCCAATTTCACATCCCAAGATCTGGTTAGGCTGTCGGTCCGACTAAATAAACAATTGGTCTCTGCCTCTTTAGCAGAAATGCAATATAAAATTTGACATAGGGCATATTATACCCTGAAGTTACGATACATAACTGGGATATCTAATAACTCCAATTGTTTTAAATGTTCTCTGCCTGAGGCCGATATCATCCACTGTCTATGGATGTGACCTATAGTGCAGAAGTTCTGGACAGATGTCCAAACTTATATTTTAACTACTTTACGAATCCCATTTACAGTTACTATGCCATGGGCCATGTGGAATTATTACTCCCCATCCCTCACTCCTAGACCGACAGCTGGTTACGCCTTCTTTTAGCTAAGATAGCTGCTATGGCTAAAAAAAACTATTTTATCTAAATGGATATATTCTGACCACATCTCTATGTCGTGTATGTTGCCCAGGCTAGTTTATGTGTATCATATGGATTGGGTGGAATGTACACTAGATGTCGAATCAAGAGCACCAAAGTTTTTTGACATATGGTTACCATACATCATTACTTTGACCACTACAGAAAAAGATAACATCAGAAAAATTGTTTGATTGACCACATGATATAACATGTATGTACTGGAAAATGGGACTCCTCTGTTTTGATAAGGTCTTTATTTAATTGTGCCGTGTTGGGCTTACTGGAGTATACTCTATCACTATATACTGTATCTTTTTACTTGTTGTTTTGTATGTACCTGCCTTGAACCATAATGTACTTATGTTTTCCTTTAAATTTCTCAATAAAAAATACATTTAAATACGTATGTTGGCACTGGTGTATCTATAATGGGTGCAGTGTGTGCGGTGCACACGGGCTCCTGAGTCCAGAGGGGGCCCACACAGGCACAGTGCCAGAGTCTACAGCGCATGCGCTGGTCTCCAGAAAAAATGGCTGCCGCACCATTTTTTCAGAGACTTGCTCATGTGCTGTAGACTCTGGCTCTGTGCCAGAGTCTCTAGTGCTCAGACAGAGCACTAACAGCGCTGCTGCTGGCTACGGGATGGGAGTGGAGGGGGCCCACATCCGGGGACTGCACATGGGTCCCCTTCTCTCTAGATACACCCCTGTATGTTGGCATCAGTGCCTACAGGAGAACATGTCATTACTGGGGCAGACCAGCCAGGGCTACCTATGACAATGAGCCTCGCACTCTACTTGTTTTGGAATCTAGATAGTTATAGCAGGGACGTGCAGTCAGGGGAGGCAGGGGAGGCACTACCTCCCCTGTCATAATGATTAAAATAATAAAAAGAAAATATTTATAACAGAGTCTGTGATAAATACTTAATTAATTATTTTAATAATTTCCCCCCTGTGAAAATGTTTGGCTGGGAGGCAGCGAGAGAGGTGCCTCCCGCTGCTAACATTAAAGTCCGGGCAGCGGGGGGCGGGCAGGGGGCAGGGCGAAGCAATGGGCTGGGAAAGCAAATTGAAAAAGCATGGGGAAGCTGCACCATTACTGGTGCCTCAATGACAGGGGCATGCATTCAGCCCCAATAAATGGACGCCCTTGTCAGTCCCCCAGATGTGATTGGCCCAGCGGATCCAGTGCTGGATCCACTGTCCAATCAGTAGCGAGCCGCATACTAATCCCCCCCCATGGCTGCAGCAGGCGCCGTGGGCTGTGTGGGCGCCCGGTGCAGCCGGCGTCGCTGACTGACACTAGAGGTCATAATTGACCCCTAGTGTCTGAGCGGCGCTACTATGGGAGAGATGCATAGTAGAGAGGGGCCGGCGGACGGAGACGGAGGGCAGCGCAGCAGGAGCGGTAAGTACTGTGTGTCATTTTTTTTATGTGTGTATGTTTGGGGCACTGGCACAGTTACAGGAGGCACTGGCACAGCTAGGGGGCACAGCTACTGGGGGCACTGACACAGCTACAGGGGCACAACTACTGGGGGCACTGGCACAGCTACAGGGGTCACAACTGCTGGGGGCACAACTACTGGGGGCACAGCTACTGGGGGCAAAGCTACAGGGGGCACAGCTACAAGGGGCACAGCTAGGGGGCACAGCAACAGGGGGCACAGCAACTGGGGGCACAACTACAGGGGTCACAACTACTGGGGACACAGCTACAAGGGGCACAGCTACAGGGGGCAAAGCTACAAGGGGCACAGCTAGGGGGCACAGCTACAGGGGCACAGCAACTGGGGGCACAACTACAGGGGTCACAACTACTGGGGGCACAGCTACTGGGGGCAAAGCTACAGGGGGCACAGCTACAAGGGGCACAGCTAGGGGACACATCTACTTTGGGCACAACTACAGGGGTCACAACTACTCGGGGCACTGCTACAAGGGGCACAGCTAGGGGGCACAGCTACAGGGGGCAAAGCTACAGGGGGCACAGCTACATGGGGCACAGCTACAGGGGGCACAGCAACTGGGGGCACAACTACAGGGGTCACAACTACTGGGGGCACAGCTACAAGGGGCACAGCTACTGGGGGCAAAGCTTTAGGGGCACAGCTACAAGGGGCACAGCGAGGGGCCACAGCTACAGGGGCCACAGCGACTGGGGGCACAACTACAGGGGTCACAACTACTCGGGACACTGCTACTGAGGGCACTGTTACAGGTGGCAAAGCTACTGGAGGCACAGCTACAGGGGTCACAACTATTGGGGGCACTGCTACAGGGGGCTGTTATGAGCCACGGCTGTGGCTCATTCCTGTTTTGCATTTTGGTTATGTATTTTATGTTATACTTCTGTTTATGTTCCCCGTGGGTGTCATGGGGTGCTCGGAGCTCACCCTTAAGGAGAGGATACTGTTATGAACCACAGGTAGTGGTTCATTCCTATTTTATGCTTTTAGTTCTCTTGCAGGCCAGGATTTCCCTTTGCTCTGGTTTAGAAGATTATTGTTTTCTGTCAGTGGTGAGTCTGTGTAATTGCAGCCTGTTTCCATGTGGTTGGCCTCACCTGTCTGCTAATTGCATCTTGTCAGTTTGGAGTCATGCAACAGGGCAGCTGCACGACATAATTAATTAGGCCTTTCTGTTATATGCTGGCTCAGTGCAATTCACAGACGCTGGTGATATTTCCTGGGTTCCAGAATTCTTGAGTTCTGAGCTAGTCCCTGCCAGTGCCTGAGCTCCTGTCTAGCAGTGTCTGTCTAGCTGCTTCCGGTGTCGGTTCCTGTGTCCATTCCTGTGTCAGTTCCTGTGTCTGATTCCGTGTCCTGCCATGAAGCATTCCTGTCCAGAAGTCCTGTGGCTTTGCCTGTGCCTGGTCGAGTTTCTGGCTTCTTGGTGTCCACCGGGCTGTCGTTTGGGATTCTGCCTGTCCTCCAGTTCTGAGAGTCTGTGTCGGCAGCATTGGGGGTTCCTGTCCGTTTGCCAGTATTTGTACCGGTTCTGTGAGTAGCGGCTTTGCTGCGTCCGTCGGCCTAGGCCGCTGTATTCCTTTGTTATATTTAGTTACTGGTGTTTTGCAGAGGGTTCTGCTTATGCTGTCACCGCCGGTACACAAAAGTATTGTGTCGGCGTGTGGACACCATTTCCTTTGGTTGTTCTTTTCCTTTGGCGGCAAGCCGCACATACATTTAGTTTTAGGCTAGTCAGTAGCCCCTGGCTTTGGTTGTTTCAGTTAGAGGTCCCCTGTTATTACCCTGTCTCAGTTCACGCTTTGTCTCCCTTTAAGACCTGTGGGGGCATCGGAGTTGGGCAGACCTAATCCGCCCTTCAAACGCGGCTGCCATGGGCCCAAGAAACCATAGTCATGCAGGCGTGAACTGACCACATGGGTAAAACAACGGAGGTAGGGTGCTAGGGGCTATTTCCACACCACACCTTGTTTCAGCGTCACGTTCTGGTGCTCAGGACTCACTACGCAACATCTCCCTTGTTCTGAGCACCAGGAACCTAACATTATCACCAGCCCTACAACAAAAAATAAATAAAACTTTTTCTTTTTTGGCTTAGTCCAGTGTCTTGTTTAGAATCCAGTCCTGTCTAGAGTTCAGTGTGCAGAATCCAGTCCGGTGTTTAGAATCCAGTCCTGTCTAGAATCCAGTCCGGTGTTTAAAAATCCAGTCCGGTGTTTAAAAGTCCAGTCCTGTCTTGTCTAGTCTAGTTTAGTCTTGTCTTGTCTAGTTTAAAATCCTCCTATGCCAACTATGCAAGCCCTGCAGGCGTCTCTTTCAGCCCTGAACTCTGCTTTCAGTGCTTTGAGACCTGAGCGACTGGAAGTTTTGCAACAATCCTTAAAGCAACTGCAAAACCTTCTGACTAAAATTTTGCTTATCTTGCCAGAAGTTATGGAGAGTTCATCTACCTCTAAAGAGACTCTTGCTCACAATATGGTGACAAGAGAATCCTCTGTTTCAATTAGAGAGAAAAAGTTTGAAAGTTTTCTGCGGCCCAGGCTCTCAGAAGAGGAGCGTCTGTGTCGCAGAAACTTAAACTTATGCCTATATTGTGGGGGTTTAGGCCACTATCTGCAGACCTGTGAGTTGTGCAAGCCAAAGTGTGGCGACAAGTCCTGCCCTCTGGCCAAGTTTGGTCAGGATACAAGACCTACTCCTGTCTCTACTGTGGCAGAGGTACTTGTCACACAACCCACACTAAAAAGCACTCTGTCCTATAATTGGGGTCCTTGGGCTAGGGAGCCCCATTATAAATTCAGGAACCAAAGGAGAATGTTTCTCTCCTCTCTTGATTTTCCTGTTGAAGCAGAGTTGCAAGCCCCTGGAGTGGTGCCCGATACCCAGGGTCCTGGAGTGGTACCCGATGCCCAGTGTCCTGGAGTGGTGCCCGATGCCCAGGGTCCTGGAGTGGTGCCCGGTGCCCAGGGTCCTGGAGCGGTGCCCGATGCCCAGAGTCCTGGAGCGGTGCCCGATGCTCAGAGTCCTGGAGCAGTACCCAATGCCCAGAGTCCTGGAGCGGTACCCGATGCCCAGAGTCCTGGAGCGGGACCCGATGCCCAGAGTCCTGGAGCGGTACCCGATGCCCAGAGTCCTGGAGCGGTACCCGATGCTCTAGGTTATAGAGGGACATCGAATTTTATAGCTCAGGTGTCAATACCAGAAGGGGTCTCAGAAGCTGTTACCCCAGGTAGAGACTTGAAAAGCGCAACTCCAGAGAAGGTGTCTAAAACCATAGTTCTAGAAGGGAACTCGAGAAGCAAAACCCCAGAAGGGATCTTTGAAGTAATATCCCCAAGTGGGGTCTCGAGAGACACAGCCCCAAAGAAGGGTCTAGAAGTCGCTTCCCCAGGAAAGGACTCAAGAGGCATAGCGTTAGTGGAGGTTCTGAAGGTTATAGCTTCAGCAAAAGTCCCGGAAGTCATAGTCCCGGGAGAAGTTTCGATAATTATCGACTCAGAGAGGGAGGCCGACGGCTCGGTCCCAGTGAGGGAGGCCGACGGCTCGGTCCCAGTGAGGGAGGCCGACGGCCCGGTACCAGTGAGGGAGGCTGACGGCCCGGTCCCAGTAAAAGAATCCGAGGTTCTGGCCCCAGCGGGGTTCCCGGAGGCCTCTGCCCCAGCGGGGTTCCCGGAGGCAACTGCCCCAGCGGGGTTCCCGGAGGCCACTGCCCCAGCGGGGTTCCCGGAGGCCACTGCCCCGGGTGGGGTTCAGAAAGTCACTGCCCCGGGTGGGGTTCAGAAAGTCACTGCCCCGGGTGGGGTTCAGAAAGTCACTGCCCCGGGTGAGGTTCAGAAAGTCACTACCCCAGGTGGGGTTCCGAGGGCCACTGCCCCAGCGGGGTTCCCAAAGGCTACTGCCCCGGGTGGGGTTCAGAATGTCATTTCCCCCGGGTGGGGTTCAGAAAGTCACTGCCCCGGGTGGGGTTCAGAAAGTCACTGCCCCGGGTGGGGTTCAGAAAGTCTCAGCCTCGAGTAAGGTCAATAGTGACCAGGTCCTAGCAAAGCACTCTAGTCAGTCAGATGGGAAGGAAGCAGATCCTGACTCTGTTGATATCTCAACATCTATAATCTTTGATGGGGACTTAGTCCAGTTTCTGGTGCTTTACAAACACTATTACACCATTTTGTTGTCTAGACCATTTCTGGGCATCACTTCAGAGAACCTTGTGCTCTATCTGATATATTCTTTTAGAGGAGAGCCTTTTGAATGGGCGACCAGCCTAATGAAAGCTGAAGATCCCATTCTTCAGGATCCCCCAGCATTCAGTGATGCAGTTATTAAAAGATATGGTTCCAAAGAAATTGGTTCAGGTTCCTCTAAGTCACCCGTCTTGTCTGCTGAGAGTCCACCAAATACTGTAAACTCGGCACAAGAGTCTCAACCCGTTGTTTTGACTGCAGGATGTGCTTTTCTGTCTTCTTCTTATAGTAGTACTTTGCCTGAAAGTTTAGCTCCCAAGGTTAAGAAACCAATCTCTGATTTGAACCCAGCCTTGCTGCGAGGTACCATCAGTTCAGACAATGTTTGGGGAACTACCTTGGTCAGACCTCAAGAGCTTTGTAAAAAGAAGAAGAAGAAAAATAAATAATTATTGACTCTTGCCTTGATATTAAAATAAAATAAAATAAAAAGATTTTTTTCCCCTTGTCTTGTGTCCAGTGGCCACCGTCAAAGGGGGGGGGGGGGGGCACCGTTACAAGCTGTTGCCACAGCTTGTTTCTGTTAGACCAGTGTGTCAGGTTTTTTTTGTATCCTTTGTTTTGGAAAGTCTGAATTTTGGGGTCCTTTGACCCCTCCTCAAGGGGGGGGGTAATGTTATGAGCCACGGCTGTGGCTCATTCTTGTTTTGCATTTTGGTTATGTATTTTATGTTATACTTCTGTTTATGTTCCCCGTGGGTGTCATGGGGTGCTCGGAGCTCACCCTTAAGGAGAGGATACTGTTATGAACCACAGGTAGTGGTTCATTCCTATTTTATGTTTTTAGTTCTCTTGCAGGCCAGGATTTCCCTTTGCTCTGGTTTAGAAGATTATTGTTTTCTGTCAGTGGTGAGTCTGTGTAATTGCAGCCTGTTTCCATGTGGTTGGCCTCACCTGTCTGCTAATTGCATCTTGTCAGTTTGGAGTCATGCAACAGGGCAGCTGCACAACATAATTAATTAGGCCTCTCTGTTATATACTGGCTCAGTGCAATTCACAGACTCTGGTGATATTTCCTGGGTTCCAGAGTTCTTGAGTTCTGAGCTAGTCCCTGCCAGTGCCTGAGCTCCTGTCTAGCAGTGTCTGTCTAGCTGCTTCCGGTGTCGGTTCCTGTGTCGATTCCTGTGTCAGTTCCTGTGTCTGATTCCGTGTCCTGCCGTGAAGCATTCCTGTCCAGAAGTCCTGTGGCTTTGCCTGTGCCTGGTCGAGTTTCTGGCTTCTTGGTGTCCACCGGTCTGTCGTTTGGGATTCTGCCTGTCCTCCAGTTCTGAGAGTCTGTGTCGGCAGCATTGGGGGTTCCTGTCCGTTTGCCAGTATTTGTACCGGTTCTGTGAGTAGCGGCTTTGCCGCATCCGTCGGCCTAGGCCGCTGTATTCCTTTGTTATATTTAGTTACTGGTGTTTTGCAGAGGGTTCTGCTTATGCTGTCACCGCCGGTACACAAAAGTATTGTGTCGGCGTGTGGACAGCATTTCCTTTGGTTGTTCTTCTCCTTTGGCGGCAAGCCGCACATACATTTAGTTTTAGGCCAGTCAGTAGCCCCTGGCTTTGGTTGTTTCAGTTAGAAGTCCCCTTGTTATTACCCTGTCTCAGTTCACGCTTTGTCTCCCTTTAAGACCCGCGGGGGCATCGGAGTTGGGCAGACCTAATCTGCCCTTCAAACGCGGCTGCCATGGGCCCAAGAAACCATAGTCATGCAGGCGTGAACTGACCACACGGGTAAAACAATGGAGGTAGGGTGCTAGGGGCTGTTTCCACACCACACCTTGTTTCAGCGTCAAGTTCTGGTGCTCAGGACTCACTACGCAACATCTCCCTTGTTCTGAGCACCAGGAACCTAACAGGGGCAAAGCTACTGGGGGCACAGCTACAGGGGTCACAACTACTGGGCTCACAACTATTGGGGGCACTGCTACAGGGGGCACAGCTGCTGGGGGCACAGCTACAAGGGGCACAGCTGCAGGGGGCAAAGCTACAGGGGGCAGAGCTACAAGGGGCACAGCTAGGGGGCACAGCTACAGGGGCACAGCGACTGGGGGCACAACTACAGGGGTCACAACTATTGGGGGCACAACTACAGGGGTCACAACTACTGGGGGCACAGCTACAAGGGGCACAGCTACAGGGGGCAAAACGACAGGAGGCACAGCTACAAGGGGCACAGCTACAGGGGCACAGCGACTGGTGGCACAACTACAGGGGTCACAACTACTGGGGGCACAGCTACAAGGGACACAGCTACTGGGAGCAAAGCTACAGTGGGCACAGCTACAAGGGGCACATCTAGGGGGCACAGCTACTGGGGGCACAAATACAGGGGTCACAACTACTTGGGGCACTGCTACAAGGGGCACAGCTAGGGGGCACAGCTACAGGGGACACAGCTACATGGGGCACAGCTACAGGGGGCACAGCAACTGGGGGCACAACTACAGGTCTAGAACCGGCCCTGTGTCCAATCACCCACAGGCGGCGCTGGAGGTGGAAGTGGCTGCGCCTGTGTGCCTGAGACTGAATTTGGTGGCCGGGTAGGACCCCCCCCCCCCTCATTCCTCCTCCGGCGCGGCGCCTGTGCGTGGTGGCCGGGTAGGAATCCCCTTCCCCCCTCGTTCCTCCTCCGGCGCCTGCTCCGTCCTCCCAGCCAGCAGCAGCACTCTCCCCTGTCTGTGCTAACGTCCTCCCACGTCAGTGAGTGCATAATATTCATTCATTTCTCTCTATTTCTCTCTCTCTCTCTCTCTCTCTCTCTCTCTCTCTCTCTCTCTCTCCTCCTGTAGATTACTTCATTTGTAAGTATAATTTTCATTTTTACAGGTACCCCTATTGGATTCTACATGGATAAGTGGACATGATCGGCATGGGATGTAGGTAAGTAATCTCTCTCTCATTTTTACAGGTACCCCTATTGGATTCTACATGGACAAGTGGACGTGACCGGCGTGGGATGTAGGTAAGTATGTGTGAGTGTGTAAGTGTGTTTTAATAAAGTATTACTTTCACGGTGTGTTGTGTTTTTATTTGGGTATTTTTTGTTGTTGTAGAACTATAGGTACCAGCGGGCCTGTTATTTCACTGCATGCTGGTACTTGAGGTTCTCCAAGTACCAGCAAGCGGGGGAGGCTTGCTGGGCCTTGTAGTTCCACAACAAAAAACAATTATTATTTTTAATACACTTAAGGCTATCAGCCTGGCACCCACTGCCCAGGGGTGCTGGGGACAGCCTTGAGGTTCACCTCTGGCCCTTGGGTGCTTGGAGGGGGGGACCCCTTGATTTAAGGGGTCCCCACTCCTCAAGGGAACCCCGGCCAGGGGTGACTAGTTGGGGGGGGGGGGTAATGCCACGGCCGCAGGGACCTACATAAATGTGTCCCCCGGCTGTTGCATTATGTCCCTGGCTAGTGGAGCCTGGTGCTGGTTTTAAAAATACGGGGAACCCTACATCTTTTGTCCCCCATATTTTTTAAACCAGGACCGGACTAAGAGTCCGGTGCTGATTGTCTAAATACGAGGAACCCCTGTCCAATTTTTCCCCCAGTATTTAAACAACCAGGAACGGTTCAAAGAGCCCGAGGCTGGTTATACTTAGGAAAGGGGACCTCACACATTTTTTATTTTTAACCCATTCAGACCCTTCTCCATTAAGTTAATGGAAGCCCTGGACAATAAAATTGCATTCATCTCCTCCTCCCACTCCCTTCCCAGTCCCAAACACAACTTTTTATTTTATTTTTTCTATAAAAATGTACAATATATCACAAGTATGATGAGCAGGCAGGCAGCGGGCATTGGCGGCATCGGACTGAGATGCAAATTAGTGGCGGAGGGCTGGGTCAGTTGATGGTGGGCGAGTTTGTAAGCCATTGGCGGTGGCAGCGGGCATCGGCTCAGAGGCAGTAGCGGGCATGGGCTTGGCGGCGGTAGGGGTCATCGGCAGGATTCGGCGGACATTATGGCTGTAGTGCCTCAACAGCCACTGACCTCACCGCACGCCACTGAGTTACAGTGACATAGCCATGATTTGGAATTACTATGGCCTCATACTACCACACAGTGGTCACATGGGGATGCTGGACAATATTGACACTTGAAATTTGTTACTTAAAAATTGTTATCAACTACTTGTTGAGTTGGTCAAAAGAAGGGAACACTGTGCAAGCTGAGGGGCGGCGGGATTCCTGAGAAATTGAGCCGTAAGTAAATTCTACTTTTATCAGCTGTCTCATTCTACTTTGGTCATTCTTAGTTGCAGCAATTTTGTTGAGATGGTAAACATGCTTAAAGAATATTTCACCTGTTTTCTGGATGGGCATCAGTTAATTCCCTCTCTTCATGGCAAATAGGTGTCAGTATGCCTGCACACCTTCCTGTAATGGTAAGGGGGTGGATTCCTGAGAATCCCCCAAACCTTCACACTCATATGTAGTACTGAGTGGCACTCAGCCAGTGTTTCTCTTGGGTTTGGGCTAGAGATGAGCGCCTGAAATTTTTCGGGTTTTGTGTTTTGGTTTTGGGTTCGGTTCCGCGGCCGTGTTTTGGGTTCGAACGCGTTTTGGCAAAACCTCACCGAATTATTTTTGTCGGATTCGGGTGTGTTTTGGATTCGGGTGTTTTTTTCAAAAAACCCTAAAAAACAGCTTAAATCATAGAATTTGGGGGTAATTTTGATCCCAAAGTATTATTAACCTCAAAAAACATAATTTACACTCATTTTCAGCCTATTCTGAACACATCACACCTCACAATATTATTTTTAGTCCTAAAATTTGCACCGAGGTCGCTGTGTGAGTAAGATAAGCGACCCTAGTGGCCGACACAAACACCGGGCCCATCTAGGAGTGGCACTGCAGTGTCACGCAGGATGTCCCTTCCAAAAAACCCTACCCAAACAGCACATGACGCAAAGAAAAAAAGAGGCGCAATGAGGTAGCTGTGTGAGTAAGATTAGCGACCCTAGTGGCCGACACAAACACCGGGCCCATCTAGGAGTGGCACTGCAGTGTCACGCAGGATGGCCCTTCCAAAAAACCCTCCCCAAACAGCACATGACGCAAAGAAAAAAAGAGGCGCAATGAGGTAGCTGTGTGAGTAAGATTAGCGACCCTAGTGGCCGACACAAACACCGGGCCCATCTAGGAGTGGCACTGCAGTGTCACGCAGGATGGCCCTTCCAAAAAACCCTCCCCAAACAGCACATGACGCAAAGAAAAAAAGAGGCGCAATGAGGTAGCTGACTGTGTGAGTAAGATTAGCGACCCTAGTGGCCGACACAAACACCGGGCACATCTAGGAGTGGCACTGCAGTGTCACGCAGGATGTCCCTTCCAAAAAACCCTCCCCAAACAGCACATGACGCAAAGAAAAAAAGAGGCGCAATGAGGTAGCTGTGTGAGTAAGATTAGCGACCCTAGTGGCCGACACAAACACCGGGCCCATCTAGGAGTGGCACTGCAGTGTCACGCAGGATGTCCCTTCCAAAAAACCCTCCCCAATCAGCACATGATGCAAAGAAAAAGAAAAGAAAAAAGAGGTGCAAGATGGAATTATCCTTGGGCCCTCCCACCCACCCTTATGTTGTATAAACAAAACAGGACATGCACACTTTAACCAACCCATCATTTCAGTGACAGGGTCTGCCACACGACTGTGACTGATATGACGGGTTGGTTTGGACCCCCCCCAAAAAAGAAGCAATTAATCTCTCCTTGCACAAACTGGCTCTACAGAGGCAAGATGTCCACCTCATCTTCACCCTCCGATATATCACCGTGTACATCCCCCTCCTCACAGATTATCAATTCGTCCCCACTGGAATCCACCATCTCAGCTCCCTGTGTACTTTGTGGAGGCAATTGCTGCTGGTCAATGTCTCCGCGGAGGAATTGATTATAATTCATTTTAATGAACATCATCTTCTCCACATTTTCTGGATGTAACCTCGTACGCCGATTGCTGACAAGGTGAGCGGCGGCACTAAACACTCTTTCGGAGTACACACTTGTGGGAGGGCAACTTAGGTAGAATAAAGCCAGTTTGTGCAAGGGCCTCCAAATTGCCTCTTTTTCCTGCCAGTATAAGTACGGACTGTGTGACGTGCCTACTTGGATGCGGTCACTCATATAATCCTCCACCATTCTATCAATGTTGAGAGAATCATATGCAGTGACAGTAGACGACATGTCCGTAATCGTTGTCAGGTCCTTCAGTCCGGACCAGATGTCAGCATCAGCAGTCGCTCCAGACTGCCCTGCATCACCGCCAGCGGGTGGGCTCGGAATTCTGAGCCTTTTCCTCGCACCCCCAGTTGCGGGAGAATGTGAAGGAGGAGATGTTGACAGGTCGCGTTCCGCTTGACTTGACAATTTTGTCACCAGCAGGTCTTTCAACCCCAGCAGACCTGTGTCTGCCGGAAAGAGAGATCCAAGGTAGGCTTTAAATCTAGGATCGAGCACGGTGGCCAAAATGTAGTGCTCTGATTTCAACAGATTGACCACCCGTGAATCCTTGTTAAGCGAATTAAGGGCTGCATCCACAAGTCCCACATGCCTAGCGGAATCGCTCCGTGTTAGCTCCTTCTTCAATGCCTCCAGCTTCTTCTGCAAAAGCCTGATGAGGGGAATGACCTGACTCAGGCTGGCAGTGTCTGAACTGACTTCACGTGTGGCAAGTTCAAAGGGCATCAGAACCTTGCACAACGTTGAAATCATTCTCCACTGCACTTGAGACAGGTGCATTCCATCTCCTATATCGTGCTCAATTGTATAGGCTTGAATGGCCTTTTGCTGCTCCTCCAACCTCTGAAGCATATAGAGGGTTGAATTCCACCTCGTTACCACTTCTTGCTTCAGATGATGGCAGGGCAGGTTCAGTAGTTTTTGGTGGTGCTCCAGTCTTCTGTACGTGGTGCCTGTACGCCGAAAGTGTCCCGCAATTTTTCTGGCCACCGACAGCATCTCTTGCACGCCCCTGTCGTTTTTTAAAAAATTCTGCACCACCAAATTCAAGGTATGTGCAAAACATGGGACGTGCTGGAATTTGCCCATATTTAATGCACACACAATATTGCTGGCGTTGTCCGATGCCACAAATCCACAGGAGAGTCCAATTGGGGTAAGCCATTCCGCGATGATCTTCCTCAGTTGCCGTAAGAGGTTTTCAGCTGTGTGCGTATTCTGGAAAGCGGTGATACAAAGCGTAGCCTGCCTAGGAAAGAGTTGGCGTTTGCGAGATGCTGCTACTGGTGCCGCCGCTGCTGTTCTTGCGGCGGGAGTCCATACATCTACCCAGTGGGCTGTCACAGTCATATAGTCCTGACCCTGCCCTGCTCCACTTGTCCACATGTCCGTGGTTAAGTGGACATTGGGTACAACTGCATTTTTTAGGACACTGGTGAGTCTTTTTCTGACGTCCGTGTACATTCTCGGTATCGCCTGCCTAGAGAAGTGGAACCTAGATGGTATTTGGTAACGGGGGCACACTGCCTCAATAAATTGTCTAGTTCCCTGTGAACTAACGGCGGATACCGGACGCACGTCTAACACCAACATAGTTGTCAAGGACTCAGTTATCCGCTTTGCAGTAGGATGACTGCTGTGATATTTCATCTTCCTCGCAAAGGACTGTTGAACAGTCAATTGCTTACTGGAAGTAGTACAAGTGGGCTTACGACTTCCCCTCTGGGATGACCATCGACTCCCAGCGGCAACAACAGCAGCGCCAGCAGCAGTAGGCGTTACACGCAAGGATGCATCGGAGGAATCCCAGGCAGGAAAGGACTCGTCAGACTTGCCAGTGACATGGCCTGCAGGACTATTGGCATTCCTGGGGAAGGAGGAAATTGACACTGAGGGAGTTGGTGGGGTGGTTTGCGTGAGCTTGGTTACAAGAGGAAGGGATTTACTGGTCAGTGGACTGCTTCCGCTGTCACCCAAAGTTTTTGAACTTGTCACTGACTTATTATGAATGCGCTGCAGGTGACGTATAAGGGAGGATGTTCCGAGGTGGTTAACGTCCTTACCCCTACTTATTACAGCTTGACAAAGGGAACACACGGCTTGACACCTGTTGTCCGCATTTCTGGTGAAATACCTCCACACCGAAGAGCTGATTTTTTTGGTATTTTCACCTGGCATGTCAACGGCCATATTCCTCCCACGGACAACAGGTGTCTCCCCGGGTGCCTGACTTAAACAAACCACCTCACCATCAGAATCCTCCTGGTCAATTTCCTCCCCAGCGCCAGCAACACCCATATCCTCCTCATCCTGGTGTACTTCAACACTGACATCTTCAATCTGACTATCAGGAACTGGACTGCGGGTGCTCCTTCCAGCACTTGCAGGGGGCATGCAAATAGTGGAAGGCGCATGCTCTTCACGTCCAGTGTTGGGAAGGTCAGGCATCGCAAACGACACAATTGGACTCTCCTTGTGGATTTGGGATTTCAAAGAACGCACAGTTCTTTGCGGTGCTTTTGCCAGCTTGAGTCTTTTCAGTTTTCTAGCGAGAGGCTGAGTGCTTCCATCCTCATGTGAAGCTGAACCACTAGCCATGAACATAGGCCAGGGCCTCAGCCGTTCCTTGCCACTCCGTGTGGTAAATGGCATATTGGCAAGTTTACGCTTCTCCTCCGACAATTTTATTTTAGGTTTTGGAGTCCTTTTTTTTCTGATATTTGGTGTTTTGGATTTGACATGCTCTGTACTATGACATTGGGCATCGGCCTTGGCAGACGACGTTGCTGGCATTTCATCGTCTCGGCCATGACTAGTGGCAGCAGCTTCAGCACGAGGTGGAAGTGGATCTTGATCTTTCCCTAATTTTGGAACCTCAACTTTTTTGTTCTCCATATTTTATAGGCAGAACTAAAAGGCACCTCAGGTAAACAATGGAGATGGATGGATTGGATAGTTTACTAGTATACAATTATGGACGGACTGCCACGGTTAGGTGGTATAAAAAAACCACGGTTAGGTGGTATATATTATAATAATAATACAATTATGGATGGACGGACTGCCTGCCGACTGCCGACACAGAGGTAGCCACAGCCGTGAACTACCGCACTGTACACTGGTTGATAAAGAGATAGTAGTATACTCGTAACAACTAGTATGACACTATGACGACGGTATAAAGAATGGAAAAAAAACCACGGTTAGGTGGTATATATTATAATAATAATACAATTATGGATGGACGGACTGCCTGCCGACTGCCGACACAGAGGTAGCCACAGCCGTGAACTACCGCACTGTACACTGGTTGATAAAGAGATAGTAGTATACTCGTAACAACTAGTATGACACTATGACGACGGTATAAAGAATGGAAAAAAAACCACGGTTAGGTGGTATATATTATAATAATAATACAATTATGGATGGACGGACTGCCTGCCGACTGCCGACACAGAGGTAGCCACAGCCGTGAACTACCGCACTGTACACTGGTTGATAAAGAGATAGTAGTATACTCGTAACAACTAGTATGACACTATGACGACGGTATAAAGAATGGAAAAAAAACCACGGTTAGGTGGTATATATTATAATAATAATACAATTATGGATGGACGGACTGCCTGCCGACTGCCGACACAGAGGTAGCCACAGCCGTGAACTACCGCACTGTACACTGGTTGATAAAGAGATAGTAGTATACTCGTAACAACTAGTATGACACTATGACGACGGTATAAAGAATGGAAAAAAAACCACGGTTAGGTGGTATATATTATAATAATAATACAATTATGGATGGACGGACTGCCTGCCGACTGCCGACACAGAGGTAGCCACAGCCGTGAACTACCGCACTGTACACTGGTTGATAAAGAGATAGTAGTATACTCGTAACAACTAGTATGACACTATGACGACGGTATAAAGAATGGAAAAAAAACCACGGTTAGGTGGTATATATTATAATAATAATACAATTATGGATGGACGGACTGCCTGCCGACTGCCGACACAGAGGTAGCCACAGCCGTGAACTACCGCACTGTACACTGGTTGATAAAGAGATAGTAGTATACTCGTAACAACTAGTATGACACTATGACGACGGTATAAAGAATGGAAAAAAAACCACGGTTAGGTGGTATATATTATAATAATAATACAATTATGGATGGACGGACTGCCTGCTGACTGCCGACACAGAGGTAGCCACAGCCGTGAACTACCGCACTGTACACT
Source organism: Pseudophryne corroboree (assembly GCF_028390025.1). NCBI lineage: Eukaryota > Metazoa > Chordata > Amphibia > Anura > Myobatrachidae > Pseudophryne > Pseudophryne corroboree. Next base: position 676,023,322 of record NC_086445.1, on the reverse strand, counting down.
GGTTGATAAAGAGATAGTAGTATACTCGTAAACTAGTATGACACTATGACGACGGTATAAAGAATGGAAAAAAAACCACGGTTAGGTGGTATATATTATAATAATAATACAATTATGGATGGACGGACTGCCTGCCGACTGCCGACACAGAGGTAGCCACAGCCGTGAACTACCGCACTGTACACTGGTTGATAAAGATATAGTAGTATACTCGTAACAACTAGTATGACACTATGACGACGGTATAAAGAATGGAAAAAAAACCACGGTTAGGTGGTATATATTATAATAATAATACAATTATGGATGGACGGACTGCCTGCCGACTGCCGACACAGAGGTAGCCACAGCCGTGAACTACCGCACTGTACACTGGTTGATAAAGAGATAGTAGTATACTCGTAACAACTAGTATGACACTATGACGACGGTATAAAGAATGGAAAAAAAACCACGGTTAGGTGGTATATATTATAATAATAATACAATTATGGATGGACGGACTGCCTGCCGACTGCCGACACAGAGGTAGCCACAGCCGTGAACTACCGCACTGTACACTGGTTGATAAAGAGATAGTAGTATACTCGTAACAACTAGTATGACACTATGACGACGGTATAAAGAATGGAAAAAAAACCACGGTTAGGTGGTATATATTATAATAATAATACAATTATGGATGGACGGACTGCCTGCCGACTGCCGACACAGAGGTAGCCACAGCCGTGAACTACCGCACTGTACACTGGTTGATAAAGAGATAGTAGTATACTCGTAACAACTAGTATGACACTATGACGACGGTATAAAGAATGGAAAAAAAACCACGGTTAGGTGGTATATATTATAATAATAATACAATTATGGATGGACGGACTGCCTGCCGACTGCCGACACAGAGGTAGCCACAGCCGTGAACTACCGCACTGTACACTGGTTGATAAAGAGATAGTAGTATACTCGTAACAACTAGTATGACACTATGACGACGGTATAAAGAATGGAAAAAAAACCACGGTTAGGTGGTATATATTATAATAATAATACAATTATGGATGGACGGACTGCCTGCCGACTGCCGACACAGAGGTAGCCACAGCCGTGAACTACCGCACTGTACACTGGTTGATAAAGAGATAGTAGTATACTCGTAACAACTAGTATGACACTATGACGGTATAAAGAAAGAAAAAAAAATACCACGGTTAGGTGGTATATATTGTAATACAATTATGGATGGACGGACTGCCTGCCGAGTTCCGACTGCCGACACAGAGGTAGCCACAGCCGTGAACTACCGCACTGTACTGTGTCTGCTGCTAATATAGACTGGTTGATAAAGAGATAGTATACAATACATACAACAATGAATATACTACTATACTGGTGGTCAGGCACTGGTCACCACTAGTCACACTGGCAGTGGCACTCCTGCAGCAAAAGTGTGCACTGTTTAATTTTAAATTAATATAATATTATGTACTCCTGGGGGCTCCTGCTATAACAACCTGCAGTGCTCCCCAGTCTCCCCCACAATTATTATAAGCTTTGCCTTTTATACATTGATGTGCAGCACACTGGGCTGAGCTGAGTGCACACAGACTGAGTCACACTGTGTGACTGGCTGCTGCTGTGTATCGTTTTTTTTCAGGCAGAGAACGGATATAGCAGAGAACGGATATATATTAAAATAAATAAAAGTTAACTAACAACAACTGCACTGGTCACTGTGGTAAACTCTGTCTGACTCTGCACAATCTCTCTCTCTCTTCTAATCTAATTTCTAATGGAGAGGACGCCAGCCACGTCCTCTCCCTATCAATCTCAATGCACGTGTGAAAATGGCGGCGACGCGCGGCTCCTTATATAGAATCCGAGTCTCGCGATAGAATCCGAGCCTCGCGAGAATCCGACAGCGTCATGATGACGTTCGGGCGTGCTCGGGTTAACCGAGCAAGGCGGGAGGATCCGAGTCTGCTCGGACCCGTGAAAAAAACATGAAGTTCGTGCGGGTTCGGTTTCAGAGAAACCGAACCCGCTCATCTCTAGTTTGGGCATTGCAAGTATTATGGCCACTAGTATCTGGAACACACACAGTGACAAAAAAACCTCCATCGTTACAGTGCAGGAATTGGGAAGTGGGCAACCTGATGTAGGTGTGAATGCAGAAACCCACTCTAGGACAGAGAATTGTCAATATTTCCTTTGCTGGTCCTATCTCAATATATACAAGAAGAAAATCTGCAAAAGTAGGATATTGCAGGAAAGCATAATTGCTTATTTTTACTTAAGCCCAAAAAATAGCAACGTTTGGCTTACCATAATACCTGGAAGTAAATCTATTAAATGTACCTCCCTGACAAATGTAACATTTTCAGTCTGTATTCCTAATGTTAATGTTGTAGTGTACACTGACATATTTGCAGTGCATGCTTTAGTGGTGATCACATGATATTACCCGCAGTATCAGAAATCTCCTATGATTTCTTGGAATTGAGTTCTTATCTCAGTTCTATTGTCTGTAGGCTTTATGTAAGATATTTCTCCCACAGTTCCATTGAATCACCTTATCTTTACAATCCTATATTTCTCAGCTTGATAAATAGGCACAGTATATGAAAAATGAGGAAATGCACAGTACATAAAACAATCAAAGGTTCATAGTGTTCATAGTGTAATTTGGTTATTGTGATCATTACTTACAAATTTGCACTTGAACCCTATAGCATTTGTTGTCATATTACCTATTACTGACTGGTTTTCTGAGGTTTTGCATGCATTAACCAATTAGTTATGTTTAGAATAGAAGAAATATTACAGGTTTGTGTAATAAAATGCTGCGATGCGGGTAAGTATTCTGTGCTGTGTTAGTGAGATAGCTATTAGTTCTTGAATAGTCCGTTTTGCTTTTATATAACCTTAAGGACAACTTGTAACCCATACTTGCCTACTTTCGAAAAATCATTTCAGGGAGATTGTGAAAAAGTAACACCTATCAATGTGGACGTGTACTGCTACATCTGAGAGGCGTGTCATAAAAATAACACATGTAAATGAGCCCCAAAGTTAGTAAGGTCTACTTGTTGAAGAAAAGACTGATATTTTTCAGGATTTGTTTGTGTATTGTGTTTTACAAGATGTTCCATATACTGCAAGTGGCCACGAGAAATCTTATTTAAAATACATTTAGCCATAGGGATCATGCATGGGGCAGATGTAATAAACCTGGAAAAGTGATAAAGCAGTGATAAGTCGAAGGTGACAATGCACCAGCCAATCAATATGAATTTGAAAAATGACAGAAGTTGATTGGCTGGTGCGTTATCACCTTTCACTTATCACTGCTTTATCACTTCTCCAGGCTTAATACATCTGTCCCAATTGTGCTTTATAAACAATGCAGGGAAATGGCACTGATGATCCCATTTGAATGTATGTATCTCTGATTTCTCCCCCCCCCCCCCCCCCAAGAATGTAACAGCTGCATAATGGGGGTAAGGTGCAATCAGGGAGATTGCTGGACTATTCAGGGAGTCAGGGAGTTTGCTGCTAATTCAGGGAGTCTCCTGCAGAATGAGGAAGGGATGGGCATACTGTATGTTATAATTATGTTTTCTTTTTCTGTCCCTTTTTTGGAGCAGCAGGACTGATACATTTTCCAAGTTGACTGTAGATATTTCTCTACGTCAGGCCTGGCCAACCTGTGGCTCTCCAGCTGTTGTGAAACTACAAGTCCCAGCATGCACTGCCACAGTTTTGCTATTAGGGAATGCTAAAACTGTGGCAGGGCATGCTGGGATGTGTAGTTTTACAACAGCTGGAGTGCCACAGGTTGGCCAAGCCTGTTCCACGCTGTTCCATTTTGCTTTGGCAGTTTGCATGTATCATAGCAGTATTAGACCATACCTCCCAACTGTCCCGATTTTTGCGGGACAGACTAATTTTTTGGGTTTGTCCCGATATCACTCCCGCGGACTGCAGTATCCCACTGTGTGGGGGCAGTTGGGAGGATCCCTATCACTCGCTGCTCTGCTCAGTTCAAATCAGAACAGAGCAGCGGTGAATAGATGCTGTGCACATGCCCACAGCGTCTGTTCCAGTGAGCCAGAGGGACTGAGGGCATGGCCAGCAGCTAGCTGAGCGCTGACCGTGCCCCCACTGTGACGAAAATGGTAGGCGTGGCTTGCTTGCAATTGCATCATTCATGTGAAGCCACTCCCCCTTTTCAACAGACCACGCCACTTTTGGTACCACCCCGCTTCGCCATGAATGGAGTCCCGGGTTGAAGCATCAAATTGTTGGGAGGTCTGTTAGACTCATGTAATCAGTGTCAGTAATAATATAACAGCATACATGCTTTAGATGAGCACTTGTGGCACTATATTATATTAGCAAGTGCTGGGTACTTTATGAATATGCCTGAAACCAGCACACATATCATCAACATGGCAGCCCACAATGGGTAGGAATAGCATACCTCCCAACTGTCCCGATTTCAACGGGACAGTCCCGCTAATTGGACACTGTCCCGCTGTCCCTCCCGCAGGTCGCAGTGTCCCACGGGTGGGGGTGTGTGTGTGTGGGGGGGGGGGGGGGCAGTTGGGATATCCTGTGATCACCGCTGCTCTGCTTTGCAAAGCAGCCTGTGGTCTCGCTGAATAGATGCCATGCGCATGCACACGGCATCTATCAGCACAAGGAGGGGAGCCAGGGGCTGTCCAGCTGCTCATGGAGCGCTGGACGCGCCCACAAATGACGAAAAGAGGGGTCGCGGCAACAGACCATGCCCCCTTGCCGCGAGACTCCGTCCCTTTACTCAAGCTCCGCCCCCTTTTTTTTTAGCCGCGGTCGCATCTCCGGCGCGGCATGTCCTGATTCAAGAGGAACAGAAGTTGGGAGGTATGGTAATAGTTTTGCTCTCACCAGAGTAATAACTGAAGTTCGAAAGGTTTAAGATGACCAGGTTTAGATAGAGTTGATTTTTTTTATACGTGAAATTACATTTACAGAAATATTAATACAGTTTCTTTTTTATTCCTTCCCCCCTTAAATTATATTTACAATCATAATGCTTTGTCCTTAACAACCTTATCAGAAAGAGGAAGTCCAGCCATCAAACTGGCACTATGGCAATATCACCGTGGCAACTAAGTAGCTGGTCAATCCTGAGTCCTGTGAGACATGAGGAGATTGCAGTAATTTGAAGGTGTAAACAACGCATATACTGTAACAAACGTAAACAGCCGACTGTATTTATATAGTTCTCAGACACATTGTTAGCCGTCTTCTTGCCTGCTCCTAGGTTATATACACGTGTTTGTCTACATATATCCTATGTCTATACACATAATTGTGCATACTGCAGGTTTTGCAAGATTGCATTGCATGTTCATTCTGTTTATGTAATAGTTCAGAAATACAGAAAAACAATACAGAAATCAGTGTGTCAGTGTGTAGGTAAAGGCCATTGGATCTTACGGCAAAATCTTTATTTCTGCCTCAATGTCTTTTCCTTTGTTAATTTCTACCTATATATAGTTTGTTTTGCTTTTTCAAGGGCTCATCAGAACAGGGCAGGAGTTTCTGAAAAGCATCACTGAAAGAATAAAGAGGTATTAAAAATTAACAATATGCAAATAGGTTACTCCTATTTAGGATAATAGCCTACTCTGATTTAAGAGTACCTAAAAAGCGTCTGTAGGTAGAAATTTCCTCTTATCTTTTATAATTTTAAGTTGTCACAGTTTCTGCAGCGGCGGTTTAGGTGCTGGGACATTGGAGGCAAGGGGGCGGCTTGTCTCCCCACTCCCCCCCCCCCCCCCCAAAGATTTGAGATGCTTCAGTCAATGTACTGCAGGCATGTCCAAACTGCACCCTCCAGCTGTTGTGAAACTACATATCCCAGCATGCCCTGACACAGTTTTGCTGTCAGAGAATGCTAAAGCTGTGTCAGGGCATGCTGGGATGTGTAGTTTCTCAACAGCTGGAGGGCCACAGTTTGGACATGCCTGATTGTACTGGGTCACAGGGTGCAGAACAACCACCAGTTACAATTACCACAGGAGGTCTCAAGATTCCCTTTCCAGCTGCTTCACCTCCTCCCACTCCACAGCCCTTCTCCATCCACCTCCAGGATTCTCCTCACCCCTGCAATCAGCTCCAGCCCCTACAATGTGTGGCTTATTACTGCACCCTTCTCCAGTGGCAAATGCAGGTTTTCTAGAGGGGGTTACAAATGCATACCTCCCAACATGACCCTCTCCAGGAGGGACACAATGCTCTGCTTCTGGATTTCTCTAACGTCCTAAGTGGATGCTGGGGACTCCGTAAGGACCATGGGGAATAGCGGCTCCGCAGGAGACTGGGCACATCTAAAGAAAGCTTTAGGACTATCTGGTGTGCACTGGCTCCTCCCCCTATGACCCTCCTCCAAGCCTCAGTTAGATCTCTGTGCCCGAACGAGAAGGGTGCACACTAGGGGCTCTCCTGAGCTTCTTAGTGAAAGTTTTAGTTTAGGTTTTTTTATTTTCAGTGAGACCTGCTGGCAACAGGCTCACTGCATCGAGGGACTAAGGGGAGAAGAAGCGAACTCACCTGCGTGCAGAGTGGATTGGGCTTCTTAGGCTACTGGACATTAGCTCCAGAGGGACGATCACAGGCCCAGCTTGGATGGGTCCCAGAGCCGCGCCGCCGGCCCCCTTACAGAGCCAGAAGGCAGAAGAGGTCCGGAAAATCGGCGGCAGAAGACGTCCTGTCTTCAACAAGGTACCGCACAGCACTGCAGCTGTGCGCCATTGCTCTCAGCACACTTCACACTCCGGTCACTGAGGGTGCAGGGCGCTGGGGGGGGGGCGCCCTGAGACGCAATAAAAACACCTTGGATGGCAAAAAATGCATCACATATAGCTCCTGGGCTATATGGATGCATTTAACCCCTGCCAGAATCCATAAAAAAGCAGGAGAAAAGTCCGCGAAAAAGGGGCGGAGCCTATCTCCTCAGCACACTGGCGCCATTTTCCCTCACAGCTCCGTTGGAGGGAAGCTCCCTGGCTCTCCCCTGCAGTCACTACACTACAGAAAGGGTTAAAAATAGAGAGGGGGGCACTAATTAGGCACAGTATTAACTATACAGCAGCTATAAGGGGAAAAACACTTATATAAGGTTATCCCTGTATATATATAGCGCTCTGGTGTGTGCTGGCAAACTCTCCCTCTGTCTCCCCAAAGGGCTAGTGGGGTCCTGTCCTCTATCAGAGCATTCCCTGTGTGTGTGTGCTGTATGTCGGTACTTTTGTGTCGACCAGTATGAGGAGAAAAATGATGTGGAGACGGAGCAGATTGCCTGTAATAGTGATGTCACCCCCTAGGGGGTCGACACCTGAGTGGATGAACTGTTGGAAGGAATTACGTGACAGTGTCAGCTCTGTATAAAAGACAGTGGTTGACATGAGACAGCCGGCTACTCAGCTTGTGCCTGTCCAGACGTCTCATAGGCCGTCAGGGGCTCTAAAGCGCCCGTTACCTCAGATGGCAGATATAGACGCCGACACGGATACTGACTCCAGTGTCGACGGTGAAGAGACAAATGTGACTTCCAGTAGGGCCACACGTTACATGATTGAGGCAATGAAAAATGTTTTACACATTTCTGATAATACGAGTACCACCAAAAAGGGGTATTATGTTCGGTGAGGAAAAACTACCTGTAGTTTTCCTGAATCTGAGAAATTAAATGAGGTGTGTGATGATGCGTGGGTTTCCCCCCATAACAACTGATTTCTATAATGTTATTGGCATTATATCCTTTCCCGCCAGAGGTTAGGGTGCGTTGGGAAACACCCCCTAGGGTGGATAAAGCGCTCACATGCTTGTAAGGGCTCTACCCTCTCCTGAGATGGCCGCCCTTAAGGATCCTGCTGATAGAAAGCAGGAGGGTATCCTAAAATGTATTTACACACATACTGGTGTTATACTGCGACCAGCAATCGCCTCAGCCGGGATGTGCAGTGCTGGGTTGGCGTGGTCGGATTCCCTGACTGAAAATATTGATACCCTAGATAGGGACAGTATATTTTTGCCTATAGAGCATTTAAAAGATGCATTTCTATACATGCGTGAAGCACAGCGGAATATTTGCCGACTGGCATCAAGTCTAAGTGCGTTGTCCATTTCTACCAGTAGAGGGTTATGGACACGTCAGTGGTCAGGTGATGCGTATTCCAAACGGCATTTGGAAGTATTGCCTTATTAAGGGGAGGAGTTATTTGGGGTCGCTCTTTCAGACCTGGTGGCCACGGCAACAGCTGGGTAATCCACGTTTGTACCCCAGGTCGCCTCTCAACATGAGAAGACGCCGTATTATCAGGCGCAGTCTTTTCATGGACAAGCGGGCAAATGGTTCCTCATTTCTGCCCCGTGACAGAGGGAGAGGAAAAAGGCTGCAGAAATCAGCCAGTTCCCAGGAACAGAAACCCTCTCCCGCCTCTGCCAAGCCCTCAGTATACGCTGGGGCTTTACAAGCAGAATCAGGCACGGTGGGGGGCCCGTCTCAATGAATTTCAGCGCGCAGTGGGCTCACTCGCAAGTAGACCCCTGGATCCTTCAGGTGATATCTCAGGGGTACAAATTAGAATTCGAGACGTCTCCCCCTCGCCGTTTCCTAAAGTCGGCTTTACCGATGTCTCCTTCTGACAGGGAGACAGTTTTGGAAGCCATTCACAAGCTGTATTCCCAGCAGGTGATAATCAAGATACCCCTCCTGCAACAGGGAACGGGGTATTATTCCACACTGTTGTGGTACCGAAGCCGGACGGCTCGGTGAGACCGATTCTAAATCTAAAATCTTTGAACACTTACATACAGAGGTTCAAATTCAAGATTGAGTCACTCAGAGCAGTGATTGCGAACCTGGAAGAAGGGGACTACATGATGTCTCGGGACATCAGGGATGCTTACCTTCATGTCAAAATTTACCCTTCTCACCAAGGGTACCTCAGGTTTATGGTACAGAACTGTCACTATCAGTTCAGACGCTGCCGTATGGATGGTCCACGGCACCCCGGGTCTTTACCAAGGTAATGGCCGAAATAATGATATTCCTTCGAAGGAAGGGAATTTTAGTTATCCCTTACTTGGACAATTCCCTGATAAGGGTAAGATCCAGGGAACAGTTGGAGGTCGGTGTAGCACTATCTCAGGTAGTGTTGCGGCAGCACGATTGGATTCTCAATATTCCAAAATCGCAGCTGGTTCCGACGACTTATCTTCTGTTCCTAGGGATGATCCTGGACACAGTCCAGAAAAAGGTGTTTCTCCCGGAGGAGAAAGCCAGGGAGTTATCCGAGCTAGTCAGGAACCTCCTAAAACCGAGCCAAGTCTCAGTGCATCAATGCACAAGGGTTCTGGGTAAAATGGTGGCTTCCTACGAAGCAATCCCATTCGGCAGATTCCACGCAAGAACTTTCCAGTGGGACCTGCTGGACAAATGGTCCGGGTAGCATCTTCAGATGCATCAGCGGATAACCCTGTCACCAAGGACAAGGGTGTCCCTCCTGTGGTGGTTGCAGAGTGCTCATCTTCTAGAGGGCCGCAGATTCGGCATTCAGGACTGGGTCCTGGTGACCACGGATGCCAGCCTGCGAGGCTGGGGAGCAGTCACACAGGGAAGGAATATCCAGTGCTTATGGTCAAGCCTGGAGACATCACTTCACAAAAATATCCTGAAGCTAAGGGACATTTACAATGCTCTAAGCTTAGCAAGACCTCTGCTTCAAGGTCAGCCGGTGTTGATCCAGTCGGACAACATCACGGCAGTCACCCACGTAAACAGACAGGGTGGCACAAGAAGCAGGAGGGCAATGGCAGAAGCTGCAAGGATTCTTCGCTGGGCGGAAAATCATGTGATAGCACTGTCAGCAGTATTCATTCCGGGAGTGGACAACTGGGAAGCAGACTTCCTCAGCACGACCTCCACCCGGGAGAGTGGGGACTTCACCCAGAAGTCTTCCACTTGTTTATAAACCGTTGGGAAAAACTCGACAGGTATTGCGCCAGGTCAAGGGACCCTCAGGCAATAGCTGTAGACGCTCTGGTAACACCGTGGGTGTACCAGTCAGTGTATGTGTTCCCTCCTCTGCCTCTCATACCCAAGGTACTGAGATTGATAAGATGGAGAGGAGTAAGCACTATATTCGTGGCTCCGGATTGGCCAAGAAGGACTTGGTAACCGGAACTTCAAGAGATGCTCACGGAGGATCCGTGGCCTCTACCTCTAAGAAGGGACCTGCTCCAGCAAGGACCCTGTCTGTTCCAAGACTTACCGCGGCTGCGTTTGACGGCATGGCGGTTGAACGCCGGATCCTGAAGGAAAAACGGCATTCCGGATGAAGTCATCCCTATCCTGATCAAAGCCAGGAAGGATGTAACCGAAAAACATTATCACCGCATTTGGCGAAAATATGTTGCGTGGTGCGAGGTCAGTAGGCCCGACGGAGGAAATTCAACTGGGTCGATTCCTACATTTCCTGCAAACAGGAGTGTCTATGGGCCTGAAATTGGGTCCATTAAGGTTCAAATTTCGGCCCTGTCAATTTTCTTCCAAAAAGAACTAGCTTCAGTCCCTGAAGTTCAGACGTTTGTAAAAGGGGTACTGCATATACAGCCTCCTTTTGTGCCTCCAGTGGCACTTTGGGATCTCACTGTAGTTTTGGGTTCCAAAAGTCACATTGGTTTGAACCACTTAAATCTGTGGAGTTAAAATATCTCACATGGAAAGTGGTCATGCTGTTGGCCCTGGCCTGGGCAGGGCGCGTGTCAGTATTGGCGGCTTTATCCTGAAAAAGCCCTTATCTGATTTTCCATTCGGACAGGGCGGAATTGAGGACTCGTCCTCATTTTCTCCCTAAGGTGTTTTCAGCGTTTCACCTGAACCAACCTATTTGTGGTGCCTGCGGCTACTAGGGACTTGGAGGACTCCAAGTTGCTAGACATTGTCAGGGCCCTGAAAATATATGTTTCCAGGACGGCTGGAGTCAGGAAATCTGACTCGCTGTTTATCCTGTATGCACCCAACAAGCTGGGTGCTCCTGCTTCTAAGCAGACTATTGCTCGTTGGATTTGTAGTACAATTCAGCTTGCACATTCTGTGGCAGGCCTGCCACAGCCAAAAATCTGTAAATGCCCACTCCACAAGGAAGGTGGGCTCATCTTGGGCGGCTGCCCGAGGGGTCTCGGCTTTACAACTTTGCCGAGCAGCTACTTGGTCAGGAGCAAATACGTTTGTAAAATTCTACAAAATTGATATCCTGGCTTAGGAGGACCTGGAGTTCTCTCATTTGGTGCTGCAAAGTCATCCGCACTCTCCCGCCCGTTTGGGAGCTTTGGTATAATCCCCATGGTCCTTACGGAGTCCCCAGCATCCACTTAGGACGTTAGAGAAAATAAGAATTTACTTACCGATAATTCTATTTCTCATAGTCCGTAGTGGATGCTGGGCGCCCATCCCAAGTGCGGATTGTCTGCAATACTGGTACATAGTTATTGTTACCAAAAAATCGGGTTATTGCTGTAGTGAGCCATCTTTTCTAGAGGCTCCTCTGTTATCATGCTGTTAACTGGGTTCAGATCACAAGTTGTACTGTGTGATTGGTGTGGCTGGTATGAGTCTTACCCGGGATTCAAAATCCTTCCTTATTGTGTACGCTCGTCCGGGCACAGTATCCTAACTGAGGCTTGGAGGAGGGTCATAGGGGGAGGAGCCAGTGCACACCAGATAGTCCTAAAGCTTTCTTTAGATGTGCCCAGTCTCCTGCGGAGCCGCTATTCCCCATGGTCCTTACGGAGTCCCCAGCATCCACTACGGACTATGAGAAATAGAATTATCGGTAAGTAAATTCTTATTTTTTCTCTTAATTTATGATTGCCGGCACCTGTGTTGTACAGGTTAATAGATAAGAAAGGTGTTTCAGCTGATAATGTCGATTATCTTTACAGGAATGAAAACTATACCTTAAACACACCATAAACCTTTAGCCGCTGTGGCCGCTATACTTAATTCACACTACGCACCTTTTACGCTATTAGCGTAAAAGGGTTCCGTAGTGTACGGACTTTGCGTACACACGCCGCGCTGACTGTACAAAGTACTCGCAGCGCATACACACCCAGAGATACACTTAAAACCTTCTACAGCAATGCAATGCAATAATAATAATAATACACTTTAAACCTTAGCAGGGCAATGAGTACACGACACCAATTGTGATTAACCGCTGGGTTCCGACACCACAGTGGATTATTTCTGAAAGGGGGTTTACAATACAAATTATACACTACAATACAAGACAATATATATAACAGAATAATGGCTACAGTCAATGTACATACGTGAGAATATTCACGTGCGCTTCCTGGTCCAGTCCTCTGTAATCAAATAGATAACGTTGTGAGTCTTGTGGCTGGCCGGCCTGCAGCAGGCTTTATTTATACAAGTCTTCCAAAAGCAATACAATGGATACTGTAATCCCTTTGTCCATTGGACACAGGGATGCACTTTTACAGTACAGGAGAGGTCATAGGTTGATTTGAAAAGGTAGGCCAGTACTACCATACTGTTACGATCCTGATGCTCAGGACAGGGGAGATCTTATGTAGTGAGTCCTGAGCACCAAGACGGAATGCTGGGATTGGGAAATGGGAAGGAAATAGCCCCTTGCACCCTACCTCCGTTGTCTTACCCGTGTTATCAATTCACGCCTGAACGACTATGGTTTCTTGGGCCCATGGCAGCCGCGTTTGAAGGGCGGATTAGGTCTGCCCAACTCCAATGCCCCCTCAGGTCTTAAAGAGAGACAAGGCGTGAACTGAGACAGGGTAATAACAAGGGGACCTCTAACTGAAACAACCACGCTAGGGGCTATAAACTACCTAAAAACTAAACGTATGTGCGGCACGCCGCCAAAGGAAAAAGAACTACAAAGAAACCACTGTCCACTCCCCTACACGGCACCACCGAGTTCCGGGGAGAACAGTGAAAGCGGAAACTTCCGCAAATGCACCAATTCACAGTTAAGTAAACACTAAGCGGCATAGGCCGCAACACGCGGCAGAAGCCGCTACTCACGAAACCGGGCGAGAACCCCAGATGACAAACAGGTTCACAAGGACTAGAAGGATTCCCAGGACCGGCTTCGGACCTCCAAAGTACCAAAGGGCAGGGAGCAAGAACCACCAAACACGGCTGACAGGAACAGAGTTCTGCAAGGCAGGAACAGCATACAAGAAGCTATCACCGGCGGGGCTGCAGTGTGCTGGCTCACATAAAAAGGCCCTGCTGGCCAATAACAGGAGGGCCAGCAGGACCAGCCCCCAGACCCTAATTACTAGTTGCCGTGCAGCTGCCCTGCTGCAAGAGCAACCTAATTAACTATTCTTAGCAACGGGGAACGCGGTCCACCTGTGGCGTCCCCGTTGCTATGCACCCATCGGCCCTGCACGCACGGCGTCCTGCGTTGCCAGGGACCCGGCGGCTATCGTGCGCACGGCGTCCTGGCGTTGCTAGGCGCCGTGCGGGGGACAGGGAAGGAGAGAGACGCGGCGGCCGTGACCGCTGCTCAGTCAGGGCACGGCCAAAGACCGCCGCGCCTAACACATACACTGACGATAGCGAAGGCAATGTACCCAACTTAGGGCCCTATGTGACCTATATTTACTGGAAGTTTTTAGGAATAACTTACCCTTTCCAGTAAAGTATCGGCCATTGGAGATTTTCCTGAGAGAGACCAGCGAAAACTCCCTATGCACTTTATTATACACAAATCACGCTTGCGTATGTACTATACAGCGCTGATGATACCGCGATTTTACGCAAAAGCTCGTAAAAAGGGTATCACGTTGCGCTATATATCGCACCCACAAAGGTGTGGTCCAATCGCACAGCGTATAGGTACTTGTTACTTATCTGCCGTACGACCACTGGAATCGATTTTCAGGCTGCGAAACCTCAGCCGGAGCGTATAAAAAAAAACTATATGGGTCACAACACTTCACAATTCCCTACCATGCTCCTGTGTAAGTCTCCTCACGACTTACGTATTAAACCTTATATTAACGTGAGTCAGCCGCCTCACGCCACCAAGTCTCCACTCACTTGATGTACCACACACCGAGATTCCAAATTCCGTGGTTCAAATTTCCACTCGCTCCTGCGTTCGTTGACTCAATTACACTTTGGTTTTTCTGTACAGAAAATTATCTTTCATTCAGACAAGCAGCTTTACTCCCAGAGGCAATACAGTAAATAAGGGTTTTATACTAAACTTTGGAAGCTGGGCAATCTTGTGTTATTGTAGCGTGGCTACTGTCTCACCTTTAAACTAAACGAACTATTGTGTAATTTGTACTTAGCGACCGTATTCTTACGTAATTTGTGTAAACACGCGACCGTGCTTACGCCGCGTTTGCAGTTCCGTACCCTGTCCGAGACACGTGTACAAAACCGTACGTCCGCAATAGCACAAATCATACAATTTCTATAAATGTGAGCAATATTAACTATAATTGCTCACTTAACACGCCACACAGTTTCTTTTCTGTAAAAACCTTTATAACTAGGCCAGACTGCGTTTGTGTTTTACACTTACTTCCTTAATATTTATATTATGAATCTAGTAATCTGAGTGTTATGGCAACAATGTGGGAGAGTATGCACAGAGTATGGGTGTACGCTTTTGTTGTGTATGCATTTGGCGCCAAAAATAAATTCACAGATTTTAAATAGCTTTGTTCCTGCTTACCTTACGAGTTCTTACCAGCATCCCTACAAACCATACAGAGCAGACACCATCTAATCAGCAATTAAGTAGGGTTTTCAGTGTATCCACTGACCAAGAAAAGGATACGTAGGATCCCCGTCCACCCTTATGCTGATAGATTATGTCTGCTTGTGACCTGTTAAGCAGTAAAAATGTGGAAAATCGGACGATGCCCCCAATTGATAATGTCGATTATCTTTACAGGAATGAAAACTATACCTTAAACACACCTTAAACCTTTAGCCGCTGTGGCCGCTATACTTAATTCACACTACGCACCTTTTACGCTTCCGTAGTGTACGGACTTTGCGTACACACGCCGCGCTGACGGTACAAAGTACTCGCAGCGCATACACACCCAGAGATACACTTAAAACCTTCTACAGCAATGCAATGCAATAATAATAATAATAATAATACACTTTAAACCTTAGCAGGGCAATGAGTACACAACACCAATTGTGATTAACCGCTGGGTTCCGACACCACAGTGGATTATTTCTGAAAGGGGGTTTACAATACAAATTATACACTACAATACAAGACAATATATATAACAGAATAATGGCTGCTGTCAATGTACATACGTGAGAATATTCGCGTGCGCTTCCTGGTCCAGTCCTCCGTAATCAAATAGATAACGTTGTGAGTCTTGTGGCTGGCCGGCCTGCAGCAGGCTTTATTTATACAAGTCTTCCAAAAGCAATACAATGGATACTGTAATCCCTTTGTCCATTGGACACAGGGATGCACTTTTACAGTACAGGAGAGGTCATAGGTTGATTTGAAAAGGTAGGCGATGTATTTCTCAACTGCTCTTGTGGGTGGTCTCCTCTGGATTCCCGCCGCATACATAATATACAGTAAATACAGTTTATCTCTATATTCTGCTTCTGCACATAACTAACAGGAACATGCGATCTTCCGCAGACCAACACCGGAATGTTACCCTTAAAATACCCCACAGCTGGATACCAAATACCACCTTATAACCTTAGTCTGTCCCCTCTTATCCTGTAAAGGTGAATCCCTTTGTTCTGCAACCATTTAAACAGCTATAACTTTCTGATGTGGTGCAAGGAGACTATGTGTACATTGTGCACTATTTGTATTAAATATGTAATGTGTTCTGATGGCCCTCCATGCGTACACAAACTCTGCTGTAAATACCCATACCACGCGCCAATGTGCAGGACCGCGGGAGCGACCATACGCAAAGTGCATACATGTGCACGCACTGCAGAACAAGTGAACACGCAGTGGGCATGTGTGTGCAGTTTATACGTGCTGTGTGTTCTGCAATATTTTTCGACTTTGCCAGTCCACCCTTTGGCAGTCACCAATAACTGCTACTATCTAATCACTAAACATAAAAATATCAATATAATATCTACAGACGATTGGATGGTCGGAGGAGAGTTGTAGGCGGGAAATGTAGGACCTTGTGGGATAGTAAAAAGCATGTATGTATGACTCCATGTCTGAGGGGCATGTATCATTGTGCCGTATATGTTTTAGATAAGCTTCGAGGTATTGCGAAGTATACATTAAATCCTTCTTATCCCGTATTAAGGGTCTGTAAGTGGGCTGACAAACACTACCGAGCTCTTTTTGGCTTCTTGTTCCAACAAATGGGGTGCACATTTAGTTGATGATACATGGAGGGGGAACATATGTGAGTGCTAGTATATGTGGATATCACCTGTCGACTATGTGGGCCATTAACTGAAGGTTGTAGAGATGAAGATAAGACACATATCTAAAATACATTCACATAACATTTACATAAACATTCTTGGGTAGGGCTGATGTCTTTTCCGGATGGGTGTATCTGGGCAGAAGGGGAGACAAAGGAAAAACGGGTGAAAGAAACAGGCCATGGAATTCATTTGCAATCCTTATCATAACAATGTCTCTATGGATGGGTCGTAAATGAAATCTGCTGCTATAACAATGCCCTCGCTCTTTAGACTCATCAAATTTGTGCCGTGCTTGCGCCGCGTCAGAATTCGAACACACCTAAATATCAAGCCAATAATTATGATGACTCCCAGGATACAAAGGAGAAACTTTCCTACACTCATAATAACATTTTGAGCCCACTCTCCTAATCCTGAGAACCAATTTTGTGGGTTCAACCATGACACCCAGCCGGTCAGCTCATTACCCACAGCGGTTAGGGTAAGGTTGTGTCTCCTCCGGAACTCCCACTTCCACTGCAAGATATCGTCCATCTTTTAATCGATGATCTCCGTGGGGTCGTCAGTGCTGTTTGTAATCTACGTACAGCACTTCACACCATACTGAGTTGCCAAGGTGACACAGTACCCACCCGTCACGGCTGTGATATAATTAAGGACCATCCTGTGCTGGATCAGTTCCGTCTTGTAAGCTTGTAACTCCCTTCCCGTATACCTGAAGGTGTCGTCATACATCTCAGTGATATTATCTATCAAGTTCGCTAGCGCATGGATATACCTATAATTTATAATTCCTCTGGCAGTACGGGTGATGTCTAATGCGAGAAGGAATTGAATCCCGGTGGATTCGTGGATCAAATCAGAGGCTACGTGCTCTGTCCTCTCTATGAGGTGTCTCTTGACGATGTGTTCATAGTGAGTATGAGTATAAGGAGCCTGAGCACTGCGGTGAACATCTTTCATCTTATCATGGGTTATGGTCATGACCTCTGGCAACACTCTTCCAACATAACACAATCCCTCTGAGCTCGGGGCAAGCCACTTATATGCCTTCCTCCCACATATGAAATAGGCATCATCGGGGAGAACATAGGGGACAGAATATGACATTACCATATTACAAACTTTCCAAGTGAAAAACCCAATCCCTAGTTCTCCCATCTGCTCAGTACAGGTATCAGGCTGGATGATATGAGCACAGTACCCTGGTGATACTTCTCCAACCCACATGGTCTTGCTTCCTCGAGTATACCTATACCGAAAATACCTTCCACTGTTGGCTATTTGGCGTACAAGTTCAGAGTCTATGGGTATCCTATCAGCTCTGTGCGAAAAGGCCATTGTCTGGTTATTCCACGTCACTTCCCAATTTCCCGGTTTTCGGTAATTGGAAATATTGAAACATAATAAGGATCTATCTACATGATACTGGTGGAGCTTCAAACTAGGGGGCCTAGAAATATTGAATTTCTTGTCCACCGGTCTCCCACCCCATAATTCGAGTACCTCATCTATTGCTAAAGGGTACGGTACTAATCCTGACTTGCTCTGACCTTGAGGTACTTGTGAGCACACCCAGCATTCTGTCTGGTTTAAGACCTTACCCACTAGTGAGTGGTAATCACTCAATGGATGACGGTCCATGTCGATATTAAGGCTGGACTGACATCTCTGGATGCACCCATCCTCGACTATGTTCTCACAATTCCTACAAATGCAATTTTCCTCAGCCAATAACCCTTCACAGTGCCTCCGAGCTCCCTGACTACCAGATCGCTTTCTGATACTCGCCTTTGCTCGAGTGATGTGTTGCTCTTGAGATTCTACAAATCCATCCTCGCCATCAGAACCCACTCCAGATCCCTTCTCGACCCCTGTGGGACCCTCACCGAAACAGACTGTCCTGGTCAACATCAGGATTAACAGGAGAACCCGGAACGCAGTCTCTTGGGGTAAGTCCATCTTGTTAAGGGAAGAGAAGGGAAACAAGAAGGGGAAGAAAGAGAAGGAGAGAAGGAGGGTAGTGGGAGATGGAGAAAATAAAAAAATAAAAACTGGGGCGACAACCGCCTCTGGTCTTGTTGTTCTCTGCGCTCAGGTGCCGTCTCAACAGTCCTGCCTCTCAGCTTTCCCGGAACAGACACTCCAGTGATACGATGTTCTCTCCGGGTCAGCGACCTTTCTGTAGGGAACATAAATCTTGCATTTCAATGTGTTTAACTGTTGTGTATTATCAGTTGTGTGAAGTAAACCATCTGTGGAAAGTGAAAAGAGAGGGGAAATAATAAAAAGAAAATTTGTCTGATTTGCGTTCACCATCAGGCTGTCACACCATCATATGTATCGGTATCTATGCACAGTCTCCCTTCACCAGTATTCCCATTCTCCACCCTTTGTGCATGACCAGGCACACTGATACTGGTGTCCTTATGCTAGTGAGATATACTGGATTTAGGCAGAGCTCTGGCAGACCGAGTAGGCATGTGGCGTTTGAACTATAATCCTGTCAGTGAATGTAAGAAATGAAGAGGAAACTTTGAAGACAAATCACAGAGTTTAGTAACAGGTAAGTTTGTAAAGGCAAAGAAGATTTTACAAAGTTTGACATCAGGATTGGGCACTACGGGGGAATGATTCCCTAATCGGTCTGTTCCCCTTAAAAAAATTTCTATGTGTGTTATATCTCTACTGGGACTATCCCAGCCATCAATCCAGTGTCTTGTCCATTCTAAGTTCATAGGGAACCCGGTATCTTTGAGATAATTTCCTCTACCTGTGATGGACATGCATCTAAAACAGTGAAATGCAACGTTAGTCTTCGTGAGTATCTAACATATTTTGTGCTTCCTGGGTGGGAGCACTCTATATGTATACCATCTCTAACAAAACTCCTGTTAAGTTGCTTAGAGGTCACTTCTGCTAGAGAGAGAGAAGCAGAAGTTTAGAGGCCTCCTCCTAGCCCCAGTAAGTTCTGTCAAAAGGGTAAAGTTGCATTTATTCTGTTCTTCCCATTAACCGAATCTGTGTTTTTCTATACTGTATCGTGTTTCCTTACTATATGTCCCTTGATCCCGTCTATGTGTTTAATAACGTGGCTTGTTTTCTCTGTCTAGGGGTCTATATTGGCTATGTGTTCTACTATACCTACAATCTCTGGCAAAATGCCCTTCCTTCCTACAAATGTAGCATGTTCTCTGTCTTTTCCAAACAGCAGGGGTCTGGGGTTTAGGCTGATGAGACTTTGGTGTAAGAGCCTGCATACTTTCAATCCTCAGCCTCTCCTCCTGTTGTTTTCTACGCCTAACAATATTCTTGTGGTGTACAATTGCGCACTCTCTAAGGCAAGCTACTGTGACTCCTCTCCAATTAGGCAAAGATTTTGTACTCTGTCCCTTACTGTCTTATCGAGTCTGTCCATTAGCACAGAGACAGCCACCTCCTTGTAATTCGTATCGTTCCCTGTATCCGATACCCCCATGTATCTATCCATTATTTGCAGGGCCCGATGGAAATATTCAGATGTCATTTCATTTTCCCTCAGCTTTATGGCGAAAATTCTTCTCCACTTAACAGTTGTGGGGAAATACAACTCTAGTTGCCTGTTTATTTGCTCTAAGTTCTCCTGATTGTGTTTGTCAGTCATAAGACTATCCGACTCTAATCTACAATCAGTGATAAATTTTTGGGTGTCAATATTAGGGGGTAGGCACGCTTTCAAAAGTATCCGCCAGTGTTTGTTTGTTGGTTCATACGCATTACCCAGATCTCTGATAAATTTCTGACATCTAGCTAAATCCTTCCGAGGGTCGGGGAATTCTGAAATGATTGATCGCAGCTCATCTCTGGGCCATGGGCAATACATTGCATTATTCCTGGTGAGGACTACTCCCTGACTATCGGTTCCCCCATTGGGAGTTACTGTTCCCAAGACAGGGTGTAATTCTACCATTCCGTTACTGATTTGTTTACTGTGAGGTGTTGTTGTCTCTGTGCAATGAGCCGTCTCACACTTACCGGTAGCTGTGACCTCACCAGTTCTTTCATTGGGGAATATTGTTACTGCACTACCTGGTTGGACAGACCCCACCTGATTGTCCTGCAAAGTGACTGCTTGGAGGAGAGCTGCGATTTGGCTGGATCCTTCATCTTCCTGTGACCTATAACCTGGAAAAGACTTCAAAACAGGATACATCTTGCAAAAATTAGGGTTAATACATTGTTTTTGCATACTACTATCGTTTACGGATATATAATTGACTGTAGCCATCTCTTCCCCTTCGACCTGTGTTGACACTGGTGTGTTTGTGTTCTCATTCCCGCTGGGTTTTGAACCTGTTTTGCAAATTTGTTCTCTTTGCATATCCCCCTCCTGTTGCCATAATTTTAAACAATCATTATGTCTAATCCTTTGTTTTCTGGATTTTTGAAGACATATTTTACTGCTTACATTATGCAGTACCTCTGGTTCAAAGCTGCCCACCTTAGGGAATGGTTCCCTATCTTTGTCAGTCACACGTTCCCATTCAGACAAAAAAGTCTTCAATACTTTTTCCTTTAAACTCCGCTGACCCCATGGGCCGCGGCTCTACAACCTGAACCCTGGTTAAACGTCCCTTACTTGAGCAACTGGTTCCCATAATTGTGGACCTTTTCCCACAAACACCAAAATACTCAATATAAGGTAACGGTGAAAGTTCTCCGAGCGCTCTTCACCCGCTCACCGCCCACATTGGCCAGTACTACCATACACTGTCGATAGCGAAGGCAATGTACCCAACTTAGGGCCCTATGTAACCTATATTTACTGGAAGTTTTTAGGAATAACTTACCCTTTCCAGTAAAGTATCGGCCGTTGGAGAATTTCCTGAGAGAGACCAGCGAAAACTCCCTATGCACTTTATTATACACAAATCACGCTTGTGTATGTTCTATACAGCGCTGATGATACCGCAATTTTACACAAAAGCTCGTAAAAAGGATATCACGTTGCGCTATATATCGCACCCACAAACGCGCGGTCCAATCGCACAGCGTATAGGTACTTGTTACTTATCTGCCGTACGACCACTGGAATCGATTTTCAGGCTGCGAAACCTCAGCCGGAGCGTATAAAAAAAAACTATATGGTCACAACACTTCACAATTCCCTACCACGCTCCTGTGTAAGTCTCCTCACGACTTACGTATTAAACCTTATATTAACGTGAGTCAGCTGCCTCACGCCACCAAGTCTCCACTCACTTGATGTACCACACACCGAGATTCCAAATTCCGTGGTTCAAATTTCCACTCGCTCCTGCGTTCGTTCACTCAATTACACTTTGGTTTTTCTGTACAGAAAATTATCTTTCATTCAGACAAGCAGATTTAATCCCAGAGGCAATACAGTAAATAAGGGTTTTATACTAAACTTTGGAAGCTGGGCAATCTTGTGTTATTGTAGCGTGGCTACTGTCTCACCTTTAAACTAAACGAACTATTGTGTAATTTGTACTTAGCGACCGTATTCTTACGTAATTTGCGTAAACACGCGACTGTGCTTACGCCGCGTGTGCAGTTCCGTACCCTGTCCGAGACACGTGTACAAAACCGTACGTCCGCAATAGCACAAATCATACAATTTCTATAAATGTGAGCAATATTAACTATAATTGCTCACTTAACATGCCACACAGTTTCTTTTCTGTAAAAACCTTTATAACTAGGCCAGACTGCGTTTGTGTTTTACACTTACTTCCTTAATATTTATATTATGAATCTAGTAATCTGAGTGTT
Organism: Pseudophryne corroboree; assembly: GCF_028390025.1. Lineage (NCBI taxonomy): Eukaryota > Metazoa > Chordata > Amphibia > Anura > Myobatrachidae > Pseudophryne > Pseudophryne corroboree. The sequence continues at coordinate 676,001,034 of NC_086445.1, read as the reverse complement.
ATGGCAACAATGTGGGAGAGTATGCACAGAGTATGGGTGTACGCTTTTGTTGTGTATGCATTTGGCGCCTAAAATAAATTCACAGATTTTATATAGCTTTGTTCCTGCTTACCTTACGAGTTCTTACCAGCATCCCTACAAACCATACAGGGCAGACACCATCTAATCAGCAATTAAGTAGGGTTTTCAGTGTATCCACCGACCAAGAAAAGGATACGTAGGATCCCCGTCCACCCTTATGCTGATAGATTATGTCTGCTTGTGACCTGTTAAGCAGTAAAAATGTGGAAAATCGGACGATGCCCCCAATTGATAATGTCAATTATCTTTACAGGAATGAAAACTATACCTTAAACACACCTTAAACCTTTAGCCGCTGTGGCCGCTATACTTAATTTACACTACGCACCTTTTACGCTATTAGCGTAAAAGGGTTCCGTAGTGTACGGACTTTGCGTACACACGCCGCGCTGACGGTACAAAGTACTCGCAGCGCATACACACCCAGAGATACACTTAAAACCTTCTACAGCAATGCAATAATAATACACTTTAAACCTTAGCAGGGCAATGAGTACACGACACCAATTGTGATTAACCGCTGGGTTCCGACACCACAGTGGATTATTTCTGAAAGGGGGTTTACAATACAAATTATACACTACAATACAAGACAATATATATAACAGAATAATGGCTGCTGTCAATGTACATACGTGAGAATATTCACGTGCGCTTCCTAGTCCAGTCCTTTGTAATCAAATAGATAACGTTGTGAGTCTTGTGGCTGGCCGGCCTGCAGCAGGCTTTATTTATACAAGTCTTCCAAAAGCAATACAATGGATGCTGTAATCCCTTTGTCCATTGGACACAGGGATGCACTTTTACAGTACAGGAGAGGTCATAGGTTGATTTGAAAAGGTAGGCGATGTATTTCTCAACTGCTCTTGTGGGTGGTCTCCTCTGGATTCCCGCCGCATAAATAATATACAGTAAATACAGTTTATCTCTATATTCTGCTTCTGCACATAACTATCCGCAGGAACATGCGATCTTCCGCAGACCAACACCGGAATGTTACCCTTAAAATACCCTACAGCTGGATACCAAATACCACCTTATAACCTTAGTCTGTCCCCTCTTATCCTGTAAAGGTGAATCCCTTTGTTCTGCAACCATTTAAACAGCTATAACTTTCTGATGTGGTGCAAGGAGACTATGTGTACATTGTGCACTATTTGGATTAAATATGTAATGTGTTCTGATGGCCCTCCATGCGTACACAAACTCTGCCGTAAATACCCATACCACGCGCCGATGCGCAGGACCGCGGGAGCGACCATACGCAAAGTGCGTACATGTGCACGCACTGCAGAACAAGTGCACACGCAGTGGGCATGTGTGTGCAGTTTATACGTGCTGTGTGTTCTGCAATAATTTTCGACTTTGACAGTCCACCCTTTGGCAGTCACCAATAGCTGCCACTATCTAATCACTAAACATAAAAATATCAATATAATATCTACAGACGATTCGATGGTCGGAGGAGAGTTGTAGGCAGGAAATGTAGGACCTAGTGGGATAGTAAAAAGCATGTATGTATGAATCCATGTCTGAGGGGCATGTATCATCGTGCCGTATATGTTTTAGATAAGCTTCGAGGTATTGCGAAGTATACATTAAATCCTTCTTATCCCGTATTATGGGTCTGTAAGTGGGCTGACAAACACTACCGAGCTCTTTTTGGCTTCTTGTTCCAACAAATGGGGTGCACATTTAGTTGATGATACATGGAGGGGGAACATATGTGAGTGCTAGTATATGTGGATATCACCTGTCGATTATGTAGGCCATTAACTGAAGGTTGTAGAGATGAAGATAAGACACATATCTAAAATACATTCACATAACATTTACATAAACATTCTTGGGTAGGGCTGATGTCTTTTCCGGATGGGTGTATCTGGGCAGAAGGGGAGACAAAGGAAAAATGGGTGAAAGAAACAGGCCATGGAATTCATTTGCAATCCATATCATACACTGTCTCTATGGATGGGTCGTAAATTAAATCTGCTGCTATAACAATGCCATCGCTCCTTAGACTCATCAAATTTGTGCCGTGCTTGCGCCGCGTCAGAATTTGAACACACCTAAATATCAAGCCAATAATTATGACGACTCCTAGGATACAAAGGAGAAACTTTCCTACACTCATAATAACATTTTGAGCCCACTCTCCTAATCCTGAGAACCAATTTCGTGGGTTCAACCATGAGACCCAGCCGGTCAGCTCATTATATCACAGCCGTGACGGGTGGGTACTGTGTCACCTTGGCAACTCAGTATGGTGTGAAGTGCTGTACGTATATTACAAACAGAACTGATGACCCCACGGAGATCATCGATCAAAAGATGGACGATATCTTGCAGTGGAAGTGGGAGTTCCGGAGGAGACACAACCTTACCCTAGCCGCTAGGGTAAGGTTGTGTCTCCTCCGGAACTCCCACTTCCACTGCAAGATATCGTCCATCTTTTGATCGATGATCTCCGTGGGGTCATCAGTGCTGTTTGTAATATACGTACAGCACTTCACACCATACTGAGTTGCCAAGGTGACACAGTACCCACCCGTCACGGCTGTGATATAATTAAGGACCATCCTGTGCTGGATCAGTTCCGTCTTGTAAGCTTGTAACTCCCTTCCCGTATACCTGAAGGTGTCGTCATACATCTCAGTGATATTATCTATCAAGTTCGCTAGCGCATGGATATACCTATAATTTATAATTCCTCTGGCAGTACGGGTGATGTCTAATGCGAGAAGGAATTGAATCCCGGTGGATTCGTGGATCAAATCAGAGGCTACGTGCTCTGTCCTCTCTATGAGGTGTCTCTTGACGATGTGTTCATAGTGAGTATGAGTATAAGGAGCCTGAGCACTGCGGTGAACATCTTTCATCTTATCATGGGTTATGGTCATGACCTTTGGCAACACTCTTCCAACATAACACAATCCCTCTGAGCTCGGGGCAAGCCACGTATACGCCTTCCTCCCACATATGAAATAGGCATCATCGGGGAGAACATAGGGGACAGAATATGACATTACCATATTACAAACTTTCCAAGTGAAAAACCCAATCCCTAGTTCTCCCATCTGCTCAGTACAGGTATCAGGCTGGATGATATGAGCACAGTACCCTGGTGATACTTCTCCAACCCACATGGTCTTGCTTCCTCGAGTATACCTATACCGAAAATACCTTCCACTGTTGGCTATTTGGAGTACAAGTTCAGAGTTTATGGGTATCCTATCAGCTCTGCGCGAAAAGGCCATTGTCTGGTTATTCCACGTCACTTCCCAATTTCCCGGTTTTCGGTAATTGGAAATATTGAAACATAATAAGGATCTATCTACATGATACTGGTGGAGCTTCAAACTAGGGGGCCTAGAAATATTGAATTCTTGTCCACCGGTCTCCCACCCTGTAATTCGAGTACCTCATCTATTGCTAAAGGGTACGGTACTAATCCTGACTTGCTCTGACCTTGAGGTACTTGTGAGCACACCCAGTATTCTGTCTGGTTTAAGACCTTACCCGCTAGTGAGTGGTAATCACTCAATGGATGACGGTCCATGTCGATATTAAGGCTGGACTGACATCTCTGGATGCACCCATCCCCGACTATGTTCTCACAATTCCTACAAATGCAATTTTCCTCAGCCAATAACCCTTCACAGTGCCTCCGAGCTCCCTGACTACCAGATCGCTTTCTGATACTCGCCTTTGCTCGAGTGATGTGTTGCTCTTGAGATTCTACAAATCCATCCTCGCCATCAGAACCCACTCCAGATCCCTTCTCGACCCCTCTGGGACCCTCACAGAAACAGACTGTCCTGGTCAACATCAGGATTAACAGGAGAACCCGGAACGCAGTCTCTTGGGGTAAGTCCATCTTGTTAAGGGAAGAGAAGGGAAACAAGAAGGGGAAGAAAGAGAAGGAGAGAAGGAGGGTAGTGGGAGATGGAGAAAATAAAAAAATAAAAACTGGGGCGACAACCGCCTCTGGTCTTGTTGTTCTCTGCACTCAGGTGCCGTCTCAACAGTCCTGCCTCTCAGCTTTCCCGGAACAGACACTCCAGTGATACGATGTTCTCTCCGGGTCAGCGACCTTTCTGTAGGGAACATAAATCTTGCATTTCAATGTGTTTAACTGTTGTGTATTATCAGTTGTGTGAAGTAAACCATCTGTGGAAAGTGAAAAGGGAGGGGAAATAATAAAAAGAAAATTTGTCAGATTTGCGTTCACCATCAGGCTGTCACACCATCATGTATATCGGTATCTATGCACAGTCTCCCTTCACCAGTATTCCCATTCTCCACCCTTTGTGCATGACCAGGCACACTGATACTGGTGTCCCTATGCTGGTGAGATATACTGGATTTAGGCAGAGGTCTGAAAGACCGAGTAGGCATGTGGCGTTTGAACTATAATCCTGTCAGTGAATGTAAGAAATGAAGAGGAAACTTTGAAGACAAATCACAGAGTTTAGTAACAGGTAAGTTTGTAAAGGCAAAGAAGATTTTACAAAGTTTGACATCTGGATTGGGCACTACGGGGAATGATTCCCTAATCGGTCTGTTCCCCTTAAAAAAAATTCTATGTGTGTTATATCTCTACTGGGACTATCCCAGCCATCAATCCAGTGTCTTGTCCTTTCTAAGTTCATAGGGAACCCGGTATCTTTGAGATAATTTCCTCTACCTGTGATGGACATGCATCTAAAACAGTGAAATGCAACATTAGTCTTCGTGGGTATCTAACATATTTTGTGCTTCCTGGGTGGGAGCACTCTATATGTATACCATCTCTAACAAAACTCCTGTTAAGTTACTTAGAGGTCACTTCTGCTAGAGAGAGAGAAGCAGAAGTTTAGAGGCCTCCTCCTAGCCCCAGTAAGTTCTGTCAAAAGGGTAAAGTTGCATTTATTCTGTTCTTCCCATTAACCGAATCTGTGTTTTTCTATACTGTATCGTGTTTCCTTACTATATGTCCCTTGATCCCGTCTATGTGTTTAATAACGTGGCTTGTTTTCTCTGTCTAGGGGTCTATATTGGCTATGTGTTCTACTATACCTACAATCTCTGGCAAAATGCCCTTCCTTCCTACAAATGTAGCATGTTCTCGGTCTTTTCCAAACAGCAGGGGTCTGGGGTTTAGGCTGATGAAACTTTGGTGTTAGAGCCTGTATACTTTCAATCCTCAGCCTCTCCTCCTGTTGTTTTCTACGCCTAACAATATTCTTGTGGTGTACAATTGTGCACTCTCTAAGGCAAGCTACTGTGACTCCTCTCCAATTAGGCAAAGATGTTTGTACTCTGTCCCTTACTGTCTTATCGAGTCTATCCATTATTTGCAGGGCCCAATGGAAATATTTAGATGTCATTTCATTTTCCCTCAGCTTTATGGAAAAATTCTTCTCCACTTAACAGTTGTGGGGAAATACAACTCTAGTTGCCTGTTTATTTGCTCTAAGTTCTCCTGATTGTGTTTGTCAGTCATAAGACTATCCGACTCTAATCTACAATCAGTGATACATTTTTGGGTGTCAATATTAGGGGGGAGGCACACTTTCAAAAGTATCCGCCAGTGTTTGTTTGTTGGTTCATACGCATTACCCAGATCTCTGATAAATTTCTGACATCTAGCTAAATCCTTCCGAGGGTCGGGGAATTCTGAAATGATTGATCGCAGCTCATCTCTGGGCCATGGGCAATACATGGTCCAGTAAAGTATCGGCCGTTGGAGAATTTCCTGAGAGAGACCAGCGAAAACTCCCTATGCACTTTAATATACACAAATCACGCTTGCGTATGTTCTATACAGCGCTGATGATACCGCGATTTTACGCAAAAGCTCGTAAAAAGGATATCACGTTGCGCTATATATCGCACCCACAAATGCGCGGTCCAATCGCACAGCGTATAGGTACTTGTTACTTATCTGCTGTACGACCACTGGAATCGATTTTCAGGCTGCGAAACCTCAGCCGGAGCGTATAAAAAAAAACTATATGGGTCACAACACTTCACAATTCCCTACCACGCTCCTGTGTAAGTCTCCTCACGACTTACATATTAAACCTTATATTAACGTGAGTCAGCCGCCTCACGCCACCAAGTCTCCACTCACTTGATGTACCACACACCGAGATTCCAAATTCCGTGGTTCAAATTTCCACTCGCTCCTGCATTCGTTGACTCAATTACACTTTGGTTTTTCTGTACAGAAAATTATCTTTCATTCAGACAAGCAGCTTTACTCCCAGAGGCAATACAGTAAATAAGGGTTTTATACTAAACTTTGGAAGCTGGGCAATATGTGTGTTATTGTAGCGTGGCTACTGTCTCACCTTTAAACTAAACGAACTATTGTGTAATTTGTACTTAGCGAACCGTATTCTTACGTAATTTGCGTAAACACGCGACCGTGCTTACGCCGCGTGTGCAGTTCCGTACCCTGTCCGAGACACGTGTACAAAACCGTACGTCCGCAATAGCACAAATCATACAATTTCTATAAATGTGAGCAATATTAACTATAATTGCTCACTTAACACGCCACACAGTTTCTTTTCTGTATAAACCTTTATAACTAGGCCAGACTGCGTTTGTGTTTTACACTTACTTCCTTAATATTTATATTATGAATCTAGTAATCTGAGTGTTATGGCAACAATGTGGGAGAGTATGCACAGAGTATGGGTGTACGCTTTTGTTGTGTACGCATTTGGCGTTGGGACACCGGCGCAAACAATAGTGACTGGCTGCTTGACTGCTGTGTGAGTCTCTGGGTGAGCCACTGCCAAAGGGAGGACAGCAGCTTAGCTGCTCCAACCGGCAGTACCTCCGGTCCCATCCGTGGCACCCCCCCTCCAACCGGCAGTACCTCCGGTCCCATCCGTGGCACCCCCACACCCGCCCTCCACCACCCGCAGTGGATCTGGACCCCCTCCCCAAACCGCAGCACCCTCGCACCCACCCCTCCCCCTCCTGCGGCACCCCCCGCAACCACTCCTCCCCCACCCGCAGTGGCTCCGGACCCCAACCCGCGTCATCTACGCACCTGCCCCACCCGCATCACCACTGCACCAGCCCCTCCCCCATCTGCGTCTCCCCCCGGCACCCACCACTTCCCCAACCACAGCACCTACTAGGTGATTCATAAGGCCCTGTGTGTGCTGTTCACGCCATTGCAAGGGGCTACGACCCCTAAACCATCGCATTCCTTTTGTCCGTGCAATACTTAACCACTCACACAATTATGATCAAAGGTAATACTCCATATAATACAAATATTGCGCACCACAGGGGCATGCAGGGGTTAAGGGAGCGTAGCCCCTTACGATGGTGTGAAGAGCGCCCGTAGGGCGCGATGAATCACCTAGTACCATAATATAATAAATACAGAAACATAATATAACCAGTATTGCACTTTCTAAGCACACATTCTCCCACCTCATAGTAAGACTCCTGTCTCCTCTTCCTGTTAGATACTGTGCGATAATGCCCGATTTTATCCGATTCCGACATTTCCCGTGAGCATCGGATTGGAGCCCCTAGATCGGAAGTGCTGCATTAAAGATATCTTGGATTCCACAGGCATGGCTGGGATCGCATACGATACATCGTATGCAAAAGGACCGCATACGATGTATTGTATGCGTTCCTGCCACCCGGGTTCAAGGGAAATCTTATGCGACTTGAGGGTCCGATATGTTGCTGTAGTGTATGGGGTCCTTTGGAGCCACACACAGTAAACTTCGTAGAAGAAGCACCTACCTACCACTGGGCATGTGCAGGATCTCTGCTTTGTCCCTTAAATTGCATGATGTGGTGGCAGCTCTAGTAATCCTATTACATACCATTGCTATTGTTGTTATAATTTGAGCCACTTTCCAAGATGAGGGGGGGGAAGCTTCTGGGCAACCAGAAACCCCTCCTGCATGTGCCTATGTTCTCACCTCCTATTTCATATGTTTCTTTCATCTTCCCTCTCAGCTTCCACTTCATCATTTCTCTACCCCCTCTCCATGTTTCGCACCGTATTCATCTGAAAATGTACCCTGTAATGTCTCATTCCCCCTCCACTCACAGCCTCAGCCAGGGTGTGAGCTATGAGTGTGTCCTGTCTTCTGCATGAAGGTAAGTCACTGACATGTTACAGTTTTATACAAATTTTCTGGGTAATCCCCGAAAAATTTACATTTTCAGGGGCATATGCTTAGAATATAAGTATTCCCTGAAAGTAATACAAAGGTTCCGCAGCAGATATCAAAGGTAACTGCGGCGCTTTCCCTGTTTCCATCCTATATAATAAAAGGCTAAGATGGACCTCTATGGGGGGAATTCAAGTGTTTTGCACGCCGGGGGCCACTATATGGCGCCGGACAGAGCAATTCAAGTGTTCCTCTGTTCAGGTGCACACAGCTGCCAGCGCTGACATTACTGTTATTATGTTCTGTCATTTTGACAGGCTGGTAACTAGTATTAAATAATTTGCCAGCCACTGGCGCATGCACTTTCTAATGACAAAGCATGCACTGTAGGTCCGCAAAATAAAGTAAAGCAATTGCTGATGCAATCACTTTATTTTGCACGTCACAGGGACAGGCTGCTATCAGAGTGCCTGTCCCTGGATGTGATTTTAATATATCTGGGTGGACATTAATTACTTACTCGAATAGCAGCAATAAGAAATGTTATTTATCATGTCTAAACCACATGAAATAAAAAATGGGGCCCTTAATGTATTTTTTATTCTATTACACTATATTACTTTCATTCCCCATAGTGTCCTTTATGCTATTTTTAACATAAATGTGTGCGTGTATGTGTAATATATTGTAAAACAGGTACTGGAAATAAGGACTCGTAGGCAGGTCTTCTGGTGAAACACACTGGGGTATATGCAATTGCGGGCGAATTGCGGCAATTTTTCGCCCGTTTTTTAATTCGACACAATTCGACCGTCGAATTCCGGCAGGTGGGTGCCGGAATTCGACATATTCAATAAAAAACGGATTCGACAGTCCCGCTGTCGAAAAATGGGCGATTTGACGGATTTTGATTAGATTTTTAAAAATGTTAAAAAAACGGTAAAAAACCCGGAAAAATATTGCGTGGGGTCCCCCCTTCTAAGCATAACCAGCCTCGGGCTCTTTGAGCCGGTCCTGGTTGCCAAAATCTGGAAAAAAAAATGACAGGGGATCCCCCGTATTTTAACAACCAGCACCGGGCTCTGCGCCTGGTCCTGGTGCAAAAAATACGGGGGATAAAAAGAGTAGGGGTCCCCCGTATTTCTTGGACCAGCACCGGGCTCCACTAGCTGGACAGATAATGCCACAGCCGGGGGTCACTTTTATACAGCGCCCTGCGGCCATGGCATTAAATATCCAACTAGTCACCCCTGGCCGGGGTACTCTGGAGGAGTGGGGACCCCTTCAATCAAGGGGTCCGTACTCTGGAGGAGTGGGGACCCCTTCAATCAAGGGGTCTCCCCAGCCACCCAAGGGCCAGGGGTGAAGCCCGAGGCTGTCCCCCCCATCCAAGGGCTGCGGATGGGGGGCTGACAGCCTTGAGTAAAATGTAAGAATATTGTTTTTTGCAGAAGAACTACAAGTCCCAGCAAGCCTCCCCCGCAAGCCGGTACTTGGAGAACCACAAGTACCAGCATGCGGGGGGGAAACGGGCCCGCTGGTACCTGTAGTTCTACTGCAAAAAAAAACCCAAATAAAAACAGGACACAGACACCGTGATAATACAACTTTATTTCACACATGCCGACACATACATACTTACCTATGTTGACACGCCGACTCTGGCCACGTCTCCGTCTGTCGACGTCCGGGGTACCTGAAAATAAAATTATACTCACCTAAATCCAGTGTCCTGTGATATTTGTAATCCACGTACTTGGCTAAACAAAAAAACGCATACCCGCTCCACACGGACTGAAAGGGGTCCCATGTTTACACATGGGACCCCTTTCCCCGAATGCAGAGACCCCCTGTGACTTCTGTCACAGAGAGTCTCTTCAGCCAATCAGGTAGCGCCACGTCGTGGCACTCTCCTGATTGGCTGTATGCGCGTCTGAGCTGTCAGACAGCGCATCGCACAGCCCCCTCCATGATCTTCAATGGTGGGAACTTTGCGGTCAGCGGTGAGGTCACCTGCGGTCAGCGGCTGACCGCGGGTAACCCCACCGCTGACCGCAAAGTTTCCACCATTGAAACTAATAGAGGGAGCTGTGCGATGCGCTGTCTGCCAGCTCAGACGCTCAAAGCCAATCAGGAGAGTGCCACGAAGTGGCGCTTCCTGATTGGCTGAAGGGACCTTTCTGTGACAGGAGTCACGGGGGGGTCTCTGCATTCGGGGAAAGGGGTCCCATGTGTAAACATGGGACCCCTTTCAGTCCGTCTGGTTCGGGTTAATGCGTTTTTTTTTTTGCAAAGTACGTGGATTACAATAAAAGAACCGGACACTGGATCAGGTGAGTATAATTTTATTTTCAGGTACCCCGGACGTCGACATTGGAGATGAGCCCAGAGTCGGCATGTCAACATAGGTAAGTATGTGTGTCGGAATGTATGTAATAAAGTTATACTTTCACGGTGTCTGTCTGTGTCCTGTTTTTATTTGGGTATTTTTTTTGCAGTAGAACTACAGGTACCAGCGGGCCGGTTTCCCCCCCGCATGCTGGTACTTGTGGTTCTCCAAGTACCGGCTTGTGGGGGAGGCTTGCTGGGACTTGTAGTTCCTCTGCAAAAAACAATATTCTTCCATTTTCAACAAGGCTATCAGCCCCCCATCCGCAGCCCTTGGATGGGGGGGCAGCCTCGGGCTTCACCCCTGGCCCTTGGGTGGCTGGGGGGGGGACCCCTTGATTGAAGGGGTCCCCACTCCTCCAGAGTACCCCGGCCAGGGATGACTAGTTGGGTATTTAATGCCACGGCCGCAGGGCGCTGTATAAAAGTGACCCCCGGCTGTGGCATTATCTGTCCAGCTAGTGGAGCCTGGTGCTGGTCCAAAAATTACGGGGGACCCCTACTCTTTTTGTCCCCCGTATTTTTTGCACCAGGACCAGGCGCAGAGCCCGGTGCTGGTTGTTAAAATACGGGGGATCCCCTGTAATTTTTCCCCCCGTATTTTGGCAACCAGGACCGGCTCAAAGAGCCCGAGACTGGTTATGCTTAGGAGGGGGGACCCCACGCATTTTTTTTTCTGTTTTTTACACCATTCCATTTAAAAAAATAAATATATATATATTTTTAAGAATATATAAATTATACTTGTGCCTCCTAAATAGACAAACCAAGTACCTAATCCCTTCTAATATAAATAGATATGCTGTTACCAAAAAAAAAACCACAAAAAAAAAACATGTTTTTAAATTTTTTTATTACATTCCGCCAGCAAAGTGTGGCGGATTGAAAATGACGAATTTACTGTCTAAAAGCACTGTTGTCGAATTTACAATCTTCAATTGAATATACTTTTGTCGAAATGCCGCATTTGTACCATTGCAGAAATGTCGAATTTGACAAATGTCGAATTTCAAAAAGTCGAATTTGGAATGGACGTTTTTTTGGCGAAAAGTACTGTATTGCATTGTAGAATTTTTTTTGGGGGAGAAAATGTCCCGTTTTTCGACATTTTCGGGATTTCGACCGCAATTGCATATAACCCACTGTCTTTACTGGCATCATACAATGGACATAGCATGCACAGGCTTGGGCCTGGTCACACAGGTACATTACTTAAAATGAACAAATGAAAGTAAATGTCTTACCACTCCCCGTGCTCCACAGTTATTCTGCTGCAATTACCTGCAACCACCATCCACCATGCTCTCCTGTTACAGCCAACGTCCAAAGTCTCTGGCACTATAAAACTGCAGCCTACTCGCTTGCCTCTAACAGGCATCAGTGCACAGAACTCTGGGTGAATGGAAGTTTTAAACTATTCCTGTTATCAGTGATGAGTTCACAAAACCCAGAGTTCCAACTCTCTACGGCAGCTGCAGAATGTGCAGGTCTTGATTTCTTTTCCCTTGGAGGGAGCTGATCCCACCAGAATGTGAACAAATCAGGTGAGAGACCACCCCTCTCACCACACATCCCCCCTTTCACTTTTCCATGCTTGTTAAAGTGCATTTTTCCCTTTCCGTGACCATCCAGGCTTTTCATATTTTTGGGACGTGTCCACATTCTCATGCTGAGCCCCAGGCAGATGCAGTATGACAAACTTGTATTGTTCTAGCTTCAAGAACCAGGTCAACCCTGGGGTTGACCTCTTTGTTAAGGTGCATCTTCCTCAGGGGTTCGTAATATGTGACTAGGACAAACTCTCTTCCCAGGAGATAAATACTTCAGGGATTCGACCACCCACTTGATCGCCAAGTACTCTATCTCGACTATAGCATACTTTTATTTCCCATAGTAACAATTTTCTACTCTAGTAGAAAATCGGCTATTCTTCTACCAAAACAGACTGTGATAAAATGGGAGGCAATCAAGTTGCCAGCTGCCGAGATACCAGTGGTCAGGACGCCGAAATCCTGACACCCGGCGAAATACCGGCGGTCGGAATCCCGACGCCACCACCCAAGGCGGAATAAAACCCTGTGGTGACTGTAGGTCGGCACCGGCCCAGAGCGTGGCAAGTGATGCGAGCCGCGAGGGGACATGCTGCTCTCGCCGCCAATATTCTGGCTGTTGGGATCCTGGTGTTGGTGTCCTGACCTCCAGGGTCCCGACAGCCAGGATATCATACTGAATCCAATAAAAGAGCACCCAAGCCTATCGTGGAGGCGTCGGTTTGCAGTACAAAGGTTATTTTTTAATTCAGGTGCCTGCAGAACTGGTTTGGTACACAGCAATCTTCATATCTTCTCAGGCCGCTTCAATTGTTTTGGTCCAGCAAATTTTATCTGGTTGAGCGTTCTTAAGGGTCTCCATCAGGGGTAATGCTCTGGACTCAAAATTTGAAATGAACCTGCGGTAATAGCCTATCAACCAAAGGAAAGTTCTCATCTGTTTCTTGGTGGAGGGTCTCGGCCAGGACTGAATTGCCTCCACTTTGCGCAATTGGGGCTTCACTTGTCCATCACATACCCTATATAACTGCCCATGAAAAGTCCAGTGGTACGCATATTCCACCCTAGGGTTCTTATACACTGGTCAATAACCACCGTCTTTATCTGAGCGGGAGTGATTTTTACAGAGAGAGGCGTGTGCACAAAATTTGGTGCTTTTAATTAGATTCCTGTTTACAGAAACAAACATGTTTTGAGCACCGCACACAGGGCCTAATCCAGCATGGATCGTAGATGTGCAATATACATTACACTGACATGAGGGGGGACGCCCAGCACAGGGAAAGTCCACCTTGCATGCCGGGTCCTGCCACCCCCCACAAACATGCAAAAGCATCACAAAACTTGCTTTCACATGTTTAGGGTTGCCCTCTGCCTACGCAGTCTAGCTGCTAAGGCAGATGGCAACCCACCATCTTTTGGGTCGCATCGGCTGGGTGACATCACGCAGCCACCGCGGACTGCCCCGCAAACGCTCCAGACATGCCTGTATTGTCTGGACCATGCCACTTCAACATCTCTAAAATGCCGCCGCGATGCCCCAATCAGGCAGAGGCATTTGCACATGTGAGATGCCAACGCATCTCACTATGTGCGCACGCGCAGTGCAGCTTCTGCGCATGCGCACACTGGAGTATTTGCCCCAAGATTTCTGTTGCCAGCTCTATTGGTAGCCCTAACATAGTAATATCTGGGAATGTTTTCAAAAGACTGATCCAATGAATATATCATCTCCATAAAGGGCCCTACACACTTGGCATCATCGATGATAGATATGATGAACGATATCATTCAAAAATGAATTATAAATTGTTCATATCGTTCAGTGTGTATGCATCAACAATTAACGATTCACGTCCCGCAGTCATTCATCGTTGGTCGATCATCATTTATACAGGCAAGCCAATTTGGACAATATAGATGTAATGTACTGTCATATTGTCCAAATCAGCCATAGATATCGCCCAGTGTGTATGCAAAAATTATTGTTGATGTTATCGTTGGTCGTTTAAAACCGCTGAAACCACCTTTAGGGTGGGTCAGAAAAAATCATTTTTCGAGGATTGAATTCTAATAGTGCAGAAAAGTTTCCTCTTTGGAAGAAACCTCAGTTGGGCAAAACCATGTGCACTGCAGGTGTGGCAGATATAACATGTGCAGAGAGAGTTAGATTTGGGTGGGTTATTTTGTTTCTGTGCAGAGTAAATCCTGGCTGCTTTATTTTTACACTGCAATTTGGATTTCAGTTTGAACACACCCCACCCAAATCTACTCTCTCTGCACATGTTATAACTGCCCCCCTTGCAGTGTACTGCCCCCCTTGCAGTGTTCATTCCGACCCGATCGCTCGCTGCAGTTTGTTGCAGTGCAGCAATCGGGTCAGAACTGCGCATGTGCCGGCGTCGCAGAGACAGAGGCGGTCGCTGGGCGGGAGGGGGCTGAACGGCGGTGTTGGCCAGATCGTTGGCTGGATCGTTGGGGGGGGGGGCGTTCCATGGCTGCTGCAGCCAGCTGCAGCGTCACACAACTCCCAGCCAGCCACAGGAGCTGCGCTGGCCGGGAGTTACTCCATAAATACAAGAGCATCGTCGCTGTGCGATGCTTCTGTATTTGTGCAGGGGGGGGGCGGCACTGACATGCGGGGCGGACTAGCCCTGTGCTGGGCGTCCCCCCGCATGTCTAAGTTCATGATCATAGCTGTGCTAAATTTAGCACAGCTACGATCAACTCGGAATGACCACGATGGTTTTGCCCAACTGCTAACAAATTTGCTGCTACGATAATGTCAGGACTGTGGTTTTTGTGAACCCGGTGTTAGTGAAGTCTGTGTGGGCGACTGGAGGACTATGTGACTATTAGGCTGGTCTGTAGGAATCAGTGAGAAGAAGGAGCAATCCCTGAACAGGGATCGAAACCGGGCCTCGGCAGAGGAAGCCATGTCCTGACCACTGGATCACCAGGGACTTTGTGGTGATAGTAGGATGATGAATGTATAGGTGAGCTTGAACTGGATATAGTGTCACAGGAGTAGGTGCTTATGTACTCAAGGTTACTGGCGAGATAGTAAGCCGGACTGGTTACTGGTGAGACTGAGAACCGGGCTGGTTACCGGTGAGACTGGGACGCAACTGTAATCCGGGCTGGTACCGGATATAACTGGAAACGCAACTGAAAGTAGAACGATGACTGTGGCTGTGACTTTAGGACGAGGCTGAAGAACATTGCGGCTGTGACTTTAAGATGAGACTGTGGAATACTGCAACTGTGACTTTAAGATGAAACTGTAGAATACTGCAGCTGTGACTTTAAGATGAGACTGTGGAATACTGCAACTGTGACTTTAAGATGAAACTGTAGAATACTGCAGCTGTGGTTTTAAGATGAGACTGTGGAATACTGCAACTGTGACTTTAAGATGAAACTGTAGAAATACTGGATATCAATGGTAACACAACTGTAATCCAGACAGGGTAGCAAAGGAGCAGAGTTTTACAGGAACAAGTGTTACCTTTAGGGAGCTCAGCTTCTAAGCTCACACAGAGCTGTGTGTGACACGAGGAACAGGCAGAGTTTCCAACTCAAGTCTCCTGACTTATACTTCCTGGTCCTTGGTGATTGGTGAGCAGTGTCATGTGATTCAGAGAGTCTCAGGCTGGCACAGGATTAGACAGCCCTGGGTCAGGTGAACAGTCACTGTCATGTGAGTACTCTAGACTAGGCTGTGATGTGGAGTGAGGCCTAGCAGGCCGAAAGAACACTGAAGCCTGAACTTCTGCAAACAAACAGAGGATGCTGGCTTTTAGGCCTAAACTTCAGATTGCTGAATTCAGACTCACATAGAAGATTAATCACCACAGGTGGAGCTCGTTAACTCTTACCTTCCAGGCAGAGAACTCAGGAAACTCATGGTATTGGCAAGCTGTTTATCCCAGTGAGCAGAAAGATGCAGGATCCAGGACAGAGATGGCAGAGGTAAGTCACCAAATATGAGAACTACAGTGAGGATCGTGACAGATCAGGTCTGAATTACCCCCTAAGTGTCCTCTCAGTTTCTCACTTATAAGGTCGTCCTTAGCTGTTGTTTCCATGAAAGATGTAGTCTGGGTATTGTGAGAGGTGGAAACAAGGAACCACAATTTTTGTGATTGCTGACAGAGTAGCAAAGAAAATGATTATGTCACGCCTGAGGTCTGACTGTGACCAGTGGAGAACTCAGGTGAAGGGCTGACTGGAATGTGAACCTGGGAGCTGGAATAAAGTTCTTGTATATAAACCAGGATATGGTATTACTTGAGCGTAGGATCGAAGGTGTGACCAGAATGGAGGAGAATGAGAAATATAATAAGTCTTTTTATTCAGCACGCAAGATGGTACAGGTAGCAGCAGAAGGCAGTAGACTTAATAATTGGTATCACAGATAATGCAGTAACATAGGCAAAGGTACAAAGGCAATGCTGTAGCAGATGTAACATCGATGGTAAGATGTAATCTCAGATGCTGTGTGAACCACTGATGAAGTCCCAATATAGGTAAGCACACAACAGATGCAGTGTAAATCACTGGAGAAAGGTGGGATACCGATGATACCAGATATCGGTGGCGGAGCACCGATGTAGCAGGAGATAGATGGCGGAAACACCGATGGAGCTTGAGATCGATTGCGGAACACCAATCAAGCTTGCGATCAATGGCGGAATACCGATGGAGCGTGAGATTGATGGCGGAACACCGGTGGAGCTTGAGATCGATGGCAGAACACCGGTGGAGCTTGAGATCGATGGCGGAGCACCGATGAGCCAGGCAGAGCTGCAAGCTGGATGGAACTCAGGTCTCAGGGCAGAATGGAATCTCTTGGAGCAAGGTAACCTGGAAGCAGCTGAGAGCAAACAACCATACAGGGTATGACAATCATAGCACTGGTAATTAGGCAGTCCAAACCCAGCATTCTTATAGCAGCCAGTGTGCAGGGATTTGCTGGGACAATCAGCGGGACAGCAGGATGCTCAGGATAGGCTCAGAAGGATCAGGTGACCGGGCCAAACATGGCAGCACCCATGTTTGGTTTGAGAAGAAAACTCAGATAGTCACATGATTGGCTATGCTGCAGTCAGGTGATCAGGATTTGTCACAGCAGTACCCCAGGCTTAGGCTCTGATGTGGATTGAGGCCTATCAGTCCGAAACACTAGGAAGCAGACAATGGGGCAGATGTATTAACCTGGAGAAGGCATAAGGAAGTGATAAACCAGTGATATGTGCAAGGTGATAAAGGCACCAGCCAATCAGCTCCTAACTGTCAATTTACATATTGGAGCTGATTGGCTGGTGCCTTTATCACCTTGCACATATAACTGGTTTATCACTTCCTTATGCCTTCTCCAGGTTAATACATCTGCCCCAATATGCTGAGAGAGCTATGCAGGAACAGCATGTACAAACCTTACTGCCAGCTGGGTGTGTTGAACAGAGAGCCCAGTTGCTGAACACTGGATTTTGTCAATTACTCACACAAAGGAATTCCTACTCATGTGCTAATCAGCAAGTAATCAAGACTGCAGTTAGCATGTGAAGCAGATGCCTGTTGCAGAATAAGCTGAGGTAAGTCACAGAACATGAGAAATACAATCAGGATCGTGACAGATTAGTACTTATAAAAAAGCATCTATTTCTTCTGTCTCCTTCACAGGCATTGTACAAATGATTGCAGAGGATAGTAGAAGGATATTGTACAGCGCGCATAGAAGCCCATCTCTTCAAATACATGCTGATGACTGAAGGCAAATGCACGCAAACTGTTTGACATTGCAGCCTGCAAGTGAAAAGATTTTCAGTCTTGCTCTTGTCAAAAGGATCATAAATTCTATTGAAGGAGCAGGCTTTCCTCCTGGACCAGAGAAGAGATTGTGTGTCAGTTGCATAGGAGGTGTTGATGTTTCTGAAACGGTGAAACTTCTTAAAAGATCAGTTTGTCATGAGGAGATACTCCAAAGAGTTGCAAAGCAAGAGGATGAAGCTTCATGCTCCCTATCTTTATCAATGGTCTTGACAGAAAAAGAACGTTCGGAAAGTGAATTGTCCGAGCAGTCATACTCCCCATCATTAAGTCTTCCACTACTCAAATGCAAGTTAAGTTGAAGGAGATGCACTTTCCTGCCAAATATTTGGTGTGAGTGACAGAGTGACAGCGATGATAGCTACTTCTGTGCTTAAGGATGTCAGTCTAATATCCACAGATTCTCCCAACCTCGTAACAGATAAAAATAAAATTAGATGAGAGAACAAAAGGTACAAGAAGAGTTGAAACTTCAGGCACAACAAAATATTGTTCCACTCAAAGCCTTATGGTGTGTACACACGGTGAGATTTTTTTCCGATTTTGACCATATAGTCAAAATCACAAGAAAAGTTACTGCAAATCGCAAGGTGTTATGCCACTTGCGATCCCGATCAATCCCGATGCGCGGTCCCGCCAGGTCGGTATCTCAAGAAAAGATAGACTGTGCAGTCAAGTCAATCCTTGCTAGATCGGTGTACTATCTAGTTCATCTCACATGTCAATTAGATCTCACATAAGCCAAAATCTCACATAAGCCAAAATCGTAAGCACACATAGTCCATATCTCAAGAAAAGTTAGTCAAAATCGGTGGTGCTGGGCCCCAGGGAGTTCAGGGGGAAATCGCAAAGTGAAAATCGGACATAGCAAGGATCTCACCATGTGTACACACCCAGGGGCGGATCCAAAACAAAATGACAGGGGGGGCACCATGACAGGATGGGTGTTGGTGCACGCTGAAGGCACTTCGCAACATAGGGCGTGGCCTCAAAGGGAATGGGTAATCCACGAGCCAGTGAGTGATGGGGGAGAGATTGGGAGAGAAGGCAGTGGGTGAGGCAGAGGATGACAGGGTGACGTGAAAGGCAGTAATTGACAGAGAGAGGGTGACAGGAAGAGGAAGTGAGGGAGTGGGTGACTGGGAGAGTCAGTGGGTGAAGCCAGGTAGAGGGTACTGGGGAGAGGCAGTGGGTGATATGTAGGGAGAACGGGGCAGGATGGGAAGCGGGCAATGACATGGTGTTGGGAGGGGGGCACACACTAGGCTGGAGAAGGGGGTACACTGGGCTGAATGAGGGGGACAATGACACTGACTGGAGGGCTGTGGGGATTATTGCTGAGGTCAGTTAGATTGGGGCAGTGGGCTCATTGGGGAGGGAAGGGGGGATACAGTGGGCTGGCAGGATGGGAGACACTAGGACTGGTGGTCAGTGAGATGGTGGGGGACTTTGGGCTGGATGCTTGGGCACTTTGTGAATGGAGGCACTGGGTATTATGGTACTGGGCTGATTGAGTGGGGGATTAGGTCAATACTGCTAGCAGGCAGTGCTAGTGGGGTGAGAAGATACCAGATGCCACCAGGCTACTCCTGTGCAAGTCCGTGCCAGGACGTTCCAGAGTGTGAGACAGAGATGGATTCCACTGGCAGAGAGCTTTCCCATAAGCTGTGTGAGCCTGTTGCGCTGTCCGCTGTCATTAGGTGCTCCGCTCCTCTTCCTCCTCCATCTGCTTACTGACTGCGCAGCCCCCACTCTATATATACCACTAGCAGTCCAGCAATAGGTAGTTTTGCGGCGGCGGGTGAGCATAGCAGGTCCTGCTCGCACCACCCTAGTTACATCCCTGCCCTTTGGCTGCAGGAGGTGGGGGGGCTGAGGAGACGGGTGCCAGCTTGACGCCTGGTACAAAAAGTGAGCATCAGGACACCGGGTACAGACAGGGAGCACTTATGAGCTGGACAGGGAGAGGACTGGAGAGCCAAGCGCGCACATAGTTAAATTGACAGGAAGTGCCTGAGCGCAACAGAGCTGCCCCATCTCATGCCAGAGAGGTCACTGTAGAAGCATGCTATTACACTCATCATGGGTGCAGCACCTGCCTGTGTGTGTCAACTGCACACACTCTTCAACCTGCACTATTAATAATAATAAAAGACATTCTCCTAAATGACAGGGGGGTGCCCTGGTGCCGTGCCTTGGTGCCCCCCTCTGAATCCGCCTATGTACACACCATTATTCTTTGACGGACGAAAGGACGACACCCTTGCTCAAGTGAAACAAGGAGCAAAATTCTACCTACACTATCAAAGAGGAGCATATTTCCATTTTATCAGAGCCTGCATCCAAATCCGTAAGCATGTAGTACTTAGATCAGGGAATGCACATGTGACAGCATTCATGAAGTTTTGACTCGAGAAGGAGGTACAGAGGAGCTTTTAGACATAGTTTGTGACAACACAGTTTTCAACACAGGAGGGAAGGGGGATGTCATTCAATGCCTGGAAGATAAGCTTGGTCGACCACTACAGTAGATAATATGTCTCCTCCACTTCAAGGAACTTCCATTTCAAAGTCTCTTTGAAGTCATGGATGGGGTCACATCTGGCCCAAAGTAATTCACGGGGTCTGTCGGTTGAAAACTGAAGGGTTGTGAATCTCTCCCAGTAGTCTGTTACAAAGCAATCGATTGTAGTTTACCTGAAATTTTGAGCAAGGATCAGAAATACTTGCTAAAAATCTCTAGAGCTATTTAGTCTGGCACTTGTACACCTAATCTGAACTTTCGTAATCCTGATGGTCTTAACCATGATCGCTGGCTGACCTGTGCAAACCGAATATTACATTTCCATTTATCAACTGAAAGGTCCTCAGCCAAATTGAAAGATTTCACAAAGTACTTACTTTACGTTTACATTCCAAGGTGATTCAAAATAAGGAGTAACAGCTCAATTATGTATGTACCAAGGCACTTCTTTGAGTTTATCTAGCGGACTCAGTACCTATGCCAGAAGTACTTATGTGTTGTTGATGCTTTGAAATGCTTTCTTCGCTCTCCCAAAAAAAGAACTTTTAGCCATGATGACAGACGAGAGGCTCAAAGTTCATTTAGAAGCATTAAATAAAAATTTTGGAAGCACAAAGGATGGCAGCTGGTATTGGCAGAATGATCGCTTGGTCCTCCGTTCAAATTCATGAACGTACTGAACCAGGAGCTGAAAGAAAAGTTGCCGGGTAACCATGAGTAAGGAAACTGAATTCTTCTCCTATCCAAGTCACACTGTTGCAGTGGAACATTTAGTCAAGTGCGTTACAGAAGAGTTTTCTCAAGCCTGAGACAGTGATGCAAGGGATCAGCTTCATCCATTGCTATTGTTATACCGACAAACAGTCCCAAAGTTTGAGAACAAGAGCCAGTATCCTCTGTAAGAGTGGCCGTTAGCGCTAGATGGTATGGCGATAAGTAGAGCTATGGTTACATTTTTTATAAGATAAAATGTGTAAAAATAAATATTAAAAAAAAAGTGGGTGAAGAGCTGCAATCTTATCTCGTAAATCGAACTGTTCTAGCACCAGAAAATCAGGTTTCGCCTCTCATTTAGAGCACAAATAACCCTACTGAAGACAGAAACGGCAAAAACAAGTGCATCGGAAAACATTCAAATATTTGTGTTTTTCTTTTAAATTTCCAAAATTCAGGCCTCTGCTTCCAACAGATATTAAACAATCAAGCTGAATTTTTTTCGTTTTATTGGCCCAAATATACAAATTTTTCTGCATTTTTAGAATTAAAAAAAAAAAAAATAATAATAAAAAAGTTCATCTTTTAACAGTGGTCAATAATTTCTTGAACCTGAGATCCTAATATCAGATTCTATATTTTTCTAAAATAAAAAGTATAACATGTAAAAGATATAGGGGGTATTCAATTAGCACTGAAATCGCGGAAGTTTACAGCAATTGCTGGTTTCATCATTTTCATGGCGAAAAGTTATTTTCATGCATGCTCCCGTGATTCGCCCTAGTCATATGCAAAAATTAGCGAAAATGGGATTGCTACGAAAAATGATGCCGAAAGTGACAAATGGGTAAATCTGTCTGTACCCCCCCAAAAAAGCGAAACTAACATTGGATAACAGTAAAAAGTTTATTATAAAAGTATTTATGGTCAGGGCTGGTGCTAGGGTGTTTGGCACCCTCCTGCAAACAATAAATTTGTGCCCTCCCTCCCATACATAATAAAGGGACAGTGCGTGCAGCCACAGAAATGGGGTGTGGTCTCACAAGGAAGGGATGTGGCCACTAACACATAATGACCACAGTAGTAGTGCCCCTTGCACAACACATAATACCCACAGTAGAAGTGCCACACATAATGCCCACCACATTAGTGCCCCTTACACGTGTCCACAGGAGGGTAGGGGAGAGAGGGTGGAGTACTTATGGTGGGCATACACGGGTGTCAGGATTCTGTAACTCTGTCTGTCCCCAGAGGGGGTACTAGTGGGTCAGTGTAGGAGTGATAGAGGAAACGGGGAGACTGACGAAAAGTTCTGCGCATGTGCGCTTGATATTTATTATCACACAGGGATAACGGATGACAGGAACAATGAATAATAACTTAATCCGATAAATGAATAGTTCAAAAGTCACTGGTAACAAATGAGCAATGAAGATGAACTTGTAACTTGATATAAACGATAAGGCAATAATGAAATCAGATGCAGCAAACGAAACTCCGATATATAACAAATAGCAATCAAAGCACACAGTCTCTGTAGAAGCACACATCTTTAAGCCAAGCAAGGCCCTAGCAGGAGACAGTTCTAACACAGCAAGTTGTTAAGTGCTGAATGCAATGCACAATGCTAGATGCTGGTAATCAGGTGCACAGGCTGAGTAATGGAAGAACACCTGAAGAAAGTCTCTTACTGCAAGTTGTTGCATACTTACCTACTGCAAGTTGTTGCATACTTACTGCGGGAGAGAGCAGCCAGGTCGGCTCAGCGGGCGGGCAGGGGAGGCTGTGATGTAAAGGATGGGGTGACCGGAGGTGGGACAGGGGCGGATCAAGGGCGGGATGGGGGCGGAGCAACGGTGGGGTCACAGTGGCACCTCCTTTAAGCCATGCCCCTGCTCTGTAATGCCGCGATCACCGGCATTACACTGCAGGGGGCGTGGCTATGATGACGCGATTCAGCAAGAATCGCGTCATCGACTGCCCGGACCGCCCACTTTACACACTAAGTGGGCGGACGGGCAGGGGGGACCCCGCAAATCGGGAGACTTGCCTGCTCTTCCGGGGGGCCGGGAGGGTCACCCGATTTTCGGGAGCCTCCCGGCCATTCCGGGAGAGTAGGCAAGTATGAGTTGTTGTGGCAAACTGTGGCTGGAGTTCATAGCAAACTGAAGAATGACGACAACAAGGAAACCATTGGAAACAGGAACACAGGAACCAGGAGAACTTGTACACCGGATGTGACTCGTAGGAAAGCTGGAATGGATGCTGGTACTTGTAGTTCCACAGGAACACTGGAACAGGGAAACAACTTGGAGATGCCAGAAATAGGAGATCGCTGGAAACAGGGGATTGCAGACTGGAACTGGAACTGGAAACGGAACTGGAATGGAACTGCTGGAACCTGTAGTTCCACAGGTCCAATACACTAGGGAATCTCTGCAGACAGAGGACTGAAGACAGTAGACGCCTGTTCAAAGGATGTGACGCGTTGTACAAGAAGATGAGACTGAGCCAGGAACTGGAGTTTGTACCCCATGGTCTGTGATGATTGGATGTTGCATCTCTGTGAGAACACACCCCGCTGGATTGGGTGTTCAGATCAGCTGTGAGTTAGCTGAAGTTAATGATTCATCAGGATAGTAATTCTGCAATGCTCTGCTGATTGCTGGCTGGGCTCAGTAGTGCACCAGGAGTAAATGCTGTTAACTAGAAGCACTGTGTACTCCAGGCTGCAGTAGACTGAAAACTGGAACTGGAACTGGACTGCTGGAACCTGTAGTTCCACAGTAAGTGATGCGATGGAGAATGCAGATTCCTGACAACGGGCAGGTAAAATACCTGTCAGGCATTTCATCTGACCCTGCCGATATACGGAACATACACTGTGAGATCTCACAGTGTATGCCACATGATATTGGTGTTTCGCCCCCCGGGAAGGAGACATTTCCCTGTTTCTTCCCATGTGAAAGAACAGAGGAATGTCTGTCAGTCGGCCACGGTAGTGCTTACACTGCCCGATGCTTCTGATTGGACACTTAGAAAATATTGCATTGGAGGGGCGTGCTGGATGATCCGGCATGCCCGACCAATCAATATTTTCGAGTTGGCAAGCCAAATACATGCTGCAATTATCTGGTCAATCCGCTAATATCGGGCCAAACTTCCAGAAAATTGTAGTGTGTATGCCCAGCATTACACAGGAGAGCAGTGTCGGGTGGACTGGTGACTGAAGAGCCACTTCATGCTGCTGGCATTGCCGCCATCATACAGGTGCAGGCAGCAGAGAGGAGAGAGGAGGGAGGGAGATAGCTGACACTGGTAGAGCCTTGCTTCACGCTGCCAGTGCCACTGCTATCATACAGGAGCAGACAATGGGGAGGAGGGGGAGGAGAGAGGAGGGAGGGAAGTAGCTGATACCGGAAGAGCCGCACTTCACACTGCAAGTGCCACTGCCGTCATACAGGTGCAGGCAGTGGAGAGGAGGGGGAGTATAGAGGAGGAAGGGAGGTAGCTGATGCTAGAAGAACTGCACTTCATGCTGCAGGCGCCACTGCCAAGATGGCAGTACAGGCAGTGCCGGGCCGGATTAAGCCTTGTGGATGCCGGGACACTTTAGACAGTTGGGCCCCGGTGGTAGGGGAAATGTGTATAAGATTGTGCATACCTCCCAACATGACCCATTCAAGGAGGGACAACATGCTCTTTATATGGACTTCCCTCTTAATATATAGGAAGTCCAGATAGAGAGCATTTTGTCCCTCCTGGAATGGGTCATGTTGGAAGGTATTGATTGTGTATATTAAATTAAGCCCAATGGTGTATATAAGATTTAAAATAATAGTTTAATAATGCCTGGGCAGTGTTTATAGCTCCACTTAATTGAAAGACAACTATTTTCTAAAAATGTTCTTGTAGTGGAACAAAGACAACTTAAACAACCTTAAAATACACATAGAAAAATAAAATCTATAATTTATCTAGTCACATGCAAAATAGCAGCAGCCTCTGTACTGCTTACACGCTGGGATAGGACTCGGGAAGAGTCTGTGTGTGTGTGTGTGTGTGTGTGTGTCTCTCACTCCAGACCCTCATTAGATAACAAGTTACACAGGGTTCCCACCAAGGTGTAGAGATAGCTGTAACTGACACAGGGATCCCACCCTGTGTCACTTACAGCTCTCTCCACCCTCCTGTCTCTCCTCTGGTTGAGAAGCTCCGTCGATAGTCTATGAAATCTGATACCCCTGTGTTTCTGCCTGCACTGCATACTGTCCTGCATGCATTCTGGCTGTCTGGTTCTGCTGCTGCATAAGATGGAAAGCTGGTGATGTCAGTGTACTCTGACAGGGGGGCCCAGGGTACAGTATGCCCTGTATCCCCCCCTTAATCTGGCTGTGAGTCAGTGGGAAGGAGGGGGAGTAAAGAGGGGGGAGGAAGGTAGCTTACACTAAAGAGCCGCACTTCATGCTGCAGGCGCCACTGCCATCATGTAGGTGCAGGCAGTGGGGAGGAGGGGAACTAGAGAGGAGGTAGGGAGATAGCTTATGCTAAAGAGCTGCACTTTACACTGCAGGCGCTACTGCCATCATGCAGGTGCAGGCAGTGGGGAGGAGAGGGAGTAGAGAGGAGCGAGAAAGGTAGATGATGCTAGAAGAGCTGCTTCCCGCTGCCGACTCCACTGCCATCAGTTTGACAGGCGCAGTGACATCCAGCAACATCATGAGAGTAGCAGAGCAGGGAGAGGGCTGTGAGGGTAGCGCTGGCTCTGAGTACACCTTAAAACCTAAAAACACAAACTGCAATGTACATACATTTACAAGTTGCATTAATAGACACAACCCACCCTATATACTTACCTCACCTGGAAGAAGGCTCTTTGGTCACTGAGTGTGCACACTACTGAGTTCAGAAGGATGGGAATTGGAACAGCCCAAGAGAGGAGGAGGATGAGGAAACTTGGGGAGGAGAGGAATCAGCAATAGCATTCTGATATAGGAGGGAAGGGGCGGAGCTTCAGAGAGAGGAGGCTAGAGATAAGTACATGTTAGGAAGAGGCAGACAGAGTGTCCGCTGACCCTGCTCAGTGAGGTGTTACTGGTTCTACAGCTGCTGCCTCCTGCTGCTGACTCCCGGAAACATCTGTGGGCGGGCCTCCCAGTCCCAGCAGCAGGGCAGCAGAGCAGACACAGCGCCTCTCCAAGCCGGAGCCTCCCTGCTTTGCAGGACATTGCTGATCAGGTAGCGCCGGGCCTGCTTCTGGTACTTAAATCTGGTCAAATGACTGTTATATGTATTTTTTTTTAAATGTATAAAATTTATAGAATGCTGCAAAACAAGTGCTAAAAGTAAACTTGGGGTACATAAAAATAGGTATAAGTATTAGTTATGTGCACCGGACATTTTTCGGGTTTTGTGTTTTGGTTTTGGATTCGGTTCCGCGGCCGTGTTTTGGATTCGGATGCGTTTTGGCAAAACCTCCCTGAAAATGTTTTGTCGGATTCGGGTGTGTTTTGGATTCGGGTGTTTTTTTACAAAAACCCCTCAAAAACAGCTTAAACCATAGAATTTGGGGGTCATTTCGATCCCATAGTATTATTAACCTCAATAACCATAATTTTCACTCATTTTCAGTCTATTCTGAACACCTCACACCTCACAATATTATTTTTAGTCCTAAAATTTGCACCGAGGTCACTGGATGACTAAGCTAAGTGACCCAAGTGGCCGACAAAAACACCTGGCCCATCTAGGAGTGGCACTGCAGTGTCAGACAGGATGGCACTTCAAAAAAATAGTCCCCAAACAGCACATGATGCAAAGAAAAAAAGAGGCGCAATGAGGTAGCTGTGTGACTAAGCTAAGCGACCCAAGTGGCCGACACAAACACCTGGCCCATCTAGGAGTGGCACTGCAGTGTCAGACAGGATGGCACTTCAAAAAAATAGTCCCCAAACAGCACATGATGCAAAGAAAAAAAGAGGTGCACCAAGGTCGCTGGATGGCTAAGCTAAGCGACACAAGTGGCCGACACAAACACCTGGCCCATCTAGGAGTGGCACTGCAGTGTCAGGCAGGATGGCACTTCAAAAAAATAGTCCCCAAACAGCACATGATGCAAAGAAAAATGAAAGAAAAAAGAGGTGCAAGATGGAATTGTCCTTGGGCCCTCCCACCCACCCTTATGTTGTATAAACAGGACATGCACACTTTAACAAACCCATCATTTCAGCGACAGGGTCTGCCACACAACTGTGACTGAAATGACGGGTTGGTTTGGGCCCCCACCAAAAAAGAAGCAATCAATCTCTCCTTGCACAAACTGGCTCTACAGAGGCAAGATGTCCACCTCCTCCTCATCGTCCGATTCCTCACCCCTTTCACTGTGTACATCCCCCTCCTCACAGATTATTAATTCGTCCCCACTGGAATCCACCATCTCAGATCCCTGTGTACTTTCTGGAGGCAATTGCTGGTGAATGTCTCCACGGAGGAATTGATTATAATTAATTTTGATGAACATCATCTTCTCCACATTTTCTGGAAGAAACCTCGTACGCCGATTGCTGACAAGGTGAGCGGCTGCACTAAACACTCTTTCGGAGTACACACTGAAGGGTGGGCAACTTATTTAAAATAAAGCCAGTTTCTGCAAGGGCCTCCAAATTGCCTCTTTTTCCTGCCAGTATACGTACGGACTGTCTGAAGTGCCTACTTGGATGCGGTCACTCATATAATCCTCCACCATTCTTTCAATGGTGAGAGAATCATATGCAGTGACAGTAGACGACATGTCAGTAATCGTTGGCAGGTCCTTCAGTCCGGACCAGATGTCAGCACTCGCTCCAGACTGCCCTGCATCACCGCCAGCGGGTGGGCTCGGAATTCTTAGCCTTTTCCTCGCATCCCCAGTTGCGGGAGAATGTGAGGAGGAGCTGTTGACTGGTCACGTTCCGCTTGACTTGACAATTTTCTCACCAGCAGGTCTTTGAACCTCTGCAGACTTGTGTCTGCCGGAAAGAGAGATCCAACGTAGGTTTTAAATCTAGGATCGAGCACGGTGGCCAAAATGTAGTGCTCTGATTTCAACAGGTTGACCACCCGTGAATCCTGGTTAAGCGAATTAAGGGCTCCATCCACAAGTCCCACATGCCTAGCGGAATCGCTCTGTTTTAGCTCCTCCTTCAATGTCTCCAGCTTCTTCTGCAAAAGCCTGATGAGGGGAATGACCTGACTCAGGCTGGCAGTGTCTGAACTGACTTCACGTGTGGCAAGTTCAAAAGGTTGCAGAACCTTGCACAACGCTGAAATCATTCTCCACTGTGCTTGAGTCAGGTGCATTCCCCCTCCTTTGCCTATATAGTAGGTGGATGTATAGGCTTGAATGGCCTTTTGCTGCTCCTCCATCCTCTGAAGCATATAGAGGGTTGAATTCCACCTCGTTACCACCTCTTGCTTCAGATGATGGCAGGGCAGGTTCAGGACTGTTTGCTGGTGCTCCAGTCTTCGGCACGCGGTGGCTGAATGCCGAATGTGGCCCGCAATTCTTCGGGCCACCGACAGCATCTCTTGCACGCCCCTGTCGTTTTTTAAATAATTCTGCACCACCAAATTCAATGTATGTGCAAAACATGGGACGTGCTGGAATTTGCCCAGATGTAATGCACGCACAATATTGCTGGCGTTGTCCGATGTCACAAATCCTCAGGAGAGTCCATTTGGGGTAAGCCATTCTGCGATGATGTTCCTCAGTTTCCGTAAGAGGTTGTCAGCTGTGTGCCTCTTCTGGAAAGCGGTGATACTAAGCGTAGCCTGCCTAGGAACGAGTTGGCGTTTGCGAGATGCTGCTACTGGTGCCGCCGCTGCTGTTCTTGCTGCGGGAGGCAGTACATCTACCCAGTGGGCTGTCACAGTCATATAGTCCTGAGTCTGCCCTGCTCCACTTGTCCACATGTCCGTGGTTAAGTGGACATTGGGTACAACTGCATTTTTTAGGACACTGGTGACTCTTTTTCTGAGGTCTGTGTACATTTTCGGTATCGCCTGCCTAGAGAAATGGAACCTAGATGGTATTTGGTACCGGGGACACAGTACCTCAATCAAGTCTGTAGTTGCCTGTGAATTAAAGGTGGATAACGGAAACACGTTTCTCACCGCCCAGGCTGCCAAGGCCTGAGTTATCCGTTTTGCAGCAGGATGACTGCTGTGATATTTCATCTTCCTCGCAGAGCAGCAGTAGGCGTTACACTCAAGGATGCATCGGAGGAATCCCAGGCAGGAGAAGACTCGTCAGACTTGACAGTGACATGGCCTGAAGGACTATTGGCTTTCCTGTGTAAGGAGAAAATTGACACTGAGGGAGTTGGTTGTGTGGTTTGCAGGAGCTTGGTTACAAGAGGAAGGGATTTAGTGGTCAGTGGACTGCTTCCACTGTCATCCAAAGTTTTTGAACTTGTCACTGACTTATGATGAATGCACTACAGGTGATGTATAAGGGAGGATGTTAACGTCCTTACCCCTACTAATTACAGCTTGACAAAGGCAACGGACAACAGGTGTCTCCCCGGGTGCCTGACTTAAACAAACCACCTCACCATCAGAATCCTCCTTGTCAATTTCCTCCTCAGCGCCAGCAACACCCATATCCTCATCCTGGTGTACTTCAACAGTGACATCTTCAATTTGACTATCAGGAACTGGACTGTGGGTGCTCCTTCCAGCACTTGAGGGGGCGTGCAAATGGTGGAAGGCGCCACCTCTTCCCGTCCAGTGTTGGGAAGGTCAGGCATCGCAGCCGACACAATTGGACTCTCCTTGGGGATTTGTGATTTAGAAGAACGCACAGTTCTTTGCTGTGCTTTTGCCAGCTCAAGTCTTTTCATTTTTCTAGCGAGAGGATGAGTGCTTCCATCCTCATGTGAAGCTGAACCACTAGCCATGAACATAGGCCAGGGCCTCAGCTGTTCCTTGCCACTCCGTGTCGTAAATGGCATATTGGCAAGTTTACGCTTCTCCTCAGACGCTTTTAATTTTGATTTTTGGGTCATTTTACTGAACTTTTGTGTTTGGATTTTACATGCTCTCTACTATGACATTGGGCATCGGCCTTGGCAGACGACGTTGATGGCATTTCATCGTCTCGGCCATGACTAGTGGCAGCAGCTTCAGCACGAGGTGGAAGTGGATCTTGATCTTTCCCTATTTTACCCTCCACATTTTTGTTCTCCATTTTTTAATGTGTGGAATTATATGCCAGTATCAATAGCAATGGCCTACTACTATATATACTGCGCACAACTGAAATGCACCACAGGTATGGATGGATAGTATACTTGACGACACAGAGGTAGGTAGAGCAGTGGCCTACTGTACCGTACTGCTATATATTATATACTGGTGGTCAGCAAACTGTACAAAACTGAAATGCACCACAGGTATGGATGGATAGTATACTTGACGACACAGAAGTAGGTAGAGCAGTGGCCTACTGTACATAGAATTTGTCGGCAGATAAGAACCACTTGGCCCATCTAGTCTGCCCCTTATTTTTATTTTTATTTTTTATATTATTTTTTAACACTAACCTTATTTGATCCTTATTTCTTTGTAAGGATATCCTTATGTCTATCCCATGCATGTTTAAATTGCTCTACTGTCTTAGCCTCTACCACCTCTGATGGGAGCCTATTCCACTTGTCCACTACCCTTTCTGTGAAATAATTTTTCCGCAAATTTCCCCTGAACCTCCCCCCCTCCAGTCTCAGTGCATGTCCTCGTGTCCTATTGCTTCTCTTCATTTGGAGAATGTTTCCCTCCTGGACTTTGTTAAAACCCTTCATATATTTGAAAGTTTCTATCATGTCCCTCCTTTCCCTTCTCTGCTCCAAACTATACATATTGAGATTTCTTAGTCTTTCTGGGTATGTTTTGTGATGTAGGCCATGCACCATTTTAGTTGCCCTCCTTTGTACAGTTTCTAATGTATTAATATCCTTTTGAAGATATGGCCTCCAGAACTGAATACAGTATTCTAGATGAGGCCGTACCAATGACCTATACAGTGGCATTATTACTTCTTTCTTTCTGCTGCTGATTCCCCTACCAATGCAGCCAAGCATCTGACTAGCCTTCCTCATTGCCTTGTTACATTGCTTACCTGCTTTCAAGTCATCT
This sequence comes from Pseudophryne corroboree, assembly GCF_028390025.1. Taxonomy (NCBI): domain Eukaryota; kingdom Metazoa; phylum Chordata; class Amphibia; order Anura; family Myobatrachidae; genus Pseudophryne; species Pseudophryne corroboree. The sequence goes on along the minus strand of NC_086445.1, from coordinate 675,969,634 downwards.
GAAATAGTGACTCCTAGATCCCTTTCCTCCTCAGTAGTTTCCAGTATAGTGCCATTAATACTGTATTTAGCTTTAGGATTTTTGAGACCCAAGTGCATGATTTTGCATTTTTTGGCATTAAACTGTAATTGCCAGACTCTTGACCATTCCTCTAGTCTACCTAGATCCTCAATCATTTGTTTTACCCCACCTGGTGTGTCTACCCTGTTGCATACCTTTGTGTCATCTGCAAAAAGGCATACTTTCCCTTTAATGCCATTTGCAATGTCACCAATAAAAATATTAAAAAGCACTGGTCCAAGTACAGATCCCTGGGGTACTCCACTGGTTACATTTCCCTCCTGTGAATGCACTCCATTTACCACAACTCTCTGTTTTCTATCCTTCAACCAAGATCTTATCCATTCAATAATCCTAATATCCAATCCCAAACTTTCAAGTTTATTTAGCAATCTGCGATGTGGAACTGTGTCAAAAGCCTTACTAAAGTCTAGATAAGCTATATCCATGGCTCCACCTTTATCCATCACTTTAGTCACACAATCAAAAAAGTCAATAAGATTTGTTTGACATGATCTCCCCCCAGTGAATCCATGCTGTTTGGGATCCAGTAAATTGCCGGATTTGAGATAATCTACAACTATTTCTTTTAAGAGTGTTTCCATCAATTTCCTTACTACTGATGTAAGACTCACTGGTCTGTAGTTGTTTGCCTCTTCCTTGCTTCCACTTTTGTGCAGTGGGACTACGTTTGCTCTATTATATACTGGTGGTCAGCAAACTGTGCAAAACTGAAATGCACCACAGGTATGGATGGATAGTATACTTGACGACACAGAGGTAGATAGAGAAGTGGCCTATTGTACCGTACTGCTATATATTATATACTGTTGGTCAGCAAACTGTGCAAAACTGAAATGCACCACAGGTATGGATGGATAGTATACTTGACGACACAGAGGTAGGTAGAGCAGTGGTCTACTGTACCGTACTGCTATATATTATATACTGGTGGTCAGCAAACTGTGCAAAACTGAAATGCACGACAGGTATGGATGGATAGTATACTTGACGACACAGAGGTAGGTAGAGCAGTGGCCTTCTGTACCGTACTCCTATATATTATATACTGGTGATCAGCAAAATTATGCACTGTACTCCTACTATATACTACAATGCAGCACAGATATGGAGCGTTTTTCAGGCAGAGAACGTATAATACTGGTGGTCACTGGTCAGCAAAACTCTGCATTGTACTCCTCCTATATAATACTGCTGGTCCCCAGTCCCCACAATAAAGCTGTGTGAGCACAGATATATGCAGCACACTGAGCACAGATATGGAGCGTTTTTCAGGCAGAGAACGTATAATACTGGTGGTCACTGGTCAGCAAAACTCTGCACTGTACTCCTCCTATATAATACTGCTGGTCCCCAGTCCCCACAATAAAGCAGTGTTAGCACAGATATATGCAGCACACTGAGCACAGATATGGAGCGTTTTTCATGCAGAGAACGTATAATACTGGTGGTCACTGGTCAGCAAAACTCTACACTGTACTCCTCCTATATAATACTGCTGGTCCCCAGTCCCCACAATAAAGCAGTGTGAGCACAGATATATGCAGCACACTGAGCACAGATATGGAGCGTTTTTTAGGCAGAGAACGTATAATGCTGGTGGTCACTGGTCAGCAAAACTCTGCACTGTACTCCTCCTATAATACTGCTGGTCCCCAGAATAAAGATATTTGCAGCCCCCTGAAAGTTCTGAAACAAAGTGAGAGGACGCCAGCCACGTCCTCTCACTATCATTTCCAATGCACGAGTGAAAAATGGCGGCGACGCGCGGCTCCTTATATAGAATCCGAATCTCGCGAGAATCCGACAGCGGGATGATGACGTTCGGGCGCGCTCGGGTTAACCGAGCAATACTGGAGTAACCGAGTATGCCTCGGACCCGTGTAAAATGGGTGAAGTTCGGGGGGGTTCGGATTCCGAGGAACCGTACCCGCTCATCACTAATAAGTATATATTTATTTTATTTTAATATATATATTTTAACCTGAGAACCGAACACCCCCGAACTTTGCGATGCGAGCCCAGCTCGGGTTTTCCCGCCTACCTCGATTACATCATCATCCCGCTGTCAGATTCTCGCAGGTTTTGGATTCTATATAAGTCCCCGTACATCGGCACCATCTTCACTCCGTCATTGGAGAGTGTACTGGACAGACATGTTCTTCTCAGTACTGCTTAGAGTGGAGTGCGGCAGGTGGGGGTGCCCTGTGTGCTGTATCTGAAAAAGGGATGCTCTCTGTCTGCTGTATCTGAAAAATGGGTGCTCTGTCAGCTGTGTCTGAGAAATGGGTGCTCTCTCTGTCAGCTGTATCTGAGAAATGGGTGCTCTCTCTGTCAGCTGTATCTGAAAGGGGTGCTCTCTCTGTCAGCTGTATCTGAAGAAGGGGTGCTCTCTCTTTCAGCTGTATCTGAAAAAGGGATGCTCTATCTGTCAGCTGTACCTGAAAAAGGGGTCTCTCTCTGTCAGCTGTATCTGAAAAAGGGGTGCTCTTTCTGTCAGCTATATTTGAAAAAGGGGTGCTCTCTCTGTCAGCTGTATCTGAAAGGGGTGCTCTTTCTCTTCAGCTGTATCTGAAAAAGGGGTGCTCTGTGTCAGCTGTATCTGAAAATTGGGTGCCCTCTCTGTCAGCTGTATCTGAAGAAGGGGTGCTCTCTCTGTCAGCTATATCTGAAAAAGGGGTGCTCTCTCTGTCAACTGTATCTGAAACGGGTGCTCTTTCTCTGTCAGCTGTATCTAAAAAAGGGGTGCACTCTCTCTGTTAGCTGTATCTGAAAAAGGGGTGCCCTGTCTGCTGTATCTGAAAGGGGTGATCTGTTCATCCATCCAGGGGCTCTGCCCCAGTGTAAAATTAAAATAATAAAAGCTAAAAACAAAAAGCCTAAAATTGTAATTATAAAAAATATTTTTTGTTTGTTTGTGCTGTACCCCAGTGTACTATACAATTTTTATTTTATGTCATAAATACTGTGCCACTTCCGGTCAGACTGCAGTTTATTATTTCCCACTCATACACGTATTGTGCGGTGCTGTCAGTGAAGTCAACTGCAGTGTGCCATTATTATATACATTTCTGACTCATTTGTGTGACACCATCGGTGAAGTCAACTGCAGTGTGTAATTATTATATACATTTCTGACTCATTTGTATGATGTCGGTGAAGCCGACCACAGTGTGTAATTATTATTATATACATTTCTGACTCATTTGTGTAATGGTGTTGGTGAAGTCAACTTTTACTTTACTTAAAGAGCATGAGGAAGGCTTAGGCCGTAGGCTTGTGGGCCATTACTTCAAAGGACATTATTCAAAGGATAACTACAAATGTAAAAATTATTTCGACGTTACACCGACGTTATTAGATATATTGGTCACATCTTCAACTGATATTGATTGTGAAGTGACTCCTCCTCCTCCTTCCTTTTCTTCAACAGGTAATTCCATGTTCTACACTCCTGCAGAACATTGCACTCAAATACCTGCTGGTATTTCCATCTTCTACACTCCTGCAGAACATTGCACTCAAATACCTGCTGGTAATTCCATCTTCTACACTCCTGCAGAACATTGCACTCAAATACCTGCTGGTAATTCCATCTTCTACACTCCTGCAGAACATTGCACTCAAATACCTGCTGGTAATTCCATCTTCTACACTCCTGCAGAACATTGCACTCAAATACCTGCTGGTAATTCCATCTTCTACACTCCTGCAGAACATTGCACTCAAATACCTGCTGGTAATTCCATCTTCTACACTCCTGCAGAACATTGCACTCAAATACCTGCTGGTGAATATATACTTGTCTAGGTTTATTGTAAATGAGAGCTGCAGATTATCGCTACTGATTGCACTGAAATAGTAATTAGCAAATTGGTTATTAAGAATTATAGCATTGCTATAGGCATAAGGCATCTGCTTTTATATTAGATTGCTTATGCACATGTTCGGTTGCTATTGATAAATTGGAATGTTATCTCCTGAGTATAGGCATGAGGGTTGTTTTTTTCGCTTGTTTTTTTAAGAGTGTTTTATTACTAGTCATTGCTGGGGGAGGGTTCATTGAAGTTTGGTTGCAATCAGTGTAACATGCTTGGTCCATTACTTAAAGAGCATGAGGAAGGCTTAGGCCGTAGGCTTGTGGGCCATTACTTCAAAGGACATTATTCAAAGGATAACTACAAATTTAAAAATAATTTCGACATTACACCGACGTTAAACTGAAGGAAAACAGAAGGACAACAACCTATCCACAATCTGGACCACTAAAGGACAGCTTTCAAACAAATGTGAGTCCAGTTCCTCTACACATCAAACTACTCCAGCCTGAGTAACCCATACTTAGAACTTAAATCTGTGTTAGGAACGCTGCTAGACCTTTCCACTTCATCCGCAACTACTCAAATCTATGTCTATAGCTTACCAAAACCATCTGAATTCTCACCTGTACCAATGTTATCTGTCTTTTTACACTATGAAAAGACATCCCCAAACTGCTCACTACAGCTCTCTCTTATGCAAACTCATGTATGTTTTTTGATGTAATAATTGGCTTGTAATTGGCATTGCATGTGTGGGGAAGTTGCACAGTGAAACATAGTTTATTATTGCATGCTCTCTGGTGTTTACCTCCTTTGATCATTGGTCATTGTGGTCAGGTGTACTATATCTTTACATTTAGGGAGGTGTATTCATGGTGTAAAGGAAACAGTGTGATTCCTGATTAGTAAAATTTTTTTATATATATATATATATATATATATATATATATATATATCTATCAAACAAACACTGAGCAACATCCCCAACAGGTAATTTCAACTTTAAACTTGTCATTTATTTTGTACAGTCTGGACATGGCTACCAATAACAAATGCACAGACAAAATTCTTAAAGCTATGTGTGCAAATGCTAGGAGCTTAGGAGACAAGATTCCAGGGCTAATTGCGATAATGACAAGGGATAACCTGGATTTTGTGGCAATTACAGAGTCATGGTGCAATGAAAATCATGACTGGGACATAGCTATACCAGGATACAATTTATTTAGGAAGGATAGAATAGGAAGAATAGGAGGAGGGGTAGCAATGTATGTGAAAAAAAGCATAAATGCTACTTTAATACAAAATAGTGAAGACAAAACTGAGGCCCTTTGGGTCACCATAGAAACCGGGGAGAAGGATGTTATTCGCATTGAGGTGATCTATAGACCACCAGGCCAGGGGCAGGATTTGGACAGAAACCTATTGTTGGACATCACTAAAATGGCTTTAAAGGGAGAAGTCATAATCATGGGAGACTTTAATTTACCTGATGTAAATTGGGAGGGGTCTTTTGCAAATTCAGCTACAAGTGGCAAATTTCTACATTCCTTACAGGGAGCATCTCTCAAGCAATTGGTGATGGAGCCCACTCGCAAAGATTCAATATTAGATTTAATTCTTACAAATGGTGATAGGATATCCGACATATATGTGGGTGAGCACCTGGGATCCAATGATCATCAAGCAGTATGGTTTAGTATAAAGACAGGATCCAACTCCTGTCACACAAAAACAAAGGTGTTGGATTTTAGAAATGCTGATTTTGCAAAAATGGGGAGATATTTAAGTGATTCATTGGCGGACTGGTGGAACTTGGAAGGAGTGCAGGAGAGGTGAAAAAAATTGAAAAGTGCAATACTAAGTGCAACTGATCTTTGTATCAAAAGGGTTAGGAAAAGCACCAGGAAAAGGAAGCCAGTGTGGTTCACAAAAGAAGTATCAACTAGTGTGAAAGCAAAAAAGATGGCTTTTAGGAAATACAAACAGACTCAAAATAATAATGACAAAGAGGTGTATCTTAACAGACGGAAGGATGCTAAGAAAGTGATCAGACGTGCAAAGGCAGAAGCTGAGGAAAAAATGGCCCAGTCAGTAGATAAAGGGGGCAAAACTTTTTTTAAGTATATAAGTGAAAGGAGAAAATCAAATGGAGGAATAATAAGACTTAAGACAGAGAGTGAGAATTTGGTGGAGGGAGACAAGGCAATAGCAGATCACCTAAATAATTATTTTTGCTCAGTATTTACTACAGAAGAAGGGATGGGGCCACAGTTAAGTTGCAAGGACATTCATAAAAATAAGGTAGATGAAAGTACATTTACAGAGGAGAAGGTCCTAACAGAACTTTCACAACTAAAAGTGGATAAATCAATGGGACCAGATGGGATACACCCAAGGATACTCAAAGAGCTAAAAGATGTGCTGGTTACACCGTTAACAGAATTATTTAACCAGTCACTAAATACAGGTGCCATTCCAGAGGACTGGAAAAGAGCAAATGTAGTTCCACTGCACAAAAGTGGAAGCAAGGAAGAAGCAAGTAACTACAGACCAGTAAGCCTTACATCAGTAGTGGGGAAAGTAATGGAAAAACTATTAAAAGAAAGAGTTGTGGAATATCTTAAATCAAACCACTTACAGGATCCAAAACAGCATGGATTTACTGGTGGGAGATCATGCCAAACAAATCTTATTGACTTTTTTGACTCTGTGACGAAAATAATAGATCAAGGGGGAGCTGTAGATGTAGCATATCTAGACTTTAGTAAGGCATTTGACACTGTCCCACATCGCAGACTGCTAAATAAACTTGAAAGCGTGGGGGTGGATTATAAAACAGTTAAATGGATAAGAACCTGGTTGCAGGATAGGAAACAGACAGTTGTAGTTAATGGAGTGCAATCTATGGAGGGAAATGTTACCAGTGGAGTACCCCAGGGATCTGTACTTGGTCCAGTTCTCTATAATATCTTTGTTGGTGACATTGCAGATGGTATTGAAGGGAAGGTATGCCTTTTTGCAGATGATACAAAGATATGCAACAGGGTAGACACACCGGGAGGGGTAAAACAAATGATTGATGACCTAGCTAGGCTTGAGAAATGGTCAAGAACGTGGCAACTACAGTTTAATGCTAAAAAATGCAAAATCATGCACTTGGGTCTCAAAAACCCAAAGGCTAAATATAGTATCAAGGGCACTATAATGGAAACTACTGATGAGGAAAGGGATTTAGGAGTCACTATTTCAAGTGACTTGAAGGCAGGAAAGCAATGCAACAAAGCAATGAGAAAGGCAAGTCAGATGATTGGTTGCATAGGGAGAGGAATCAGTAGCAGGAAAAAAGAAGTGATAATGCCACTGTATAGGTCATTGGTGCGGCCCCATCTGGAATACTGTGTCCAGTTCTGGAGACCATATCTCCAGAAGGATATAAATACATTAGAGAGTGTACAAAGAAGGGCAACTAAAATGGTGCATGGCCTACATCACAAAACGTACCCGGAAAGGCTAAAAGATCTTAACATGTATAGTTTGGAGGAGAGAAGGGAAAGGGGAGACATGATAGAAACTTTCAAATATATCAAGGGTCTTAAAGTCCAGGAGGTAAACATTCTTCAAAGGAAGAGAAGTATTAGAACTCGAGGACATACACTGAGACTGGAGGGGGGTAGGTTCAGGGGAAATTTAAGGAAAAATTACTTCACAGAAAGGGTAGTGGATAAGTGGAATAGTCTCCCATCAGAGGTGGTAGAGGCTAAGACTGTAGAGCAATTTAAACATGCTTGGGATAGGCATATGAATATCCTTACAAAGAATTAAGGTTCAAAAAGGGTTGAGATTACCTAAAGGATAAAAAAAAAGGGGCAGACTAGATGGGCCAAGTGGTTCTTATCTGCCGTCAAATTCTATGTAAGTCAACTGCAGTGTGGAATTATTATATATATTTCTGACTCATTTGTGCGATGCTATTCGTGATTGTCAACTGCACTTTGTGTTGATAGAAATGGAGGCTACTACTAGTGCTTAAGCTGCTGCCACTAGTCATGACATTGACACTGCAAGTCCGTCAACGTCATCTGCTAAGGTACATGCCCAGGGGCATAGAGGGCTTAAGTCAGCGTATGTAAAATCATTTAATTTTAGGTAAAGAAAAAAAATAAAAAGGAAAGTTGGCTGCAGAGGCAGTAAGACAAACTGCACATTCAGAATCAGAACCATCAGACATTCTTGAGGAACGTTTAGGGGTGTCCACGTCAGCTGACATTTATCACATTGTCCTCATAGAGAAGCCTCTTTCACCTCCTTCCACCATTTTTAAACTATCTGATTCTGCACATGTGGGGAGCAGTATAAATAAAGATGGTGATGAATCTGATGAGAACATAGGGGGTCATTCCGAGTTGTTCGCTCGTTATTTTTTTTCGCAACAGAGCGATTAGTCGCGAATTAGTGATGAACGGATTCGGTTTTACTCGGTTTTACTCGGTTTTACTCGGTTCTCAAAACGGCATATTATTGGCTCACGGATGTCACGTGTTTTGGATAGCCAATAAGATGCCGTTTTGAGAACCGAGTAAAACCGAGTAAAACCGAGTAAAACCGAACCTCGCTCATCACTATCGCGAATGCGCATGCTCAATGTCCGCAGTGCGACTGCGCCAAGTAAATTTGCTATGCAGTTAGGAATTTTACTCACGTTTTTTTCTTCGTTCTGGTGATCGTAATGTGATTGACAGGAAGTGGGTGTTTCTGGGCGGAAACTGGCCGTTTTATGGGAGTGTGCGAAAAAACGCTACCGTTTCTGGGAAAAACGCGGGAGTGGCTGAAGAAACGGAGGAGTGTCTGGCCGAACGCTGGGTGTGTTTGTGACGTCAAACCAGGAACGACAAGCACTGAACTGAACGCAGATGCCGAGTAAGTTTGAAGCTACTCAGAAACTGCTAAGAGCTGTGTAATCGCAATTTTGAGAATCTTTCGTTCGCAATTTTACTATGCTAAGATTCACTCCCAGTAGGCGGCGGCTTAGCGTGTGCAATGCTGCTAAAAGCAGCTTGCGAGCGAACAACTCGGAATGAGGGCCATAATACAAATTGATGATTCATGTGTGGAAGTGCAGAGCCGGCCTTAGGCATAGGCAAACTAGGCAAATGCCTAGGGCATTTGGTATGCTTAGAGGCACCAGCAGCTTCTGCTGATTAAAATGATATGCAGCATGCCTTTATTCTGTGTGTGACTGCGGCTGTATCTGCATACGAAATGCTACGTTGCAGTGTATTCCTGGATATCACTGTAATATAGCATTTCCTATGCAGATACAGCTGCAGTCGCACATAGAATATAGGCATGCTGCATATCATTTTAATCAGCAGAAGCTGCTTGTGCATCCTAGCCACATAGTAATGCAAATAAGATGCATTTTCATAAACAAAAGGCGACGGCGTTAGCAGATCTGCCAACTGACTCATGCCAGGCATCTCCTGCAGAACTAGCGGCGGTGCTAGGGGGCACCAGACAAAATCTTGCCTAGGGCATCATATTGCTTAGGGCCGGCTCTGCGGAAGTGAGACAGGATATGAGGGTGTTGATGATGATGTTGTTTGTGTAAGTCAGCCAACGGTCGCTGCAATTGTTGACCGTGCTAAAAAGAAAGCTATTGCAATGCCTGGGCATAACACCAAAAAAACTACCTCTTGGGTGTGGGATTATTTTTACCCCAATCCTGACAATGTTTATGAAAACATCTGCTCCATTTGTGAGGCCAAATTTAGTAGAGGTAGGAACGTTAGCCATCTAGGCACCTCCTCCGTGTTTCGTCATTTGCAGCAGAGACATGAAATTGATTGTACAAGATTATAATGTAATTAACACCTCATCATCAACATCCTCAGAGTAATTCTTAACTTAACTTGTTTTGTGGGGGCCCAAACAAACCAATCATTTCAGTCACAAGTGACGTTCCCTGTCGCTGAAATGATTGGTTTGTTAAACTGTACATGTCATGTTTAATATATGCAGCATAAAGGTGGGTGGGAGGGCTCAAGGACAATTCCACCTTGCAACTTATTTCTTTGCGTTATGTGCTCTCTGGAGCATTTTTTGGGCAGAGTTATAAAACTGCCATCTTGTCTGCCACTGCAGTGCCACTCCTAGATGTGCCAGGTGTTTGTGCTACCCACACTGTCGCTTAGCTTAGTCATCCAGCTACCTTGGTGCAACCTTTTTGCCTAACCTGGATAAAACCAATATTGTGAGCTGTGAGGTGTTTAAAATAGACTTGAAATGAGTGGAAATTAATGCCATTGAGGATAATAATACTGTAGGAACAAAAACACCCCCAAATTCTGTGATTTTAGCTGTTTTTATGATTTTTTTTTTTATTTGATCCAAAAACAAAAACAAAACACACAAGGGCGGTTTTGGCAAAACCAATCCAAAACCAAAACATAAAGGGGAAAAAACAAAAACAAAACCTGGACAATGGCCAGGCACACAGCTCTAGGCATTTTAGGGGACTTAAAAAAAAAAAAAAAAAAGAGGAAACAGATCGATTACTCCCATCTGCAAGTCTAAAAACAATTGTCCCGCTCATAAAGCACCTCAATATACCTGTCCCATATCTTGAACCCCAATCTCCATCATTTTGCACTTTTTCACCCCAAAAATTCTTTTTTATTATTGGCCAATTAAAAATAATTAAAAACTTCTAAGTGCCTAATTAGTCATTCAGTGGGGTTTCCCAGGGCTTCATAACCAAATTCCAAAATTTTTAACATAACATAGGGATTTTCCCCAAGTTTATCACCTGCTCAGAGTTGGTGAATTGAAATTTGCTGTAAAATTACTGCAAAAACAGTTTTTCGCAAGACAATTGAATAGGCATTTGGCGAAATGTGGTAATTTCACGTTTTTTTTTTAAAGAGAAAACGCATTATTGCCAGTAATTCAAACCCCCCCCCCCCCCCCATAGGGGGGAAATGTAATAGGGTGTAATGATGTGAGAATCAGGACGTGAGAGATTTTGTGAGAGTTCTCCTGGTTTCTATTTACATAGAGAAATCAACCTGGTTTTGTGACTGAATATTTATTTAACTGGCAAAGTTACTAGTCACTGCTGTGGCTTTAACTTGGTTAAGTTTTTTTTAGGTCAAGCAAGATAAAGGTAATTGGTCGGTAACAGATCAAGTTACATATTAGCATTTACAATGTGATTAATATAACATGCAATTCACAACCATATGAATAAAATACATACTTTACCAGCCTCCACTTGTCTCCTCACGGCTCTCCTGGGCTGTTACCCTGCCTCCCTCCGTTTCTCGCTCTCTAGGCTCCTCCAAGGTGCAGGGGAGTCAGCAACTCATGCTGCTCCTTGAGCTCCCGCTCTGCTTCAGCTGCTGCTTGGATGTCTTAGGTCCTAGTTCGCGCTGTGCTATTCTGCTGACATCACCCAGCAAGCAGGGGGGAGGTTTCTTACCCCTGCATTGCCAGCGTTTCTGGGTAGCCGGACAGCAGTAAGTTTCAATGAGGGGGTGGAGGCTCATAGTAATAGGTGCTTAAGGTCCTCAAGTGGGGTACCACTGGATTACCATCCTGCCACTGGAATCCTGACAGCCGGATTGCCAAACAAGAAGACACCGGGCCGCTGGAGTGGAAAGCAGCGGGGAGGGGGAAAATAGGTATAGGCTGCGGGGGAGGTTTAGGGTTAGGCTGCGGGGAGGGTGGGTTAGGGGCCAGGGGGGGAAGGTATGTATACTTACCTTCCCCTGTTTGGATTCCGAACGCCTAGATGCCGCAAATCGAATCCAACCTGTTTTAGCAGCATGTACTAATATTACAGCTAGAGTTAATTTCACATTTTGACATAAGGAGCCAAATGTAATGGAGTGCGAATTTGCACAAATGTGGGAGTTTAGTGCTAAACTCGCACATTTTTCAATCTGAGTATGAGCCTCCCCCTTGCATCTCTCAGCCACACCATTATCTCCTCCCTGCATTGCCTCTCGGACATACTATCGGCCCCTGCATCTCTCAGCGACACCATCACCCCCCTATGTCATCTCTCAGTCACTTCATCTCTCCCACTGCGTCATCTCTCAGTACACCATCTCCCCCACCTGCGTCGTCTCTCAGCACACCATCATCTCCCCCACTGTGTCATCTCTCAGCACATCATCAACTCCCCAGCATCATCTCTCGGCATACCATCATCTCCCCCACTGTGTCATCTCTCAGCACACCATCATCTCCCCCACTGCGTCATCTCGCAGCCACATAATCATCTCATGACTGTGTCTCTCTGCCAAACCATCATGTTCCATCTGCGTCTTTCACCATCCCCCTCCATTCACTCTGTCTCAAACAGCCTCCCCCACTTCATTCTGAATTCAATCGTTTCCTCGTGCCCGATCTCCCGTCTAAAGTGACGGGAGATTGCGAGGCGATATTCAGTTATCTGATCACGCGACGCAAAAAGTCTCATTTGTGCACCCAAATAGATCACTTTTCGTACATCTCAGCTCACCACCTCCGGGGGAAGCGAGCTGAAATTAAGTTATCGGGCCCGCTGGCAGAAACATTTAAATAGCTGCCGGCAGCCATGCAATAACAACTGAAACCCCCCCCCCTTTTGTCTCTATATGTCATCGTCCCCCTTTTTTCTCTGTTTTTCTGCCCCCCTTTATTCTATGTGTTTCTTCCCCCCTTCTATGTCTGTGTGTGTGTGTCCCCTCCCCTTTCATGTCTCTGTCCAGCCGAGAGCAAGGAGCAGGTGGACAGTGAGGTCAGGCAGCAGGCTGAGGCCAGGCAGCTGTATTGGTGTCGCCGTTGCACTCCCAGCAGCAGCCTTCACAAAGTGGGATCTTCACTGCTGCAGTCAAATCATGCCGCCAAACACCATGGTCCTTGCTCGGCAGAGCAATGGTGGGTGGGCAGTGTGGGGGCGGTGCCAGGGTGACAGGCGGTCCGGGTAAGACACCCCGGCCGGAAGACTGCTGAGGGTCAGGGACATTTGGACCGGCTCAATGCACTGCACTACACTGAACAAATTGGAAATAAACTACAGCTCCCTACAGCCCTTGCTACTAGGAGCTTCAAGCAGCAAGGGCTCTGGTTAGCTGTAATTTATTTTCAGTTTGATCACTGTAGTGCTGGCTCCTACTTAGATTCAGGTATGTCATGGGAGCCCCCCTCGGACTCGCCAGGCCCTAAGCGGCCTGCAGGGTATATCCGCCAGTGGTGATGGGGGTGCCAGACATTTGGGGGTGCCTGTTTGCACCCCCTGTAAACATGCCAGTGAGATGCAAGTTTTCAACTCGCACCTAAAGCATTACCAAAATCTGTTGTAAAAACAGACCAGCTTCTGGCTTGCGAGTTTGACAGAAGCATGCACAGATCAGTGAGATCCGTGCATGCTTCTGTCTGTAAAAGTACTGAAACAGTTAAAAAAATACAAAAAAAAGTTGTCCCCTCCCCAAAGCATAACCAGCCCAGAGCTCTTTGTGCCGGTCCTGGCTGCTAAAATACAGGGAAAAAAATAGTGATGAGCTGAGAACCGAACCCCCCCAAACTTTTTGCGCGCCTAATTCGGATCCAAAAACGAGGCAAAACGTCATCATCCCAATGTCGGATCTCGTGAGTTTTGGATTCTATATTAGTCCTTGGTGACCGGCGCCATCTTCATTCTGGACTTGGAGAGTGCACAGGGCGTGTTCCTACTGTGCTGCTGTAGTTAGGGAAGGGGAGAAATCAAAGGGGGGCAGCAGAGAGCAGATGGGGGCAGGACTGAGCAGTGCTGCTTGTATAGGTGTGCTGTGTCAGTCACTGTGTAGGGCTCTGCACGGTACAGTAGTGCACTGCACTAGTATACTGTGGCTGTGTATAAGACGGACCAGGTGTTGTTCTCTGTCTATAAGGGGCTGTGTGTACATTACTGCTATATATCGCTGTGTGATTCTAAGCCAAAAAATATTTAATTTTATTGGTGCGTTACTCAGTACTGCGGGTGCCGTACACTAACACTACTGCTATATCTTGGTGTGATCCAAAGTCAAAAATATATTTAATTAGGGCGTCACTCTGATTACTAGTACCACGGCTGCTGTATACTACTGCTCAGTGCCGTAACTACATGTGTGCCAGGTGTGCCTGGCACACAACGCAGTTGCCCTGAGGGCACAACGGCCAGCGGCTTGTAATGAATCAGACTGACTCATTATAAGCCGCTTCTGCTGTGTGCGCCGCGCTGGAGAAGCCGGTCCGGAGGCAGGGGAGGAGAGAAACAGCGCCGAAGGCAGGGGAGAAGGAGGAGGAGGGAGGGGGACTGGAGCCGTAGCAGCGCTATGTAATTGGTAGAGGCGCCACTGCAGCAGTCCCCTCTCCTTCCGCATTGGATGCCTGGTGTTGCTGTGAATGCTGGGATGCGCTTCTCTCATCCCAGCATTCACAGCAGCGCTGGGCAGCCAGTACGGAAGGAGAGGGGACTGCTGCAACGGTGCCTCTACCAATTTCATAGCGCTGCTGCGGCTCCAGTCCCCCTCCCTCCTCCTCCTTCTCCCCTGCCCAGGATCTGATCATCTGCCAGCACCGAGGAGCCTGACTGCCAGCAGGGAGAGATGGTAAGTATCTATCTGTCTGTCTGTCTCTGTCTCTCTCTCTATCTATTCTGTCTGCCGTAATGTGTAAAAAGGGGGACGCTCACTGCTGTAATGTGTAAAAAGGGGACTCTGTCTGCCGTAATGTGTAAAAAGAGGGACTCTAGCTGCCTTAATGTGTAAAAAGGGGGACGCTGTCTGCCATAATGTGTAAAAAGGGGGACGCTGTCTGCCTTAATGTGTGAAAAGAGGGATGCTGTTTACCGTAATGCGTAAAAAGAGAGACGCTGTCTACCGTAATGTGTAAAAAGGGGGACGCTGTCTGCCGTAATGTGTAAAAAGGGGACGCTGTCTGCCGTAATGTGTAAAAAGGGGGACACTGTCTGCCGTATGTGTAAAAAGGGGGACACTGTCTGCCGTAATGTGTAAAAGAGGCTCTACCTGGTGTGGTGGCGCTACTGTGCAGCGTAATTTGAATACTGGAGACTACTGTGCACCGTAGTCTGAATTGGTATTATTTTGTGGCTACGCCCCTTCCCCCATGAAGCCACGCCCCTATATATTTTTCACACGCCTACGGTGCACACTGCCCCTATCTTGCATGGTGGGCACCAATGCCGTTTCTTACACACAGCGCTAAAATGCCTACTTACGGCATTGCTATTGCTATATATCCTCTGTGTGTGTTCCAGAGCGAAAAATGTATTTCTATTGCTGCATCACTCAGTGATGACAACCAGTACTGTCGTACACTACTGCTACTGTATATACTGTATCCTGTGTCTGTGATCCAGAGCCAAAAATATATTTCTATTAACGTATTTGAAAGGGGTGCTCTGTCTGCTGTATCTAAAAAGAGTGAACTGTCCATCCATCCATCCATGGGCTCCGCCCCAGTGTAAAATTAAGATAATAAAAACTAAAAACAAAAAGTCTAAAATTCTAATTATAAAAAAAAAATATATCCATTTTTTTGTTTGTGCTGTACCCCAGTATACTATACAATTTTTATTTTATTTTCATAAGTACTGTGACACTGCCGGTCAGACCGCAGTAAACTATTTCCTACTCATAAACGCATTGTATGATGCTGTCTGTGTAGTCAACCGCAGTGTGTAATTATTATATATATTTCTGATTCATTTGTGTGACACTGTAACTGGCGGTGTGTGATATAAACAATACTTCATTTCATGGTGTGGTGTCTGTAGCTGATATTCTTATTATAACTTATTGTCCTATTTTCATAACTCTTCTTATCACCACATTGTAATTAATTCAAATTAATATTATTACTAGAGATGTGCGGAGGGCACTTTTCGTGTTGTGTGTTTTGGTTCTAATTCCTCGCTCGTGTTTAGGTTTTGGGTTGGTTTTGCCAATGACAGTGCAGGAGCGCACAGCCAATCAGGAGAGTGCCATGACGTGGCGATCCCTGATTGGCTGAAGGGACCCTCTTTGACAGGAGTCACGGGGGTCCCGACATTCGTGAAAAGTGGTTCCATGTGTAAACATGGGACCCCTTTCAGTTCGTGGATCGGGTATTTAGTTTTTTATTTTAACAAGTACGTGGATTATAACTTTTAAGAAGAGGACTGATCTACACCGGATTCTTTGTAAGTATAATTTTATTTACAGGTACCCCTGGATTCTACTGGACAAGAGGACCGAGTGCTTTGTGTTAACATAGGTAAGTATGTATGTATGTAAGTGTGCATGTATGTTGATTAAACTTTTACTTTCACGGTGTCTGTGTTTTGTTTTTATTTGTGTATTTTTTTGTAGTAGAACTACAGGTACCAGCGGGCCCGTTTTTTCCTCGCATGCTGGTACTTGTGGTTCTCCAAGTACCAGCTTGCGGGGGAGGCTTGCTGGGACTTGTAGTTCTGCTACAAAAAACAATATTCTTTTTAAACACAAAAGGCTATCAGCCTCCCATCCACCGCCCACGGATGGGGGGGACAGCCTCGGGCTTCACCCCTGGTCCTTGGGTGGCTATAGGGGGGGACCCCTTGATTTAAGGGGTCCCCACTCCTCCAAGGTACCCTGGCCAGGGGTGACTAATTGGTGATTTAATGACAGGGCCGCAGGGACCAATATAAAAGTGTCCCCCGGCTCTGGCATTATCTCTCTGACTAGTGGAGCCCGGTGCTGGTGTTAAAAATTCGGGGGACCCCTACGTCTTTTGTCTCCCGTATTTTTTGCACCGGGACCAGGCGCAGAGCCCGGTGCTGGTTGTTTAAATATGGGGGAACCCCAGTCAATTTTTTCCCCGTATTATTTTTACAACCAGGACTGGCTCAAAGAGCCTGAGGCTGGTTATGCTTAGGAGGGGGGACCCCACGCAAAAAAAAATAATCAGATTTTTAATACTTTATAGACTTCTTTTAAGGTACACAATGAAGCCCTGCATGGATCACACTGATCCAGCCGGGATTCATTGTGTAAGTCCGGCAGTGTTTTACTAATCACTCCCGTAAAACACTGCCTGACATTACGAATGACATCGACATCGGAAAAAATGAAAATGAAGAATATGACAGCATAGTAAATGAGCTGAAAAAAAAAAAAAGTTGCAAATTCACACTATCGATGTCATTCGTGTTTAATCTCCAACCAAATCCCGACAATTACGAATCTTAGTAAATATATCCCCACAAGTCCCACATACTTTGCGGAATCGCTCCGTCTTAGCCTCCTTCAATTTCCCCAGCTGCTTCTGCAAAAGCCTGATGAGGGGAATGACCTGTCTCAAGCTGGCAGTCTCTGAACTGACTTCACGTGTGGCAAGTTTGAAGGGTTGCAGAACTTTGCACAAGACGGAAATCATTCTCCACTGCGCTTGAGTCAGGTGCATTCACCCTCCTTTGCCTGTATCGTAGGTGGATGTATAGGCTTGAATGGCCTTTTGCTGCTCCTCCATCCTCTGAAGCATATAATGTTTTGTATTCCACCTCGTTACCACCTCTTGCTTCAGGTGATGGCAGGGCAGGTTCAGGAGTGTTTGATGGCGCTCCAGTCTTTGGCACGCGGTGGCTGAATGCCGAAAGTGACCCGCAATTTTTTGGGCCACTGACAGCATCTCCTGCATGCCCCTGTCATTTTTAAAAAAAATTCTGCACCACCAAATTAATTGTATGTGCAAAACATGGGACGTGCTGGAATTTGCCCAGATGTAATTCACACACAATATTGGTGGCGTTGTCCGATATTACAAATCCCCCTAATTGGGGTAAGCCATTGTGCAATGATGTCCCTCAGTTTGCGTAAGAGGTTGTCAGCGGTGTGCCTCTTACGGAAAGCGGTGATACATAACGTAGCCTGCCTAGGAACGAGTTGGCATTTGCGAGATGCTGCTACTGGTGTCGCTGATGTTGTTGCTGCAGGAGGCCATACATCTACCCAGTGGGCTGTCACAGTCATATAGTCCTTAGTCTGCCCTGTTGTAATTGTCCAAATGTCCATGGTTAAGTGGACAATGGGTACAATTGCATTTTGTAGGACACTGAGGACACTTTTTCTGACGTGTCTGTACATTCTCGGTATCGCCTGTTTAGTGAAGTGGAACCTAGATGGGATTTGGTACCGGGGTCACACTACCTCAAACAATTCTCTATGTCCTACTGAACTAATGGCGGATACCATACACTCATCTAACACCAACATAGCTGTCAAGGCCTCAGTTATCCACTTTGCAAAAGGATGACTGCTGTCATATTTCATCTTCCTCACAAAGGACTGTTGGACAGTCAGTTGCTTAGTTGAAGTAGTACAAGTGGTCTTCCGACTTCCCCTCTGGGATGACGATCAACTCCCAGCAGCAACAAAAGCAGCGGCAGCAACAGCAGTAGGTGTACCACTAAAGGATCCTCCGGAGGAATCCTGGTTAGGAGAGGGCTCCTCAGTCTTGCCAGTGACATGGCCTGCAGGACTACTGACGTTCCTGACTGAGGAGGAAGTTGATGTTGAGGCAGTTGGTGGTGTGGCTTGCAGGAGCTTGGGTACAAGATGAAGAAGGGATTTAGGTGTCAGTGGACTGTTTACGCTCTTACCCAAAGTTTCACAACTTGACACTGACTTCTGATGAATGCGCAGCAGGTGACTTATAAGGGAGGATGTTCCTAGGTGGTTGACATCCTTACCCTTACTTATTACAGATTTACAGAGGCAACACACGGCTTGACACCTGTTGTCCGCATTTGTGGAGAAATAATTCCACACGAAGAGGTGGCTTTTTTGGTATTTTGCCCGGGCATCACAATGGGCTTCTTCATCCCATGGACAACAGGTGTCTCCCCCGGTGCCTGATTTAAACAACCACATCACCATCAGAATCCTCATCGTCAACTTTCTCCTCAGCGCCAGCAACACCCATATCCTCATCCTGGTGTACTTCAACAGTGACATCTTCAATTTAAATATCAGAAACTGGACTGTCGGTGCTCCTTCCAGCACTTGCAGGGGGCGTGCAAATGGTGGAAGGAGCCACCTCTTCCCGTCCAGTGTTGGGAAGGTCAGACATCGCAATCGCCGACACACTTGGGCTCTCCTTGGGGATTTGTGATAC
This sequence comes from Pseudophryne corroboree, assembly GCF_028390025.1. Lineage (NCBI taxonomy): Eukaryota > Metazoa > Chordata > Amphibia > Anura > Myobatrachidae > Pseudophryne > Pseudophryne corroboree. The sequence goes on along the minus strand of NC_086445.1, from coordinate 675,950,570 downwards.
CATCTTAGAATGCACAGTTCTTTGCTGTGCTTTTGCCAGCTTAACGGTTATCATTTTTCTAGCGGGAGGATGATTGCTTCCATCGTCATGTGAAGGTGAACCACTAGTCATGATCATAGGCCAGGGCCTTAGCTGTTCTTTGACACTTTGTGTCGTAAATGGCATATTGGCAAGTTTACGTTTCTCCTCAGACCATTTAAATTTCTTTTTTTGGGTCTTTTTACTGAACTTTTGCCTTTTGGATTTGACATGCCCTCTACTATGACATTGGGCATCGGCCTTGGCAGACGTTGATGGCATTTCATTGTCTATGTCATGACTAGTGGCAGCAGCTTCAGCACTAGGAGGAAGTTGTTCTTGATCTTTCCCTATTTTATCCTCCAAATTTTTCTTCTCCATTATTTTTCTGGAGTTATATAACAATGGGGGTCATTCCGAGTTGTTCGCTCGTTGCCAATTTTCGCTATGCTGTGATTTGTTGCTAATTGCGCATGCGCAAGGCACGCAGGGCGCATGCGCTTAGTTATTTAACTAAAAACTTAGCAGTTTTGCTTTGGATCCTGCGGCGCTTTTCAGTCGCACTGCTGATCAGTGAATGATTGACAGGAAAGGGGTGTTTCTGGGTGGTAACTGAGCGTTTTCCGGGAGTGTGCTAAAAAATGCAGGCGTGTCAGGGAAAAATGCGGGAGTATCTGGAGAAACGGGGGAGTGGCTGGCCGAACGCAGGGCGTGTTTGTGACGTCAAACCAGGAACTAAATGGACCAAGCTGATTGCAATCTGTGAGTAGGTCTGGAGCTACTCAGAAACTGCAAAGAATTATTTAGTAGCAGTTCTGCTAATCTTACGTTCGCAATTCTGCTATGTTAAGATACACTCCCAGAGGGCGGCGGCCTAGCGTGTGAAATGCTGCTAAAAGCAGCTAGTGAGCGAACAACTCGGAATGAGGGCCAATATGCGGTACAGAAGAGCTTACCTCTACACCACACAGGGCAAAATCTGTGAAAATTATTTGGATAAAATATTAATAACCCCTTTATTTGGAGTAAATAATATACAGCACAAAACAGCACCACTGAACTTATATGGTAGCACCACTGGACTGGATTTATACGGAATTATATGGACTTATATGGAATTATATGGCAGGATCACTGGACATACAGTATACGCCAGTACCACTGGAATTATACGGCAGGATCCCTGGACATATACGCCAGTATCACTTGACTGGACTTATTTGTCAGTACAGTGCCGAAACCACCCATTTTAGCGATGTGTGCAAGAAACGGCATTGGCGAGCCCCCTATGCAAGATAGGGGCAGAGCACGCCATAGGCACAGAAAAAATATATAGGGGCGTGGCTTCATGGGGAAGGGGCGTCGCCACAAAATAATACCAATTCATACTACGGTGCACAGAAGTCTCCATTATTCAAATTACGCTGCACAGTTCGCCACTACACCATGTAGAGCCCCTTTTACACAATATGGCAGACAATCCCCCTTTTTACACATTACGGCAGACAGCGTCCCCTTTTTACACATTACGGCAGACAGAGTCCCCTTTTTGCACATTATGGCAGACAGCGTCCCCTTTTTACACATTACGGCAGACAGAGTCCCCTTTTTACACATTATGGCAGACAGCGCCTCCTTTTTACACATTACGGCAGACAGCATGTCCTTTTAACACTTTACGGTAGACAGCGTCCCCCTTTTTACACATTATGGCAGACAGAGTCCCCTTTTTACACATTACGGCAGACAGCATCCCCCTGTTTGCACATTACGGCAGACAGCATCCCCCTTTTTACACATTACGGCAGACAACGTCCCCTTTTTACACATTGGCTGGCCGACACCGCTGTGAATGCTGGGATGAGGGAAGCGCATCCCAGCATTCACACCAGCGCTGGGCTTCCAATGCGGAAGGAGAGGGACTGCTACAGTGGCGCCACTACCAATTACATAGCGCTGCTGCGACTCCAGTTCCCCTCTCTCCTCCTCCTACCCTGCCTGCGGCGCGGCTGATCTCCTCTTCTCCAGCGCAGCGCAACCAGCACAACAGGCGGCTTGTAATGAGTCAATTTGACTCATTACAAGCCGCTGCCCGTTGCGCCCTCAGGGCGACTGCGCTGTGTGCAAGGCACACCTGGCACACACGTAGTTATGGCACTGCGTCAGTACCACTGTAATTATATGGCAGGATCACTGGACTTATATGGCAGGATCACTGACACATACGGCAGTATCAATGGACATTTGCGGCAGTATCAATGGACATATACGGCAGTACCGCTGGACATTTACGGCAGTACAGCCGGACATATACGGCAGTATCACTGGACATATACAGCAATATCACTGGACTGGACTTATACGCCACTACCACTGTAATTATACGGCAGGATCACTGGACTTATACGGCAGGATCATTGGATTTATACGGCAGTACCGCTGGACATATACGGCAGTATCAATGGACATTTACGGCAGTACCACTGTAATTATACAGCAGGATCACTGTAATTATTAGAGATGTGCACCGGAAATTTTTCGGGTTTTGTGTTTTGGTTTTGGGTTCGGTTCCGTGGCCGTGTTTTGGGTTCCAACGCGTTTTGGCAAAACCTCACCGAATTTTTTTTGTCGGATTCGGGTGTGTTTTGGATTCGGGTGTTTTTTTCAAAAAACCCTAAAAAACAGCTTAAATCATAGAATTTGGGGGTCATTTTGATCCCAAAGTATTATTAACCTCAATAACCATAATTTCCACTCATTTTCAGTCTATTCTGAATACCTCACACCTCACAATATTATTTTTAGTCCTAAAATTTGCACCGAGGTCGCTGGATGACTAAGCTCAGCGACCCAAGTGGCCGACACAAACACCTGGCCCATCTAGGAGTGGCACTGCAGTGTCACGCAGGATGGCCCTTCCAAAAACCACCCCCCAAACAGCACATGACGCAAAGAAAAAAAGAGGCGCAATGAGGTAGCTGTGTGAGTAAGCTAAGCGACCCTAGTGGCCGACACAAACACCTGGCCCATCTAGGAGTGGCACTGCAGTGTCAGGCCGGATGGCCCTTCCAAAAAATACTCCCCAAACAGCACATGACGCAAAGAAGAAAAAAAAAGAGGCGCAATGAGGTAGCTGTGTGACTAAGATAAGTGACCCTAGTGGCCGACACAAACACCTGGCCCATCTAGGAGTGGCACTGCAGTGTCACGCAGGATGGCCCTTCCAAAAAATACTCCCCAAACAGCACATGATGCAAAGAAGAAAAAAAAGAGGCGCAATGAGGTAGCTGTGTGACTAAGATAAGCGACCCTAGTGGCCGACACAAACACCTGGCCCATCTAGGAGTGGCACTGCAGTGTCACGCAGGATGGCCCTTCCAAAAAATACTCCCCAAACAGCACATGACGCAAAGAAAAATGAAAGAAAAAAGAGGTGCAAGATGGAATTGTCCTTGGGCCCTCCCACCCACCCTTATGTTGTATAAACAGGACATGCACACTTTAACCAACCCATCATTTCAGTGACAGGGTCTGCCACACGACTGTGACTGAAATGACGGGTTGGTTTGGACCCCCACCAAAAAGAAGCAATTAATCTCTCCTTGCACAAACTGGCTCTACAGAGGCAAGATGTCCACCTCATCATCATCCTCCGATTCATCACCGTGTACATCCCCCTCCTCACAGATTATCAATTCGTCCCCACTGGAATCCACCATCACAGCTCCCTGTGTACTTTGTGGAGGCAATTGCTGCTGGTGAATGTCTCCACGGAGGAATTGATTATAATTCATTTTAATGAACATCATCTTCTCCACATTTTCTGGAAGTAACCTCGTACGCCGATTGCTGACAAGGTGAGCGGCGGCACTAAACACTCTTTCGGAGTACACACTTGTGGGAGGGCAACTTAGGTAGAATAAAGCCAGTTTGTGCAAGGGCCTCCAAATTGCCTCTTTTTCCTGCCAGTATACGTACGGACTGTCTGACGTGCCTACTTGGATGCGGTCACTCATATAATCCTCCACCATTCTTTCAATGGTGAGAGAATCATATGCAGTGACAGTAGACGACATGTCCGTAATCGTTGGCAGGTCCTTCAGTCCGGACCAGATGTCAGCATCAGCAGTCGCTCCAGACTGCCCTGCATCACCGCCAGCGGGTGGGCTCGGAATTCTGAGCCTTTTCCTCGCACCCCCAGTTGCGGGAGAATGTGAAGGAGGAGATGTTGACAGGTCGCGTTCCGCTTGACTTGACAATTTTCTCACCAGCAGTTGTTTGAACCCCTGCAGACTTGTGTCTGCCGGAAAGAGAGATACAACGTAGGTTTTAAATCTAGGATCGAGCACGGTGGCCAAACTGTAGTGCTCTGATTTCAACAGATTGACCACCCGTGAATCCTTGTTAAGCGAATTAAGGGCTCCATCCACAAGTCCCACATGCCTAGCGGAATCGCTCTGTGTTAGCTCCTCCTTCAATGTCTCCAGCTTCTTCTGCAAAAGCCTGATGAGGGGAATGACCTGACTCAGGCTGGCAGTGTCTGAACTGACTTCACGTGTGGCAAGTTCAAAAGGTTGCAGAACCTTGCACAACGTTGAAATCATTCTCCACTGCGCTTGAGACAGGTGCATTCCACCTCCTATATCGTGGTCAGTTGTATAGGCTTGAATGGCCTTTTGCTGCTCCTCCAACCTCTGAAGCATATAGAGGGTTGAATTCCACCTCGTTACCACTTCTTGCTTCAGATGATGGCAGGGCAGGTTCAGGCGTTTTTGGTGTTGCTCCAGTCTTCTGTACGTGGTGACTGTACGCTGAAAGTGTCCCGCAATTCTTCTGGCCACCGACAGCATCTCTTGCACGCCCCTGTCATTTTTTAAATAATTCTGCACCACCAAATTCAAGGTATGTGCAAAACATGGGACGTGCTGGAATTTGCCCAGATTTAATGCACACACAATATTGCTGGCGTTGTCCGATGCCACAAATCCACAGGAGAGTCCAATTGGGGTAAGCCATTCTGCGATGATCTTCCTCAGTTGCCGTAAGAGGTTTTCAGCTGTGTGCGTATTCTGGAAAGCGGTGATACAAAGCGTAGCCTGCCTAGGAAAGAGTTGGCGTTTGCGAGATGCTGCTACTGGTGCCGCCGCTGCTGTTCTTGCGGCGGGAGTCAATACATCTACCCAGTGGGCTGTCACAGTCATATAGTCCTGAGTCTGCCCTGCTCCACTTGTCCACATGTCCGTGGTTAAGTGGACATTGGGTACAACTGCATTTTTTAGGACACTGGTGAGTCTTTTTCTGAGGTCTGTGTACATTTTCGGTATCGCCTGCCTAGAGAAATGGAACCTAGATGGTATTTGGTACCGGAGACACAGTACCTCAAACAAGTCTATAGTTGGCTCTGCAGTAATGATGGATACCGGAACCACGTTTCTCACCACCCAGGATGCCAAGGCCTCAGTTATCCGCTTTGCAGCAGGATGACTGCTGTGATATTTCATCTTCCTCGCAAAGGACTGTTGGACAGTCAATTGCTTGGTGGAAGTAGTAAAAGTGGTCTTACGACTTCCCCTCTGGGATGACCATCGACTCCCAGCAGCAACAACAGCAGCGCCAGCAGCAGTAGGCGTTACACTCAAGGATGCATCGGAGGAATCCCAGGCAGGAGAGGACTCGTCAGAATTGCCAGTGACATGGCCTTCAGGACTATTGGCATTCCTGGGGAAGGAGGAAATTGACACTGAGGGAGTTGGTGGGGTGGTTTGCGTGAGCTTGGTTACAAGAGGAAGGGATTTACTGGTCAGTGGACTGCTTCCGCTGTCGCCCAAAGTTTTTGAACTTGTCACTGACTTATGATGAATGCGCTGCAGGTGACGTATAAGGGAGGATGTTCCGAGGTGGTTAACGTCCTTACCCCTACTTATTACAGCTTGACAAAGGCAACACACGGCTTGACACCTGTTGTCCGCATTTCTGTTGAAATACTTCCACACCGAAGAGCTGATTTTTTTGGTATTTTCACCAGGCATGTCAATGGCCATATTCCTCCCACGGACAACAGGTGTCTCCCCGGGTGCCTGACTTAAACAAACCACCTCACCATCAGAATCCTCCTTGTCAATTTCCTCCCCAGCGCCAGCAACACCCATATCCTCCTCATCCTGGTGTACTTCAACACTGACATCTTCAATCTGACTATCAGGAACTGGACTGCGGGTGCTCCTTCCAGCACTTGCAGGGGGCGTGCAAATGGTGGAAGGCGCATGCTCTTCACGTCCAGTGTTGGGAAGGTCAGGCATCGCAACCGACACAATTGGACTCTCCTTGTGGATTTGTGATTTCGAAATTAAGTCTTTTCATTTTTCTAGCGAGAGGCTGAGTGCTTCCATCCTCATGTGAAGCTGAACCACTAGCCATGAACATAGGCCAGGGCCTCAGCCGTTCCTTGCCACTCCGTGTGGTAAATGGCATATTGGCAAGTTTACGCTTCTCCTCCGACGATTTTATTTTAGATTTTTGAGTCCTTTTTTTACTGATATTTTGTGTTTTGGATTTTACATGCTCTGTACTATGACATTGGGCATCGGCCTTGGCAGACGACGTTGATGGAATTTCATCGTCTCGGCCATGACTAGTGGCAGCAGCTTCAGCACGAGGTGGAAGTGGATCTTGATCTTTCCCTATTTTTGGAACCTCAACATTTTTGTTCTCCATATTTTAATAGGCACAACTAAAAGGCACCTCAGGTAAACAATGGAGATGGATGGATACTAGTATACTTATGGATGACGAGTGACTGACGACACAGAGGTAGCTACAGCCGTGGACTACCGTACTGCGTCTGCTAGTATAGAGATGATAATGATATAAAAAATATATATATATCACTACTGCAGGTATATATAATATAATGACGGACCTGCTGGACACTCTCAGCAGACTCCTACTACTAGTATGAAGAAGATAGAAAAAAAAAACCCACCACAGGTAGGTATACAATTATGGACGAGCACTGATGACACAGAGGTAGCTACAGCCGTGGACTACCGTACTGCGTCTGCTAGTATAGAGATGATAATGATATAAAAAATATATATATATCACTAGTGCAGGTATATATAATATAATGACGGACCTGCTGGACACTGTCAGCAGACTCCTACTACTAGTATGAAGAAGATAGAAAAAAAAAACCACCACAGGTAGGTATACAATTATGGACGAGCACTGATGACACAGAGGTAGCTACAGCCGTGGACTACCGTACTGCGTCTGCTAGTATAGAGATGATAATGATATAAAAAATATATATATATCACTACTGCAGGTATATATAATTTAATGACGGACCTGCTGGACACTGTCAGCAGACTCCTATTACTAGTATGAAGAAGATAGAAAAAAAAACCCCACCACAGGTAGGTATACAATTATGGACGAGCACTGACGACACAGAGGTAGCTACAGCCATGGACTACCGTACTGCGTCTGCTAGTATAGAGATGATAATGATATAAAAAATATATATATATCACTACTGCAGGTATATATAATATAATGACGGACCTGCTGGACACTGTCAGCAGACTCCTAAACTACTAGTATGAAGAAGATAGAAAAAAAAAACCCACCACAGGTAGGTATACAATTATGGACGAGCACTGACGACACAGAGGTAGCTAAAGCCGTGGACTACCGTACTGCGTCTGCTAGTATAGAGATGATAATGATATAAAAAATATATATATATCACTACTGCAGGTATATATAATATAATGACGGACCTGCTGGACACTGTCAGCAGACTCCTACTACTAGTATGAAGAAGATAGAAAAAAAAACCCCACCAAAGGTAGGTATACAATTATGGACGAGCACTGACGACACAGTGGTAGCTACAGCCGTGGACTACCGTACTGCGTCTGCTAGTATAGAGATGATAATGATATAAAAAATATATATATATCACTACTGCAGGTATATATAATATAATGACGGACCTGCTGGACACTGTCAGCAGACTCCTAAACTACTAGTATGAAGAAGATAGAAAAAAAACCCCACCACAGGTAGGTATACAATTATGGACGAGCACTGACGACACAGAGGTAGCTACAGCCGTGGACTACCATACTGCGTCAGCTAGTATAGAGATGATAATGATATAAAAAATATATATATATCACTAGTGCAGGTATATATAATATAATGACGGACCTGCTGGACACTGTCAGCAGACTCCTAAACTACTAGTATGAAGAAGATAGAAAAAAAAACCCCACCACAGGTAGGTATACAATTATGGACGAGCACTGACGACACAGAGGTAGCCACAGCCGTGGACTACCGTACTGCGTCTGCTAATATAGAGATGATAAAGATGATAGAGATGAACAAAAAAAATATAACACTACTGCAGGTAAATATTTATATAATATAATGAATGACGGACCTGCTGGACACTGTCAGCAGAATGCGTTTATAGAATAAAAAAAAAAAAACACCACAGGAGTGTTTAACTTTTTCAGGCAGACAATATACTGGTGGTCACTGGTCAGTCACACTGGCAGCAAAAGTGTGCACTGTACTCCTGCTATAACTGCACCCCAGTCTCCCCCACAATTCAGCTGTGTGAGCAGTGAGCACTCAGCACAGTCAGATATACATAGATGATATTATCATGCAGCACACTGAGGCTGAGCACAGATATGGTATGTGACTGTGTATCGTTTTTTTTCAGGCAGAGAACGGATTATATTAAATAATAAATAAAACTGGTGGTGGTCACTAGTAACTATCAGAAAAACTCTGCACTCTGAGTACTCCTAATGCTCCCCAAAATTACTAAGTTAGTAGTAAATCAACTCAAGTGTCTCTATCTATTCTAACGGAGAGGACGCCAGCCACGTCCTCTCCCTATCAATCTCAATGCACGTGTGAAAATGGCGGCGACGCGCGGCTCCTTATATAGAATCCGAGTCTCGCGATAGAATCCGAGCCTCGCGAGAATCCGACAGCGGGATGATGACGTTCGGGCGCGCTCGGGTTAACCGAGCAAGGCGGGAAGATCCGAGTCTGCCTCGGACCCGTGTAAAAAAGGCTGAAGTTCGGGGGGGGTTCGGATTCCGAGGAACCGAACCCGCTCATCTCTAATTATACGGCAAGATCACTGTAATTATACGCCAGTACCACTGTAATTATATGGCAGGATCACTGGACTTATACGTCAGGATCACTGGATTTATACAGCAGTACCGCTGGACATATACGGCAGTATCACTGAACATATACGGCAGCATCACTGGACTGGACTTATACGCCAGTAATTATACGGCAGGATCACTGGACTTATACGGCAGTACCACTGGAATTATATGGCAGGATCACTGGAATTATATGGCAGGATCACTGGATTTATACGGCAGTACCGCTGAACATATACGGCAGTACCGCTGGACATATACGGCAGTATCAAAGGACATATACGGCAGTACCACTGGACATATACAGCAGCACAGGGACACCACCACTGGACTGATGCAAGACAACACAGCACCACTGCAATGGACTGGACTTATACAGCAGCACTGGACATATGGCAGCAGAGGACACCACCAGTGTGACTGACTGATGCAGCACAACACACCACCACTGGACCGATGCAGCACAACACAGCACCACTGGACTGTACTTATACAGCAGCACTGGACATATGGCAGCAGAGGACACAACCACTGTGACTGGACAGATGCAGCACAAGACACGGACACTGAGGACACTGAGGATGGAGACACGTCCTCTCTCTACACTCTCCAATGCCGGAGTGAAAATGACGGCGACGCACGGCTGTTTATATGGAATCCAAACCCTGCAAGAATCCAACAGTGGGATCATGCCGTTTTGCCTCGTTCTGGTTTCTGAGTCAGGCGGGAAAACCCGGTTCTCTGAGAACCGAACCCGCTCATCTCTAATTATTACTAATAATTATGAATTAGCAAAATTTAAATTCAATGAATATAAAAAAAACTCTCCACACTTATATACTGAACTTTCTGCATATTGAAGATATCTTGGAGGAAATTAAGAATTTGGGGGGTCATTCCGAGTTGTTCGCTCGGTAAAAATCTTCGCATCGCAGCGATTTTCCGCTTAATGCGCATGCGCAATGTCCGCACTGCGACTGCGCCAAGTAAATTTGCTATGCAGTTAGGAATTTTACTCACGGCTTTTTCATCGTTCTGGCGATCGTAATGTGATTGACAGGAAATGGGTGTTACTGGGCGGAAACAGGCCGTTTTATGGGCGTGTGGGAAAAAAACGCTACCGTTTCCGGAAAAAACGCAGGAGTGGCCGGAGAAACGGAGGAGTGTCTGGGCGAACGCTGGGTGTGTTTGTGACGTCAAACCAGGAACGACAAGCACTGAAATGATCGCAGATGCCGAGTAAGTCTGGAGCTACTCAGAAACTGCTACGAGGTGTGTAATCGCAATATTGCGAATACATCGTTCGCAATTTTAAGATGCTAAGATTCACTCCCAGTAGGCGGCGGCTTAGCATGAGCAAATCTGCTAAAATCCGCTTGCGAGCGAACAACTCGGAATGAGGGCCTTGATTCTAATAAATTAAAGTCCAGCTACCTCTGTGCAACCTTTTGGCCTAAACTGGATAAAAAAAAACAATGGGGGTAATTCCAAGTTGATCGCAGCAGGATTTTTGTTAGCAATTGGGCAAAACCATGTGCACTGCAGGGGAGGCAGATATAACATGTGCAGAGAGAGATAGATTTGGGTGTGGTGAGTTCAATCTGCAATCTAAATTGCAGTGTAAAAATAAAGCAGCCAGTATTTACCCTGCACAGAAACAAAATAACCCACCCAAATCTAACTCTTTCTGCACATGTTATATCTGCCTCCCCTGCAGTGCACATGGTTTTGCCCAATTGCTATCAAAAATCCTGCTGCGATCAACTTGGAATTACCCCCAATATTGTGAGCTGTGAGCTGTTCAGAATAGTCTGGAAATGAGTGGAAATGAATGTTATTGAAGTTAATAACACTGTAGGACAAAAACACCCCCACATTCTGTAATTTTAACTGTTTTGATGATTTAAAAAAAAAAAAATCCATATCCAAAACCAAAACCCGCAAGGGTGGTTTTGGCAAAACCAATTCAGATTCAAAACACGATGGAGATCCAGATCCAAAACCAAAACACAAAACCCGAAAAATGGCCCGATGCACACCCCTAGAAAAAAATGGCTAGGGGATCCCCGTATTTTAACAACGGGACATTAAGAGGTACTCTGGTACCTGTAGTTCCACAGTAAAATAAATATTCCAATAAAGACATGACACACACCGTACATAGGGGGTAATACCAAGTTGATCGCAGCAGGAATTCTGTTAGCAATTGGGATGCACCATGTGCACTGCAGGGGAGGCAGATATAACATGTGCAGAGAGAGTTAGATTTGGGTGTGGTGTGTTCAATCTGCAATCTAATTTGCAGTGTAAAAATAAAGCAGCCAGTATTTACCCTGCACAGAAATAAAATAACCCACCCAAAGCTAACTCTCTCTGCATATGTTGTATCTGCCACACCTGCAGTGCACATGGTTTTGCCCAACTGCTAAAAAAATTCCTGCTGCGATCAACTTGGAATTACCCCCATAGTAAAACTTCAATAAATCACACTTGCACACTCACACTTGCATATACTTACCTACATCCCACACAACCATTCACATCATCTTGTTCAGTGGGATCCATAGGGTACCTGTAAAAAAAATACAGGTACCCTGTATATCTATCTATATATATCTATATATATATATATATATATATATATATATATATTGTATTCGGAAAGTATTCACAGCACTTCACTTTTTCCACATTTTGTCATGTTACAGCCTTATTCCAAAATGGAATAAAACATTTTTTTCCCTCAAAATTCTACACACAATACCCCATACCGACAAAGTGAAAAAAGTGTATTTGAGTTTTTTTGCAAAATTTATTATAAATAAAAAACTAAGAAATCACATGTACATAAGTATTCACGGGTGTGGTATGTTAGGTAGATAAAACTTAAGGGCCCTACACACTGGGCGATATTACTGAAAGACATGAACAATCTCGTTCATTAATTAACGAGATACCGTTCATATCTTCCAGTGTGGAGGCAGCAATGATGAACGATGCGCGGCCCTGCGCTCATTCATCGTTGGTGCCCCGTCGCTTGTACATGCAGGCAAATATGGATGATCTCGTCCATATTTGCATGCACTGCTATGAAGCCGGGTGACGAGGGAGTGAAGAAAGTTCACCCCCCCCTTGCCAACCCCCCTCCCCCGCCGGGTCGCGGATCTGCCAGTGTGTAGGGCCCATTAGGACATTAAGTAGGTCGACATGGTTTCTAGGTCAACAGAGACTCTAGGTCAACATGCACTAGGTTGACATGAGAAAAGGTATACATGAGTTTTTTAAAAACTTTTTTTGGTGTCGTTTTCTCCGTACAGTGACCGGAAACACCAATTAGTGCACCGTGTTCCCTCGCGTGGCTCGCTTCCCTCGCCATGCTTCGGGCAAGGTTACCATTCCCAATTGTAGTCCACGTGGATCGTAAAGTATGAAAAAGTTCTAAAAATGAAAAAAAGGTGAAAAACTCATGTCGACCTTATGAAATGTCATCCTAGAACATGTCGACCTAGAGTCCCTGTCGACCTAGAAACCATGTCGACCTACTTACTGTCGACCAATAGTGGTTGACCTAGACAGTGTTGACCTACTTACTGTTGACCTAAAGACCGGATCCCGTATTCACATCACAGCCTTTGCGATGAAGCTCAAAATTGAGCTCAGGTGCATCCTGTTTCCACTGATCATCCTTGAGATGTTCCTACAGCTTAATTGGAGTCCACCTGTGGTAAATTCAGTTGATTGGACATGATTTGGAAAGGCACACACCTGTCTGTTTAAGGTCCCACGCTTGACAGTGCATGTCTGAGCACAAACCAAGCATGAAGTCAAAGGAATTGATTGTCTCGAGGCACAAATCTGGGGAAGGGTACAGAAAAATATCTGCTGCTTTGAAGGTCCCAATGAGCACAATGGCCTCCATCATCCGTAAATGTAAGAAGTTCGGAACCACCAGGACTCTTCCTAGAGCTGGCTGGCCGTTAAACTGAGCGATCGTGGGAGAAGGGCCCTAGTCAGGGAGGTGACCAAGAACCCGATGGTCACTCTGTCAGAGCTACAGCATTCCTCTGTGGAGAGTGGAGAATCTTCCAGAAGGACAACCATCTCTGCAGCAATCCACCAATCAGGTCTCTATGGTAGAGTGGCCAGATGGAAGCCACTCCTTGGTAAAAAGCACATGGCAGCCCGCCTGGAGTTTGCCAAAATGCACCTGAAGGACTGTCAGACCATGAGAAACAAAATTCTCTGGTCTGATGAGACAAAGATTGAACTCTTTGGCGTTAATGCCAGGCGTCATGTTTGGAGGAAACCAGGCACCGCTCATTACCAGGCCAATACCATCCCTACAGTGAAGCATGATGGTGGCAGCATCATGTTGTGGGGATGTTTTTCAGTGGCAGGAACTAGGAGACTAGTCAGGATAGAGGGAGAGATGAGTGTAGCAATGTACAGAGACATTCTGGATGAAAATCTGCTGCAGAGCGCTCTTGACCTCAGACTGGGGCGATGGTTCATCTTTCAGCAGGACAATGACGCTAAGCACACAGCCAAAATATCAAAGGAGAGGCTTCAGGACAACTCTGTGAATGTGGTCCAGCCAGAGCCCAGACTTGAATCCGATTGAACATCTCTGGAGAGATCTGAAAATGGCTGTGCACCGACGCTTCCCAACCAACCTGATGGAGCTTGAGAGGTGCTGCAAAGAGGAATGGGCAAAACTGCCCAAAGATAGGTGTACCAAGCTTGTGGCATCATATTCAAAAAGACTTGAAGCTGTAATTGCTGCCAAAGGTGTATCAACAAAGTATTGAGCAAGGGCTGTGAATACTTATGTATATGTGATTTCTTCATTTTTTATTTTTAATAAATTAGCAAAATCTCAAAAACACTTTTCTCTAACGTCCTAGTGGATGCTGGGGACTCCGTCAGGACCATGGGGATTAGCGGCTCCGCAGGAGACAGGGCACAAAAATAAAGCTTTAGGATCAGGTGGTGTGCACTGGCTCCTCCCCCTATGACCCTCCTCCAAGCCTCAGTTAGGTTTTTGTGCCCGTCCGAGCAGGGTGCAATCTAGGTGGCTCTCCTAAAGAGCTGCTTAGAAAAAGTTTTTAGGTTTTTTATTTTCAGTGAGTCCTGCTGGCAACAGGCTCACTGCATCGAGGGACTTAGGGGAGAGAAGTCAACTCACCTGCGTGCAGGATGGATTGGCTTCTTAGGCTACTGGACACCATTAGCTCCAGAGGGATCGAACACAGGCCCAGCCATGGAGTCCGGTCCCGGAGCCGCGCCGCCGACCCCCCTTGCAGATGCCGAAGATGGAAGAGGTCCAGAAGCAGGCGGCAGAAGACTTTTCAGTCTTCCTGAGGTAGCGCACAGCACTGCAGCTGTGCGCCATTGTTGTCAGCACACTTCACACAGCGGTGACGGAGGGTGCAGGGCGCTGGGGGGGCGCCCTGGGCAGCAATGTATAATACCTTTTTATGGCTAAAAAATACATCACATATAGCCCTTGAGGCTATATGGATGTATTTAACCCCTGCCAGATCTCACAAACTCCGGAGAAGAGCCCGCCGAAATAGGGGGCGGGGCTTATTCTCCTCAGCACACAGCGCCATTTTCCTGCTCAGCTCCGCTGTGAGGAAGGCTCCCAGGACTCTTCCCTGCACTGCACTACAGAAACAGGGTAAAACAGAGAGGGGGGGCACTTTTTTTGGCGATATTACTATATTTAAGCTGCTATAAGGATACAACACTTATATAGGGTTGTTCCCATATATATTATAGCGCTTGGGTGTGTGCTGGCAAACTCTCCCTCTGTCTCCCCAAAGGGCTATTGGGGTCCTGTCTTCAATAGAGCATTCCCTGTGTGTCTGCTGTGTGTCGGTACGTGTGTGTCGACATGTATGAGGACGATGTTGGTGTGGAGGCAGAGCAATTGCCGGTAATGGTGATGTCACCCCCCAGGGAGTCGACACCGGAATGGATGGCTTTGTTTATGGAATTACGTGATAATGTCAGCACATTACAAAAATCAGTTGACGACATGAGACGGCCGGAAAACCAGTTAGTACCTGCCCAGGCGTCTCAGACACCGTCAGGGGCTGTAAAACGCCCTTTACCTCAGTCGGTCGACACAGACCCAGACACGGACACTGAATCTAGTGTCGACGGTGAAGAAACAAACGTATTTTCCAGTAGGGCCACACGTTATATGATCACGGCAATGAAGGAGGCTTTGCATATCTCTGATACTACAAGTACCACAAAAAGGGGTATTATGTGGGGGGTGAAAAAACTACCTGTAGTTTTTCCTGAATCAGAGGAATTGAATGATGTATGTGATGAAGCGTGGGTTAACCCAGATAGAAAAGTGCTAATTTCAAAAAAGTTATTGGCATTATACCCTTTCCCGCCAGAGGTTAGGGCGCGCTGGGAAACACCCCCTAAGGTGGATAAGGCGCTCACACGCTTATCAAAACAAGTGGCGTTACCGTCTCCTGATACGGCCGCCCTCAAGGATCCAGCTGATAGGAGGCTGGAAACTACCCTAAAAAGTATATACACACATACTGGTGTTATACTGCGACCAGCCATCGCCTCAGCCTGGATGTGCAGTGCTGGGGTGGTCTGGTCGGATTCCCTGACTGAAAATATTGATACCCTGGATAGGGACAGTATTTTACAGACTTTAGAGCAATTAAAGGATGCTTTTCTTTATATGCGAGATGCTCAGAGGGATATTTGCACTCTGGCATCGAGAGTAAGTGCGATGTCCATATCTGCCAGAAGAAGTTTATGGACACGACAGTGGTCAGGTGATGCGGATTCCAAACGGCATATGGAAGTATTGCCGTATAAAGGGGAGGAATTATTTGGCGTCAGTCTATCGGATTTGGTGGCCACGGCAACTGCCGGGAAATCCACCTTTTTACCTCAGACCCCCTCCCAACAGAAAAAGACACCGTCTTTTCAGCCGCAGTCCTTTCGGTCCTATAAGAAGCGGGCAAAAGGACAGTCATATCTGCCCCGAGGCAGAGGAAAGGGTAAGAGAGGGCAGCAAGCAGCTCCTTCCCAGGAACAGAAGCCCTCCGCGGGTTCTGCAAAGCCCTCAGCATGACGCTGGGGCTTTACAAGCGGACTCAGGAACGGTGGGGGGTCGACTCAAGAATTTCAGCGCGCAGTGGGCTTGCTCACAGGTGGACCCCTGGATCCTGCAGGTAGTATCTCAGGGTTACAGGTTGAAATTCGAGAAGTCTCCCCCTCGCCGGTTCCTAAAGTCTGCTTTGCCAACGTCTCCCTCAGACAGGGCGACGGTATTGGAAGCCATTCACAAGCTGTTTTCTCAGCAGGTGATAGTCAAGGTACCCCTCCTACAACAGGAAAAGGGGTATTACTCCACGCTATTTGTGGTACCGAAGCCGGACGGCTCGGTAAGACCTATTCTAAATCTGAAATCTTTGAACCTGTACATACAAAAATTCAAGTTCAAGATGGAATCACTCAGAGCAGTGATAGCGAATCTGGAAGAAGGGGACTTTATGGTGTCCCTGGACATAAAAGATGCTTACCTGCATGTCCCAATTTGCCCTTCACATCAAGGGTACCTCAGGTTCGTGGTGCAAAACTGTCATTATCAGTTTCAGACGCTGCCGTTTGGATTGTCCACGGCACCTCGGGTCTTTACCAAGGTAATGGCCGAAATGATGATTCTTCTGCGAAGAAGAGGCGTATTAATTATCCCTTACTTGGACGATCTCCTGATAAGGGCAAGGTCCAGAGAACAGCTGGAGGACGGAGTAGCACTAACCCAAGTAGTGCTGCAACAACACGGGTGGATTCTGAATTTTCCAAAATCTCAGTTGACCCCGACAACACGTCTGCTGTTCCTGGGAATGATTCTGGACACGGTTCAGAAAAAGGTGTTTCTTCCGGAGGAGAAAGCCAAGGAGTTATCCGAACTTGTCAGGAACCTCCTAAAACCAGGAAAAGTGTCTGTGCATCAATGCACAAGAGTCCTGGGAAAGATGGTGGCTTCTTACGAAGCAATCCCATTCGGCAGATTCCACGCACGAACTTTTCAGTGGGATCTGCTGGACAAATGGTCCGGATCGCATCTGCAGATGCATCAGCGGATAACCTTATCGCCACGGACAAGGGTGTCTCTTCTGTGGTGGTTGCAGAGTGCTCATCTGTTAGAAGGCCGCAGATTCGGCATACAGGACTGGGTCCTGGTGACCACGGATGCCAGTCTGAGAGGCTGGGGAGCGGTCACACAGGGAAGAAACTTCCAGGGAGTATGGTCAAGCCTGGAGATGTCTCTTCACATAAATATACTGGAGCTAAGAGCGATTTACAATGCTCTAAGCCTGGCAAAACCCCTGCTTCAGGGTCAGCCGGTGTTGATCCAGTCGGACAACATCACGGCAGTCGCCCACGTAAACAGACAGGGCGGCACAAGAAGCAGGAGAGCAATGGCAGAAGCTGCAAGGATTCTTCGCTGGGCGGAAGATCATGTGATAGCACTGTCAGCAGTGTTCATTCCGGGAGTGGACAACTGGGAAGCAGACTTCCTCAGCAGACACGATCTACACCCGGGAGAGTGGGGACTTCATCCAGAAGTCTTCCACATGATTGTGAACCGTTGGGAAAAACCAAAGGTGGATATGATGGCGTCTCGCCTCAACAAAAAACTGGACAGGTATTGCGCCAGGTCAAGAGACCCTCAGGCAATAGCTGTGGACGCTCTGGTAACACCGTGGGTGTTCCAGTCAGTGTATGTGTTTCCTCCTCTGCCTCTCATACCCAAAGTACTGAGAATTATACGGCAAAGGGGAATAAGAACGATACTCGTGGCTCCGGATGGGCCAAGAAGAACTTGGTACCCGGAACTTCAGGAGATGCTCACGGAAAATCCGTGGCCTCTACCTCTAAGACGGGACCTGATTCAGCAGGGACCGTGTCTATTCCAAGACTTACCGCGGCTGCGTTTGACGGCGTGGCGGTTGAACGCCGAATTCTAAGGGAAAAAGGCATTCCAGAAGAGGTCATTCCTACACTGGTTAAAGCCAGGAAGGAGGTGACTGCACAACATTATCACCGCATTTGGAGAAAATATGTTGCGTGGTGTGAGGCCAGGAAGGCCCCCACGGAGGAATTTCAATTGGGTCGATTCCTACATTTCCTGCAAACAGGATTGTCTATGGGCCTCAAGTTGGGGTCCATTAAGGTTCAAATTTCGGCCCTGTCGATTTTCTTCCAGAAAGAATTGGCTTCAGTTCCTGAAGTCCAGACTTTTGTAAAAGGAGTACTACATATACAGCCCCCGGTTGTGCCCCCAGTGGCTCCGTGGGACCTTAATGTAGTTTTGGATTTTCTCAAATCCCATTGGTTTGAGCCACTCAAATCGGCGGATTTGAAATATCTTACATGGAAAGTAACCATGCTACTGGCCCTGGCTTCAGCCAGGAGAGTGTCAGAATTGGCGGCTTTATCGTATAAAAGCCCATATCTGATTTTCCATTCGGACAGGGCAGAACTGCGAACGCGTCCTCATTTTCTGCCTAAGGTGGTGTCAGCGTTTCACCTGAACCAGCCTATTGTGGTGCCTGCGGCTACTAGCAATTTGGAGGATTCCAAGTTGCTGGACGTTGTCAGGGCATTGAAAATATATATTTCAAGGACGGCTGGAGTCAGAAAATCTGACTCGCTGTTTATACTGTATGCACCCAACAAGCTGGGTGCTCCTGCTTCTAAGCAGACGATTGCTCGTTGGATTTGTAGCACAATTCAACTTGCACATTCTGTGGCAGGCCTGCCACAGCCTAAATCTGTCAAGGCCCATTCCACAAGGAAGGTGGGCTCATCCTGGGCGGCTGCCCGAGGGGTCTCGGCATTACAACTCTGCCGAGCAGCTACGTGGTCGGGGGAGAACACGTTTGTAAAATTCTACAAATTTGATACCCTGGCTAAAGAGGACCTGGAGTTCTCTCATTCGGTGCTGCAGAGTCATCCGCACTCTCCCGCCCGTTTGGGAGCTTTGGTATAATCCCCATGGTCCTGACGGAGTCCCCAGCATCCACTAGGACGTTAGAGAAAATAAGATTTTACTTACCGATAAATCTATTTCTCGTAGTCCGTAGTGGATGCTGGGCGCCCATCCCAAGTGCGGATTGTCTGCAATACTTGTACATAGTTATTGTTACAAAAAAATCGGGTTGTTCTTGTTGTGAGCCGTCTGTTCAGAGGCTCCTATGTTGTCATACTGTTAACTGGGTTCAGATCACAAGTTGTACGGTGTGATTGGTGTGGCTGGTATGAGTCTTACCCGGGATTCAAAATCCTTCCTTATTGTGTACGCTCGTCCGGGCACAGTATCCTAACTGAGGCTTGGAGGAGGGTCATAGGGGGAGGAGCCAGTGCACACCACCTGATCCTAAAGCTTTATTTTTGTGCCCTGTCTCCTGCAGAGCCGCTAATCCCCATGGTCCTGACGGAGTCCCCAGCATCCACTACGGACTACGAGAAATAGATTTATCGGTAAGTAAAATCTTATTTTTTCACGTTGTCATTATGGGGTATTGTGTGTAGAATTTTGAGGGAAAATGTATTCAATTTTGGAATTAGGCTGTAACATAACAAAATGTGGAAAAAGTGAAGCGCTGTGAATCGTTTCCGGATGCACTGTAAGCTTGCCCTGTTTGGCCTCTGCTGATCTAACAAAAGTATGGGGCCGATTCAGACCTGATTGCTGCTGTGCGTTTTCTCACATGCTACAATCAGATCTGCACTGCGCATGCGTATGCGACGGACTGCAGCAACGAGGATCTCCGGTCAGTGACGGGATGGTGTGGAAATTCCAAATGCACCGACGATTGCAAGGAGATTGACAGGAAGAGGGCGTTTGTGGGTGGCAAATGACCATTTCTAGGGAGTGTGTGGAAAAACGCGGGAGGGACACAGCATTTTGTGGGAGGATTTTTAACGTTCGCTCTGGCCCCGATCATCACAGCGTGTGAGTAAGTCCTGGGCTGTGCAGAGACTACATAAACTGATGTTTGTGCAGCTCTCCAGCACAAGAGATCGCAAACCTGCACACACACAATACCTTTCCCCTGTAAGCGGCGATTACCTGATCGCAGGGGTATAAAAACGTACCCTAGTGATCAGGTCTGAATTACCCCCTATGTGACAAAGCAAACCCCTAGGCAAGCAGCAAGCAGAACAGGTTCTTCCATGAATGATATACAGAGGTCAAGGCAACTAACATTGTGTGGTCAGAGCCGGCCCTAACCAATATGATGCCCTAGACAAGATTTTGGCTGGTGCTCCCTAGCACCACCGTTAGTTCCGCCTCTGACCCTGCACCCCTTTGCCAGCACCATCACCCCTCACCCACAGCAGTCCTTATTCTGGTGTTCCTACCCCCTATATTTTAAATAGGAACAGTGCGCACATTTGGAGCACAACCCAAAAAGGGGCATATTTTTGCTGGCAAGGGGCATGGCCACACAATAATACACCCAGTTCGAAATACGCCACACAGTAGTGCAACTTTATTCATATTTTTCCATGCGATAGTGTACCTTATTCACGTTACATCACACAGTAGTATCACTTTACCTTATAAATGTTACTCCCCACAGTAGTGCCCCTTATTCACATTACACCACACCATATTACTCCTTATTCTCATTACGCCACACAATAGTGCCCTTTATATTAGAGATGAGCGGGTCCGGTTTCTCTGAATCCGAACCCGCCCGAACTTCATGGTTTTTTTCACGGGTCCGAGCAGACTCGGATCCTCCCGCCTTGCTCGGTTAACCCGAGCGCGCCCGAACGTCATCATGACGCTGTCGGATTCTCGCGAGACTCGGATTCTATATAAGGAGCCGCGCGTCGCCGCCATTTTCACACGTGCATTGAGATTGATAGGGAGAGGACGTGGCTGGCGTCCTCTCCATTTAGATTAGAAGAGAGAGAGAGAGAGAGAGAGATTGACCTGATTTACAGGAGCTTAGGAGTACTGTAGAAGTGTAGAGAGTGCAGAGTTTACTAGTGACTGACCACAGTGACCACCAGACAGTGCAGTTTTATTTAATATATCCGTTCTCTGCCTGAAAAAAACGATACACACAGTGACTCAGTCACATACCATATCTGTGTGCACTGCTCAGCCCAGTGTGCTGCATCATCTATGTATATATATCTGACTGTGCTCAGCTCACACAGCTTATAATTGTGGGGGAGACTGGGGAGCACTGCAGTGCCAGTTATAGGTTATAGCAGGAGCCAGGAGTACATATTATATTAAAATTAAACAGTGCACACTTTTGCTGCAGGAGTGCCACTGCCAGTGTGACTGACCAGTGACCTGACCACACTGACCACCAGTATAGTTAGTAGTATACTATATTGTGATTGTCTGAAAAAGTTAAACACTCGTCGTGTGACTTCACTTGTGTGGTGTTTTTTTTTTTATTCTATAAAAAACTAATTCTGCTGACAGACAGTGTCCAGCAGGTCCGTCATTATATAATATATACCTGTCCGGCTGCAGTAGTGATATATATATAT
Organism: Pseudophryne corroboree; assembly: GCF_028390025.1. Lineage (NCBI taxonomy): Eukaryota > Metazoa > Chordata > Amphibia > Anura > Myobatrachidae > Pseudophryne > Pseudophryne corroboree. The sequence continues at coordinate 675,928,776 of NC_086445.1, read as the reverse complement.
ATTTTTTATATCATTATTTATCATCCAGTCGCAGCAGACACAGTACGGTAGTTCACGGCTGTAGCTACCTCTGTGTCGGCACTCGGCAGTCCATCCATAATTGTATACCACCTACCCGTGGTTTTTCTTTCTTTCTTCTTTATACATACATACTACTACATCTCTTTATCAACCAGTCTATATTAGCAGCAGACACAGTACAGTACGGTAGTCCACGGCTGTAGCTACCTCTGTGTCGGCACTCGGCAGTCCGTCCATAATTGTATACCACCTACCCGTGGTTTTTTTTTCTTTCTTCTTTATACATACATACTACTACATCTCTTTATCAACCAGTCTATATTAGCAGCAGACACAGTACAGTACGGTAGTTCACGGCTGTAGCTACCTCTGTGTCGGCACTCGGCAGTCCGTCCATAATTGTATACCACCTACCCGTGGTTTTTTTTTCTTTCTTCTTTATACATACATACTACTACATCTCTTTATCAACCAGTCTATATTAGCAGCAGACACAGTACAGTACGGTAGTCCACGGCTGTAGCTACCTCTGTGTCGGCACTCGGCAGTCCGTCCATAATTGTATACCACCTACCCGTGGTTTTTTTTTTCTTTCTTCTTTATACATACATACTACTACATCTCTTTATCAACCAGTATATATTAGCAGCAGACACAGTACAGTACGGTAGTTCACGGCTGTAGCTACCTCTGTGTCGGCACTCGGCAGTCCGTCCATAATTGTATACCACCTACCCGAGGTTTTTTTTTCTTTCTTCTTTATACATACATACTACTACATCTCTTTATCAACCAGTCTATATTAGCAGCAGACACAGTACAGTACGGTAGTCCACGGCTGTAGCTACCTCTGTGTCGGCACTCGGCAGTCCGTCCATAATTGTATACCACCTACCCGTGGTTTTTTTTTCTTTCTACTTTATACTTATACATACTACTACATCTCTTTATCAACCAGTCTATATTAGCAGCAGACACAGTACAGTACGGTAGTCCACGGCTGTAGCTACCTCTGTGTCGGCACTCGGCAGTCCGTCCATAATTGTATACCACCTACCCGTGGTTTTTTTTTCTTTCTTCTTTATACATACATACTACTACATCTCTTTATCAACCAGTCTATATTAGCAGCAGACACAGTACAGTACGGTAGTTCACGGCTGTAGCTACCTCTGTGTCGGCACTCGGCAGTCCGTCCATAATTGTATACCACCTACCCGTGGTTTTTTTTTCAATCTTCTTTATACATACATACTACTACATCTCTTTATCAACCAGTCTATATTAGCAGCAGACACAGTACAGTACGGTAGTCCACGGCTGTAGCTACCTCTGTGTCGGCACTCGGCAGTCCGTCCATAATTGTATACCACCTACCCGTGGTTTTTTTTTTCTTTCTTCTTTATACATACATACTACTACATCTCTTTATCAACCAGTATATATTAGCAGCAGACACAGTACAGTACGGTAGTTCACGGCTGTAGCTACCTCTGTGTCGGCACTCGGCAGTCCATCCATAATTGTATACCACCTACCCGAGGTTTTTTTTTCTTTCTTCTTTATACATACATACTACTACATCTCTTTATCAACCAGTCTATATTAGCAGCAGACACAGTACAGTACGGTAGTCCACGGCTGTAGCTACCTCTGTGTCGGCACTCGGCAGTCCGTCCATAATTGTATACCACCTACCCGTGGTTTTTTTTTCTTTCTTCTTTATACTTATACATACTACTACATCTCTTTATCAACCAGTCTATATTAGCAGCAGACACAGTACAGTACGGTAGTCCACGGCTGTAGCTACCTCTGTGTCGGCACTCGGCAGTCCGTCCATAATTGTATACCACCTACCCGTGTTTTTTTTTTCTTTCTTCTTTATACATACATACTACTACATCTCTTTATCAACCAGTCTATATTAGCAGCAGACACAGTACAGTACGGTAGTCCACGGCTGTAGCTACCTCTGTGTCGGCACTCGGCAGTCCGTCCATAATTGTATACCACCTACCCGTGGTTTTTTTTTCTTTCTTCTTTATACATACATACTACTACATCTCTTTATCAACCAGTCTATATTAGCAGCAGACACAGTACAGTACGGTAGTTCACGGCTGTAGCTACCTCTGTGTCGGCACTCGGCAGTCCGTCCATAATTGTATACCACCTACCCGAGGTTTTTTTTTCTTTCTTCTTTATACATACATACTATTACATCTCTTTATCAACCAGTCTATATTAGCAGCAGACACAGTACAGTACGGTAGTCCACGGCTGTAGCTACCTCTGTGTCGGCACTCGGCAGTCCGTCCATAATTGTATACCACCTACCCGAGGTTTTTTTTTCTTTCTTCTTTATACATACATACTACTACATCTCTTTATCAACCAGTCTATATTAGCAGCAGACACAGTACAGTACGGTAGTTCACGGCTGTAGCTACCTCTGTGTCGGCACTCGGCAGTCCGTCCATAATTGTATACCACCTACCCGTGGTTTTTTTTTCTTTCTTCTTTATACATACATACTACTACATCTCTTTATCAACCAGTCTATATTAGCAGCAGACACAGTACAGTACGGTAGTCCACGGCTGTAGCTACCTCTGTGTCGGCTCTCGGCAGTCCGTCCATAATTGTATACTAGTATCCATCCATCTCCATTGTTTACCTGAGGTGCCTTTTAGTTGTGCCTATTAAAATATGGAGAACAAAAATGTTGAGGTTCCAAAATTAGGGAAAGATCAAGATCCACTTCCACCTCGTGCTGAAGCTGCTGCCACTAGTCATGGCCGAGACGATGAAATGCCAGCAACGTCGTCTGCCAAGGCCGATGCCCAATGTCATAGTACAGAGCATGTCAAATCCAAAACACCAAATATCAGTAAAAAAAGGACTCCAAAACCTAAAATAAAATTGTCGGAGGAGAAACGTAAACTTGCCAATATGCCATTTACCACACGGAGTGGCAAGGAACGGCTGAGGCCCTGGCCTATGTTCATGGCTAGTGGTTCAGCTTCACATGAGGATGGAGGCACTCAGCCTCTCGCTAGAAAAATGAAAAGACTCAAGCTGGCAAAAGCAGTAGCACCGCAAAGAACTGTGCGTTCTTCGAAATCCCAAATCCACAAGGAGAGTCCAATTGTGTCGGTTGCGATGCCTGACCTTCCCAACACTGGACGTGAAGAGCATGCGCCTTCCACCATTTGCACGCCCCCTGCAAGTGCTGGAAGGAGCACCCGCAGTCCAGTTCCTGATAGTCAGATTGAAGATGTCAGTGTTGAAGTACACCAGGATGAGGAGGATATGGGTGTTGCTGGCGCTGGGGAGGAAATTGACCAGGAGGATTCTGATGGTGAGGTGGTTTGTTTAAGTCAGGCACCCGGGGAGACACCTGTTGTCCGTGGGAGGAATATGGCCATTGACATGCCTGGTGAAAATACCAAAAAAATCAGCTCTTCGGTGTGGAGGTATTTCAACAGAAATGCGGACAACAGGTGTCAAGCCGTGTGTTCCCTTTGTCAAGCTGTAATAAGTAGGGGTAAGGACGTTAACCACCTCGGAACATCCTCCCTTATACGTCACCTGCAGCGCATTCATAATAAGTCAGTGACAAGTTCAAAAACTTTGGGTGACAGCGGAAGCAGTCCACTGACCAGTAAATCCCTTCCTCTTGTAACCAAGCTCACGCAAACCACCCCACCAACTCCCTCAGTGTCAATTTCCTCCTTCCCCAGGAATGCCAATAGTCCTGCAGGCCATGTCACTGGCAATTCTGATGATTCCTCTCCTGCCTGGGATTCCTCCGATGCATCCTTGCGTGTAACGCCTACTGCTGCTGGCGCTGCTGTTGTTGCTGCTGGTAGTCGATGGTCATCCCAGAGGGGAAGTCGTAAGACCACTTTTACTACTTCCACCAAGCAATTGACTGTCCAACAGTCCTTTGCGAGGAAGATGAAATATCACAGCAGTCATCCTACTGCAAAGCGGATAACTGAGGCCTTGGCATCCTGGGTGGTGAGAAACGTGGTTCCGGTATCCATCATTACTGCAGAGCCAACTAGAGACTTGTTGGAGGTACTGTGTCCCCGGTACCAAATACCATCTAGGTTCCATTTCTCTAGGCAGGCGATACCGAAAATGTACACAGACCTCAGAAAAAGAGTCACCAGTGTCCTAAAAAATGCAGCTGTACCCAATGTCCACTTAACCACGGACATGTGGACAAGTGGAGCAGGGCAGGGTCTGGACTATATGACTGTGACAGCCCACTGGGTAGATGTATGGACTCCCGTCGCAAGAACAGCAGCGGCGGCACCAGTAGCAGCATCTCGCAAACGCCAACTCTTTCCTAGGCAGGCTACGCTTTGTATCACCGCTTTCCAGAATACGCACACAGCTGAAAACCTCTTACGGCAACTGAGGAAGATCATCGCGGAATGGCTTACCCCAATTGGACTCTCCTGTGGATTTGTGGCATCGGACAACGCCAGCAATATTGTGTGTGCATTAAATATGGGCAAATTCCAGCACGTCCCATGTTTTGCACATACCTTGAATTTGGTGGTGCAGAATTATTTAAAAAACGACAGGGGCGTGCAAGAGATGCTGTCGGTGGCCAGAAGAATTGCGGGACACTTTCGGCGTACAGGCACCACGTACAGAAGACTGGAGCACCACCAAAAACTACTGAACCTGCCCTGCCATTATCTGAAGCAAGAAGTGGTAACGAGGTGGAATTCAACCCTCTATATGCTTCAGAGGTTGGAGGAGCAGCAAAAGGCCATTCAAGCCTATACAATTGAGCACGATATAGGAGGTGGAATGCACCTGTCTCAAGCGCAGTGGAGAATGATTTCAACGTTGTGCAAGGTTCTGCTGCCCTTTGAACTTGCCACACGTGAAGTCAGTTCAGACACTGCCAGCCTGAGTCAGGTCATTCCCCTCATCAGGCTTTTGCAGAAGAAGCTGGAGACATTGAAGGAGGAGCTAACACGGAGCGATTCCGCTAGGCATGTGGGACTTGTGGATGGAGCCCTTAATTCGCTTAACAAGGATTCACGGGTGGTCAATCTGTTGAAATCAGAGCACTACATTTTGGCCACCATGCTCGATCCTAGATTTAAAGCCTACCTTGGATCTCTCTTTCCGGCAGACACAAGTCTGCTGGGGTTGAAAGACCTGCTGGTGAGAAAATTGTCAAGTCAAGCGGAACGCGACCTGTCAACATCTCCTCCTTCACATTCTCCCGCAACTGGGGGTGCGAGGAAAAGGCTCAGAATTCCGAGCCCACCCGCTGGCGGTGATGCAGGGCAGTCTGGAGCGACTGCTGATGCTGACATCTGGTCCGGACTGAAGGACCTGACAACGATTACGGACATGTCGTCTACTGTCACTGCATATGATTCTCTCACCATTGAAAGAATGGTGGAGGATTATATGAGTGACCGCATCCAAGTAGGCACGTCACACAGTCCATACTTATACTGGCAGGAAAAAGAGGCAATTTGGAGGCCCTTGCACAAACTGGCTTTATTCTACCTAAGTTGCCCTCCCACAAGTGTGTACTCCGAAAGAGTGTTTAGTGCCGCCGCTCACCTTGTCAGCAATCGGCGTACGAGGTTACATCCAGAAAATGTGGAGAAGATGATGTTCATTAAAATGAATTATAATCAATTCCTCCGCGGAGACATTGACCAGCAGCAATTGCCTCCACAAAGTACACAGGGAGCTGAGATGGTGGATTCCAGTGGGGACGAATTGATAATCTGTGAGGAGGGGGATGTACACGGTGATATATCGGAGGATGATGATGAGGTGGACATCTTGCCTCTGTAGAGCCAGTTTGTGCAAGGAGAGATTAATTGCTTCTTTTTTGGGGGGGGGTCCAAACCAACCCGTCATATCAGTCACAGTCGTGTGGCAGACCCTGTCACTGAAATGATGGGTTGGTTAAAGTGTGCATGTCCTGTTTTGTTTATACAACATAAGGGTGGGTGGGAGGGCCCAAGGACAATTCCATCTTGCACCTCTTTTTTCTTTTATTTTTCTTTGCGTCATGTGCTGTTTGGGGAGGGTTTTTTGGAAGGGACATCCTGCGTGACACTGCAGTGCCACTCCTAAATGGGCCCGGTGTTTGTGTCGGCCACTAGGGTCGCTTATCTTACTCACACAGTCAGCTACCTCATTGCGCCTCTTTTTTTCTTTGCGTCATGTGCTGTTTGGGGAGGGTTTTTTGGAAGGGCCATCCTGCGTGACACTGCAGTGCCACTCCTAGATGGGCCCGGTGTTTGTGTCGGCCACTAGGGTCGCTAATCTTACTCACACAGCTACCTCATTGCGCCTCTTTTTTTCTTTGCGTCATGTGCTGTTTGGGGAGGGTTTTTTGGAAGGGACATCCTGCGTGACACTGCAGTGCCACTCCTAAATGGGCCCGGTGTTTGTGTCGGCCACTACGGTCGCTAATCTTACTCACACAGCTACCTCATTGCGCCTCTTTTTTTTCTTTGCGTCATGTGCTGTTTGGGGAGGGTTTTTTGGAAGGGACATCCTGCGTGACACTGCAGTGCCACTCCTAGATGGGCCCGGTGTTTGTGTCGGCCACTAGGGTCGCTAATCTTACTCACACAGCTACCTCATTGCGCCTCTTTTTTTCTTTGCGTCATGTGCTGTTTGGGGAGGGTTTTTTGGAAGGGACATCCTGCGTGACACTGCAGTGCCACTCCTAAATGGGCCCGGTGTTTGTGTCGGCCACTACGGTCGCTAATCTTACTCACACAGCTACCTCATTGCGCCTCTTTTTTTCTTTGCGTCATGTGCTGTTTGGGGAGGGTTTTTTGGAAGGGACATCCTACGTGACACTGCAGTGCCACTCCTAGATGGGCCCGGTGTTTGTGTCGGCCACTAGGGTTGCTAATCTTACTCACACAGCTACCTCATTGCGCCTCTTTTTTTCTTTGCGTCATGTGCTGTTTGGGGAGGGTTTTTTGGAAGGGACATCCTGCGTGACACTGCAGTGCCACTCCTAGATGGGCCCGGTGTTTGTGTCGGCCACTAGGGTCGCTTATCTTACTCACACAGTCAGCTACCTCATTGCGCCTCTTTTTTTCTTTGCGTCATGTGCTGTTTGGGGAGGGTTTTTTGGAAGGGCCATCCTGCGTGACACTGCAGTGCCACTCCTAGATGGGCCCGGTGTTTGTGTCGGCCACTACGGTCGCTAATCTTACTCACACAGCTACCTCATTGCGCCTCTTTTTTTCTTTGCGTCATGTGCTGTTTGGGGAGGGTTTTTTGGAAGGGACATCCTGCGTGACACTGCAGTGCCACTCCTAGATGGGCCCGGTGTTTGTGTCGGCCACTAGGGTCGCTAATCTTACTCACACAGCTACCTCATTGCGCCTCTTTTTTTCTTTGCGTCATGTGCTGTTTGGGGAGGGTTTTTTGGAAGGGACATCCTGCGTGACACTGCAGTGCCACTCCTAAATGGGCCCGGTGTTTGTGTCGGCCACTAGGGTCGCTAATCTTACTCACACAGCTACCTCATTGCGCCTCTTTTTTTCTTTGCGTCATGTGCTGTTTGGGGAGGGTTTTTTGGAAGGGACATCCTGCGTGACACTGCAGTGCCACTCCTAGATGGGCCAGGTGTTTGTGTCGGCCACTAGGGTCGCTTAGCTTAGTCATCCAGCGACCTCGGTGCAAATTTTAGGACTAAAAATAATATTGTGAGGTGTGAGGTATTCAGAATAGACTGAAAATGAGTGGAAATTATGGTTTTTGAGGTTAATAATAATATGGGATCAAAATAACCCCCAAATTCTATGATTTAAGCTGTTTTTTAGGTTTTTTTGAAAAAAACACCCGAATCCAAAACACACCCGAATCCGACAAAAAAAATTCGGTGAGGTTTTGCCAAAACGCGGTCGAACCCAAAACACGGCCGCGGAACCGAACCCAAAACCAAAACACAAAACCCGAAAAATTTCAGGCGCTCATCACTACTTTATATACATAACACCACACAGTAGAGCACCTTATACACATAATGCCACACATTAGTAATGCCTTTATACACATAATACCACACAGTAATGCCTCTAACACATATGACACACATTATTAATGTACTTATAAACATAATGCGCCTTACACATTATGCTAACCTTTATTAATGCCCTTATACACATAATGTCCCTTACACATATGCCGCACATTATTAATGCCATTATACACTTTATGACACACACAGTGCCTCTTACACATATGCCGCACAATATTAGTGCACTTACAGTATATTCATAATGACACACATAGTGCCCATTACACATATGCCGCACATTATTAATGCATTTATACACGACACGCATAATGCCCCTTATACATATGCCGAACACTATTGCACAACCAACCCACCCGCACACAGCACACACACGGCCGCTCACACTGTGACCTCTGCCTCTGCTTGGTTACAGATGTGTCCTCATACATCTTGCCTCAATGCGCCATGCAGCAGGAGATGCCTGGCCAGAGTCAGCTGTCAGCTCTGCTAACATTGGGCGCCTTTTTTTAATGAAAATGCATCTTATTTGCATTGCTATGTGGCTAGGATGCGCAAGCAGCTTCTGCTTATTAAAATGATATGCAGCATTCCCATATACTGTGTTGAGACTGTGGCTGTATCTGCATACAAAATGCTACACACAGAATATAGGCATGCCGCATATCATTTTAATCAGCAGAAGCAGCTGGTGCCACTAGGCATACCAAATGCCCTCAGAATTTGCCTAGTTTGCCTATGTCTAGGGCCGCCTCTGTGTGTGGTGATAAAGAAGCCAGATTATTTAATCAGCTGTGGAGTCCCTGGGCATTTTTCTGCATCTCTATAGTTAAAAACCTAAATGCGGATGTGGAATTTAAGATGATGTCCTCTGCTGCATGGTAACAATGGAAATACTTCCCACACCAAGATGCCTGATTCCTTTTTCTTAAGAAACATTTTTATTTTGTAATATTACACATCGCAATGCAGAGCAATGTAGAACAAGACCATCCATTAACATGCATGTAAATTGTCAGCTCAATATGATAATTTGCAAGGATAGTATGTACATAATACTGAGAGTTAATTATTATGCTGGGGATGTAGTTTATAATGAAGTTGTTTAAATGTAGTTTAATATTCTCTACTCACAAATCTGAATTTATTCAATGGTTACATGGGTTCATTATTTTTTTTCCTATCTAGCTACTTTGAAGGGAGATAGATAATTGGCATTTTTCACTATCCATTTCCTGACATAAAGGAGGTGTTCTCTCTTTCTCAGGGAATATTCACAGAGGCCACACTTGGGATTAGAGATGAGTGGATTCGGTTCTCAGAGAACCGAACCCCCCGAACTTCACTACCCGAGCTTTTATACGAGTCAGGCTCGGGTTTTCCCGCCTGACTCGGAAACCAGAACGAGGCAAAATGTCATCATCCCGCTGTCGGATTCTCGCGGGGTTTGGATTCCACATAAGGAGCCGCGCGTCGCCGCCATTTTCACTCCGGCATTGGAGAGTGTAGAGAGAGGACGTGTCTCTGTTCTCTCAGTGTCCTCAGTGTCCGTGTCTTGTGCTGCATCTGTCCAGTCACAGTGCTTGTGTCCTCTGCTGTCATATGTCCAGTGCTGCTGTATAGGGTTCTGTGTTGTGCTGCATCAGTTCAGTGGTGGTGTATTGTGCTGCATCAGTCCAGTCACAGTGGTGGCGTCCTCTGCTGCCATATGTGCAGTGCTGTTGTATAATAAGTCCCTTACAGTGTTGCTGTGTTGTCCGGTATCAGACCAGTGGTAGTGTCCTGTGCGTCAGTCAGTCCAATGCAGGGCCGTCTTTTCGTATGGGCTCAATGGGCTCTTGCCCAAGGGCCCCAAGAGAATAAGGGCCCTAGGCTGATAGCTGAGGGTCCCCTCTTTCCAGGGGTACCAGATTTTTGAAAATCGGCCCTGGGGAACCAGAGATATTCGACTTGAAAGCAGTGGTCCCCATCCAAGCCTGTTAATTGCTCTTCCCAACCAGATATTTTGGGTTCTTTCTGACTTAGAGTATTTCTAAGGTTATAAGCCACAAGCTGGGACTCTCCCCTTTTAGTCAGAACTGGCAGCTTGTTTCTTCTATGCCCAGAACCAGAGATATCAGCCTTCAAGCAGCTGGTCCCTGCTCCAGCTCCATATGCCTAATATGCAGTTTTAGATTTTCGTTGGTGAATTGCTCTGTCTATTGAACTCTGATCCCCAAGTCCCCAGAACCTTCTGATAGGTGGGACTCTCTAGTTTTTTATCCCATTCAAAGCTAAGAAATATACTTTCAGGAATTGAGATATCTGCAGTCAAGCAAGCTGCCCTCTCACCGTAAAATGATAAATATTAAGCCCACTTCACAAGCCACCCCTCCCCTATGTATTAAACACCCCCTACCACCCTGGAAGTCATGTACCAGGGCTTCTTCATTCAGCCCAATGCCCCCTTCTACAGTTTAGCCCCATCTGTGCAGTAAAGGAGTAATTAGCAGAAATTACTGCTTCAGGTCCTACATGCTGAGCAGAAGATAGAACACCCCCTACCGCCCGCGGGACATCAAAGCTGCTGCTGATAGCTCCTCCCACCCCTACCACTGGAGCATGGGTAGGGGGCCCAGTGAATTGCTGTGCCCAGGGGCCTACACCGCTGTTAAGACGGCTCTGGTCCAGTGACCAGTCACACTGGTGTCCTCTGCTACCATATGTCTAGTGCTGCTGTATAATAACAAGTCCCTTACAGTGTTGCTGAGTTGTCCTGCATCAGACCAGTGGTAGTGTCCTGTGCATCAGTTAATCCAGTGACCAGTCTCAGTGGTGTCCTCTGCTGCCATATATCCAGTGCTGCTGTATAATAACAAGTCCCTTACAGTGTTGCTGCGTTGTCCAGCATCAGACCAGTGGTAGTGTCCTGTGCGTCAGTCAGTCCAGTGACCAGTCACAGTGGTGTCCTCTGCTGCCATATGTCCAGTGCTGCTGTATAATAACAAGTCCCTTACAGTGTTGCTGTGTTGTCCTGCATCAGACCAGTGGTAGTGTCCTGTGCATCAATCAGTCCAGTGACCAGTCACAGTGGGGTCCTCTGCTGCCATATGTGCAGTGCTGCTGTATAATAACTAGTGATGTGCACCTGATATTTTTCGGGTTTTGTGTTTTGGTTTTGGGTTCGGTTCCGTGGCCGTGTTTTGGGTTATGACGCGTTTTGGCAAAACCTCACCAAATTTTTTTTGTCGGATTCGGGTGTGTTTTGGATTCGGGTGTTTTTTTCAAAAGACCCTAAAAAACAGCTTAAATCATAGAATTTGGGGGTCATTTTGATCCCATAGTATTATTAACCTCAATAACCATAATTTCCACTAATTTTCAGTCTATTCTGAACACCTCACACCTCACAATATTATTTTTAGTCCTAAAATTTGCACCGAGGTCGCTGGATGGCTAAGCTAAGCGACCCTAGTGGCCGACACAAAAACCGGGCCCATCTAGGAGTGGCACTGCAGTGTCACGCAGGATGGCCCTTCAAAAAAATACTCCCCAAACAGCACATGACGCAAAGAAAAAAAGAGGCGCAATGAGGTAGCTGTGTGACTAAGCTAAGCGACCCTAGTGGCCGACACAAACACCTGTCCCATCTAGGAGTGGCACTGCAGTGTCACGCAGGATGGCCCTTCAAAAAAATACTCCACAAACAGCACATGACGCAAAGAAAAATGAAAGAAAAAAGAGGTGCAAGATGGAATTGTCCTTGGGCCCTCCCACCCACCCTTATGTTGTAAAAACAGGACATGCACACTTTAACGAACCCATCATTTCAGCGACAGGGTCTGCCACACGACTGTGACTGAAATGACTGGTTGGTTTGGGCCCCCACCAAAAAAGAAGCAATCAATCTCTCCTTGCACAAACTGGCTCTACGGAGGCAAAATGTCCACCTCATCATCATCGTCCGATTCATCACCCCTTTCACTGTGTACATCCCCCTCCTCACAGATTATTAATTCGTCCCCACTGGAATCCACCATCTCAGGTCCTCGTGTACTTTCTGGAGGCAATTGCTGCTGGTGAATGTCTCCATGGAGGAATTGATTATAATTCATTTTAATGAACATCATCTTCTCCACATTTTCTGGAAGTAACCTCGTACGCCGATTGCTGACAAGGTGAGCGGCGGCACTAAACACTCTTTCGGAGTACACACTGGAGGGAGGGCAACTTAGGTAGAATAAAGCCAGTTTGTGCAAGGGCCTCCAAATTGCCTCTTTTTCCTGCCAGTATACGTACGGACTGTCTGATGTGCCTACTTGGATGCGGTCACTCATATAATCCTCCACCATGCTTTCAATGGTGAGAGAATTATATGCAGTGACAGTAGACGACTTGTCAGTAATCGTTGGCAGGTCCTTCAGTCCGGACCAGATGTCAGCATCAGCAGTCGCTCCAGACTGCCCTGCATCACCGCCAGCGGGTGGGCTCGGAATTCGTAGCCTTTTCCTCGCACCCCCAGTTGCGGGAAAATGTGAAGGAGGAGATGTTGACGGGTCGCGTTCCGCTTGACTTGACAATTTTGTCACCAGCAGGTCTTTGAACCTCTGCAGACTTGTGTCTGCCGTAAAGAGAGATCCAAGGTAGGTTTTAAATCTAGGATCGAGCACGGTGGCCAAAATGTAGTGCTCTGATTTCAACAGATTGACCACACGTGAATCCTGGTTAAGCGAATGAAGGGCTCCATCCACAAGTCCCACATGCCTAGCGGAATCGCTCTGTTTTAGCTCCTCCTTCAATGCCTCCAGCTTCTTCTGCAAAAGCCTGATGAGGGGAATGACCTGACTCAGGCTGGCAGTGTCTGAACTGACTTCACGTGTGGCAAGTTCAAAAGGTTGCAGAACCTTGCACAACGTTGAAATCATTCTCCACTGCGCTTGAGACAGGTGCATTCCACCTCCTTTGCCTATATCATGGCCAGATGTATAGGCTTGAATGGCCTTTTGCTGCTCCTCCATCCTCTGAAGCATATAGAGGGTTGAATTCCACCTCGTTACCACCTCTTGCTTCAGATGATGGCAGGGCAGGTTCAGGTGTTTTTGGTGGTGCTCCAGTCTTCTGTACGCGGTGCCTGTACGCCGAAAGTGGCCCGCAATTCTTCTGGCCACCGTCAGCATCTCTTGCACGCCCCTGTCGTTTTTTAAATAATTCTGCACCACCAAATTCAAGGTATGTGCAAAACATGGGACGTGCTGGAATTTGCCCAGATGTAATGCACTCACAATATTGCTGGCATTTTCCGATGTCACAAATCCCCAGGAGAGTCCAATTGGGGTAAGCCATTCTGCGATGATCTTCCTCAGTTGCCGTAAGAGGTTTTCAGCTGTGTGCCTATTCTGGAAAGCGGTGAAACAAAGCGTAGCCTGCCTAGGAACGAGTTGGCGTTTGCGAGATGCTGCTACTGGTGCCGCCGCTGCTGTTCTTGCAGCGGGAGGCAATACATCTACCCAGTGGGCTGTCACAGTCATGTAGTCCTGAGTCTGCCCTGCTCCACTTGTCCACATGTCCGTGGTTAAGTGGACATTGGGTACAACTGCATTTTTTAGGACACTGGTGAGTCCTTTTCTGACGTCCGTGTACATTCTCGGTATCGCCTGCCTAGAGAAGTGGAACCTAGATGGTATTTGGTAACGGGGGCACACTACCTCAAGAAATTGTCTAGTTCCCTGTGAACTAACGGCGGATACCGGATGCACGTCTAACACCAACATAGTTGTCAAGGCCTTAGTTATCCGCTTTGCAGCAGGATGACTGCTGTGATATTTCATCTTCCTCGCAAAGGACTGTTGGACAGTCAATTGCTTACTGGAAGTAGTACAAGTGGTCTTCCGACTTCCCCTCTGGGATGACGATCGACTCCCAGCAGCAACAACAGCAGCGCCAGCAGCAGTAGGCGTTACACTCAAGGATGCATCGGAGGAATCCCAGGCAGGAGAGGACTCGTCAGACTTGCCAGTGACATGGCCTGCAGGACTATTGGCTTTCCTGGGTAAGGAGGAAATTGACACTGAGGGAGTTGGTGGTGTGGTTTGCGCGAGCTTGGTTACAAGAGGAAGGGATTTACTGGTCAGTGGACTGCTTCCGCTGTCGCCCAAAGTTTTTGAACTTGTCACTGACTTATTATGAATGCGCTGCAGGTGACGTATAAGGGAGGATGTTCCGAGGTGGTTAATGTCCTTACCCCTACTTATTACAGCTTGACAAAGGCAACACACGGCTTGACACCCGTTGTCCGCATTTCTGTTGAAATACTTCCACACTGAAGAGCTGATTTTTTTGGTATTTTCACCAGGCATGTCAATGGCCATATTCCTCCCACGGACAACAGGTGTCTCCCCGGGTGCCTGACTTAAACAAACCACCTCACCATCAGAATCCTCCTTGTCAATTTCCTCCCCAGCGCCAGCAACACCCATATCCTCATCCTGGTGTACTTCAACACTGACATCTTCAATTTCACTATCAGGAACTGGACTGCGGGTGCTCCTTTCAACACTTGCAGGGGGCGTGCAAATGGTGGAAGGCGCAAGCTCTTCCCGTCCAGTGTTGGGAAGGTCAGGCATCGCAACCGACACAATTGGACTCTCCTTTGGGATTTGGGATTTCGAAGAACGCACAGTTCTTTGCTGTGCTTTTGCCGCAAGTCTTTTCTTTTTTCTAGCAAGAGGATGAGTGCTTCCATCCTCATGTGAAGCTGAACCACTAGCCATGAACATAGGCCAGGGCCTCAGCCGTTCCTTGCCACTCCATGTCGTAAATGGCATATTGGCAAGTTTACGCTTCTCCTCAGACGCTTTTAATTTTGATTTTTGGGTCATTTTTTTACTGATCTTTTGTGTTTTGGATTTTACATGCTCTGTACTATGACATTGGGCATCGGCCTTGGCAGACGACGTTGATGGCATTTCATCGTCTCGGCCATGACTAGTGGCAGCAGCTTCAGCACGAGGTGGAAGTGGATCTTGATCTTTCCCTATTTTGTTAACCTCCACATTTTTGTTCTCCATATTTTGCGCACAACTAAAAGCCACCACAGGTATACAATGTATACTTATGGACGACGAGTGACGACACAGAGGTAGGTACAGCCGTGGCCTACCGTACTGCTGCTTAGTGCTTATATATAAATATAATATACTGTATAACGGACCTGGTGGACAGTGTCAGCAGCAGACTGCTAAACTAGTATGAAGAAAGAAAAAAAAAACACCACAGGTATACAATGTAGATGGATGGATAGTATAGTATTACTTATACTTATGGACGACGAGTGACGACACAGAGGTAGGTACAGCCGTGGCCTACCGTACTGCTGCTTAGTGCTTATATATAAATATAATATACTGTATAACGGACCTGGTGGACAGTGTCAGCAGCAGACTGCTAAACTAGTATGAAGAAAGAAAAGAAAAAAACACCACAGGTATACAATGTAGATGGATGGATAGTATAGTATTACTTATACTTATGGACGACGAGTGACGACACAGAGGTAGGTACAGCCGTGGCCTACCGTACTGCTGCTTAGTGCTTATATATAAATATGATATACTGTATAACGGACCTGGTGGACAGTGTCAGCAGCAGACTGCTAAACTAGTATGAAGAAAGAAAAAAAAAAACACCACAGGTATACAATGTAGATGGATGGATAGTATAGTATTACTTATACTTATGGACGACGAGTGACGACACAGAGGTAGGTACAGCCGTGGCCTACCGTACTGCTGCTTAGTGCTTATATATAAATATACTGTATAACGGACCTGGTGGACAGTGTCAGCAGCAGACTGCTAAACTAGTATGAAGAAAGAAAAAAAAAACACCACAGGTATACAATGTAGATGGATGGATAGTATAGTATTACTTATACTTATGGACGACGAGTGACGACACAGAGGTAGGTACAGCCGTGGCCTACTGTACTGCTGCTTAGTGCTTATATATAAATATAATATACTGTATAACGGACCTGGTGGACAGTGTCAGCAGCAGACTGCTAAACTAGTATGAAGAAAGAAAAAAAAAACACCACAGGTATACAATGTAGATGGATGGATAGTATAGTATTACTTATACTTATGGACGACGAGTGATGACATAGAGGTAGGTACAGCCGTGGCCTACCGTACTGCTGCTTAGTGCTTATATATAAATATAATATACTGTATAACGGACCTGGTGGACAGTGTCAGCAGCAGACTGCTAAACTAGTATGAAGAAAGAAAAAAAAAACACCACAGGTATACAATGTAGATGGATGGATAGTATAGTATTACTTATACTTATGGACGACGAGTGACGACACAGAGGTAGGTACAGCCGTGGCCTACCGTACTGCTGCTTAGTGCTTATATATAAATATAATATACTGTATAATGGACCTGGTGGACAGTGTCAGCAGCAGACTGCTAAACTAGTATGAAGAAAGAAAAAAAAAAACACCACAGGTATTACAATGTAGATGGATGGATAGTATTACTTATACTTATGGACGACGAGTGACGAGTCGACACAGAGGTAGGTACAGCCGTGGCCTACCGTACTGCTGCTTAGTGCTTAATTATATATATAATATACTGTATAACGGACCTGGTGGACACTGCAGTGTCAGCAGACTGCTAAACAAACTAGCATGAAGAAAGAAAAAAAAAACACCACAGTGTTTTTCAGGCAGACAAACGTATACTGGACTGGTGGTCACTGTCAGCAAAACTGTGCACTGTACTCCTGCTATAACTGCTCCCCAGTCCCCACAATTAGGCAGTGTGAGCAGTGCACTCAGCACAGATATATCATGCAGCAGTGCAGCACACTGAGTGAGCACAGATATGGTGGAGCGTTTTTTTTTCAGGCAGAGAAACAACGGATTAAACTCAAAACCCTGCACTGTACTCCCTAACAGCTGCTCCCCGTCCCCAATCCTCCCCACAATTATAACTAACTAAGTTCTAATATAATACAACGGACTCGGAGAGGACGCCAGCCACGTCCTCTCCCTATCAATCTCAATGCACGTGTGAAAATGGCGGCGACGCGCGGCTCCTTATATAGAATCCGAGTCTCGCGAGAATCCGACAGCGGGATGATGACGTTCGGGGCGCGCTCGGGTTAACCGAGCAAGGCGGGAGGATCCGAGTCGCTCGGACCCGTGTTAAAAAAAGGTGAAGTTCGGGCGGGTCGGATTCCGAGGATCCGAACCCGCTCATCACTAATAATAACAAGTCCCTTACAGTGTTGCTGTCTTGTCCTGCATCAGACCAGTGGTAGTGTCCTCTGCTGCCATATGTCCAGTGCTGCTGTATAATAAGTCCCTTACAGTGTTGCTGCGTTGTCCAGCATCAGACCAGTGGTAGTGTCCTGTGCGTCAGTCAGTCCAGTGACCAGTCTCAGTGGTGTCCTCTGCTGCCATATGTGCAGTGCTGCTGTATAATAACAAGTCCCTTACAGTGTCGCTGTGTTGTCCTGCATCAGACCAGTGGTAGTGTCCTGTGCATCAGTCAGTCCAGTGACCAGTCACAGTGGTGTCCTCTGCTGCCATATGTCCAGTGCTGCTGTATAAGTCCAGTCCATTGCAATGGTGCTGTGTTGTCCTGCATCAGTCCAGTGGTGGTGTCCCTGTGCTATCATATATGTCCAGTGGTACTGCCGTATATGTCCAGTGGTATTGCTGTATATGTCCAGCGGTACTGCCATATATGTTCAGCGGTACTGCCGTATATGTTCAGCGGTACTGCCGTATAATTCAAGTGATCCTGCCGTATAATTCCAATGATCCTGCCGTATAATTCCAGTGATCCTGCCATATAAGTCCAGTGATCCTGCCGTATATGTCTAGTGATCCTGCTGTATATGTCCATTGATACTGCGTACATGTGCAGCGGTACTGCTGTATATGGGTACTGCCGTATAAATCCAGTGATCCTGCCATATAATTCCAGTGATCCTGCCATATAATTCCAGTGGTACTGCCGTATAAGTCCAGTGATCCTGCCGTATAATTACAGTGGTACTGGCGTATAAGTCCAGTGATCCTGCCGTATAATTCCATATAAGTCCATATAATTCCGTATTTGTCGAGTCCAGTGGTGCTGCCATATAAGTTCAGTGGTGCTGTCCTGTGCTGTATATTATTTACTCCAAATAAAGAGGTTGTTAATTTCTCTAACGTCCTAGTGGATGCTGGGGACTCCGTAAGGACCATAGGGATAGACGGGCTCCGCAGGAGACATGGGCACTTTAAGAAAGAATTTAGGTTCTGGTGTGCACTGGCTCCTCCCTCTATGTCCCTCCTCCAGACCTCGGTTTGATACTGTGCCCAGACGAGCTGGGTGCTTTTCAGTGAGCTCTCCTGAGTTCGCTGAGAGAAAGTATTTTGTTAGGTTTTTTATTTTCAGGGAGCTCTGCTCAGGGCCGTCTTAACAGCAGTGTAGGCCCCTGGGCACAGCAATGCACTGGACCCCCTACCCATCCTCCAACAGTAGGGGTGTGGGGGGTGCTATCAGCGGCAGCTTTGATGTCTCGCGGGCGGAAGGTGGTGTTCTATCTTCCGCTCAGCATGTAGGACCTGTAACAGTAATTTCTGCTAATTACTCCTTTACTGCACAGATGGGGCTAAAATGTAGAAGGGGGCATTGGGCTGAATGAACAAGCCTGGTACATGACTTCCAGAGTGGTAGGGGGTGTTTAATAGGTAGGGGAGGGGTGGATAGTGGAGTGGGCTTAATATTTATAATTTTCCGGTGGGAGGGCAGCTTGCTTGACAGCAGATATCTCAAGTTCCTGAAAATATATTTGTTAGCTTTGAATGGGATAAAAAACTAGAGAGTCACACCTTTCAGAAGATTCTGGGGATTTGGGGATCAGAGTTCAGGAGACGGAGCAATTCATTAACGAAAATCTAAAACTGTATATTAGGCATGGAGTCTGATATCTCTGGTTCTGGGCAGAGACAAGGAGCCAGTGTCCACCAAAAGGGGAGAGTCACAGCTTTTGGCTTATACCCTCAGAAAAACTCGAAGTCAGACAAAACCCACGATATCAGGCTGGGAAGAGCAATTAACAGGCTTGGTTTGCGACCACTGCTTTCAAGTCAGATATCTCTGGTTCCCCAGGGCCGATTTTCAAAAATCTGGTACCCCTGGAAAGAGGGGACCCTCAGCTATCAGCCTATGGCCCTTATGCTCCTGGGGCCCTTGGGCAAGAGCCCATTGAGCCCATACGGAAAGACGGCCCTGGCTCTGCTGGCAACAGACTCCCTGCATCGTGGGACAGAGGGGAGAGAAGCAGCCCTACTCTCTGAAGCTAGGTCCTGCTTCTTAGGCTACTGGACACCATTAGCTCCAGAGGGATCGTACGCAGGATCTCACCCTCGTCGTCCGATCCCAGAGCCGCGCCGCCGTCCCCCTCGCAGAGCCGGAAGACAGAAGCCGGGTGAGTATGAGAAGCAAGAAGACTTCAAATCGGCGGCAGAAGACTCCGTTCTTCACTGAGGTAACGCACAGCACTGCAGCTGTGCGCCATTTCTCCCACACACCTCACATACTCCGGTCACTGTAAGGGTGCAGGGCGCAAGGGGGGGGGGGGGCGCCCTGGGCAGCATTTGGAACCTCTTTTTGGCAAAAGTAAACATAAATACAGTTGGGCACTGTATATATGTATGAGCCCCCGCCAAGAAAATGCATATTTAAGCGGGACAGAAGCCCGCCGTCAAGGGGGCGGGGCTTCTTCCTCAGCATTCACCAGTGCCATTTTTTCTCCACAGCTCCCCAGGCTCTCCCCTGCAGATTCACGGTAGAAGAGGGTAAAAAGAGAGGGGGGGCACATAAATTAGGCGCAAAAACACAATATAAACAGCAGCTACTGGGTTAACATTAATTACTGTGTTATTCCTGGGTTATAGCGCTGGGGTGTGTGCTGGCATACTCTCTCTCTGTCTCTCCAAAGGGCCTTGTGGGGGAACTGTCTTCAAAAAGGGCATTTCCTGTGTGTGTGGTGTGTCGGTACGCTTGTGTCGACATGTCTGATGAGGAAGGCTATGTGGAAGCAGAGCGGGAGCAAATGAATGTGGTGTCTCCGCCGACGGCGCCGACACCTGATTGGATGGATATGTGGAAGGTTTTAAATGACAATGTTAATTCCTTACATAAAAGGTTAGAAAAAGCTGAAGCCTCAGGACAGTCAGGGTCCCAACCCATGCCTGATCCTATGTCGCAGAGGCCGACAGGGTCTCAGAAGCGCCCACTATCCCAAATTGTTGACACGGATACCGACATGGATTCTGACTCCAGTGTCGATTACGATGATGCAAAATTACAGCCAAAATTGGCTAGATCCATCCACTATATGATTATAGCAATTAAGGATGTGTTGCACATCACAGAGGAAACCCCAGTCCCTGACGGGAGGGTACATATGTATGGGGAAAAGAAGCCACAGGTAACCTTTCCCCCCTCACACGAGCTAAATGAGTTATGTGAAAAGGCTTGGGAATCTCCAGACAAAAAACTGCAGATTTCCAAGAGGATTCTTATGGCGTATCCTTTCCCGCCAACGGACAGGTTACGCTGGGAATCCTCCCCTAGGGTGGACAAAGCTTTAACACGCTTATCCAAGAAGGTAGCCCTGCCGTCACAGGATACGGCTACCCTCAAAGATGCTGCGGATAGAAACCAGGAGGGTACCCTGAAGTCCATTTATACACATTCAGGTACCTTACTGAGGCCGGCGATCGCGTCGGCCTGGGTGTGTAGTGCTGTAGCAGCGTGGACGGACACTCTGTCTGAGGAACTTGATACCTTAGACAAGAATATTATATTATTGACCCTTGGGCATATTAAAGACGCTGTCCTATATATGAGAGATGCTCAAAGAGACATTAGTCTACTGGGTTCTAGAATAAATGCTATGTCGATTTCTGCCAGAAGGGTCCTGTGGACTCGGCAATGGACAGGTGATGCCGACTCAAAAAGGCATATAGAGGTTTTACCTTACAAGGGTGAGGAATTGTTTGGGGAGGGTCTCTCGGACCTGGTCTCCACAGCTACTGCTGGAAAGTCAAATATTTTGCCATATGTTTCCTCACAGCCTAAGAGAGCACTGTATTATCAAATGCAGTCCTTTCGATCACAGAAAAACAAGAAAGTCCGAGGTGCATCCTTTCTTGCCAGAGGCAGGGGCAGAGGAAAGAAGCTGCACAACACAGCTAGTTCCCAGGAACAGAAGTCCTCCCCGGCCTCTACAAAATCCACCGCATGACGCTGGGGCTCCACAAGCGGAGCTATGCCCGGTGGGGGCACGTCTTCGAAATTTCAGCCACAAGTGGGTTCACTCCCAGTTGGATCCCTGGGCAATAGATATTGTGTCTCAGGGATACAAGCTGGAATTCGAGGAGATGCCCCCGCACCGATACCTCAAATTGGCCCTGCCAGCTTCCCCCACGAGAGGGAAATTGTGTTAACTGCAATTCACAAATTGTATCTTCAACAAGTGGTGGTCAAGGTTCCCCTCCTTCAACAAGGAAGGGGTTATTATTCGACCATGTTTGTAGTCCCGAAACCGGACGGTTCGGTCAGACCCATATTGAATTTAAAATCCCTGAACATATACCTGAAAAGGTTCAAGTTCAAGATGGAATCGCTGAGAGCGGTCATCGCAAGCCTGGAAGGGGGGGATTTTATGGTGTCTCTGGACATAAAGGATGCATACCTTCATGTCCCCATTTATCCACCTCATCAGGTGTACCTCAGATTTGTGGTACAAGATTGTCATTCCAATTTTAGACGTTGCCGTTTGGTCTCTCCACGGCACCGAGAATATTTACCAAGGTAATGGCGGAGATGATGGTACTCCTGCGCAGGGCTTAAAGTGGTCCTGGAGAGGTGGGGGAACTCACCTCGCCCGCAACACCGTAGAAAGGGGTGTGGCCTCACAAGGAAGGGGCGTGGCCACATAAAGTACCACCAATTCAAAATAATGCTTCACATTTCCCGCCCCACATACTAGTGCCCTTTACACACACAATGTCCACAATAGCGGAGTCCCCCTTTTACACAGTACGGCAGACAGAGCCCCCTTTTACACAGTACGGCAGACAGAGCCCCCTTTTACACAGTACGGCAGACAGAGCCCCATTTTACACAGTACGGCAGACAGAGCCCCATTTTACACAGTACGGCAGACAGAGCTCCATTTTACACAGTACGGCAAGTAGAGCCCCCTCCAAGGGCAAACGCAGGATTTATGAGGGGTTTTTCCAGATAGATATACGTATATATATATATAGGCACTCAGAGTTTTGAAAAAGTGCAAAAACAGACAAAAAGAGTGAGAGAGAGAGAGAGAGAGAGAGAGAATTAAAATATCACCAGCAGCAGCAGAAAGACTGGGCACCCAGAGCTGTGATATGTCGCAGCAGTTACCTGGAGGTCTTCATGTGGAGGGCGAGTTGTCTCTCCTGCCAGACGCCATGGGGTGTGCCACGGTTAGGGCCTCGGACTGTAATGCACAATCACGTGCAGACAGCGCTCCGGTGGATGTGGGGAGAGCATTACAGGCCGCGGGTCACTAAGCCTAGGGGTGGGGTCAGGGCCGGTGCTAGGGTGTTCAGCGCCCCCCTGCAAACTACAAATTTGCGCCCTCCCACACCGAAAAAAGGAGTTTGGTCTTACACGGAAGGGGCACAGCCACACAATATTACCCCCATTTCAAATTACGCCACAGTAACACAATCTTATTCACATAACACTGCACGTAGTAGTGCTTTTTTTTAATACAAAATCCCCCCTGTAGTAGTGCTGCTTACACAAAATTCCGCCTGTGGTAGTGCCGCTTATACAAAATTCCGCCTGTGATAGTGCCACCCTTTTCGGGTCTTCCTTCCTGGCCTGCACAGTGCACACTCTGGCTCTGCACTATACAGTCAGGGATGGAGAGAGGAAGCTGAAAGCTGTCGGCGCCGCTGCCTGTCACAGTGTGACAGGTGCAGCAGTCGGCAGCAGCAGGCAGTGGCGGATCTAGACTTTACTTTTAGGGGCACCGGTTTAAGAATCCTGACTCTTCCCTCTACTCATAGCTCTCCTCCCAATTAGTTCTGCCCTCCCGTTTTCAACAAATATAAAAAAAAAAAACACATTAAAAAATATAGATTTTTTTTTTTTTTTTTTTTAAACATCATTACCAGATGTGCAGCACTGGCACAATCCCTCTGGGTACTTTAGGAGTCACTGCTACTTACTTTGGGTGGTTGGAGCAGCACCCTTGGCTCCTCAGACTGACAGTGTGGTGTTAATGTGACATCATAACCAAGGACCGCACTCACAAAAATGTAACACGGACATGGCAGACCAGCTGCTGGCTGCTTCTCCTTCATGACGGTGTCCGATGCTCCTATCGGAGGCAAAAAAAAACACTGGTTGAAATGATGGCACTCATGCAGTGCCCCAGGCACCCCTAAACATTAAGTGCTGGATGCCGGCCAATTTGGACGTTTTTTAAAGGGGAAATCATTTACAAGGCAAAACCATGCCTTTGTAAATGACTGCTCCTTCAAAAAAAAGTCTAAGTTCGGCTGGCATCACGCACGACTGGCAAACTTGGACTCAATAACATCGCGCCCAATATATGACAGTAGTGTCATAAACCTCTAGGCCATGTATACCCACACTTTAGCCGGACACACATGGGTTAAGGTTTTTATGGGGAGTGATTTTGATTTGGTTTCTGAGTAAATTAGGGGGTGTTTCTTTGTACTTTTATCATTTTTTTTATAAGCTGGGGCTCTCTCTTTTCATATGGATGTTGGACAGGGTACTGTCTTATTAGTTGAGCATATCAGTGTTGTTATCTGTCATGTTCTTTCTTTATTTTACTTTATTATTCTCCTTTCCTCTACTGCCATCTCTCTTCTGTACTTTAGCTACCCTGTCCTGTTTTTTTCTCTTTCCTCTTTATTTTCTTTCTTTAATCAATGCAAAGACCCCATATGTTTGCCTTATCCACATGTTACCTGTCAGGTGGTGGGGTGTCCTCCAATGATCAGACTGCAGGTATCTCTGGTCAGGCTGGGGCTGTCATCCGTCGCAGGTGCTCGTCGGAGCAGGCTGTCTTGTATTCCCTTGGCCGTTACACGTTTTCTGGGGCCTTTGCTCGGGTTGCGGGGGTTTCAGGGCCTTTTCTCCATGCTGTGGGCGGCCATGTGCGTCCCCGGGATAGGACTGTGATCAAGGGCCTGTCTGGTTTTCCTGTCAGGCGTCAGGTCCTGGCCACTGGGGCAGGCAGGGCCACGTGGGTTCGCTTACCGAGCAGTTGCTAGGCACCAGTGAGGGAAGCAGCCACACGTCTGAGGATCTCCTGGAGCAGCCACGCATCTGAGATCACATGGCTGCGGATCCCGGACAAGTGCCGGTGGGTCGGGCAGCCCCATAAGTTTGGCGGTCAGTAGGATAAGGTGGAAGTAGTGCCGGGGAGCAGCAACATTGGAGTGCTGTAGAACAATGCTAGGTCGCCTAGGCAGGAGACACTACCAGCAGGGGGGACAGGCGGGGCATCAGCAGGGATACAGGACATCTAGAGCGCCTCTCCTTCCTGGCGCCTACCTGCACTGAGCGGGTAGCGCCGGGCCTGGGTGGGGTGGACTTTAAGTTGCTGCGCTGGCAGGGAGATGTGGAGTGGGCACGGACATTACTTCCCGCCGCGCAGCCTCACAGTAAACTCCGGCTGCGGGGGGGATCGGGCATTACAGTCCGCGGCTCACACTCCGGAGGCTGCAGCAGCGGCGGAGGGGGGGGGGGGGGAGAGGGCACTTTGAATCTGGCGCCGACTGTGCGCCATTCACGGCTCCTGGACCGCCAGCTAATGAGAAGCTGCCACTTGGCAGCTTCTCATTGGCTGGCGGTCTGCTAGCCGTGATTGGCTCACGGCAGATTTTAAAGAAACCTTCCCTTCTTCTGATTGGTGCTGCAGCCGGTCCGCGAGCCATGATTGGCTGGCGGCCGCTGCCACCTTTACAATGGAACAGGGACATGATGCTGTGGCCGGGCGGAGGCGGAACTGGTTCCGCCTGCAATTAGAGGTGACGGAACGCAGTTCCGCCCCGTTCCGGCCCACTTTAACCACTGCTCCTGCGGAAGCAAGGAGTCACAATTATCCCATACTTGGACGATCTCCTCATAAAAGCGAGATCAAGAGAGCAGTTGCTGATCAGCGTAGCACTTTCTCTGGAAGTGTTACGACAACACGGCTGGATTCTAAATATTACAAAGTCGCAGTTGGTTCCTACGACTCGTCTGCCTTTCCTGGGCATGATTCTAGACACAAACCAGAAAAGGGTTTATCTCCCGATGGACAAAGCTCAGGAACTCATGACATTGGTCAGGAACCTATTACAACCAAAACAGGTGTCAGTGCATCACTGCACTCGTGTCCTGGGAAAGATGGTGGCATCATACGAGGCCATTCCCTTCGGCAGGTTCCATGCGAGGACTTTTCAATGGGACTTACTGGACAAGTGGTCCGGATCACATCTTCAGATGCATCGGTTAATCACCCTATCCCCCAGGGTCAGGGTATCACTCCTGTGGTGGCTGCAGAGCGCTCACCTTCTCGAGGGACGCAGATTCAGCATTCTGGACTGGGTCCTGGTGACCACGGACGCAAGCCTCCGAGGTTGGGGTGCAGTCACACAGGGAAGAAATTTCCAAGGTCTGTGGTCAAGTCAAGAGACTTGCCTTCACATCAACATCCTGGAACTAAGGGCCATATACAACGCCCTACGTCAAGCGGAGACCCTGCTTCGCGACCAACCGGTTCTGATTCAGTCAGACAACATCACCGCAGTGGCTCATGTAAACAGCAAGGCGGCACAAGGAGCAGAGTAGCGATGGCGGAAGCCACCAGAATTCTTCGCTGGGCCGAGAATCACGTAAGCGCACTGTCAGCACTGTTCATCCCGGGAGTGGACAACTGGGAAGCAGACTTCCTCAGCAGACACGACCTCCACCCGGGAGAGTGGGGACTTCATCAGGAAGTCTTTGCACAGATTACAAGTCGTGGGAACTGCCACAGGTGGACATGATGGCATCCCGCCTCAACAAAAAGCTACAGAGGTATTGCGCCAGGTCAAGAGACCCTCAGGCGATAGCTGTAGACGCCCTGGTGACACCGTGGGTGTTCCAGTCGGTCTATGTTTTTCCTCCTCTTCCTCTCATACCCATGGTGCTGAGGATAATAAGAAAAAGAGGAGTGAGAACAATACTCATTGTTCCAGAGTGGCCAAGAAGGACTTGGTATCCAGATCTGCAAGAAATGCTCACAGAGGACCCGTGGCCTCTTCCTCTAAGACAGGACTTGTTGCAACAGGGGCCCTGTCTGTTCCAAGACTTACCGCGGCTGCGTTTGACGGCATGGCGGTTAAACGCCGGATCCTAGCAGAGAAAGGCATTCCGGATGAGGTCATTCCTACGCTGATAAAGGCTAGGAAGGACGTGACAGCTCAACATTATCACCGTAAATGGCGAAAATATGTTGCTTGGTGTGAGGCCAGGAATGCTCCTACGGAGGAATTCCAGCTGGGTCGTTTCCTTCACTTCCTACAGTCCGGAGTGAATTTGGGCCTAAAATTGGGTTCCATTAAGGTCCAGATTTCGGCCCTATCCATTTTCTTTCAAAAAGAGTTGGCTTCTCTACCTGAAGTTCAGACGTTTGTAAAGGGAGTGCTGCATATTCAGCCCCCTTTTGTGCCTCCAGTGGCACCTTGGGATCTTAACGTGGTGTTGAGTTTCCTGAAATCCCACTGGTTTGAACCACTCAAAACGGTGGAGTTGAAATATCTCACGTGGAAGGTGGTCATGCTATTAGCCTTGGCTTCGGCTAGGCGTGTGTCAGAGTTGGCGGCTTTGTCACATAAAAGCCCCTATCTGGTTTTCCAGAATTGCGGACCCGTCCACAATTTCTGCCGAAAGTGGTTTCATCTTTTCATATAAACCAACCTATTGTGGTGCCTGTGGCTACTACTGACTTGGAGGATTCCGAGTTACTTGATGTGGTCAGGACTTTGAAGGTTTATGTAGCCAGAACGGCTAGGGTCAGGAAAACAGAGTTGTTGTTTATCCTGTATGCTTCCAACAAGCTTGGTGCTCCTGCTTCAAAGCAAACTATTGCTCGCTGGATCTGTAACACAATTCAGCAGGCTCATTCTGCGGCTGGATTGCCGCTGCCAAAATCAGTTAAGGCCCATTCCACTAGGAAGGTGGGCTCTTCTTGGGCGGCTGCCCGAGGGGTCTCGGCATTACAGCTTTGCCGTGCGGCTACTTGGTCAGGTTCAAACACTTTTGCAAAGTTCTACAAGTTTGATACCCTGGCTGAGGAGGACCTTGTGTTTGCTCAATCGGTGCTGCAGAGTCATCTGCACTCTCCCACCCGTTTGGAAGCTTTGGTATAATCCCCATGGTCCTTACGGAGTCCCCAGCATCCACTAGGACGTTAGAGAAAATAAGATTTTACTTACCGGTAAATCTATTTCTCGTAGTCCGTAGTCATTTCCACTCATTTCCAGTCTATTCTGAACACCTCACACCTCACAATATTGTTTTTAGGCCAAAAGGTTGCACCGAGGTGGCTGGATGACTAAGCTAAGCGACACAAGTGTGCGGCACAAACACCTGGTCCATCTAGGAGTGGCACTACAGTGGCAGACAGGATGGCAGATTTAAAAAATAGGCCCCAAGCAGCACGTGATGCAAAGAAAAAAAAGAGGTGCAATGAGGTAACTGGATGGCTAAGCTAAGCGAAACAAGTGTGCGGCACAAACACCTGGCCCATCTAGGAGTGGCACTGCAGTGGCAGACAGGATGGCATTTAAAAAAACTAGGCCCCAAAACAGCACATCAAGCTAAGAAGAAAAAGAGGTGCAATATGGTAGCTGCATGACTAAGCTAAGCGACACAAGTGTGCGGCACAAACACCTGGCCTATCTAGGAGTGGTACTGCAGTTGCAGACAGGATGCCACTTAAAAAAACCAGGCCCTAAACAGCACATCATGCAAAGAAGAAAAAGAGGTCCAATGAGGTAGCTCTATGACTAAGTTAAGCGACACAAGTGTACAGCATAAACAAACACGGGACGTGCTGGAATTTGCCCAGATGTAATACACGCGCAATATTGTTGGCACAGGAGAGTGTACCCCTAAACCACACACACACACACACACACACACACGGCAAAATCTGTAAAATTAATCTGGATAATAATAACCCTTTTATTTGAAGCTATTATAATAATATGTAGCACAGGCGAGCGCACTCCTACACCACACAGGGCAAACCCTATAAAAATTATTTGGATAATAATATAAGTAATGTATATAACCATTTTATTTGGAGTAAATAATATACAGCACAGGACACCACCACTGGACTTATGGCAGCACAAGACACCACCACTGGACTGATGCAGCACAAGACAGCACCACTGGACTGGACTTATATGGCAGTACCCCTGGAGTTGTACGGCAGTGTCAGACAGGATGGCACTTAAAAAACTAGTCCCCAAACAGCACATGATGCAGAGAAGAAAAGGAGGTGCAAGATGGAATTGTCCTTGGGCCCTCCCACCCACCCTTATGTTATATAAACTAGACATGCACACTTTAACAAACCAATAATTTCAGCGACAGGGTCTGCCACATGACTGTGACTGAAATGACTGGTTTGTTTGGGCCACCATCAAAAAAGAAGCAATCATTCTCTCCTTGCACAAACTGGCTCTACAGAGGCAAGATATCGACCTCATCCTCATCCTCCGATTCCTCACCCCTTTCAGTGTTTACATCTTCCTCCTCACAGAATATTAATTCGTCCCCACTGGAATCCACCATCACAGGTCCCTGGTAATTTCTGGAGGCAATTGCTGGTAAAGGTCTTCCCGGAGGAATTTATCATTCATTTTGATGAACATCATCTTCTCCACATTTTGTGGAAGTAACCTCCTACGCCAATCGCTGACAAGGTTGCCGGCTGCACTAAACACTCTTTCGGAGTACACAATGGATGGGGGGCAACTTAGATAAAATAAAGCCAGTTTGTGCAAGGGCATCCAAATTGCCTCTTTTTCCTGCCAGTATAAGTACGGACTGTCTGACATGCCTACTTGGATGCTGTCACTCATATAATCCTCCACCATTCCAAGTGGGCTAGGAAATCTTGTCCTTTTCCTCGCAGCCCCAGTTGCGGGAGAAAATTAAGAAGGAGCTGTTGATGGGTCACGTTCCGCTTGAGTTGACAATTTTCTCACCAGCAGGTCTTTGAACCTCTGCAGACTTGTGTCTGCCGGAAAGAGAGATACAACGAAGGCATTAAACCTAGGATCAAGCATGGTGGCCAAAATGTAGTGCTCTGATTTCAATAGATTGACCACCCTTGAATCCTGGCAAAGCAAATGAAGGGCTCCATCCACAAGTCCCGCATAGTTTGCGGAATCGCTCCGTCTTAGCCCCTCCTTCAATTTCCCCAGCTGCTTCTGCAAAAGCCTGATGAGGAGAATGACCTGTCTCAAGCTGGCAGTCTCTGAACTGCCTTCACGTGTGGCAAATTTGAAGGGTTGCAGAACCTTGCACAAGATGGAAATCATTCTCCACTGCGCTTGAGTCAGGTGCATTCACCCTCCTTTGCCTGTATCGTAGGTGGATGTATAGGCTTGAATGGCCTTTTGCTGCTCCTCCATCCTCTGAAGCATATAGAGTTTTGTATTCCACCTCGTTACCACCTCTTACTTCAGGTGATGGCAGGGCAGGTTCAGAAGTGTTTGATGGCGCTCCAGTCTTTGGCACGCGGTGGCTGAATGCCGAAAGTGACCCGCAATTTTTCAGGCCACCGACAGCATCTCCTGCACGCCCCTGTCATTTTTCAAAAAATTCTGCACCACCAAATTAATTGTATGTGAAAAACATGGGACGTGCTGGAATTTGCCCAGATGTAATTCACGCACAATATTGGTGGCGTTGTCCGATATCACAAATCCCCAGGATAGTATAATTGGGGTAAGCCATTGTGCAATGATGTCCCTCAGTTTGCATAAGAGGTTGTCAGCTGTGTGCCTCTTACGGGAAGCGGTGATACATAACGTAGACTGCCTAGGAACGAGTTGGCATTTGCGAGATGCTGCTACTGGTGCCGCTGCTGTTGTTGCTGCAGGAGGCCATACAACTACCCAGTGGGCTGTCACAGTCATATAGTCCTTAGTCTGCCCTGTTGTAGTTGTCCAAATGTCCATGGTTAAGTGGACAGTGGGTACAATTGCATTTTGTAGGACACTGAGGACACTTCTCCGTATCGCCTGCCTAGTGAAGTGGAACCTAGATGGGATTTGGTACCAGGGTCACACTACCTCAAACAATTCTCTATGTCCTACTGAACTAATGGCGGATACCAGACGCTCATTTAACACCAACATAGCTGTCAAGGCCTCAGTTATCCACATTGCAAAAGGATGACTGCTGTCATATTTCATCTTCCTCACAAAGGACTGTTGGACAGTCAGTTGCTTAGCTGAAGTAGTACAAGTGGTCTTCCGACTTCCCCTCTGGGATGACGATCAACTCCCAGCAGCAATAACAGCAGCGGCAGCAACAGCAGTAGGTGTACCACTCAAGGATCCTCCGGAGGAATCCCGGTTAGGAGAGGGCTCCTCAGTCTTGCCAGTGACATGGCCTGCAGGACTACTGACGTTCCTGACTGAGGAAGAAGTTAACGTTGAGGCAGTTGGTGGTGTGGCTTGCAGGAGCTTGGGTACAAGATGAAGAAGGGATTTAGGTGTCAGCGGACTGCTTATGCTCTTACCCAAAGTTTCACAACTTGACACTGACTTCTGATGAATGCGCAGTAGGTGACGTACAGTATAAGGGAGGATGTTCCTAGGTGGTTGACATCCTTACCCTTACTTATTACAGATTTACAGAGGCAACACATGGCTTGACACCTGTTGTCTGCATATAATGCCACACCGAAGAGGTGGCTTTTTTGGTATTTTGCCCGGGCATCACAATGGGCTTCTTAATCCCATGGACAACAGGTGTCTCCCCCGGTGCCTGATTTAAACAACCACCTCACCATCAGAATCCTCATCGTCAACTTTCTCCTCAGCGCCAGCAACACCCATATCCTCATCCTGGTGTACTTCAACAGTGACATCTTCAATTTGAACATCAGAAACTGGACTGTGGGTGCTCCTTCCAGCACTTACAGGGGGCGTGCAAATGGTGGAAGGAGCCACCTCTTCCCATCCAGTGTTGGGAAGGTCAGACATCGCAATCGCCGACACACTTGGGCTCTCCTTGGGGATTTGTGATACCATCTTAGAATGCACAGTTCTTTGCTGTGCTTTTGCCAGCTTAACGGTTATCATTTTTCTAGCGAGAGGATGATTACTTCCATCGTCATGTGAAGGTGAACCACTAGTCATGATCATAGGCCAGGGCCTTAGCTGTTCTTTGACACTCTGTGTCGTAAATGGCATATTGGCAAGTTTACGTTTCTCCTCAGACCATTTAAATTTCTTTTTTTGGGTCTTTTTACTGAACTTTTGCTTTTTGGATTTGACATGCCCTCTCTTATGACATTGGGCATCGGCCTTGGCAGACGTTGATGGCATTTCATTGTCTATGTCATGACTAGTGGCAGCAGCTTCAGCACTAGGAGGAAGTTGTTCTTGATCTTTCCCTATTTTATCCTCCAAATTTTACTTCTCCATTATTTTTCTGGAGTTATATAACACAATATGCGGCACAGGAGATCCACACAGGGCAAACCCTGAAAAAATTATATTTGGATTAAATGTTAATTACCCCTTTATTTGATGTAAATACTATACAGCACAGGACACTACCACTGGTCTGATGCAGGACAACACAGCGACACTGTAAGGGACTTATTATACAGCAGCACTGGACATATGGCAGCAGAGGACACCACCACTGTGACTTATCACTGGACTGACTGATGCACAGGACACTACCACTTGTCTGATGCAGGACAACACAGCAACACTGTAATGGACTTATACAGCAGCACTGGACATATGGCAACAGAGGACACCACCACTGTGACTGATCACTGGACTGACGGATGCACAGGACACTACCACTGGTCTGATGCAAGACAACACAGCACTATAGTTGCCACCCCACTTTCCCGCTGCACAGACACTGAGGTAGGAGACTCGTCCTCTCACTACACTCTCCAGGACTCGAGTGAAAATGGCGGTGACGCACGGCTCCTTATATGGTGTCCAAACCCAGTGAGAATCCAACAGCGGGATGATGACATTTTGCCTCATTCTGATTTCCGAGTCAGGTGGGAAAACCCGAGTCGGGCTCGGATCCAGGCTCTGGACGTGAAGTTTGGTAGGGTTCGGTTCTCTGAGAACTGAACCCTCTCATCTCTATTTCAAAGTAGCTGTTTTTGCAGGCAATCTGCATATTATATTATGCTAATGTCAGTATATGTTCAACTGATAAGGGGGTTCGTGCGTATGCAAGCATAAATCCATGACACCTATTCAGGGCTGGTGCTAAGGTGTTCGGCGCCTCCCTGCGCACTGTAAATTTGTGCCCTTCCATAATTATTAAAGGAACAGCGTGTGCCTTCGGCAGCACTACAAAAAGGGGTGTATTCTCATAAGGGTGGGGCATGGCCACAAAATAGTACCCCAATTAAAATTCCACCACACAGTAGCACAATCGTATTCATATTACACTGCACCTAGAGCCTCTGATTCATTATACCACATAGTAGTGTCCCTTATTACTGCAAAATGCCCACATTAGTGCCACTTTTACATATAATGCCTACAGTAGTTATGCTGCTAATACACATAATGTCCACAGTAGTATTGCCCCTTACACATAATGCCCACAGTAGTAGTACCCCGTCTACACATAATGCTCACAGTAGTAGTGCCCCTTACACATAATGTCTACAGTAGTAGTGCCCCTTACACATAATGCCCACAGCAGTAGTTCTGCTTACACACATTATGCCCACAGTAGTAGTGTCCCTTACACATAATGCCCACAGTAGTGGTGTCCCTTATACAAACAATGTCCACAGTAGTAGTGCCCCTTAGACATAATGCCCACAGTAGTAGTGCTCTTTATGCACATAATGCCCACAGTAGTAGTGCCCCTTAAACATAATGTCAACAGGAGGGGAAGGAGAGGTGGGTGTGGTACCAAAGACTGAAGTGCCTACTGCTGCTGCCTGTCATACAGGTGTAGCGGGGAGGAAAGGGGAGGGAGAGACCTGATTCTTGAGATCAGCTGGTGTACTAGATACTGAAGAGCTGTGCTTCAAGCTGAATGTCATACAGCTGACAGGTGCAGAAGGGAGTAAGGGACCTGACACAGGAAAAGGCATACATGTTGCCAGTGCCGATGCCTGTCATACAGGTTAACAGGTGCAGTGGACAGCAGCAGGGTAGCAGAGTGGGGAGAGCGCCATTCGTGCCTTTGAGAAGAGATCTGCCTGGCTCAGAAACAGGCCCAAAGTATATTATTCTTCCACTTAGCAAGACAGGTCATAGTCAGTGCCAGATTAAGGTTCTGATGGGCCTGGAGCTGAAATTTAGTAAGGGCCTAGTGTGCGCCGCGGCAGGGGGTAAGACCAGCATGGTGGGGGTGTGTTTTTGTATGTAATATCAATACTGCACTATGAATATGTGTAGCAGCTCCATAAAATTGTAACCATTTGAAATAAAAAAAGAAGCGCTTGTATAACTAAACGCACATACCTGTAAAAAATACATTTGATTAATATGGTAATGTTACAGCTCTTTTCTGAAAAAATGCAGGAGGTGAGAATGAATTGTTTTTAAAAAATTTGGAATCAAGGACAATTTTACAACCAAGTCAAGGGGACCGCGATGGGATCATCTTTTGCACCGAGTTATGCAAATCTTTTCGTGGCCAAGTGGGAGGAGGAAAGAATTTGGCAAGGAAATCCGTATAAGAAACATCTAATACTTTGGAAAAGATATATAGATGACCTACTGTTCGTGTGGGGTGGACCAAAAGAAACACTGACAGAATTTATGGAATATATGAATAATAATGCCTATGGTTTAGAATTCACAACAACAGTTAGTAAAAATATGGTCATATACTTAGACCTAGAGATTTTCATTCAGGATCAGAAAATTTGCACAAGAAACCACACCAAGGAATGCAGTGGAAATAACATGTTAAGCCAGACAAGCAACCATCATGCTCATTGGCTTAAGAATATTCCCTCTGGTCAATTCAGAAGGCTGAGACGAAATTGTACACATCAGGAAACATACCAGGAACAAAGCACGACCATGAAAGAAAATTTCTTGGACAAAGGATATAAAGATGAGGTGTTACAAAAAGAAATTGAACGAATTTCGTCTATGGAAAGACAAACATTACTTCAGTATAAACAAAGAACGGATGAAAATAATTTTAGTACAGCCTTTATAACGCAATTTAACAGTCAACACCTTCAGCTTGAGTCCATTCTTAATAAACATTGGCACATTTTAAAACTAGACAAACAGCTGGTCCCGCATATAAAGGAAAAACCGCAAATTATATACAAAAAAGCAAGAAACTTAAAACAAAATTTGGTTAAGAGCTATCTGGATATGGATGAAGATAGACCGTTTGAAGAAAAAGGAAGTTTCCACTGTTTAAACTGCAGAGCATGCAAATTAACTGGCAATAAGTCAACAAGGCCAATTACAGAATTCACATCGACTATAACAAAAAAAGTTTATAAAATAAAAGAAAGGATCACATGCAACTCAGAAGGGCTGATTTATTTGTTACAATGCCCATGTGGGTATCAATATATCGGTCAGACTAAGAGAAAACTACGAGTCAGAATTGCAGAGCATATATACAATATACAGCGGGGATTGGAAACTCATAGCGTTTCCAGACATTATAAAGACTGTCACAATAAAGACCCCAGCAGTCTAAGATTTTTGGGCATACAAAAAGTATTTAATAATTGGAGGGGAGGTAATTTATGCCTGGAACTAAGGAAAAAAGAAACAAAGTGGATATACCACATGCAGACACTCCAACCAAATGGTTTAAATGTAGAAATCGATGTAAATGCCTTTTTATAACATTCTTGTAGAAATTGATGTAAATGTCCTTTTATAGCATTTTTATATATCCATACTAGGGATACTATTTAATACCATATTAATTTTTAATTAATACACAGTACATATAAAAATATAATTATTCTTTATAACAATTATTGACAGTAATAATCAGAAACGCCATACCTATAATTTAAGCTCTAATAGAAATAAATATAATTTTATTTTTGAATCCATTGGATTTATAGGCACATGTTTGCCGCTTTTTTATTTACTACATCCGTTTTTAACATTTCCTGTTTTAAAAAAAGAATAATAAAGTTTTTTTATCATAAAAAGGAGAATAGGAAAGTTAATCCATATCCTAGTAAAAGGGTGGATAGCCCGAAACGCGTTAAAGGATACGGACATAGCAGGAGACTGGGAAGAACTCTGAGAAAGGTTCTCAAATACTGGCACTTCAAAAAGCTGTGAGCCGCACGGAGGAATGTAAACCGGAGTGATCAGAGAACGGGAGCCACCAGCCGCAGCCGCTAATTAAGCTCCCCACAGCCGTACAGACTGTTCAGCTCTCATCACAAAGCCGGAACAATCAGAGAACGGGAGCCGCCAGCCGCAGCCGCTCATTGCGCTCCCCGCAGCCTTACAGGCTGTACAGCTTTTACCACCAGCTGAAGCGGTCGGAGCACAGGAGCCGCTAGCCGAAGCCGTTAATTGGGCTCACCATAGCCGCACAGGCTGCCCAGACATACAGCCATCTAAACCCGGCATGTAAGGTAGGGAAAAATAGGGAAAGTCATCTCATTGAATTTGATGGACATTTAATTTTTTAAAAACAAGTCATTCTCACCTCCTGCATTTTTTCAGAAAAGAGCTGTAACATTACCATATTAATCAAATTTATTTTTTACAGGTATGTGCGTTTAGTTATACAAGCGCTTCTTTTTATATTTCAAATGGTGGGGGTGTGATTACTTATATGGGGGTGTGATCTTATCACGCCTTAACAAAGGGAGCTTCGCCCTTCGAAACATTGGAATTTGATGTGATATTTTGAAATACACTTTTTTCTTCACTAAAAGACCCAGGAGTGTCGACGCTTATTTGCTACTGTGCTGTTCTATCTCCACGGAGGGCACCGAGTCTGTATTTTTGCTTAGAGGGAGTGCTGGACATCCAGGTTTTATATATATTGTAACAGGAGACTTGCAAGAATGCACTCTGCTACAAAAATTCCACCAACGACCGACTCCAGGCTTGTGCAAAAACAACAAATACCTTTTATTCAGGTAATTCAAAGATATACATAAAACAAAGATCACTATCTTTAGTATAAACTACCAGGGAGGTTAGGCCCTGCCTCTCTCCCTCTTACTTAATAAGGAACCCTTCAGGTCCCGGCATCCTGACACTAGTGGTCCAGCCCTCCGGATCCCACTGTCCCCAGCAGGCCTATCACCTGGACACTAACTGCCTTCAGGAGCCCTGAATCATGGGAGAGACTCTGCTTTAAACCCAGCACCCAGGTGCTGGCTGATGAAGCAGATTTTTGGGCTAAGAAGCCTATAAGACCTGGCCTGGGCAAAATGGATGGGAACCTGGTACATCCACACTTCCCATCCACCCTCAGGATCCTGTGTGTAGCTTACAGGTGGCAAAGTACCTCTCCTGCCACTGTATATATATATATATATATATATATATATATATATACATATACTGTATTTAACGGTGCCTCAGTATGCCACGTCAGTCTGATACCTCACCTCAGTCTGGAGGATAGCAGATATGCTGCTGCCGCTAGGCCACCTTCAAGGAGCTGCTGCTTAGGGGATCTAGGCACTACCCTGATATGAGTGCCCTGTCCTGGGCTGTATTTTGGAGTCCGTGTGCTGTAGTGGTCGGATGGCACCTTTTTGACGTCGGAACAGCTAGCACCCTTTTAACAAAATTTTGCAGTGCCCCCTGCTAGGCTGCGACAGGAGGGGGGGTGTTTGGGTTAGACACCCCCGGGGAGAGTTAGGGCTAGGCTATGGGGGAGGATGGTTAGGTTTAGGCTGTGGGGAGGTAGGGTTAGGGATAGGTACTTTTTCCCAAAGGTGTTGGGATTCCCTGTGCCGGGATGCAGCAGTCGGCATTTTGATTGCCGGAATCCCAAACTCCAGGCTAGCATATGTAGTCTTACTACTGTATACTGTAGCAATACCCCTATTCCTCCAGGATATCATTAATATACACACCAAAACTTAAATACACCACATGCCTCATAATGATCCACCATTCAGATAACATTTAAACCCATCAACCCGCAGATAACATTAATACACCCCCATCCCACATAATAATACAACCCACATCCCTCATATCATATAAAAAAGCCGACCCCATATAATACACCCAAACCCTCTTCACATTTATACACCCCCACACAATAATGCACCCCACATAATACACCATACAGATAACATTTATACACCCCACTTAATAATGCACCCCACAGTCAATAATAGACAACACAGGATAACATTTATACACTTCCAGAACTTTAATAAGCCACTACCCCACCCACAGATTGCTTTTATACACCCTCACCCCTGTCAAGTTATGTACATACCGCCACTAATGCAATATATCTGTAGAGCTGTGCGGCTGGCACTTTTCGTGTTTTGGTTTTGGTTCTAATTCCACTTTCGTGTTTGGGTTTTGGCTTGGTTTTGCCAAAACCACCCTTTTGTGTTTTGGTTTTGGCTTGGTTTTGCCAAAACCACCCTTTCGTGTTTTGGTTTTGGATCTGGATGATTTTTGAAAAAAACCTAAAAACAGCTAAAATCACAGATTTTGAGGGTAATTTTGCTCCTATCAATTGTCTAAATCCCACTGCACTAACGGCGGATACCGGACGCACGTCTAACAGCAACATAAGTGTCAAGGCCTCAGTTATGAGGGCTTCCATCGTCATGTGAAGCTGAATGTCAGGAATCGACTTACCAGGCTGACATCCGTCCGCCGCTGCGGACTCCGTCCTGGCTCCCTGCGGTCACCTGTCACCTATGCCCCTGCCATGGGACATCATCAAGGGCCTGGAAACACTCCTGAGACAGCGGGCATGTAGCGCGCCGCGTCCCTGCTGGGCCGCAGCGTGGGCGCCGCCATGACAGTCTGTAAACAGCCAGTATACTGCGGCCAATCCGGTGCTTGGCCGCACCCACTTTCCTTCACTCATCCAATCCCTGTGCACCATGGGGTACATAAGAGACTGCAGGATCAGTCTGCAGGCATCCTGGACTTTGTGTCTCTCCAGCGACCCATGTGAAAGGATCTGTTCCTGTTCCTCCTGTGTTCCTGGTTCTCTGCTTAAGAACTTGTACTCCTGGTTACTCTGCACAGCTCCGTGGAACTTCAAGGCCCAGCAATACCTGCAACCTGCAAATAAGGCTTCACACTCATCACCACCTTGTGTGCTTCAGCCTGCAGTTGAAGACTGACTCCAGGTGTGTTTCATTCCTCCACCTGTGATACAGCTTGCTGCTGCCAGTGCCTCATCACCTGCACTGTGAAGTCAGACTCCTGCCTCTGCTCAGGTTTGCCATTCTACACCTTGCTGCCTAAGTTTCCTGTTTTAAAACCTGCACTGGTTTCCAAACCAGAACCATTTCACAAACACTTGTTCTTCTGTTTATATATTACCGGATATTATTTTCTCAAGTCATCTGTCATCCATTGCCATAGACTTTCAGTTATCATACTGAGTGATTGACTTTATTCATCTGTTATTATTGTTTCTGCTACCATTCTGTGTTATATCATCTGCCAAATAAAATACCATTGCGCTCATGCGCAGGAACGTTATCCAGCCTCCTCGTTTTCTCCCATCTACCTCCACTGACCCACTAGCGCCCCCTCCGGGGACACAGCCCAAACACAATCTGACAGTAAGTCCAGGATCGATGGACTCGGATGGTGGACGGAGTGTGGGGTCAGAGGCCTTGCAAAATCTGGTCTCCCGTCTGGATGGTCAAGAGGTTGCGCAGCAGCAGATGCTTCAATTCCTGCAAGGGATGTCCTCCCGATTAGATACACTACAGCAATCCTTGCCTAGTGTACTCTCTCCTACTGTTCCTGTTACTCCAGCACCTGCCAGTGCTGTGAGTTCTTCTATGCCGGCTGCATCAGCTCCAGTGTCACGTCTGCATCTGCCCGTGCCGAGCAAGTATGATGGCAGTCCTAAGTTATGTCGCGGGTTTCTCAATCAATGTGAAATACAGTTTGAGTTATTGCCACATAATTTCCCCACGCCAAGATCCAAGGTTGCCTACATCATCTCCTTACTCTCTGGATCTGCTCTGAGTTGGGTGTCTCCTCTGTGGGAACGTGCTGACCCTCTGATTAACAACTACACAGACTTCGTGTCAACCTTCAGACGGATCTTTGACGAGCCTGGTCGTGCGACATCAGCTTCGGCAGACCTGATCCAACTTCGTCAAGGTACCCAAAGCATGGGACAATATGTCATCCAGTTCCAGACGTTGGCTGCAGAGGTTCAGTGGAACAACCAAGCTCTGGTAGCAGCTTTCTGGCACGGACTCTCGGATCGGATCAAGGATGAACTGGCGACCCGTGACATTCCTGTTCAACTGTCTGATTTGATCTCCCTGTGCATTAAGTTGGACTCTCGCATCCGCGAACGCAATAATGAACGCGCTCGGAGTGAGCCACGCAGATCAAGGTTCATACCTTCTGTACAGTTCCAGTCTCCCTCTTCTGACGAGCCTATGCAGATAAATAGGTCCCGCCTAACTCCTGAAGAGCGGGCAAGAAGAATACGTGAGAGACTCTGCCTATACTGTGCTGCTGCGGGCCATCAGATTAACTCCTGCACGGTGCGTTCGGGAAACGCCAGATCCTGACTTGTAAGGGAGGAGTCAAGTTAGGATCTTTCAGTCAAGCTCCTTCTCAACAAGACCTCATCCTTCCAGTGATGCTAGAGACTCCAGTTGGGCTCCAGTCTGCGTCAGCATTAGTGGACTGCGGTGCTGCAGGAAACTTTATCACCCAAGCTGCGGTAAATAAATTTTGCCTATCTACCTGTGAACTTTCTTGTCCAGTTTACATTACTGCTGTGGATGGTAGTCGAATCTCCAAGGGGAACATTTCTCATCAAACTGTTCCAGTGGTTCTGGGAGTTGGATTTCTCCATTCTGAACTGATCAAGTTCCTGGTCATCCCTCAAGCCACCCAGGAGATTGTCTTGGGCATGCCCTGGCTCCAGCTACATAATCCACAGTTTGACTGGTCAACGTTGCAGCTCACCTCATGGGGTTCACATTGTCATCAATCCTGCTTAGCCCAAGTGTGTCCCATTAAGTCTACCGAAGTAAAGACACAGTCAAGTCTCCCAGCAGCTTATCAAGACTTCTCAGACGTCTTCTGTGAAAAGGCTGCTGATATCCTGCCGCCCCATAGGGAATGGGATTGTCCCATCGATCTCCTTCCTGGCAAGAAGCCACCTAGGGGGTGCACCTACCCGTTGTCTGTTCCTGAAACTGAGGCGATGAGTAATTACATCAGAGAGAATCTTCAGAAGGGATTCATCCGTCCGTCATCATCTCCCGCTGGTGCAGGTTTCTTCTTTGTTAAAAAGAAGGATGGAGGACTGCGTCCATGCATTGACTATCGGGGTCTCAATGACATTACTATCAAGAATAGTTATCCATTACCACTCATTACCGAATTATTTGACAGAGTTAAAGGAGCCCGCATCTTCACCAAGTTAGATCTCCGCGGTGCCTATAATCTCATCAGAATCCGGAGTGGTGACGAGTGGAAGACAGCTTTCAACACTCGAGATGGCCATTATGAATACCTGGTAATGCCATTTGGGTTGAGTAATGCTCCAGCAGTGTTCCAACACTTTGTGAACGAAATCTTTCGTGATGTCCTGTATAAGTACCTCGTTGTTTACTTAGATGATATCCTTATCTTCTCCCAAGACCTTCCATCTCATCGTCTACAAGTTTGTGAAGTTCTCCGACGTCTTCGTGAGAACCGGCTCTACGGGAAACTATCTAAATGCACCTTTGAAGTTCCCTCTATACCCTTCCTGGGTTATATAATTTCCGGATCGGATCTTCAGATGGACCCGACAAAATTGGAAGCTATTGCCAATTGGTCCATTCCAAACTCTCTCAAGTCTATCCAGCGATTCCTGGGTTTCGCTAACTACTATAGAAAATTTATTCGAGGATTCTCCACTCTCATCGCTCCTATTACCAACCTGACTCGGAAAGGGGCAGACCATTCCAACTGGTCAGAAGAAGCCTTGGCAGCCTTCCAGAAGATCAAGCTAGCCTTTATGTCTGCTCCAGTGCTGTCTCAGCCAGATGTCAACAGACCATTCGAGTTGGAGGTAGATGCCTCTACAGTTGGGGTTGGAGCTGTTCTCTCTCAAAAGGGATCCGATGGGAAAGTCCACCCTTGTGGATTTTATTCTCGAAAGTTTCTTCCTGCAGAAGCTAACTACTCCGTGGGAGATCAAGAACTACTGGCGATCAAGCTGGCTCTCGAGGAATGGAGATATCTCCTAGAAGGGGCCAAACATCCGTTTAATATCTACACGGATCATAAAAACCTGCTATATTTAAAGGCAGCTCAGTGCCTTAACCCTCGCCAGTCCAGGTGGGCTATGTTTTTCTCACGTTTTAATTTCAAGCTTCATTTCCGCCCAGGTTCGCAGAATGTGAAAGCCGACGCGTTATCCCGATCCATGGAATCTGAAGAAGGAACATCTGACTCAGTGCCACATTCCATCCTGAGTCCCGTGGTTTTCGCTGCATCTCAAGTCTCCCCAGCTCCTCCTCCTGGTAAGACTTTTGTTTCCCCAGATCTCCGTCCCAAGTTGCTATCTTGGGCCCATCAATCCAAGTTCACTGGTCATCCTGGGGTCCTGAAGACCTTCAAGTTCCTTTCTGCTACATATTGGTGGCCAAAGATGAAAATGGACATCCAGGATTTCGTGGCATCCTGTCCTAAATGTGTGCAGCACAAGACTCCTCGTCAGTCTCCAGCAGGTCAGTTACAACCACTGTCTATCCCTAGTCGTCCCTGGTCACACCTGTCCATGGATTTTATCACCGACCTTCCTCCTTCTCAAGGACATAATACCATTTGGGTTGTAGTGGACAGATTCACCAAGATGGCTCATTTTGTTCCTCTCCAGGGTCTCCCTTCTGCCCCAAAACTTGCCCAAATCTTCCTACGGGAGATTTTCCGCTTACATGGTTTACCCTCTGAAATAATATCTGACCGGGGGGTACAGTTTGTAGCGAGGTTTTGGAGGGCTCTCTGTTCTGCCATGCAGGTCAAACTGAAGTTTTCATCTTCATACCATCCTCAGACGAATGGGCAGACAGAGAGGGTCAATCAAGAACTTGAGACTTTTTTAAGATTATATGTTTCATCTTCCCAGGATGACTGGTTCGATCTGCTCCCATGGGCCGAGTTTGCCCACAACTTTCGATACCATACTGCCACTGAAACGACACCATTCTTTGCAGTATATGGGCAACATCCCCGTGTACCTGATTTCCAAGAACTCCCTCATATGGATGTTCCTGCTGCCACTACTGCTCTGACTCAGTTTTCATCTATTTGGAGAAAAATTCACGTTTCCCTCAAAAAGGCCTCCAGTCGGTACAAGGTCTTTGCCGACCGCAAGAGACGTGCGGTTCCCCATTTGAAACCTGGGGACAAGGTTTGGCTATCAACCCGTAACCTCCGTCTCAGGGTCCCATCCATGAAGTTTGCACCACGCTTCATTGGTCCTTACCCTGTCGAAAGAGTCATCAACCCAGTGGCCTATAAATTAAAGTTACCATCTTCCCTTCGTATACCTAACGCTTTTCATATTTCTCTCCTCAGACCTCTAGTCCTAAACCGCTTTCAGAATACTCTTCCAGTAGGTCCCAAGGTTCGAACTCAGCGGGGCGTGGAATTCGAGATCAACAAAATTCTGGACTCTCGTTGTCGGTATGGACGTCTCCAGTACCTGGTCGATTGGTCCGGTTATGGCCCAGAGGAGAGAAGTTGGGTGAATTCGTCCGATGTCCATGCTCCTAGGTTGGTCCGTGTCTTCCACAGCACTCATCCCTCCAAACCACGTGGGTGTTCGGTGTCCACCCCTAAAGGAGGGGGTACTGTCAGGAATCGACTTACCAGGCTGACATCCGTCCGCCGCTGCGGACTCCGTCCTGGCTCCCTGCGGTCACCTGTCACCTATGCCCCTGCCATGGGACATCATCAAGGGCCTGGAAACACTCCTGAGACAGCGGGCATGTAGCGCGCCGCGTCCCTGCTGGGCCGCAGCGTGGGCGCCGCCATGACAGTCTGTAAACAGCCAGTATACTGCGGCCAATCCGGTGCTTGGCCGCACCCACTTTCCTTCACTCATCCAATCCCTGTGCACCATGGGGTACATAAGAGACTGCAGGATCAGTCTGCAGGCATCCTGGACTTTGTGTCTCTCCAGCGACCCATGTGAAAGGATCTGTTCCTGTTCCTCCTGTGTTCCTGGTTCTCTGCTTAAGAACTTGTACTCCTGGTTACTCTGCACAGCTCCGTGGAACTTCAAGGCCCAGCAATACCT
This sequence comes from Pseudophryne corroboree, assembly GCF_028390025.1. Lineage (NCBI taxonomy): Eukaryota > Metazoa > Chordata > Amphibia > Anura > Myobatrachidae > Pseudophryne > Pseudophryne corroboree. The sequence continues at coordinate 675,884,892 of NC_086445.1, read as the reverse complement.
GCAACCTGCAAATAAGGCTTCACACTCATCACCACCTTGTGTGCTTCAGCCTGCAGTTGAAGACTGACTCCAGGTGTGTTTCATTCCTCCACCTGTGATACAGCTTGCTGCTGCCAGTGCCTCATCACCTGCACTGTGAAGTCAGACTCCTGCCTCTGCTCAGGTTTGCCATTCTACACCTTGCTGCCTAAGTTTCCTGTTTTAAAACCTGCACTGGTTTCCAAACCAGAACCATTTCACAAACACTTGTTCTTCTGTTTATATATTACCGGATATTATTTTCTCAAGTCATCTGTCATCCATTGCCATAGACTTTCAGTTATCATACTGAGTGATTGACTTTATTCATCTGTTATTATTGTTTCTGCTACCATTCTGTGTTATATCATCTGCCAAATAAAATACCATTGCGCTCATGCGCAGGAACGTTATCCAGCCTCCTCGTTTTCTCCCATCTACCTCCACTGACCCACTAGCGCCCCCTCCGGGGACACAGCCCAAACACAATCTGACACTGAACCACTAGTCATGAACATAGGCCAGGGCCTCAGCCATTCCTTGCCACTCCGTGTCGTAAATGGCATATTGGCAAATTTACGTTTCTCCTCAGACCATTTAAATTTCTTTTTTACTGAACTTTTGCTTTTTGGATTTTACATGCCCTCTACTATCACAATGGGCATCGGCCTTGGCAGACGACGTTGATGGCATTTCATCGTCTATGTCATGGCTAGTGGCAGCAGCTTCAGCACTAGGAGGAAGTGGTTCTTGATATTTCCCTATTTTATCCTCCAAATGTTTGTTCTCCATTATTTTCTGGAGTTATATAACACAATATGCGGCACAAGAGAGCTTACCCCTACACCTCACAGGGCAAACCCTGTAAAAATTATCTGGATTAAATATTAATAACCCCTTTATTTGGAGTAAATAATTTACAGCACAGGACATCACCACTGAATTTATATGGCAGCACCACTGGACTGGATTAATACGGAATTATATGGATTTATATGGAATTATACGGGAAGATAACTGTAATTATACGGCAGTATCACAGGAATTATACGGCAACATCACAGGAATTATACGCTAGTATTCTGAGAATTACACGGCAATATCACAGGAATTATATGCCAGTATTCCGAGAATTATACAGCAATATCACAGGAATTATACGGCAATATCATAAGAATTATACGCCAGTATTCAGAGAATTATTTGGCAATATCACAGGAATTATACGGCAATATCATAGGAATTATACGCCAGTATTCCGAGAATTATATGGCAATGTCACAGGAATTATACGCCAGTATTTTGAGAATTATACGGCAATGTCACAGGAATTGTACGCCAGTATTCCGAGAATTATATGGCAATGTAACAGGAATTATATGCCAGTATTCAGATAATTATACGGCAATATCACAGGAATTATACAACAGTATCACAGGAATTATACGCCAGTATCACAGGAATTATATGGCAGTATCACAGGAATTATACGTCAGTATTCCGAGAATTATACAACAATATAACAGGAATTATACGCCAGTATTCAGAGAATTATACGGCAATGTCACAGGAATTATGCCAGTATCACGGGAATTATAGGACACCACCACTGTGACTGGTCACTGTACTGATGCTGCACAAGACACTTCCCCTGGTCTAATGCAGGACAACACAGCACCACTAAAAGGGACTTATACAGTTACACTGGATATATGGCAGCAGAGGACACCACCACTGTGACTGGTCACTGGACTGATGCTGCACAAGAGGGTGTGGATCATTAGATCGACAGTGTCTAGGTCGACAATGTTAAGGTCGACCACTATAGGTCGACATTCACTAGATCGACAGGGTTGGAAGGTCGACAGGGTTGGAAGGTCGGCTGTGGCTCTGACTCTGGCCGCCTGAGGTCAGCACCTGTCACTGGGCACAATGGCGACGACCGCAGAGTGCCCCCTTTGGAATGATCGCCAATGCTGCCGCTCAGCTGGAGCAGCCCTCAAGCCGGCCCTGCATTCGCCGTGACGTCACCCAGCGCGGAGGAAGCAACGCCGAAGCACACTGTGGGGTAAATTTACTAAGATGGGAGTTCTATTTAAGATGGGATGTTGCCTATAGCAACCAGATTCCAGTTATTATCTTCTAGATGGTGCTAGATAAATGAGAAGTTGAATCTGATTGGTTGCTATGGGCAACATCCCATATTAAAATAATTTACCCCTGTGTATGCAGCGCAGGGGAAGGATGGGAAAGCCTTATACTGTCTCTGTCAGCGACGCCATTTAATCCACCAGGGCCGCGGTTGCGGGAAGGGGGTCTAGGATGTGGAGGGAGGAGGGGGCGCGATGCCCGCCTATGAGGCTGCAGTAGAAGCAAAGTTTATTTCCTGTCTACTGCAGCACAGAAATCTCTGATCCTGTGGGCCTATTTTAGAGGGTGGGCCTGGAGCTGCAGCTCCATCAGCCCCATTGTTAATCTGTCCCTGGTCATAGTAAGTGCAAGGACAGATCTAATGGATTAGCCATAAAAAGGGGTCATTTGCAGTGATGTGCTATTAGGGTAGACAGGGGAGACAGTGCCTCACTTGTCATAGTCCAGTATACTTCAGAGATTTGACTATACAAATTATTAGAATAATACAATATATTTATAACTTATAATATCATTATTGTATTATTCTAAGAATTTTTATGTGTTTAAATGTGGCTACTAGCTAGTGCCTACCAGCCATTGACTTCACAGCACCACAGTGCCAGTGCCTCCCAGCTATTGGCTTCACAGCACCACAGTGCCAGTGCCTCCCAGCCATTGGCTTCACAGCACCACTTTGGGTGAAATCAGTACATAGAAAATATTATTCCAAGGTTATGAGTTTTAAATAATAGACTGGCTTATATTAATGGGGTCCCAGACACATGCCTCAATAGCAAGTGTTTAAAGATAATTATTTGCTGTGAAGCCCAAAATTAAAATTTCAATTGTTAAAACAGATCAAACTTGGTCCACTCCTCATTGAGTCCTAACAGAGTGGGTGATGGTTTGTTTTTCTGAATATACTGTCCCTTACGGCTGCCTGGATGAAGGAATGGATGGGAGACTGGTATTTTAACACAGTAGACAGGGCTATAGGGAGGACTGTGCGACCCGTGTCATTGCCCAATGCCCAATGTCCTGGGGACAACACTCCACTGTCGCCTCAGAGCATGACGCTCCACTGTTCTGGCACGCAATAAAGTTCTAGGCTCCTGCTGCAAAGGATAATTTGTGAGTTGCATGCCTGGCTGTTCCATCCTTGGCATGGAGACTGGCCTACTCTCTCTTTGACCAAGATGCCCATCACTGTGTACACCAAGCAGGCGGCACTGGTAGTGAGACAGGGGAATGAGGCGTCACAATAGTAATAATAATTAATTTTATTTATATAGCGCTCTTTCTCCAATAGGACTCAAGGCGCTTAACAGATACATAGCATAATATAGTACAGAAAATAATGAAGTACAGAACAGATTTTCATAAAATACAGAAGCATAGAGATACTAAAGTAACATAATGGAAATGCTTGAGTAAACAGGAAAGTCTTAAGTCTACTTTTGAAGGATTCTATAGTTGGGGCATCTCGCACTGTGCAGGGAAGTAAGTTCCATATAGTAGGAGCCCCATGACTAAAAGCTCGACCCCCAGATGAATTATGGGAGATTCTAGGTACTGCTAAAAGTCCTTCATCTACAGATCGCAGTAATTGAGTGGGGCAGTATGGGATCAGAAGCTGCTTCAGGTACCTTGGGCCCTGGTCATGTAGTGCTTTGAAACTCAGTAATCTAATCTTGAAGATGATTCGCCATCTTACAGGCAGCCAGTGAAGGGAGTAGAGGATGGGTGTTATGTGGCTAGAGCGGGGCTGGTTGGTTAACAGCCTGGCAGCTGTGTTTTGCACCAGCTGTAAGTGGTGCAATTCTTTTGCTGGGAGACCAAGGTAGAGGGCATTACAGTAGTCTAATTGAGATGATACAAATGCATGAATGACTTTTGGCAGATCATCTGAGGGAATTAAGTGCTTGATTCTGGCTATGCTCCTCATGTGAAAGAATGAGGATTTGATTGTGTCTGATATCTGATGTTTAAGTGTCAAGCCACCGTCCAGGACAACGCCAAGATTCCGCACACTATTAGTGGTTTGCAATTCTGAATCCCCGAGTGTAAGTCCAGTTGGATGGCTATACTGCAGTCTTGTCCTTTGATGTTGTGGTCCTATCATAAGGACCTCTGTTTTGTCCAGGTTCAGTCGCAGCCAACTGGCACTCACCCACTCCTGGAGCTCAGCTAGACAGCCATTTAGGGTTGCTATTGGGTTATCAGTGCCCGGGGCAATGGACAAATACAGTTGGGTATCATCTGTATAGTGGTAGACCAGGCCATGGCGCCTGATTATTTCACCCAGTGGGAGCATGTAAACTGCAAAAAGCAAGGGGGATAGTATAGACCCTTGTGGGACACCACATGGAAATGGCACTGATGGTGATGAGTATACTCCAGACAATACTCTCTGTGACCTGCCTGTGAGAAACGATTTGAACCAGCTAAGGACTGTGCCATCCAGTCCACAAAAATGTGTCGCTCAATCAGAACCCCGTGGTCCAAGGTATCAAATGCTGCAGAGAGATCCATAACCCCCCCAAACTTCACCTATTTTACACGGGTCCGAGGCAGCCTCGGATCTTCCCGCCTTGCTCGGTTAACCCTAACGCGCCCAAACGTCATCATCCCGCTGTCGGATTCTCGCGAGATTAGTATTCTATATAAAGAGCTGCGCGTCGCTGCCATTTTCACTTGTGCATTGGAGATTGAACAGACAGTACGTGGCTGCGTTCATTCCCTGAAAAGCTCCATATCTGTGCTCAGTGTGCTGCAAATATCTGTGCTCAGTGTGCTGCAAATATCTGTGCTCAGTGTGCTGCAAATATCTGTGCTCAGTGTGCTGAAAATATCTATGTTTTCTGCCTGAAAACGCTCCATATCTGTGCATATCTGTGCTCAGTGTGCTGCATTATGGGGACCACCAGTATATAATTATAGTTGTACAGTACAGTAGGCCATTGCTGCATCTTGCAGCTTTGTGTCAAGTATACTATCCATATCTGTGCTGCATTATTGTGAGCAGTAGTATATAGTAGGACAGTGCAGCATTTTGGTGACCAGCAGTATACATATACAGTAGTATAGTACAGTAGGCCATTGCTGTGTCTTGCAGCTGTGTCAAGTATACTATCCATATCTGTGCTGCATTGTTCTGAGCAGTATATAGTAGGACAGTGCAGCATTTTGGTGACCAGCAGTATACATATAGTACAGTACAGTAGGCCATTGCTGTATCTTGCAGCTCTGTGTCACTTCTAGTATCCTGATCAGTGCTCAATATCTGCTGCGTTGTAGTGACCAGTATGTATACTGTACTGTGCGACGTGTGTTATATACCTGATGATTTTATACATCCTGTAATCTGTACTGAGCGATGTGTGAGATACACCTGGGGATTATACACCCTATATACTGTACTGTGTGATGTGTGAGATACACCTGGGGATTATACACCCTATATACTGTACTGTGCGATGTGTGTGATACACCTGGTAATTAATTATACATCCTGTATACTGTACTATGCGACGTGTGTTATACACCTGGTGATTATACATCCTGTAATCTGTACTGAGCGATGTGTGAGATACACCTGGTAATATCTGTGCTCAGTGTGCTGCATTGTGGTGACCACCAGTATATTATAGTAGTACAGTACAGTAGGCCATTGCTGTATCTTGCAGCTCCGTGTCAGACTCAGTTCTAGTATCCTGATCAGTGCTCAATATCTGCTGCATTGTTGTGACCAGTATATAGTAGTACAGTGCAGCATTGTGGTGACCACCAGTATATAGTAGTACAGTACAGTAGGCCATTGCTGTATCTTGCAGCTCTGTGTCACTTCTAGTATCCTGGTCAGTGCTTAATATCTGTGCTCAGTGTCAGTGCTGCATTGTGGTGACCAGTATACTATAGTACAATAGTCCAGTGCTGTTCTCGCTGCTCAGTGTCAGTTCTCCGTAGTATCATCAGTGATCAGTATAATCAGTTCTCAGTATAATCAGTGCGCTGTTAGACGTGTGCCCATTTTCCGCCATTAGTGTAGTGGGATTTAGACAATTGATGAAGTTATTGTGTCCCCGGTACAAAATCCCATCTAGATTCCACTTCACTAGGCAGGCGATAGCGAGATTTTACCAATTAATATCAGTGATTTATAATTATTAATTACAGTGATCTTGCCAAATAATTCCAGTGATTTTGTCATTTTCTTCCAGTGATTTGGACCAATAATACCATTGATTAGAATGAATAATTCCAGTGATTTTGTCATTTTCTTCAAGTGATTTGGACCATTGATTAGAACGAATAATTCCAGTGATTTTGTCATTTTCTTCCAGTGATTTGGACCAATAATACCATTGATTAGAACAAATAATTCCTGTGATTTTGTCATTTTCTTCCAGTGATTTGGACCAATAATACCATTGATTAGAAAGATTAATTCCTGTGATATTGAGGTGTTTGTGTCGCTTAGCTTAGCCATCCAGCGACCACAGTGCACCTCTTTTTCTCTTTTCTTTGCATCATGTGCTGTTTGGGGCCAATTTTTTAAGTGCCATCCTGTCTGACACTGCAGGGCCACACCTAGATGGGCCAGGCGTTTGTGCCAGCCACTTGAGTAGCTTAGCTTAGTCATCCAGCGACCTCGGTGCAAATTTTAGGACTAAAAATAATATTGTGAGGTGTGAGGTGTTCAGAATAGACTGGAAATTAGTGGAAATTATAGTTATTGAGGTTAATAATACTATAGGATCAAAATTACCCCCAAATTCTATGATTTAAGATGTTTTTGAGGGGTTTTTGAAAAAAAAAACACCCGAATCCAACAAAAATTTTTAAGGGAGGTTTTGCCAAAACTCGCCCGAATCCAAAACACGGCCGCGGAACCGAATCCAAAACCAAAACACAAAACCCGAAAAATTTCCGGTGCACATCTCTAATATGCCAGATAAATTAATGCCCCCCACAGTGCCAGATAAATTAATGCCCCCCACAGTGCCAGATAAATGCCCCCACAGTGCCAGATAAATGCCCCCAGTGCCAGATGAATGCCCCCACAGTGCCAGATAAATGCCCCCACAGTGCCAGATACATTATTGCCCCCCCACAGTGCCAGATAAATGCCCCCCACAGTGCCAGATGAATGCCTCCACAGTGCCAGATAAATGCCCCCACAGTGCCAGATAAATGCCCCCACAGTGCCAGATACATTAACGACCCCCACAGTGCCAGATACATTAATGACCCCCACAGTGCCAGATAAATGCCCTCACAGTGACAGATAAATGCCCCCACAGTGCCACATATGCCCCCAGTACCTGCTGTACCGACTATGAGGGAGGGGGAGTGCTGCTGTGCGCGCTGTCTGTGTGCGAGCCGCTGCCTGAAACAGAACTGTGCACGCTGTGCTGTGCTGGTGTCTGACATCAGACGCCGGCGCCGCATAGCGCGCACAGCTCACTGTACAGGAGGCGGTGCGGGAGGACAGCAGGCTACAGGACAGGGCCGGCTCCAGGCTCCGACATAGTGGTGCCAGCGTGCGGCGCCCTTTAAGCGTGGCGCCCTGCGCGGCCGCTTGAGTCGAACATGCCTCGAGCTGGCCCTGGGTATCACTAAACTTCTAATACAATGAAGACATTAGCAATAAGTAATCATAACAATTATTCTAGACCCTCATCAAGTTTACCATATACACCGGCAGTAAAACCACTATATACCTCTGGATTTTAACAAAACTACAGTATAGCACCAATCACATTATGCTATTCCAATTAATCTTATCACTCAGGCCATTCGGACACATTGTGCCCAGTCTAAAGATCCATCGGGATTCAGCCAGTAGCAGCGCCTTCCGCTGATTACCCCCCCCCCCCCGATAGACAGGGGAATGTGATCGATCATAAAGTATTTCAACATGGACAGAGTGTGTCCTTTCCCTTTAAAATGACATGCCACTGATTGATCCAAGTTCCTCCCTGCCAGGTGGATGGCCGATCGCTGATGAGCCATATGCTCGCGAAATTGACGCAACGTTTTGCCCACATAATAATAGCCACATGGGCAATGAATTATATATACCACAATTTCAGATTTACACGTTAATACTAGAGATGAGCGGGTTCGGTTTCTCTGAATCCGAACCCGCCAGAACTTCATGTTTTTTTTCACGGGTCCGAGCGACTCGGATCTTCCCGCCTTGCTCGGTTAACCCGAGCGCGCCCGAACGTCATCATGACGCTGTCGGATTCTCGCGAGGCTCGGATTCTATCGCGAGACTCGGATTCTATATAAGGAGCCGCGCGTCGCCGCCATTTTCACACGTGCATTGAGATTGATAGGGAGAGGACGTGGCTGGCGTCCTCTCCGTTTAGACACTAGATTTACTAATTTTGGGGAGCATTAGGAGTACTCAGTAGTGTACAGTGCAGAGTTTTGCTGATAGTGACCAGTGACCACCACTTTTATTTATAATCCGTTCTCTGCCTGAAAAAAGCGATACACAGCACACAGTGACTCAGTCACATACATACCATATCTGTGTGCACTGCTCAGGCTCAGGCCAGTGTGCTGCATCATCTATATATTATATATCTGTCTGACTGCTCAGCTCACACAGCTTATAATTGTGGGGGAGACTGGGGAGCACTACTGCAGTGCCAGTTATAGGTTATAGCAGGAGCCAGGAGTACATAATATTATATTAAAATTAAACAGTGCACACTTTTGCTGCAGGAGTGCCACTGCCAGTGTGACTAGTGACCAGTGACCTGACCACCAGTATATAATATTAGTAGTATACTATCTCTTTATCAACCAGTCTATATTAGCAGCAGACACAGTACAGTGCGGTAGTTCACGGCTGTGGCTACCTCTGTGTCGGCACTCGGCAGCCCGTCCATAATTGTATATACCAGTGACCTAACCGTGGGTTTTTTTTCTTTCTTTATACATACATACTAGTTACGAGTATACTATCTCTTTATCAACCAGTCTATATATTAGCAGCAGACACAGTACAGTGCGGTAGTTCACGGCTGTGGCTACCTCTGTGTCGGCACTCGGCAGCCCGTCCATAATTGTATATACCAGTGACCTAACCGTGGTTTTTTTTTCTTTCTTTATACATACATACTAGTTACGAGTATACTATCTCTTTATCAACCAGTCTATATATTAGCAGCAGACACAGTACAGTGCGGTAGTTCACGGCTGTGGCTACCTCTGTGTCGGCACTCGGCAGCCCGTCCATAATTGTATATACCACCTAACCGTGGTTTTTTTTTCTTTCTTTATACATACATACTAGTTAAGAGTATACTATCTCTTTATCAACCAGTCTATATATTAGCAGCAGACACAGTACAGTGCGGTAGTTCACGGCTGTGGCTACCTCTGTGTCGGCACTCGGCAGCCCGTCCATAATTGTATATACCACCTAACCGTGGTTTTTTTTTCTTTCTTTATACATACATACTAGTTACGAGTATACTATCTCTTTATCAACCAGTCTATATATTAGCAGCAGACACAGTACAGTGCGGTAGTTCACAGCTGTGGCTACCTCTGTGTCGGCACTCGGCAGCCCGTCCATAATTGTATATACCAGTGACCTAACCGTGGTTTTTTTTTCTTTCTTTATACATACATACTAGTTACGAGTATACTATCTCTTTATCAACCAGTCTATATATTAGCAGCAGACACAGTACAGTGCGGTAGTTCACGGCTGTGGCTACCTCTGTGTCGGCACTCGGCAGCCCGTCCATAATTGTATATACCACCTAACCGTGGTTTTTTTTTTTTTCTTTATACATACATACTAGTTACGAGTATACTATCTCTTTATCAACCAGTCTATATATTAGCAGCAGACACAGTACAGTGCGGTAGTTCACGGCTGTGGCTACCTCTGTGTCGGCACTCGGCAGCCCGTCCATAATTGTATATACCACCTAACCGTGGTTTTTTTTTCTTTCTTTATACATACATACTAGTTACGAGTATACTATCTCTTTATCAACCAGTCTATATATTAGCAGCAGACACAGTACAGTGCGGTAGTTCACGGCTGTGGCTACCTCTGTGTCGGCACTCGGCAGCCCGTCCATAATTGTATATACCAGTGACCTAACCGTGGTTTTTTTTTCTTTCTTTATACATACATACTAGTTACGAGTATACTATCTCTTTATCAACCAGTCTATATATTAGCAGCAGACACAGTACAGTGCGGTAGTTCACGGCTGTGGCTACCTCTGTGTCGGCACTCGGCAGCCCGTCCATAATTGTATATACCACCTAACCGTGTTTTTTTTTTCTTTCTTTATACATACATACTAGTTACGAGTATACTATCTCTTTATCAACCAGTCTATATATTAGCAGCAGACACAGTACAGTGCGGTAGTTCACGGCTGTGGCTACCTCTGTGTCGGCACTCGGCAGCCCGTCCATAATTGTATACTAGTATCCAATCCATCCATCTCCATTGTTTACCTGAGGTGCCTTTTAGTTGTGCCTATTAAAATATGGAGAACAAAAATGTTGAGGTTCCAAAATTAGGGAAAGATCAAGATCCACTTCCACCTCGTGCTGAAGCTGCTGCCACTAGTCATGGCCGAGACGATGAAATGCCAGCAACGTCGTCTGCCAAGGCCGATGCCCAATGGCATAGTACAGAGCATGTCAAAACCAAAACACCAAATATCAGTAAAAAAAGGACTCCAAAACCTAAAATAAAATTGTCGGAGGAGAAGCGTAAACTTGCCAATATGCCATTTACCACACGGAGTGGCAAGGAACGGCTGAGGCCCTGGCCTATGTTCATGGCTAGTGGTTCAGCTTCACATGAGGATGGAAGCACTCAGCCTCTCGCTAGAAAACTGAAAAGACTCAAGCTGGCAAAAGCACCGCAAAGAACTGTGCGTTCTTTGAAATCCCAAATCCACAAGGAGAGTCCAATTGTGTCGGTTGCGATGCCTGACCTTCCCAACACTGGACGTGAAGAGCATGCGCCTTCCACCATTTGCACGCCCCCTGCAAGTGCTGGAAGGAGCACCCGCAGTCCAGTTCCTGATAGTCAGATTGAAGATGTCAGTGTTGAAGTACACCAGGATGAGGAGGATATGGGTGTTGCTGGCGCTGGGGAGGAAATTGACCAGGAGGATTCTGATGGTGAGGTGGTTTGTTTAAGTCAGGCACCCGGGGAGACACCTGTTGTCCGTGGGAGGAATATGGCCGTTGACATGCCAGGTGAAAATACCCAAAAAATCAGCTCTTCGGTGTGGAGGTATTTCACCAGAAATGCGGACAACAGGTGTCAAGCCGTGTGTTCCCTTTGTCAAGCTGTAATAAGTAGGGGTAAGGACGTTAACCACCTCGGAACATCCTCCCTTATACGTCACCTGCAGCGCATTCATAATAAGTCAGTGACAAGTTCAAAAACTTTGGGTGACAGCGGAAGCAGTCCACTGACCAGTAAATCCCTTCCTCTTGTAACCAAGCTCACGCAAACCACCCCACCAACTCCCTCAGTGTCAATTTCCTCCTTCCCCAGGAATGCCAATAGTCCTGCAGGCCATGTCACTGGCAAGTCTGACGAGTCCTCTCCTGCCTGGGATTCCTCCGATGCATCCTTGCGTGTAACGCCTACTGCTGCTGGCGCTGCTGTTGTTGCCGCTGGGAGTCGATGGTCATCCCAGAGGGGAAGTCGTAAGCCCACTTGTACTACTTCCAGTAAGCAATTGACTGTTCAACAGTCCTTTGCGAGGAAGATGAAATATCACAGCAGTCATCCTACTGCAAAGCGGATAACTGAGTCCTTGACAACTATGTTGGTGTTAGACGTGCGTCCGGTATCCGCCGTTAGTTCACAGGGAACTAGACAATTTATTGAGGCAGTGTGCCCCCGTTACCAAATACCATCTAGGTTCCACTTCTCTAGGCAGGCGATACCGAGAATGTACACGGACGTCAGAAAAAGACTCACCAGTCTCCTAAAAAATGCAGTTGTACCCAATGTCCACTTAACCACGGACATGTGGACAAGTGGAGCAGGGCAGGGTCAGGACTATATGACTGTGACAGCCCACTGGGTAGATGTATGGACTCCCGCCGCAAGAACAGCAGCGGCGGCACCAGTAGCAGCATCTCGCAAACGCCAACTCTTTCCTAGGCAGGCTACGCTTTGTATCACCGCTTTCCAGAATACGCACACAGCTGAAAACCTCTTACGGCAACTGAGGAAGATCATCGCGGAATGGCTTACCCCAATTGGACTCTCCTGTGGATTTGTGGCATCGGACAACGCCAGCAATATTGTGTGTGCATTAAATATGGGCAAATTCCAGCACGTCCCATGTTTTGCACATACCTTGAATTTGGTGGTGCAGAATTTTTTAAAAAACGACAGGGGCGTGCAAGAGATGCTGTCGGTGGCCAGAAAAATTGCGGGACACTTTCGGCGTACAGGCACCACGTACAGAAGACTGGAGCACCACCAAAAACTACTGAACCTGCCCTGCCATCATCTGAAGCAAGAAGTGGTAACGAGGTGGAATTCAACCCTCTATATGCTTCAGAGGTTGGAGGAGCAGCAAAAGGCCATTCAAGCCTATACAATTGAGCACGATATAGGAGATGGAATGCACCTGTCTCAAGTGCAGTGGAGAATGATTTCAACGTTGTGCAAGGTTCTGATGCCCTTTGAACTTGCCACACGTGAAGTCAGTTCAGACACTGCCAGCCTGAGTCAGGTCATTCCCCTCATCAGGCTTTTGCAGAAGAAGCTGGAGGCATTGAAGAAGGAGCTAAAAGGGAGCGATTCCGCTAGGCATGTGGGACTTGTGGATGCAGCCCTTAATTCGCTTAACAAGGATTCACGGGTGGTCAATCTGTTGAAATCAGAGCACTACATTTTGGCCACCGTGCTCGATCCTAGATTTAAAGCCTACCTTGGATCTCTCTTTCCGGCAGACACAGGTCTGCTGGGGTTGAAAGACCTGCTGGTGACAAAATTGTCAAGTCAAGCGGAACGCGACCTGTCAACATCTCCTCCTTCACATTCTCCCGCAACTGGGGGTGCGAGGAAAAGGCTCAGAATTCCGAGCCCACCCGCTGGCGGTGATGCAGGGCAGTCTGGAGCGACTGCTGATGCTGACATCTGGTCCGGACTGAAGGACCTGACAACGATTACGGACATGTCGTCTACTGTCACTGCATATGATTCTCTCAACATTGATAGAATGGTGGAGGATTATATGAGTGACCGCATCCAAGTAGGCACGTCACACAGTCCGTACTTATACTGGCAGGAAAAAGAGGCAATTTGGAGGCCCTTGCACAAACTGGCTTTATTCTACCTAAGTTGCCCTCCCACAAGTGTGTACTCCGAAAGAGTGTTTAGTGCCGCCGCTCACCTTGTCAGCAATCGGCGTACGAGGTTACATCCAGAAAATGTGGAGAAGATGATGTTCATTAAAATGAATTATAATCAATTCCTCCGCGGAGACATTGACCAGCAGCAATTGCCTCCACAAAGTACACAGGGAGCTGAGATGGTGGATTCCAGTGGGGACGAATTGATAATCTGTGAGGAGGGGGATGTACACGGTGATATATCGGAGGGTGAAGATGAGGTGGACATCTTGCCTCTGTAGAGCCAGTTTGTGCAAGGAGAGATTAATTGCTTCTTTTTTGGGGGGGTCCAAACCAACCCGTCATATCAGTCACAGTCGTGTGGCAGACCCTGTCACTGAAATGATGGGTTGGTTAAAGTGTGCATGTCCTGTTTTGTTTATACAACATAAGGGTGGGTGGGAGGGCCCAAGGACAATTCCATCTTGCACCTCTTTTTTCTTTTCTTTTTCTTTGCATCATGTGCTGATTGGGGAGGGTTTTTTGGAAGGGACATCCTGCGTGACACTGCAGTGCCACTCCTAGATGGGCCCGGTGTTTGTGTCGGCCACTAGGGTCGCTAATCTTACTCACACAGCTACCTCATTGCGCCTCTTTTTTTCTTTGCGTCATGTGCTGTTTGGGGAGGGTTTTTTGGAAGGGACATCCTGCGTGACACTGCAGTGCCACTCCTAGATGTGCCCGGTGTTTGTGTCGGCCACTAGGGTCGCTAATCTTACTCACACAGCTACCTCATTGCGCCTCTTTTTTTCTTTGCGTCATGTGCTGTTTGGGGAGGGTTTTTTGGAAGGGACATCCTGCGTGACACTGCAGTGCCACTCCTAGATGGGCCCGGTGTTTGTGTCGGCCACTAGGGTCGCTAATCTTACTCACACAGCTACCTCATTGCGCCTCTTTTTTTCTTTGCGTCATGTGCTGTTTGGGGAGGGTTTTTTGGAAGGGACATCCTGCGTGACACTGCAGTGCCACTCCTAGATGGGCCCGGTGTTTGTGTCGGCCACTAGGGTCGCTAATCTTACTCACACAGTCAGCTACCTCATTGCGCCTCTTTTTTTCTTTGCGTCATGTGCTGTTTGGGGAGGGTTTTTTGGAAGGGACATCCTGCGTGACACTGCAGTGCCACTCCTAGATGGGCCCGGTGTTTGTGTCGGCCACTAGGGTCGCTAATCTTACTCACACAGCTACCTCATTGCGCCTCTTTTTTTCTTTGCGTCATGTGCTGTTTGGGGAGGGTTTTTTGGAAGGGACATCCTGCGTGACACTGCAGTGCCACTCCTAGATGGGCCCGGTGTTTGTGTCGGCCACTAGGGTCGCTTATCTTACTCACACAGCGACCTCGGTGCAAATTTTAGGACTAAAAATAATATTGTGAGGTGTGAGGTATTCAGAATAGACTGAAAATGAGTGTAAATTATGGTTTTTGAGGTTAATAATACTTTGGGATCAAAATGACCCCCAAATTCTATGATTTAAGCTGTTTTTTAGTGTTTTTGGAAAAAAACACCCGAATCCAAAACACACCCGAATCCGACAAAAATAATTCGGTGAGGTTTTGCCAAAACGCGTTCGAACCCAAAACACGGCCGCGGAACCGAACCCAAAACCAAAACACAAAACCCGAAAAATTTCAGGCGCTCATCTCTAGTTAATACATGTCTAATTTCGTATACTTTCTCACTGTGTGGGTGCTTAAATTGTTTACACTGCGTCATGTACAGGTTGAGTATCCCTTATCCAAAATGCTTGGGACCAGAGGTATTTTGGATATGGGATTTTTCCGTATTTTGGAATAACTGCATACCATAATGACATATCATGGTGATGGGACCTAAATCTAAGCACAGAATGCATTTATGTTTCATATACACCTTATACACACAGCCTGAAGGTAATTTTAGCCAATATCTTTTATAACTTTTTGCATTAAACAAAGTGTGTCTACAGTCACACAATTCATTTATGTTTCATATACACCTTATACACACAGCCTGAAGGTCATTTAATACAATATTTTTAATAACTTTGAGTATTAAACAAAGTTTGTGTACACTAAGCCATCAAAAAACAAAGGTTTCACTATCTCACACTCACTCAAAAAAGTCCGTATTTCGGAATATTCCGTATTTCGGAATATTTGGATATGGGATACTCAACCTGTATTTGCAAGTTGTACAGTTGAAACAACTATAACAACCTGGCGGTTTAAAGTACACATTGGGCTCAGATCTAATACCCATCCCTGACACATCAGATTTTACCAATATATCTCTCAAATTCCGGCCACGTTTAAACGCGGCCATAGGTCTAATGTTAGAGAAACAGGGGAGATCCCTATCAGATTTAATTATAGGCCAGAGTGCTCAAGTGGCATGTTTTATGATAGGGCTAGCCACTGAGTATGAACTGACCCAAGGCATAATATTAGAATTTGATCTAGGCTGTAGCAGTTGGGTTCTAGGCATACTGATAACTTTGTGTTTTTGACTTATTAGCACATCATGATCATAACCACGTGCTACAAATTTAGCGATCAATGCATTCAACCTTTCTGATGTTTTCTGATGTCTTGAGAAAGGGGTATATACCCCGAAACGTCGACCAATAAGAACCACTTTTCTGCAAACATGAAACTGCCTCCTGAGTTTCATTCATTGTCTCCTGTATGTTGAGATATGAGATGTTTGGACTTTGTCTCCGAAGCTTCTATTTTTATAGAGTGCCGGCTGATATGTGTTTATATATATATATATATATAGGTATGGGTTTGCAGGCGGCACTCAAGCAGACTTTGTAACTGTATTAATTCAAGTCAATTTATTTGCCAACATGTTTCGGGGACAGCGCCCCGTCCTCAGGGCCAGACAAGCCAAATAAAACAAACATAGAACATTTTATAGACAGAGACATTAAGGCAGAACATACTCACCTGCTCCACGGCGCGACCGCCCGCCAGTTCGAGTGGCCCCACTTCCGTGTTGCTTCCGCTGACGTCACGGTGCGGCGCGGCGCAGAGAGGTAACCATGGTGACTGTAAACAGACAGCAATGCGTCAACCATGGAAAAAATAATGCACATACAATATTTGCATGATGATTAAAAAACATATAACAGAATACATAAACATTAAAAGCTCAGGATACGCCACGCTCAGTGTAAACAGCTGAAACCTTATCATCTAATAGTCTCTAGTTATCAATACATAACCCACTATATTTAATAAAGATAGTAACTAAACATTTATGAAAAATATTTTGTACGGAGAAAACAATGTACAAAGAGAGCAATATATATGGGAAGGGAAGTGTAGTCATGAATATAACGGAGTAGGTTAGAAACAATTATAGGTTAGTATACCTGTGTTATTTTTCTACAGAAAACATTGTAGACCCAGGTTCTCATTAAGCCCCCTGGGGGACAATGTTCCCAAATTAAAAATCCATCTGGACTCTAACTGTAGCAGGGCCCTATCCCTATTGCCCCCCCTAAGTTTGCGGGGGACATGGTCAATTAGGATGGCACGTGAGTAAGTAAACCACATGTGTGGACGTGCACCTCCACACATGTGGTTTACTTACTCACGTGCCCATGTGGTCTTGCATACGTAGGCAAGACCATAAGACAGTTTCGTGAGCGTATGGCACTCCACAGGAGTGCCATCAAGAAGGCATTGGAGAAGAGGGAGAGTGAACAACCCTTTGCACGGCATTGTATGCAATATGGTCATGGGGTAGCCAGTATTAGGGCCATCCTAATTGACCATGTCCCCCGGAAGAGACTGTGGTTGTCGGTGGCAGATGAGCCCATGGTCTGCGGGGGATACGGCGGTACTAAGCCGTCCTTTGTTGCTGCGGCGTTGATGTCCCTCTGTTGTCTGCGGTGGTCAGCTTTCAGTGGCGGTGCAGCGTGCGGCAGTGAGCGCTGGTCAGCAGTGGGCGGCGGGCGGCTGTGATACAAATATATAATATCTGGGCAAGATCACTTGGACTGCAGTTCACCCCCAGATCATCTGGGGGTGAGCTGCAGTCCAAGTGATCTGGGGGTGAGCTGGCCAGACACTTCCCACCCCACCGCACAACTCCCCTCCCCCCCCCCCCCCCCTGCGCCTCCTCGCCTGGGTGGTCAGGTACCAGTGCTGCAGGCACCGCTGCACTGTCCCCAGCTCTGGTGCTCCAGATATCTCCGGAGCTGCCGCTGCTGTAGGCAGCTCCAACAACGGGTCCCGCCGCCTGTAGTGGCGGCTCCACTGTAGCGCCGGGTCCCGCCACAGCTGCAGCTCAGTGCCTATGGGTGATTGGACCAGCGGATCCAGTACTGGATCCGCTGTCCAATCACATCTGCCTCGCTGCCAGGGGCGGGTTTCCCCTGTCAACGAGGCACTGGCATATGTGCCGCTTCCCCTGCAGTTTTTTAATGGGTTTTCACAGCCCCGAGCTTGGCCCGCTCCCCTTTCTCTCCCCCTTTCCAGTGGGAAGGTAACAATACGCTCCGGCTATCATCGCAGGCTATGGAAAACAGCTGCGGGAGCCTGCGCTATGCTGCGACGAGTACGCATCACAGCAACGCCACACTATGCAGCCTCCCGCAGCAAGGATGTTGGAGGACACTTTTGTATATATGTGTGTGCGTGTGGTGTGTGAAAATATATATATATATATACACACACACACACACACACATACATAAATACACACACATACATAAATATACACACATATGTACAGTTTATATATATATATATATATATATATATATATCGACTTTTTTTGCAGGAGGAACTACAAATACAAGTACTTTATTTTGGAGCAATAATAATAAATACTTACAAGTATCTGGCACAGTCACGGATAGAAAACAGCAGGAAGTTGAGGGACTGGGGACTGAACAGAATGGAGACTGTCTGCAGCAGCTGCAGGCCAAGATACAGCCCATGACTCGTGGGTCATTTGAAGGGGGTGGAGCCAATTGCCAGAGGGGCGAAGCTTAAATCGCGGGCTGCGGCGACGGCTTTTACTTTTAAAAAAACGATCTGGTCTGTCAGGGGACCCCCCTGCGTGCGCTAGTGCAGCGCACACAGTCCCCTGTGTTCCACACCCACTTCCCCGTGTGTCCCCACAGACAGCGCGCACAGACCCCTGTGTTCCCCCTGGTCCAGAGGGAACACAAGGGTCTGTGCGCGCCGTCAGCGGGGACACACAGGGAAGGGGGTGTGGAACACAGGGGACTGTGTGCGCTGGCAGTGGGGACACCAGGGTAAGTCAGGGTAAGTCGGGATGCGGTGCCCTCCTAAATGTCCAGGGTAAATGATAGGGCCGGCCCTCCCACTGCCCAATCATATGTTCTTTAGTCACAGGGGCGTGCTTTCAGATGAGCTGAAAGCAGGGACGTGCAGTCAGGGGAGGCAGTGCCTCCCCTGTCATTAATGATTAAAATAATACAAAGAAGATACTTATGACACATATTCTGTGCCATAAGTATCTTCTTTAGGCTGTGTATTATTTTAATAATTTGACCCTATAAAAAAAAACTATTTTAAATGTGCATCGGATGCACCTTTCACGGTGCCTCCAGCCGTCTGCGAGAAATGTCCGGAAGCGGGGGGCGGGGCCAAGCACTGGGCAGTGAAAGCCCATTGGAAAAAAGCCTAATAAGCGGCACCTAATAGCAGTGCCGCTTTGACAGGGGCGTGCTTTCAGCCAGTGACGTGCGGTGAGGTCACTGGCTGGGGAGGCACTGGCAACTAACAACCCCCGCATAGAGGGAAAAAACATAAAAAAAACAGAAAGTGTATTCCCCCACACATCACTAAAACCAGCACCAGGCAGAACCAGCCAGGGGGGATTATGCCATAGCCGGAGAGACACTCAGTGTGGGGTCCCCCTGCCATAACATTAATCACCCCCCAAGCCAGCCAGCCCAGTCCTGGAATTCCTCGGAAAGTGGGGACCCCAAAAAATAAAAATGGGGTCCCCCCTCCCGAGTAACAACCAGCACTGGGCTGATAGCCCAGTGCTATGCCCCGCATCCCTGGTGGCGGTGGGTGCGGGGTTCATTGTATGTTAATATTGTTCTTTACAGGTGGCCTACAGGTCCCAGCAAGCCTGCCCCAGCATGCTGGCACTTGGAGAACCACAAGTCCAGCATGCCCAGACATAAAGGGCCCACTGGCACCTGTAGTCCACCTGTAAAGAAAATATTAAAATAAAACACCACACTGTCTCAAAAAAAAAGTTTTATTAGACAGGGTCTTCACCTGGGGGCAGTGGCCTTTAAGCTCTTTTGCATGGCCGCCGCCTTCCCAGGGCTTCCGGCGTCTTCACCTGGGGGGTCGTCACCTCCCCAGGGCTTACAGCGTCTTCACTTGGGGGGGGGGGGCACTGCCTACCCAAGGCTTCCAGCGTCTTTCTCCGGCGTCTTCACCTGGGAGGCAGCGGCCTTTAAGCTCTTTTGCATGACAGCCGCCTCCCCAGGGCTTCCCACGTCTTCACCTAGTGGGCGGCGGCCTTTAAGCTCTTTTGCATGGCTGCCGCCTCCCCAAGGCTTCCGGCATCTTCACCTGGTGGGCGGTGGCTGTTAAGCTTTTTTTGCATAGCCTCCACCCATCCAGGACTTCCGGCGTCTTCTTTCTTCAGGAGCTCTTCACTGCTCCGCCTTCGGACTGACGCCGCTGACTCATGCTGACAAATATAAGTCAGCAGGAGGGGGTGGGGCAATGATGTGGTGAGCCGTGATTGGCTCGCGGCGGCGAGCCAAATCTTGAATTTAAAAAATTAGGCGACATTTTTTAAACTGGTACCGCTCCGCTGCTAAACTCTGCAGAATACAGGTATACTCCCGCCGCCCGCACCACCGCCGCATCCCGCCGCCTGCACCACCGCCACATCCCGCCGCCTGCACCACCGCCGCATCCCACCGCCCGCACCTCCACCGCCACCTCTGCCCACACAGTGATGACAGAACAAAATGTAAGTTATATTACCCGGAAGGGTTATTATTATTATTATTATTAGTACCTGGGGTGGGTCTGGGGTGCGGTTCCCCCTGGATTGGTGGGGCTGGGCTGCTCTGGGGTAGCACACTGCGAGATCTTATTTAGCACCCCCTTAACACATTTATTAATCCTTCTGGTCTTTTAATTACACTCTCACTAGTATATTAATTTTTGTTATAGATTTTGTTTTCCTTTTATTAACACATACTAACACTTTACCTTCTCGCGTTGTGCTGCCCTGGGGTAGCTGGCCTTTCCCGGTTTGTGGGGTTCTGCACCCCGGGCCCAGACCTAGAGTTAGGGACCACCAGCATCAGAGGAGCCTTGTCGGGGCCTGGTGGCTTATCATATGTTTGCAAACTGTATGTAACTAAGACCTCTGGATTTCTATTATATGTATATATATAGTCTTTCATGTCTTGGTACAGGTACAGCTCGGTGTGCTGGGGGACACCAGGGGTTTATCCCCAATGTATTCCACACAGTGATGACAGCAGATCCAGTGACGGATGCGCTGGCCAATCACTGTGGCCTCACTGACAGGGGCGTGCTTTCATGGGTTGAAAGCACGTCCCTGTATGAAAACTGCACCTCTAATGGTGTCGCTTGCCAAAGTATTTTCAATGGGCTTTTACTGCACATGGCTTGGGCCCTCCCGCGCCCGCCCCCCCGCTCCCATACCTTTCTCCATTGACAATGGGAGGCACCACGATCAGTGCCTCCCAAACACATACAGAGGATTAATGATTAGAATAATATAAAGAGGATACATATGACACAGAATATGTGTCATAAGTATCTTCTTAGTATTATTTTAATCATTAATGACAGGGGAGGCACTGCCTACCCTGTCTCCCCTGACTGCACGTCCCTGGAAATCTCCTCTCCTCTAACCTAAGCAGATGTCCACATGTCTTCTGTGTTGATCTTACCAAAAACAAATCCCCCGCAAGCTATGTGTATTGTCCCCTTATATATTTGTAAATGTTAATCATGTCCTCTCTTAATCTCCTCTTTTCCAGTGTAAGCATGCCTAGATTAGCAAGCCTTTCCTCGTATTCTAGCGTTTCCATCCCCTTAATCAATTTGGTCGCCCATCTTTGTACCTTTTCTAATTCCAGGATATCCTTTTTGTAGTATGGTGCCCAAAATTGTGCACAGTATTCGAGATGTGCACAGTATTCGAGATGTGCACAGTATTTGAGATACCATCTCTCTGTTTCCTCCATAGCGGTCTCAATGCCCCACCATAGATGCCTCACTTCTCCTTCCTTAGGTGTTTCACTGCCCCCTCTTTAGCTGTCTTGCTGCCCCTCCAGAGATGTCTCATTACCACCTCCATTACAGTTTCACTACACCTTCCTTAGCTGTCTCACTGCCACCTAAATTTCTGTCTTACTGCCCCCTTCTTAGCTCTTACTGCACCCAACATAGCTATCTAACTGCTCCCACCACAGGTTCCACACTGCCTCCTCCATAACTGACTTACTACCCCTATACATGTCTCACTACAATAAAATGTTATCTCTTATTTTTATTCATATATTTGCAGCAATAAGATATTCATTTTTATCCAATTTTTCAATAATCTTATGCCAGGTCATTAGAACTAAATAAGTTACTTTTGCTGCGATGAATGTATACCAATGAGAGTTCTTTTGTCGCTTGCTGATCTCAGCAGTGAAACATTTACTTTCCAGGTTCTGACCCAGTATCTTTATTGCGTTTTGCAGCCATCAGTCAGTGCATGTACACAGACATATTTAATTAGAAGCAGGTAGGAGGGGTAAGGGCATCCAGCCTGTCGGGGAAGTGTCAAAAG
This sequence comes from Pseudophryne corroboree, assembly GCF_028390025.1. NCBI lineage: Eukaryota > Metazoa > Chordata > Amphibia > Anura > Myobatrachidae > Pseudophryne > Pseudophryne corroboree. The sequence goes on along the minus strand of NC_086445.1, from coordinate 675,862,510 downwards.
ATTTCTTTAGCTAGTTTAAACCATCTCATACAGTACCATCCACATTGCTTTACTATGCAGTCAACTTTGAGAATTATGCTGTATTAATGCAGTATTTTGAATTAGACTTGCTTTAACCATGCAGAAAGAAGCATTTGCACATGATTTAATGATTGATAAATGTCTCAATGTTTTATTTGTTGCATGTCATATAATCATAGCTGCACTAGAGGGCAGTATCTGATAAGTGCCAATTACCTGTATTCAACAGCCAAATGTAGCAATTTACTTTTACACAAGCTGTAATCTGTAAATTTACAGGATCACATCACAGTGTTTTCACACAGCTGTAATCACTGCTGAAATACAGAGGACATCAAACGGAGATTATAGCTAGTACTTAAGTTTTTGCGCTTCAACTTAGACAGTAGCTAATAATAGGAGTCCCAGTATGTTTTTTCTATTTATTGCTGCTGCTGCTACTACTACTACTACTACTACTACTACTACTACTACTACTACTACTACTACTACTACTACTACTACTACTACTACTACTACTACTACTACTACCATACCTCCCAACATGACCCTCTCCAGGAGGGACAGAATGCTCTGCTTCTGGACTTCCCTCTTAATTTATGATTTCCATCACCTGTGCTAAAACACCTTTCTTGTCCACTAACCTGTTCAACACAGGTGCCGGCAATCATACGTGAAGAGAAAAATCCAGAAGCAGAGCATTGTGTCCCTCCTGGAGAGGGTCATGTTGGGAGGTATGCTATACTACTACTACTACTATGACTATCCTGTACTTATACAACACCAGCATTATTACCCAGTAAGTGCCCATAATTCTGTCATCTGTTTCTGTGAAACTAACCAATGATTTCCCTGGTAACAGTATATTCTACAGTACAGAGCTCAAAATGAATCCCCAACTCATTACATACAGTATGTGGATACAGTATTGCTTGGACAAATTGACCTTATACTACAACAGAGGTGACGGATAATATCAACTAATTCCTTTACTCCATCTGGCAGCAAAACATGCTCACTCTACAGAAATAAGCTCATCTAAACAATGTGGGTTTTTTTATTTTTTGAATGAAACATAAATGGAGGATTATATTTTTGAGGGGGGGATGGTCAGTCATGTGAGTAGTATGTGTTAAATAGTGACAAATGAATTTATAATTTGCAATGTTTTTTTTAATAATATTTTATTGAAAGGCTCAAACAGTATGTAACAATTGCAGTCAATAAGCAATATGATATCAACTTAATGACAGGGCAAAGAGAAATCTGAATGTACAATACAAACACAGTAAAACAACATATCATAGTAAATGGAATCGCTATTAGCGTATCTGATCCTTTATGAGAATGGAGAGATGCAGTGTCAAGACAACAGTCAACGCCTGTCTGGGGTTCAGATTCACCAGCACCTGCCTAGTACAGTTCAATTACTTTTTTATTTTATCGAGACAGGGCATGCATGATATCACAGTCATACACCGCTGTTGCAAAGAGGGGGCTGGCTGGACGCATAGAAGCGGGGGTGGCTGAATGCACAGAACTGGGCCTGGCGGAGAGACAGAAGAGAGTCTGGCTGGGCACCCAGAAGGTCGGCCTGGCTGAATGCACAGAAGGGGCCGGGCTGGATGCACAGAAGGGGGGCTGGCTGGACGCACAAAAGGGAGGAAGGCTGGACGCACAGAAGGCAGGGTAGCTGGATGTACAGAAGGGGGTGGTGACTGGATGCACAGAAGAAGGATGGCTGGACACACAGAAGGGGACCTGGCTGGATGTACAGAAGGGGAGATGGCTGCAGACACTGAAACTGGGTTGGCTTGATGCACAGAAGGGGGGGGGGGGGGTGGCTGTAGACACAGAATGGGGTGGTGGCTGGAGAGACAAAAAGGGGTCTTGCTGGACACACATCAGGGGATCTGGCTAGATGCACAGTAGGGGGCCTGGCTGGACGCACAAAAGAGGGGATGGATGCAGACACAGAAAGGGGGCTGACTGGATGCACAGAAGGGGGGGGGTGGCTGCTGACACAGAAAAGGGGCTAGGTGCAGACACAGAATGGGGGCTGGCTGGAGCTAGAGAGTTACTGGGAGGCTGGCTAGCGAGACACTGAGGGGCTGGAGAGGCAGAAGGTGGCTGGCTGGAGCTGAAGAGACTCTGCAGGGCTGGAGCTGCAGAAATACGGGGGTGAAGAAAACTGTGGGTAATTGGCTGTAGATTTTCTCAACTGGCAGGTTTACTGGCATTACTCATTGCTGTACCCCCAGCTGTGCTACTGCTCATGCGCTGTTGGGGGAGAGAGGAGGGGGTGGGGGGTGGGGTTTCATCACAGTCTACTCTACACCATCCAACTGCTGGGAGGTGAGTACATATAAATTCAATATAATGGTGTGCTGAGCAATATGCTAGTGTAGGGACTTGCAGAGAATTGGGGTCCCTTGGCAACAGGCTGCAAGCTTAAATATTTTGTTAAAAATATGAACAAAATCCCAATGGTTTCATTTGCTATATACACAGAGATTTACAGTATGTATATTATTGTTTGCCAAAAGCAATAGTCTTTCTGTTTTGTATACATATACGCCATTAATACTGCCTCGCAGCTGGTACCATGTACAATGTGGGTAAAACTGAAAGTAGGCATATTTCTTTTTTGTTTTGTTTTAAAATTTTCACTAGTGTTATCATGGCAGCTTTCAATTACGGCTGTAAAAGGCCTTGTTGGATGTGGCTCACAAGCCAGCCCAGTATAGATGTTACCCTCTATATGTGGGAGGTGAGTACATTTAACTGTGATGTAATTGTGTGCTGAGCATATATGCTAGTGTCAGGACTTGGAGCATTGGTGTTTCTTGATGATATGCTGGAAGCTTAAATGTTTTGACCAAAACATGAACAAAATCCCCATGGTTTTATGGGCTAATTCAACCTGATCATAGATGTGCGAAAAAATGTGTGAAGGCAGACAGCTACTCACCATGTTAAAGGTTGACCCACCCCAGCAATTGTCCTTACATGCCTCCATTGTCTGAACCGTGACCCTTAAAGGGAGCATCAATGCCAACAAAATGCGGCATTGATGCCCCGGTCCCGCCCTTCCTCCTGGTTTTAAACTGCGCTCTGAAGAGAATGCAGTTTAGGACCTTGCACATACCGGTACCGGTGTACGAAGCATGCGCAGATGTGCAAAAATAGCTTCATAGCGATTCTTGCACATCAGCGACAGGGTCTGACTTAGGCCCTTAGTTGCTATATACCAGAGCTGTAACTAGACATCTTGGTGCCCTGTGCCAGAAAGAGAATTGGTGCCCCCCCATATTTAAAACAGGGACAGTGCGCGCCGAAGGTGTGGATAAAAAATATAGGGGAGTGGCCTCACAGGGAAGGGGTGTGAACACAAAATAATTCCAATTCATATAACACTGAACAGTTGTCTCCATTATTCAATTATTCCATTACTCCATTATTCCATTATTCCATTATTCAAATTATGCCACACAGTAGTGCCACATATACACATTACACCTGGTAGAGCCACTTATATGCATTATACTCCTTTTACACATTACGCCAGGTAGAGCGAGACACACATTATTCCAGACCATGGGACTGCAGAATCCTACTGTACTGAATTCAGAAGATGGGCTGTAGATTCCGGATATAATGATGCGGCTCTTCGGAGTCAGTTCCGAATTGGCCTTTTTAGAGCAGATTAAGGACTGCCTTGTGCAGTATTCACCACCAAAGTCTTTGGATGCTCTCATAAAATTGGCCATTTGGGTTGATCACCGTTTCCGTGAACGGAAACATGATAGGGAGTATGGGGTACTTCCTGCCCATCCTTCCAGTGCTGAAGTTCAGGAGGAACAGCCTGAACGCCTGCAGCTTGGGGTCACGTGGCTAGTGTCTGATGAGAAGTAGCGAAGGCGGGCAAAGGGTCTTTATCTTTATTGTGGGGTACAAGGCCATTTTGTTGGTGTCTGCCCTAAAAGACCGGTAAAAGAAAGAGCCCGAGTAGAGTTAGAGTTGTTCACTTGGGTATCTCTGCCAGTACTCCCTCAAATTCTATTTTAGTTACAATGGTAAGAAGTTTCCTGTACTCGCTTTCCTGGATTGTGGAGCAGCAAGGAATTTTATGGACTCCACCTTTGCTTCATCTCTAAATATTCCTTTTGAGCCCTTATAGTTGACTGTCTCTGTGGCCTTGATGGCAACTCTTTAACCCATGGGTAAATTTTGTTTCATATCCTGCCTCTACTTCTTTCATATAGAAAACTTGGGTTTATTTTTTATTCGTTGTCCCCTTGCTTCTGTGGTCCTTGGACTGCCTTGGTTAAGAGAACACAATCCAGTAGTAGACTGGATATCCGGGGATATCATCTGCTGGAGTTCTGAATGTGATCTCTTCCTTCTAGCCCGTTCTGTTCAGACTGCTCTTATGAATCTTCCTGAGCCATATCATACCTTCTAGGAGGCGGACACTCTCCCTCCACATCATGACTTTGACTATCCGATCGATATTATCCCTAATGCTAGATTACCCAAGGGGAGATTGTATGACTTGTGCATTCCTGAGACTCAAGCCATGAATCAAAACATTCAGGAATTGAATTGAATGTATTGATAATAGAGCTTTGAATAAGATCACTGTGAAGAATTCCAATCCTCTTCCTCTCATCTCTCTGTTATTTGACCAACTCTGGGAGTCAGTGATCTTCTCCAAAATTGATTTGAGAGGGGCCTACAACCTTGTTCGGATTTGAGAGGGTGACGTATGGAAAACAGCATTTGGGGCAGTGCGGATGGTGTAATGGTTAGCATTACTGCCTCACAGCACTAAGGTCATGGGTTTGATTCCCACCATGTCCCTAACTGTGTGGAGTTTATATATTCTCCCCGTACTTGCGTGGGTTTCCTCCGGGTACTCCGGTTTCCTCCCACAATCCAAAAATATACTGGTAGGTTAATTGGCTCCCAACAAAATTAACCATATCGTGAAAGTGTGTGCGTGTACATGTGGTAGGGAATATAGACTGTAAGCTCCACTGGGGGAGGGGGAGAAGCTGACGTGAATGGCCAAATATTCTCTGCAGAATATTTGTGCGCTATATAACCCTAATGGGTTTTCTATGGACCTGAAGAAGGTTCAGGTGGTCCTGGAGTGGACCCTTCCCTCTAACCTCAAAGCTATCCAGTGCTTTCTTGGATTTTCCAATTATTATAGACGTTGCATTCGCTCCTTCTCTACCATTGTTGCTCCCATCATTGAACTTACTAAGAAGGAAACAGATGTACAGCATTGGTTACCATAGACAGTGTTGGTTTTCGAAAGGCTTAAGAAGGTGTTTACAGCAGCTCCTGTCCCTCATCACCCTAACCCAAGTTTGCCTTTTTTTGGTGGAGGTGGATGCTTTGGATGTTGGAACAGGGGCAGTGCTTTCACAAAGGAATCCTGAGGATTGAAATGTCCATCCTTGTGCTTTGCTCTCCCGCAAGTCTTCCTTGGCTAAGAGGAATTATAATGTTGGAAACCGAGAGCTGTTGGCGATTAAGTGGGCCTTTAAGGACTGGCACCATTGGTTGAAGGGAGTGCTGCATGTAATAAAACCATAAAAATCTAGCTTACATTGAGGCCGCTAAGAGACTGAACCCTCGGCAGGCTCATTGGGCCCTGTTTTTCCACTAGATTTAGATTTGTAATCACCTTCAGACCGGGATCTAAGAATGTTAAGGCGGATGCCTTGCCTCTCAGTTTCCTGACGGTTCAAGAATCTTTGGGTTCTGAATTACCAATTGTGCCCTTTTCTGCTATTCTTGTGGGGTTAACACAAGATCTGTCCTCTCGAGTTATATCAATGCAGGACCAAGCTCCTGAGGAGACTCCATCTGGTCGCCTGTTCATTCCCAAGGTTCATCTTAAGGCTGTATTATTGCAATTTCATTTGGCTAGGAATACTGGACATCCTGACCTATAAATCATCATAAATATCCAAGGACTTACCTTTAACTTGTTCTACTCTACGCGGACATCTTATCAAAACCAGATACACAATAGATTGGAACCTCTGCAACTCTCCTCTGAGAAGTCCTTCAGTTTGGAATCTACTGTGCTCTGCATTGGACATCCCAGACAAGGTACTGTGGACTACAACCTATATTTGGCTCCATCCAGCCCATCACTTTGACATCACTCACCGATGTTCTCTGAGCAAAAAATAACTGACTTTTTGCATTAATCAACTAATATACAGCATATTCAGGCTCTGAATCACTGAAGGGTCACTGCTCACTAAATTTGCAAGAGCCATTCCACAGGACACATGTTATCACTACCCCCACAAGAAATTTACTTCAAAGGGCTCTCACACTGAGATCTTTCACACCTACACAACATGAATTGGATTCTAACACCTCTCCACAAGGCTGCTTTTGACTAAATCAGCAACAGAAAAAGCAGTTTTTTATTTACAGTATCCCTTGTTTCAAATATACCCATTGTATTAAGGAGCAGCAATAGGTTACAGCAGCCACGATTATAGCGATTACAATCTAAGATGGCACCGCAGATGGCTGCCTCGGAGCTACGCAGCTCAGCCAAAATACCTGTTTCCCCTTATTTTCCCCTGCCCTTGTCTACCCCACCAGTGACCAAATACAGCAGGGAAGCCCTCCTAAGTTGGAGCGCTCCCGAGGTGCTTACCACACATTCGGGCCCGTCAGCGGGCGGACCAGCGGCTCTTGCAGCCCTCGCTGCCCTGTGTGGCAAGGATGCAGACGTTGTGGACTCTGAAGGGGATGACCGAGCGGCCGCGCCCCCCTGCAGCCCGGGAGGCGACTGGCGGGTGGATCGCCGGCCCCGGAAAGAGAATGACGGAAGCCCTCATGTCGGCCCTAGTAGAAGGACCTGGGCTCAGAGGAGAGGCTGTCGCGCAGGCGCCCTAGTGAGGTGGCGGCGGTGAGGGCACCGGTCTGCACTTCCCGCTATCCTGCTTTCGAATGTACGCTCACTAGCAAACAAGTTCGATGAATTGTCCCTCCTTCTGGGCAGCGCAGGGTCAGGCATTACAGGGTCATCCATCCTCTGCTTTACAGAGATGTGGCTGGACGACCATATTGCGGACAACCCTATGTCTCTGCCGGGCTTCAGTCTCTTCAGGGCCGATCGCTCCAAGGTTCTCTCAGGAAAAACGAAGGGTGGTGGCATCTGCTTCTACATCAACGACGGATGGTGCACCAATGTCACGATCATAGGCAAATCATGTAGCCCTCACCTAGAGATGCTGAGTATCAACTGCAACCCCTTCTATTCCCCCTGGGAATTTGCCTCAATTGTCCTTGTGGGAGTGTACATCCCCCCCCTCGCCTGCGCGAACGAAGCCCTGCACCACCTGGCCGTATGCATATCCGACATAGAACAAAAACACCCAGACTCTCAGCTTATAGTACTGGGCGACTTCAACAGAACTAACCTGAGCAAGGAGCTACCTAAGTACAAACAACAAGTCACGTGTCACACTAGAGAAGGGCGCACCCTTGATCACTGGTACACTACCCTCAAGTCTGCCTTCCAGTCTATCCTGCGTGCTGCACTCGGCCTATCTGACCAATGCCTCGTCCACCTACTCCCTACCTATACACAGAAGCTGAGAGCGGTTAAGCCTGTTGTCAAGACTGTTAGGAAATGGACCAATGAGGCCAAGATGAAGCTCCAGGCCTGCTTTGACTGCACGGAATGGGGGGTCTTCGAAGCCTCGGCAACTGACCTGAATGACCTGACAGACACTGTCACATCCTACATCAGCTACTGTGAGGACATGTGTGTACCTACCAAGACTTACTGCATTTACTACAACAACAAGCCCTGGTTCAATGCCCAGCTCAGGCAACTTCGTCGAGCCAAAGAGGAGGCCTATAGCAGCGGTGACAGAGCACTATACAACCGTACTAGGAACTCTGACTAAAGGAATCAGGCTAGCAAAAAAGCAGTTCTCGGACAAGCTGACAAACGATCTCTCCACCAATGACCCCGTATCTGTATGGAAAGAAATGCAATTCATAACCAACTATAGGAAAACATCAAAGTCCACCACCATGCACCAAGACCTAGCAGACAAACTGAACCACTTTTACTGCAGGTTCGCAAAAGAAGTCCCCTGCAACCCAAACAATCACCTCTACGATGCCCCGAACACCGACGGCCAACCCCAGGCACTGCAAGTCGCCCAAGAAGAGGTGGAGGCATTGTTCAAAAGGGCCAAACCCAGGAAAGCTCCGGGTCCTGACAGAGTGTCACCATCTGCCCTAAGAGCATGTGCGGGTCAGCTCGCCCCCATATTCACCAAGATCTTCAACAAATCGCTGGAGCTACAGAAAGTTCCTTCCTGCCTCAAAAGGTCTACTATCGTCCCAGTCCCCAAGAAACTCTCTATCACGAACCTGAATGACTACAGGCCAATAGCACTGACATCTGTGGTCATGAAAAGTTCGAGCGTCTGGTTTTGAATCACCTGAAAACTGTGACTGGCCCCCAACTGGACCCCCTGCAGTTTGCCTATCGATCGAATCGGTGTGTCGAGGATGCAGTCAACCTGGGCCTGCACTACATTCTACAGCACCTAGACATTCCCGGTACCTACGCGAGGGTCCTGTTTGTCGATTTCAGCTCGGCCTTCAAAACAATCGTCCCCAGCATCCTCCACCCCAAATTACTTCGCCTAGGGGTTCCAGAAGCTACCTGCTCCTGGATAAAAGACTTCCTGACAGATAGGACACAGATGGTGAAAGCGGGGGAATTCACCTCTCAAGAGCGGTCCATTAGTACAGGGGCCCCTCAGGGCTGTGTCCTCTCACCCCTGCTCTTCTCCCTGTACACAAATGACTGCACCTCAGAGGCGCAATCAGTAAAGATCATCAAATTCGCCGATGACACCACTGTCATCGGCCTCATCAAGGACGGGGACGAATCAGCCTATAGACGGGAAGTGGACTGGCTGGCCCAGTGGTGCATCCACAACAACCTTGAGCTCAACCCCCTCAAAACTGTCGAGATGATAGTGGACTTCAGAAAGAAGTCATCTAGCGCACCTCCGCTAACGATTGCTGACAGTGTGGTATCACTAGTGGACTCCTTCAAGTTTCTAGGGACCACCATCTCCCGGGACCTTAAATGGGGGTCCAACGCTGACGCCACTGTTGGGAAAGCACAGCAGAGGTTATTCTTCCTCAGGCAACTAAGGAAATTCAACATCCCACAGAAGCTTCTGCTCCTCTTCTACTCCGCGATTGTGGAGTTGGTACTGTACTCCTCGATACTCGTATGGTACAGCTCCGCCAGCGCAAGGGACAGATGCAGGCTCCAAAAGGTGGTCAGAACCACAGAGAAGATCATCGGGGCCGACCTTCCCTCAGTCCAAGACCTGCACCTGTCCAGAGCTAAAAAGCAGGCAATGAAGATAGTAAAAGACCAGCTACACCCCAGCCACAGCATGTTTAACTTGCTTCCTTCAGGCAGGCGTTACAGGGCCGTCCCTGCCAGGTCCACCAGAAGCCTCAAAAGTTTCTTTCCCCAAGCGGTCCGCCTTCTGAACTCCTGAACATTGACTGACTAGACGTACATGTAACTAACTTGTGTCCCTACGGTATACCTATCTGTGTGACTTTACTTGCCCCCCCCCCACCTGCTTGTCTGTTACCTACTTGGCTGTTGTATAGAAAACCGAAGACAAATTCCTAGTATACGCAAGTATACCTGGCCAATAAAGCTGATTCTGATTCTGGATTTATTACAACATTGGAGCAGTTGATACGAGCTGTGTGGTGGACCTCAATGGCTCAAGATTTACGACAGTTTGTGCTTTCTTGTGAAGTATGTGCCTGGAATAAGACTTCTTGGAGAGCTCCCATGAGTCAATTTCTTCCATTATCCATTCTGTGTATGCCATGGACCCATGTTTTTATGGATTTTATTGTAGATCTTCCTTCCTCTTCACAGAATACCATCATCGATTTAGCAAGATAGCTCATTTTGTGGCTCTGTTAAAACTGCCTTCTGCTAAAGACTTCATATTTCATTGCTTACCTTTGAATATTGTGTCCAATAGAGGGTCCCAGTCTGTGACATGACGTGAGGTGAGGTGAGGTGAGGTGAGGCAGAGTCTTTCCTGTCATAATAATGTGTACACCAGAGTTTTGACTATATCGAGTATAAGAAAAATACAAAGAAAATTTTAGAAATATCTTCTTTATGTTATTCTGATAATTTTTAGATAAGCTGAAGGCTGCATAAGCCTGAGGCCATATAAGCGATCAACTTTTTGTGATTGGTTGTTTAAATGACTAAGCAGTTGCTAGTGTCAAAGTCAGAAAAATATCCCTATACACGCTGCCATATTTGCACCTCACGCTGGTCCGCGCTGCGCATGCGTGCGCTTTCCCGTGATAGCGCATACCCGCTGATGCGTGCACCCGCTCGCATCGGTATGCGTATTTACGGTAAAGAGTATGTAGTCGTAGCGTGCGACCCAATCGTTACATATTTTCACAATTAATGTAGTTTGTAGACCATGGTCCCTTTGATAGATTCTGAAAGTTTGGTTAATATGGAATGTCCCTGAACGGAGGAATCCCTCTTTGTATTGTGCTAAGGGTCTAACAGGAATCATACAGCAGTGTTTGGTACCCATCGGAAGAGTATTTAATTAACAATATTCCGGTGTTGGTTTGGAGCGTATTAATCGCTCGTGCGGATAGTTATGGACATAAGAAGTTTATGTCCATTTCTATTATTTACTCATACTCAGGTATGCGGCGGGAAACCTAGTTTCCCACCCACCTGAGCTGTTTGAAATCGTCACAGCCCACCTGTATGAATCACCCTATGACCTTTTGTTATAATGTGAAGCCGAATTCCTGCGTCCAATGGACAATGAGGTTGTAGGGACCATTAGATTGCATTGTGTGAGTAGCATAAAAGACGGGCCTGTGGCATCCAGCCTTCATCTTCTCATCAAACGGTTCTCATTGCTGATAATCGGGAAGCTGGATGTCCAGAGGCGCATGCGATCATACCCTTTGTGCGTAAGTTTTTCTCCGTAATCATATTGTCTTACTGTGAGCCAATCTCTCTCTCTCTCTCCGTCTCTCTCTCTCTCTCTCTCTCCCTTCTCTTTCTCTCGTATCTCCCATTGACTAATATTGTATTGTATTAGATCAGCATAGTATTGTATTGTATTTCTTGTATAGTTATTCGGTTAGGAAGTCTCTGTTATATTGTAGTGTATCATTTGTACTGTGGTTCTTTTTGCAAGTATAATAGTTATAATACAGATAATAGGCTTTGGACCCTAAACCAGTATCTGTGTATTTCCTATAGTTTAAGTGTTCACTTGAGCGTCGGTGACGCTCAAGCAGCTTTGTAGTTAGTCAGGTTACACAAGGTTGCACTTACACCCTGTATTCACATTAAGGTATTCTGTGTATTTCATTGATAAAAGGTTTAGACATAAAGGTATAGCGTTGTGAGCGTCTGCGCCGCTGGTGATCTCCTCGTGGTCTCGAGCGTCCGCTACGCCATAGCGAATCATTACTCTAGTCATCACCAATAACGTGCTGTCCTGTGATCACTGGGCCGTGAGCGAACGTGACGCTTGAGCGTCTCGCCTACGACTAAGCGATCGTTACGCAACTAGCGTACCCTTACGGTACTTCTTAAGTAAACAGCGTACTGTGTTCTTAGACTTCATTAAGGGTTGTTTATACGACAAAGGAATTTAGTATTGTCAATTGGGGGACTCGTCCTGTCCTTCTCATATCTGCACTAGGTAGATCAGCAGACATTATCCCCCAGCAAAGGGTGGGAGGTTGTCTCGCAGTGCTGACGGGATAAGCGTCTGCTTCACTTAGATAAAGAGTGCTGAAGGAATCCGGGAACCGGAAGTAAGAACAAAACGCTTGTGTCTTTTAAAACTGTTTATTTCTCTTCTGTCTTGCGTATACACGCACGCATACATATATATCTGCATTTCTTTCTCAATTTCGTATATCACTATTCCTGTTTGCCAATTTTTATAGTTGATAGAAAGTACTAAAAGAGACTTGCTGTTATTTCATAGTTTAAGAATAGAGGTAATAGTTAAAAGTATAGACCAACACACGGCTTGTCTGGGAGATAAGGCAGTCAGTGTGGTGTGCGGTAGATGATCAGGGATCATCTACATTGATAAAAGTAGAAATTGTGTTACGGTGGATCTTTTGTTTTGCGTACACGTGTCTCTAACAAAGACTAGCGTACGCAATCCAAAGGCAGACGCACGCAGCGTACATTACGCAACGTAGCGTCCGGTTACGCCCACGTAGCTCAAGTTGTGATAAGGCGATAAGTAACGCAAAGGCGATAAGTAACGCACAGCGGTAGATAACGCGATGCGGTAAATAACGCAAATCTATTTTTGGAAAATTTGAAATTTAGTTTAACAGATCCTGCTCCTAATTGGTAACACAGCTGGGCTAAAGAAAATTTCTGCGCAGAAATAGATATAGAAACGAAAGTGTACATGTGTTGAGTGAGTGTGTTTTTATTACATAAGTTTATATAACTTAGAGGTTGAACCAAAAAGAAATCGGGTAGGACATACGTGTAAGTGACATATACGGTGGCTAAGGAGGCATCCTTGGTTAAATAAAATATGAGCATTAGAGTATAGCGGACCAGTATACAAGACCAGGAGGTCAGACCAGGAGGTCGTACAGAACAAGACCAGGAGGTCATAAGGAGACAAAGAAGGTCCGCTATAAAGGTACAAGAAGCACAACCCCGGGGGTTGGTGCTAAAACCCATATAGGCCATTGGAAGCTCTGGCTGAAGGAATTCGCAGCCGCAATTTTCGATTCCATTGATCTCTCAGTACATAACAGGTAGTGCTTATGTACTGAACGATTGTACCGCACGTAATTGTGTGCAGTAGTTAGTAATCTGACCTAATACCATTAGAGTAAAGTGGTCACAAACGCTATTTGTACATTCTGACGTGATTTGTGTAATTTTTTATTTTTAAAGGGAAGTTCGCTGGTCACTCAGGAACTATCTAACAACCCCACCTTTACTGGAAAGAGTAAGTGTCCTGCGGGTAACCCTCGTATGTTCCAGTAAACAGAAGGTTTCTGGTAGGGCCCTGTATCGAGTACGCCAGCACCATATCGGTGTGATCAGGTCGTATTGGTCGAGGTGGGCGAGTGAGTGGGGTACTCGGTAAACCGCCACCGCCGGCCTATTTTGAATAATTTGGTTTGCTGTAAGGGTTCGCTGAAGACCGTGATATAAAGATCAAAGGAGTAGTAAGCAACACCTGCAGATTATGGGGGCCAATTGTTCAGGTAGGGGGCGATCAACCTCGGTTCGGGTTGATTCAGAGAACCGACCAGTCGGGTCGGCAAGGTACATCATGTGTGAAAAATACGGAAGTCACACAGAGGTTTTATGTGATGAATGGGAGAGAATGACTGTACAAGACAGGGAGAAATTCCCAAGAATAGGTAGCTTCAGTCCAGAAGTGTTACAAAATTTAAGGAGGAGGATATGTCTCATAAAATCAACAAAGAGACGAATTCAGCATCATGATTATTTACAGTTGTGGCAACAGGAAGGTGAGATACAGAGAGGTTTGGCTCTGGCGGCGGGATCTGGGGCAGTCAGGAAACTGGTAGCCACAGCCCCGCCACCACCATACATAGCAGGAGAGAAGTTGATTACGGAGAGAAACGCACTGGGTTGTAAAACACAAACACTTAGTAACCCTGTAAATGTTAATGATGTTAACCAAGTAACTCATGCAAGTATTAACCCGTGCAAGTTGTACCCTGTTTTGAACTTTCCTCAGGAGTGTGATCAAGAAGACGATCCAGCAACAATTTCAGCTCTCTCTCTAGCGGCCACCATAGCAGAGACCACAGTAGGCACAGCAACACCCACGAGATTAGCGAAAGCCCCTAGCGGAGGGATAGGTGAGGTCGTGTCAACGGGTAAGTACGGCACCATGCATTATACTGAAACAATTTCACCACAAGTTGTAGAATCTACACAGAATGAGGTTGTTAGAGTTAACCCTGTTAGAGTAATAGCAGTTCCCAATGGGAAAACAGATGTATCAGGAGCCACTCCCATAAGGAACATTGCCATGTACACTCCATTTTCCCGAATGGAATTAAGAACAATAGTGTCCGAATTTCCTGACCCCAGGAAAGACTTAGTTGCTAGCCAAAAATACATCAGGGATCTAGGTAACACTGTAGAACCCAACAACAAGGATTGGCAGATACTGCTAAGAGCTTGTTTACCTTCAAATGTCGACTCAGTTCAATTCTTAGCTGATTGTGGACTAGATAAAGATGTACCACTTTCAGATGTGTACAACAAAGATAACGTAAAAAGGATAAATTTACAGCTAAAGGAGTATTTCCCAGCCGTTGTTAAATGGAACAAAATATTCTCCATTAGACAAAAAGAGTCCGAAACGGCAACAGAATATTTTCATCGGGCACTATTAGAAATGGCAAAGTACACTGGAATAGAAGACATTAGGACCAACCCTAACCACCAAGAAGTAGCAGTATCTGTACTGATGGATGGTTTAAAGGAAACATTAAAGACTAGGGTTCAGACCACTCAACCATGTTGGCGAGGTCTGTCGGTGTCCACATTGAGAGAGGCTGCTATTGATCACGACAGAAACATCACTAGACACAGGGAGTCGCAAAGTGATAAGTTGATGTCAGTAAGTATACAGGCGCTGACCACAAGGCAGCCTGCGTATGTACCACCGAATCCTGTGGGTAAGTCAAGTGTAATAACATGTTTTTCTTGTAACAAACAGGGACACTATGCACGAGACTGTAGAACAAAGAGTGTACAAAGATCTTTTCAACCCCCTAGACAACGACACGACACACGACATTGGGAGCAGGGTCCACAGAGGCGGAGTTTTGAGCCACATACAGGGGAAACAAAAAGATACCCCCCGAACAGAGATTGGCATGCCTCTGGTAGTTCCCAGCTAACTCCCCCACAAGTAGTTGCTGCCAACGGGATTCAGGGAGGTCAGCATACCCAATAGGGGTGTGGCCATACCTGTAATCTGCAGCCAGTGAAATTGATTGCCAGTCTTGGAAGTGAACCAGAGATTGCAATCAATGTAGCTGGTAAAACCTTAAACTTTCTTGTAGACACAGGGGCGGCCAAGTCAGTGATAAATTCGACAGTGGGCATGAGAACCACTGGTAGGACAGTTCCAGCCATGGGAATAACAGGAGTAGTCCAGCACTACCCTGTTAGCAAACCAGCCGAGATTACAATAGGGCCTTTGCATACCAAGCATTCATTTTTGCTAGCTGCATCGGCACCAACCAATCTCCTGGGAAGAGACTTACTATGTAAAATGGGTTGCGTCATTTATTGTACTCCTGAAGGTGTATTCTTGGACATTCCTGAGAATCACGCTCAGGAAGTACGAGACATGTTAGACTCCCCATCAAAATTAATGTCACATCCCATTATGACAAATAGGAATCCATCCCAAATAGAAGAGATGACATCTCAGATACCAGAGTCACTTTGGACAAAAGATGGACAGGACACTGGATTAATGGCAAACGTAGCTCCAGTAGTTGTACAAGTAAAAGATGGTAGGATAGCTCCAAAAATCCCACAGTATCCTCTGAAGCCAGAGGTGGAGTTAGGAGTTTTCCCAGTAATAGAGCGCTTGCTACAACAGGGCATTCTAGTAAGAACGTCCAGCACAGCAAATAGTCCCATCTTCCCTGTTAAAAAGAGTGGGGGGAGGGGTTACAGGCTAGTGCAGGATCTAAGGGGGATTAACAAAATAGTTGAGAGTCAGTTCCCCGTAGTGCCAAATCCAGCTGTCATCCTAATGCAAATTCCTCCCACTGCCAAATTTTTCACTGTTATTGACCTCTGCTCCGCATTCTTTTTGGTACCTCTGCACCCTGACAGCCAATATTTGTTTGCATTCACATACAGAGGAGTCCAATACACGTGGACTCGGTTACCCCAAGGTTTCATAGACAGTCCAAGTATATTTTCTCAGGCTTTGCATGATTGTTTACAGTCTTTCCAACCGGAGGGTGGATCAGTATTGATACAGTATGTAGATGATTTACTACTGTGTTCAGATTCGCTGGAAGCTTCCCTGAAGGATACGAAACAGCTCCTGTTTCATCTTTCAGACACAGGACATAAGGTTTCCAAAGACAAGTTGCAATTATGCCAACCTAAGGTAAAATATTTGGGACACTGTCTAACACAAGGACTGAGACACCTGACCGCTGATAGAATCCAAGCCATTAGAGACATGACACTGCCACAAACCCAGCAACAGATCAGGACGTTTTTAGGAATGTGTGGGTATTGCCGTAATTGGATCCCAGGGTTTTCCATATTGGCGTTACCTTTGCAGGAAATGGTCTCCTCAAACAAACCTGATAGGATCTCGCATACAGACGAATCCGAAACAGCATTTGAGAGACTCAAACAGTGCCTAACGCAGGCACCAGCACTAGGTATGCCAGACTATGGGAAACCCTTTGAACTATACGGAACAGAAAGTGCTGGTTGCGCAGCAGGTGTACTAACCCAAAAACACGGTGATGCCAGCAGGCCAGTTGCATACTACAGCGCTCAGCTAGACACGGTAGCGCGATCCCTCCCCACATGCTTGCGTAGCGTTGCGGCGATAGCATTGCTAGTGACAAAAAGCGAAGATGTCGTGCTAGGCCACAACCTCACAATCCATACACCACATGCAGTATCTGCCTTATTGAATTCTGCCCAAACCAGACACGTCTCATCAGCAAGGTTTACAAGATGGGAATTGGCATTAATGGCCCCAGTAAACATCACCATAAGGAGATGCAGCGCATTAAATCCTGCAACATTTCTCCCAGGTGTGCCTGGTCAGACACAAAGGGTGGAAGGTGAGAGTGATGGGGAAGGAGGATCTAATACAAAGGAAGATGCACATGATTGTATGGAATATTTGACCCAAAATTTTACCGCAAGGCCTGACATCAGTGACAATCCACTGGAAGATGCAGAACTCACGTTCTACACTGACGGTAGTTGTCATAGACAGTCAGACTCGGGAGACTTGTGTACTGGATACGCAGTCGTAGATGACCAAGACACCATAGAAGCGGAACCGCTAGGTCCACCTCACTCAGCCCAGGTTGCTGAACTGGTCGCCCTAACCAGAGCATGTGAATTGGCTAAGGGTAAGTCAGCCAATATCTACACCGATTCTAGATACGCCTTCGGGGTAGTACATGATTTCGGAGCCCTATGGCGCCTCAGAAATTTCATGACGGCAGCTGGTACACCGATAGCGCATGCAGCTTATATAAAAAGGCTTCTAACAGCGATACAGGAACCCGACAGAGTGGCTGTTATCAAATGTAAAGCACATACATATAGTCAAGACCCAGTGTCACTTGGTAACAGCCGAGCAGACGAAGCAGCTAAGCTTGCAGCTGCTACCCCCATACAGACAGACACCACACAACTGATGGTATTTAATACCATCAACACACAGAAGTTGTGTGAGATGCAGAATTTGTGTTCCACACAGGAAAGAGCAGTCTGGAAGGCAAAGGGATATGGCCAGGAGTCCTCAGGGCTCTGGACGGATGGACATGGTAAACCAGTGGCCCCCAGAGCATATCTTCCATGTCTGGCTGAAGCAGCTCATGGGTTGACTCATCTAGGCAAGGAGGGAATGTGCAAATTGGTAAGAGCATACTGGTGCGCCCCAGGATTCTCCTCTCATGCGGGTAAAAGAGCAATGTCATGCCTTACCTGTCTGAGAAAGAATATTGGAAAAGCAATACCTACAGAACCATCCCATATCCCACCTGCCGGCGGCCCTTTCCAGGTAATACAAATTGACTTCATTCAATTACCCCCATGTCGAAATTTGAAATATGTACTTGTTTGTATAGATGTTTTCTCGAATTGGGTCGAAGCATTTCCAGCAGCTACAAATACCGCTATGTTTACAGCTAAGAAAATTGTGCAGGAATTTGTATGTAGATATGGTATCCCTAGAATCATTGAAAGTGATAGGGGTACCCATTTTACCGGTGATGTCTTTCAAGGAATGTGTAAATTAATGGGTATTGATAGCAAGCTGCACACTCCGTACCGTCCGCAGGCGAGTGCGAAGGTCGAAAGAGTGAACAGCACTATTAAAAATAAATTGAGTAAAGTAATGGCAGAGACAGGATTGACGTGGCCAGAAGCTTTACCCATTGTTTTGTATAGCATCAGAACCACTCCCAGGTCCCCTCTTAACCTGTCCCCTTTTGAAATTCTGTTTGGTCGACAACCGCATGTCATGATTAACCCTCAGGATGATTTGAAATGTAACAATGAAGTAACTGTAAAATACTTGATTAACATGAGTAAGCAGTTGAGGAATCAAAATGATAATCTGAAGTTGGTGATTCCTGATTTACCAGATAGTAATTGTCATGACATTGAACCTGGGGATTATGTAATGATACGAAATTTTCTACGCTCAGGTTGTCTTATTGATAGATGGGAAGGACCATACCAGGTCTTATTGACTAGCACCACAGCATTGAAGGTTGCTGAGAGAGAGACTTGGGTCCATTCATCCCACTGCAAAAAGGTTGCTGATCCAGAGAGGTCCCGTGATAAGGAACAGACGGTAGAGGTTGTAGCACTGGAGTGTCTGTTCCAGGAGGACTGAGGCGGCACCTGAGCCTTGAAGACCGAAAGCAGTTGTTGACTCCCTTCCCCCTTTTATTGTTTTTCTCCACTTCCCATCCCCTCTCCCTTAAAATTTCTTTTTCCCCCTTCTCATTCTTCTCTATTTCCTCCTCAAAGATGGACTTGCCCCAAGAGACTGTGATCCGGATTTTGATGTTAACCATGATGTTGACCAGAGCAGTCTGTTCCGGCGAGAGTACCATAGAGGTCGAGAGAGGTTCTGGAATGGGTTCCGATTATGATGATGGAGGCGTAGTTTTCCAAGATCAACCAAACCAACAAGCAAAGGCGAGTATCAGAAAACGATCCGATAGAAGAAATTGTGATGGATTGTTAGCTGAAGAAAACTGTATCTGTAGGCTCTGTGACAATTTGATTGAGGATGGGTGCATAAAGAAATGCCAATCCAGTTTTAATATCCATATGGACCGGCATCCATTGAGTGACTATCACTCCTTAGTGGGTAACGTATTAAACCAAACAGATTGTTGGGTATGCTCTCAAGTACCTCAGGGTCATAGCAAATCAGGGCTAGTACCATTTCCTTTAACGTTAGGGGAGGTACTTGAGCTAAGTGGTGGGAGACCGGTGGACCGGAGGTTTAACATCTCCAGCCCTCCTAGTTTGAAGCTCCACCAATACCATGTGGATAGGTCCCTCTTATGTTTTAATATCTCCAATCCCCGTAAGCCGGGAAATTGGGAAGTGTCATGGAGCAACCTTACCATGACCTTTTCACACAGAGCAGATAGAATGCCTACAGATACAGAGCTTGTACGCCACATAGCCAGTAGAGGAAAATCTTTCCGGTATAGGTATACCTTAGGAAATAGGATTACGAGAGTTGGAGAAGTATCACCAGGATACTGTGCACATATCGTACAAACTGATACATGCATTAAGCAGATGGAAGAATTAGGGTCAAGAGATTTCACCTGGAAGGTGTGTAATATGGTAATGTCCTTCTCCGTCCCATATGTTCTCCCCGATGATGCATATTTCATATGCGGGAGAAAGGCGTACAAGTGGCTTGCCCCAAACTCTGAAGGATTGTGTTATATTGGAAAGGTATTGCCTGAAGTGATGACTGTTACACATGACAAAATGAAGGACATACACCGTGGTGCCCAAGCTCCTTATACTCACACTCATTACGAGCACCGAGTTAAAAGACAACTGTCAGAAAGGTTAGAGCATCCGGCCTCTGATCTTATCCATGAATCCACCGGGATTCAGGTTCTGGTAGCGTTAGATTTCACTCGCACCGCTCGGGGAGTGATGAATTATAGATACATTTCCGCACTCGCCAATTTGTTAGATAATATCACTGAAATGTATGATGACACGTTCAGATACACTGGAAGAGAACTTCAAGCTTATAAAACAGAACTAGTTCAGCATAGGATGGTTCTTAATTATCTTACAGCAGTAACAGGCGGATATTGTGTTACATTGGCAACACAGTACGGCATAAAGTGTTGCACGTATATCACAAATAGCACCGAGGATCCGGTAGAGGTCATAGACCAAAAGATGGACGATATTCTCCAATTGAAGTGGGAATTTCGTCGAAAACACAATCTCACCCTTGCTGCTGTAGGTAATGAGCTGACTGGTTGGGTGTCATGGTTGAACCCGCGAAATTGGTTCTCCGGTTTAGGAGACTGGGCTCAAGGAGTCATAATGGATGTTGGAAAGTTTCTCCTATGTATTTTAGGTGTTGTTATATCTATTGGATTGATATTTAGATGCGGGCAGGCTTTAATGAGGTGCAAACAAAGTACAAAAGTGATGAGCTTGAGGAGTGAGGAAACTGTAATTAACCTGGATTTGATTTATGACCCAATGATAGAAACCAGGATGTGATAAAAAATGCGATTATACGGTCCGTTTCTTTTACCTGTTTTTCTGCTTTTCTCCAAGATACAAAGACCCCCTTGGACGAGGAAGTTGACGAGACGCTATACAGACAACAGACAAGCACCAAAGATGAAGTTTTGACTACCTATGATATGGACACTTGATGAACTTTGCCATGGATCCCCAGTTTCCCTAGTATTTTTAAACTCACGCTAGCCCAACATTTTTTGTAAATCTGATGGCACTGACAAAGCTATTTGCTCATGCCCAAGGAGCAATACAGCGCAAAGAAGACGACTCTCAACAGATACCGAACAAAACTTCAACGACAGATGTACATTTACCTGACATAGAATATCATTGCATTTTCCATAAGTGTTCTTCATCCTCATCTCTACAACCCTCAGGTAATAACACACATAGTATAGGGAATACAGGCACAGATATCAGCAATCACATATTCCCCTATTCATGTATCATCAACTAAAATGTGCTCCCCATTTTGTTCAAAAGCCGAAAAGAGCTCGGTAAAGTTTGACAGCCCATCCACAGACCTGTACCACGGGATAAGAAGGAATTCAAATGTATACTTCGCAATACCTCGAAGCTTGATTTACCACACGTACGGCACGATGATACATGACCCTCCAAACATGGACTCATACACACATGCTTCTGCTTTCTCACTAGGTCATACCCTCTTCACACCTACTCCTCTCTTCTTCCTTACCCAACCATGGAAATGAATTAACCCCTGACTTATATTTTTCTCCTTTTTGTTTTGAAGGTGGCAGTTATTATTGACTGCCAAAGGGTGGACTGTCAAAGTCAGAAAAATATCCCTATACACGCTGCCATATTTGCACCTCACGCTGGTCCGCGCTGCGCATGCGTGCGCTTTCCCGTGATAGCGCATACCCGCTGATGCGTGCACCCGCTCGCATCGGTATGCGTATTTACGGTAAAGAGTATGTAGTCGTAGCGTGCGACCCAATCGTTACATATTTTCACAATTAATGTAGTTTGTAGACCATGGTCCCTTTGATAGATTCTGAAAGTTTGGTTAATATGGAATGTCCCTGAACGGAGGAATCCCTCTTTGTATTGTGCTAAGGGTCTAACAGGAATCATACAGCAGTGTTTGGTACCCATCGGAAGAGTATTTAATTAACAATATTCCGGTGTTGGTTTGGAGCGTATTAATCGCTCGTGCGGATAGTTATGGACATAAGAAGTTTATGTCCATTTCTATTATTTACTCATACTCAGGTATGCGGCGGGAAACCTAGTTTCCCACCCACCTGAGCTGTTTGAAATCGTCACAGCCCACCTGTATGAATCACCCTATGACCTTTTGTTATAATGCGAAGCCGAATTCCTGCGTCCAATGGACAATGAGGTTGTAGGGACCATTAGATTGCATTGTGTGAGTAGCATAAAAGACGGGCCTGTGGCATCCAGCCTTCATCTTCTCATCAAACGGTTCTCATTGCTGATAATCGGGAAGCTGGATGTCCAGAGGCGCATGCGATCATACCCTTTGTGCGTAAGTTTTTCTCCGTAATCATATTGTCTTACTGTGAGCCAATCTCTCTCTCTCTCTCCGTCTCTCTCTCTCTCTCTCTCTCTCTCCCTTCTCTTTCTCTCGTATCTCCCATTGACTAATATTGTATTGTATTAGATCAGCATAGTATTGTATTGTATTTCTTGTATAGTTATTCGGTTAGGAAGTCTCTGTTATATTGTAGTGTATCATTTGTACTGTGGTTCTTTTTGCAAGTATAATAGTTATAATACAGATAATAGGCTTTGGACCCTAAACCAGTATCTGTGTATTTCCTATAGTTTAAGTGTTCACTTGAGCGTCGGTGACGCTCAAGCAGCTTTGTAGTTAGTCAGGTTACACAAGGTTGCACTTACACCCTGTATTCACATTAAGGTATTCTGTGTATTTCATTGATAAAAGGTTTAGACATAAAGGTATAGCGTTGTGAGCGTCTGCGCCGCTGGTGATCTCCTCGTGGTCTCGAGCGTCCGCTACGCCATAGCGAATCATTACTCTAGTCATCACCAATAACGTGCTGTCCTGTGATCACTGGGCCGTGAGCGAACGTGACGCTTGAGCGTCTCGCCTACGACTAAGCGATCGTTACGCAACTAGCGTACCCTTACGGTACTTCTTAAGTAAACAGCGTACTGTGTTCTTAGACTTCATTAAGGGTTGTTTATACGACAAAGGAATTTAGTATTGTCACTAGGCAGATCAGTTTTCCCGGTTGGTATTTTCCTATTGGATTGGAAGGTTGTGCATCAAGATTAAGAGGAGGGTCTTAGGTTAGTATATAGGTGGTGGCCATTTTCCTAGACTTCCTCTTGCCATTCATTGTATGGCCCAGGAAGGATAAGTAGATCATTACTTATTTAATTTGCTGATTAATTGTTATCCTTCATTGCTTTATCTGCTGTGCATTGTACCCCCCTTTTGCTCCCCCCCTGTTGCTGTTGCATTTTCCTGCTAGGTGCCAGTGGTTTTTTCCCAGTGTCTCCCTCCCTCCAGCATGCCGCGCCCCAGACGATCTGCCCCCCCTCCCCGCCGCCTCGTGGAGGCTGGGAGCACCCCCCGCTCTCGTTCCCCTAGTGCAGGGTACCATGGAATGCTTTCCCCTGCTGCGGATAGGCGGAGGGGGCGGGCAGTGACAGCCCGCTTCCCAGCCGGACGGAGACAGGCGGCCAGCGGCCGCTCAACACGTGGCGCCGGGCCGCGCGGCCCGGCCGGGCCGCGTGCACCGATGCTCGCAGCAGCCCAGCCCCCTTCACACTCTCCCTCTCTCGGCGCTATGATCGGCGCCGGTCCTCCTCCTCCTTCCCCGCGGGCGGCTCTCGGCGGCGGCCCGGCAGCACACGTGGTGTCGGGCGGCCGCGGTGGCGCTGCGGGGAGTGAGAGGGGGGCCAATACACAGCCGGGGAAGATGAGCCTGGGACAGCGGGGAGAGGCCCCCGCTGTCCTCGGAACAGCGCAGGGCCCTAATTTACCCCTCCCTAGCGCGGGGCCTACCACACCCCAGTACTTGAGCGGGAATGAGGGTTTGGTTGGGCCTGGTGTTGCTGGGGCAGGGGACGTGGCAGCGTCTGCCGCTGCGCCCGCCCCAGCTGCGGTCACATGGCAGGGTTTCACGGAGGTGGCCCCGACGTCGGGGGCCTGCGTTGGCGGCCCCTGGTCGTCAGTCCCCCCGCCGGCTTTAGCGGCGTCCCCGTTTGCAGGGTTTCAAACCCCTGCCCTCGCCCTGCCCGGTCCGTTTCAGTTTGGGTCCACTCAGGCGTCCGTCTCAGCGGCTTACATGACACCCGGCGCGTCTCTTTCGTTAGCAGCGCAACAAGGCTTCGCGGGGAGCCAGCCCTTCCCCGGGGGTTTTCCATGGCCTCTGGCACCGGCATTCCCCTTAGCCGCCAGCATGCCCTCTATGGGCTTCACGGCTGCGTCCGGTACACCTTTTTCCCCGCACGTAACCAGCGCGGGCGCCGGCGTGAAGACCACGTGGTCGGTCGGCGGCCCTCGGGTCGCGGTGCCCCTTTCGGCCTTTGCGGGCCTGCAGACAGGACAGTCACTGGTCGGGGGGAGTCAGGTAGCACAGGGTTGGCCTCCTCTCCCGGCGCCCCCTCAGTTCCTTCCGGTGTCAGCCGGATGGGCGGGGACGAGCGGCTGCCCGCCGCATACTGCGTGGCGACCGTCTTACCCCGCGAGTTTCGGTGCAGGGAGCGGGGCTGCCTTTACGCAGTCGGTCGGGTACGCCTCGGTGGGGGTTCCCCCCCTGCAGCTTCCAAGCGGCCATCCGCCGCTGAGCGGCGGGGCGGGGACTCCTCCTCCGCAGGTTCAACCATTTGTTAATGATGTTTTGGTCCACCCTGCGCCTGTTGTCCCCTCTGTTTCTCCCTCACAGGTTCCGTTCAGTGCAGGGGCTACGCTCGGCAGGAGGCGAGGGTCGCGGATGAACGCAACATCAACCGGGGAGGTGCGGACATCAGCGGAGGCGGGTGCAGCGGACGACGCGGTTCCGGGTCCTTCTAGCACCGGTGAGTTAAACATTCCTTTACACGTTTCAACCGGTAGTTCCTCATCTTCTAGCAGCGTTTCGTCCGGCTCTCCGCGGCGCCCGCGTAAATTAGCTAGACTCATCGCGCGGCGAATGGCAAAGGAGGCACATAAGACGGCCGCTCCTGCGCCGGTGGTCCCTCCTGACCCCCCCCCGTTATGGGGAGATGGTACATTGCGCCAACACTGCAGTAACACGGGGGGTTCGCAAGCGCATGCGGGAAAAAATCCGGAAGGGGAAGTATGTAGACATATTCACCCTTACGGAGGAAATGCGACAAGGCTTTGACGCAGCCAAGAAACCGGGTGGTATTGGGGAAAATGCGTTTCGCAATTTTCACCAGTGGCTGCGGGGTTTTTTGGTTTTCACGGCTTGCTACACGGAATCGCGGCCCTCGGAGTATGCCAACTTGGTTAAATATTTGTTTTTGGTACACGATATGTACTTAAAATCCAAGGGTTCCGCTTGGCGGGATTACGACGAGAAGTTTCGTCGCAATCAGGATGGCAACCCCATCCTGCCCGCGGGTTTTAAGGATGTTGAGGTGTGGTTAGAGGTCACGCAGCAGGTCAAACCCACCCCGGACGTCACGGCCAAGAAGCCCGGAGCGACCGGGGCGGCGGGTTCCCGCTTGACAGGGAAAGGCAAGTGCTTTGCCTACAACGACGGCAAGTGTGTCAAGGGAGCGAGTTGTCGTTTTCGCCACTCATGTAAGTTGTGCGGAGCAAGTCACCCGGCCAAGGATTGCACCTCGGCGACAGGCGGTAAGCCCGCCGCTTCCACCGAGGCCGGGGGAATTGGCAAGTAAGGCCTTCTCCCCGATTCTAGTTCCCGAGTTGCAGCGCTGGCTTAGCTTGTACCCCGATGAGGCGGCGGCATCGTTTCTCTTGGAGGGCTTTCGACACGGTTTTCGTTTGCCCATTTCGGATTCGGTGCATGTGGTGGCGCGCCAGAATTTGAGATCGGCCCGCGAATTCCCGCAGGAGGTCCGGCGGAAAGTGGACGGGGAGATGGGCCTGGGGCGCATGGCCGGGCCCTACGCCCTTCCCCCGCTGCCCTCCTTGTGCATTTCCCCCGTGGGGGTGGTGCCCAAGAAGGCCGCGGGCAAGTTTAGTTTGATACAGCACTTGTCGCACCCTCCGGGATTGTCGGTCAACGACGCTATTCCGGAGGCCAAGTGCAGGGTACGTTATCAGTCTTTTGATGACGCGCTGCGCTTGGTGCGGGATTGTGGTCCGGGGGGTCTGTTGGCAAAATTGGATGTGGAGGCGGCCTTTCGGCTACTCCCGCTGCACCCAGATTCCCTGCGGTTTCTGGGTTTCAAACTAGGGGGCGAATTTTACGTGGATCGGTGTCTCCCCATGGGTTGCTCTGTCTCCTGCGCCTACTTTGAGCGCTTTAGCACATTTTTGCACTGGTGCGTCCAGACCGCCTCCGGCCAACCGGGGGTGGCTCACTACCTTGACGATTTTCTCTTTGTGGGGCCCGGGGACAGTTCGGTCTGTGGGGACATTCTCTCAGTGGCCAGGTCCTTATTCTGCGCTTTAGGGGTGCCTGTCGCGCTAGATAAGTGCGAGGGCCCTTGCACTTGTCTTAGCTATTTAGGTATCGAAATTGACACGGTGGGGGGTTGCTGTCGCTTGCCCGAGGATAAGGTGCGGAAGCTGTTGGGTTTAATTACGGACTGTTTAGGCAAGCGCAGGGTTCGGCTTAAGCAGGTGCAGTCCTTGCTCGGTTCTCTCAATTTTGCGTGCCGGATTATCCCCATGGGTAGGATTTTCTGTCGCAAACTCGAGCGGGCCACGGCGGGGACGGTACGGCAGAATCACTCCGTGTACCTTTCCCGCGAGATCAGAGATGATTTGCGGATTTGGGTCTCTTTCCTGGTGTCCTTCAACAAGGAAGTGCTGTGGCCCGCTCCTTGTTGTTCCAGTAAGCAGCTGCAATTGTTCACGGATGCTTCAGGCAGTCTAGGGTTTGGCGCGTTCTTCGCTGGCGCATGGTGCGCTGCGGCTTGGCCGGCCTCTTGGGTAACGCGCGGGTTTACCAAGAACCTTCTTTTGCTGGAATTGTTCCCGATCATAGTGGCGCTTGAGTTATGGGCCGGCCGGTTTGCAAATAAGGACATTTTGTTTCTTTGCGACAACTTGGGGGTAGTACATGCGATTAATAATCAGCGTTCCTCCTCGCCGCAGGCACTGAGACTGCTAAGGCATTTAGTGTTGGTTTGTTTGCAGCGCAATATTAATTTTAGGGCTCGCCACGTTCCTGGAGTTGACAATGGAATTGCGGATGCATTGTCCCGGTTCCAATTTGACAAATTCAGGAAGTTGGTTCCGGGAGCGGCGGCGGAGGGGTTACAGTGCCCACCTTCTGTCTGGCAGATGGTCGAGTCGGGTTAACTGCTTTAGCCAGGTGTGCTCTGGCTCCCTCCACTCTACGAGCGTATGATGCAGCCTGGCGGGATTGGTCGGCCTTTCAGAGTAGGTACGGGGTAGCAGGTGAGTCCTCAGCCGACGCCCTGTTGACCTTTGTTTGGGAACATTACCAAAACGGTAGGTCAAAAGCGGCCATGGCTACTGCCCTTGCGGGCATCTCTTTTCACTCGCGGCTCCACGGGATGACGGACCCCACGGGGTCGTTTGTCCTTTCCAGAGCGCTGAAGGGTTGGGCTAGGTTGCACCCGGCGCCTGCGGACTCACGTAGGCCCATAACATTGCAGCTGCTAGCAGAGCTGCTGCGTGTGCTACCTCGGATTGCGTCCTCGGAATTTGAGGTAGCATTGTTTAGTTGTGCGTATGCCCTGGCCTTTTTCGGGGCTTTCCGGGTGAGCGAGTTAGTGGCAGGCAGCAAGGCGTCTCGGGAATCAGGTTTGCTTTACGAGAATGTGCGCTTGCAGGAGGGCCTGTTGCTCTGTAGGATTGTGCGATCCAAGACAGATCAAACAGGTCGGGGTCGCTGGTTGTCTTTGGAGGCTCAGGAGGAACCGGGCGTTTGCCCGCTGCGGTTGACGCAAGAGTATGTGCGGTTAAGACCTCCGGGGGGCAACCAGTTGCTGGTGCATGCGCAGTTTGACCCTCTGACAAAGTTTCAGTTTGGGTCTGTGTTCAAGAAATGTTTAACGGCGTTGGGCTTGCAGGAGGCGGACTTCGGTACCCATTCCTTTCGGATTGGGGCGGCTACCCATGCGGCGGCTGCAGGTTCATCACCTGCGGCTATTCGGGAGTTGGGTCGCTGGAAGTCGGCCTCCTATAGGTCCTATGTCCGCATAGATAAGTTATAAGTGCGCCTGTTGCGCTAACCCAAAAACATGTTTACTCGTCGGTTTTTGAACGCTTACCGTTCAGGAATCGAGGGTGTGAAGTGAATTTTTTAAATTTTTCCTCCGAGGGGGCCTAATTTCAATTGGCTGTTCTCTCAAGGTCCACGGGAGGTTTTTTGATTTTTCTCCTTCACTTGGGTTCAATTTTGTTAAGTTGTGTTTTTGTATGGAGTATGTTCATAAGCTGATGTTAGGATATTTTCTTTTGCAGCTGTCATCAATTTTGGAGACCACATATGGATGGTTGGTCATTCCTATATTTTTTGGGCGGAAAAACATCCCATGGCATCTAGGGCGACTGAGATTTTTGGGTCCAGGCAATTGAGATGGTTAGGTGTTAGGGGTATGTTATGGGGTGATCTGTTGCGTGTCCTTTTTTCTCGGGAGCGCCGCTGGGTTCGCCCCAGTTGTATCATCATTCATTTGGGTGGTAATGATCTAGGGCGAGTCAAAGGCATAGATCTGATTTTGTCGGTAAAGGCGGACTTAGTGGCGATCCGTTGTCACTGGCCGGGGGTCTGCATTGTTTGGTCGTAAATGGTGCCCCGTTTCCATTGGCGTGGTGCGGTGCGTTTCTCGGCGCTGGAGAAGGCACGCAAAAAGGTGAATTCTACGGTGTCTCTTTTTGTCAAGGCCATAGGCGGAGTGGCAATCACGCATCCTCTGCTGGTGCTACGGAACAGGCAGTTCTACAGAGACGATGGGGTTCACCTTTCTCCGGAAGGAGTGCAGTTTTTTCTGGAGGATATTTTTGGTCTTTTTCGGTAGAGCTAGTTAGTTCTTATTTGGTTAATGTTGTGGTTGCGGATGGCGGTGGCGGTTTGGTAAACCTTGGTGGCGGGAAGTCGCTGCCAACCAGCTGTCACACAGGCATAAGTGGTCATTGTGGGGCTCCCTCTTTAGAAGGACGGCAGGTGTGTCCTTTTCTTGCGGTTGGACATTTAGACGTTCCCCTGCGGGAACCGAACGTTTGCCAGAGAGAGAGGGGTAAGGCCAGCACAATGCGGGTTATGCGGGAAGGAGGCGGGGTATGTGTACTCCCCTCCTTGGTTTGGTGGTTTTTCATCTAGGTGACGGGTGCTGGTGTTTGGCAGCGATTTTCTGTTTGCCATCCTCCAAACTAAATTTAAATCTATATTCAAAATTCAATTCTAATTCGATCACAATTATTAGTTTAAAGAGTTGGTCAGCGATTAATAAACATCGTCTGACCTTTAACTCCAGCTACTGTGTCCGTGTCTTTATTTCAGTTGTGGTGTGGTTTATTTAGTGATAAGCTAGCTTAAAGAAAAGGTTTATGTAATCACAATAAAGTTATGAGCGGCTTATAGTCAAAACTATGCAATAAAAAGTCTATGGCAGGTGAGGTCATTTTGTTCAAGTCTGGGAATGCATGTTAGTCTTTCTTCGGGGTACAATCCTCAGTCCAAGTGAGTGAGTCAACCAGTGGAGCAATACGTTGCTTTAAAATATTTTCATAAATACAAGAGACCGTGTTCATTCAAGATTGGAGACATGGGGGTAAATTTACTAACATTCGTATTTTCCCGTTTCAGGTCAAAGTTCAATCACGAATGACATCGAAAGTGTAAAACTGCAACTTTTTGAATTTATTACGACTAATTTACTAAGCTGTCGTATTCGGGTTTTTCTTTTGTTCCGATGTCGATGTCATTCGTGTTTTATTTTTTATTTTTACGGCAGTGATTAGCAAAACACTGCCGACTTTTTTACAATGAATCTCGGCCGGATCTGTGTGATCCGTGCTGGGGTTCATTTTTTTTTTTTTTTAAATTAAACACTGTAAAATCCAAAAAAAAAATTGCGTGGGGTCCCCTCTCCTAAGCATAACCAGCCTCGGGCTCTTTGAGCCGATCCTGGTTGCAAAAATATGGGGAAAAAAATGACAGGGGTTCCCCCATATTTAAGCAACCAGCATCGGGCTCTGCGCCTGGTCCTGGTTCCAAAAATACGGGGGACAAAAAGAGTAGGGGTCCCCCGTATTTTTAAAACCAGCACCGGGCTCCACTAGCTGGACAGATAATGCCACAGCCGGGGGTCACTTTTATATAGTGCCCTGCGGCCGTGGCATCAAAAATCCAACTAGTCACCCCTGGCCGGGGTACCCTGGGGGAGTGGGGACCCCTTCAATCAAGGGGTCCCCCCCCAGCCACCCAAGGGCCAGGGGTGAAGCCCGAGGCTGCCCCCCCCCCCCATCCAATGGGCTGCGGATGGGGGGGCTGATAGCCTTTTCTGATAATGAAAAGATATTGTTTTTAGTAGCAGTACTACAAGGCCCAGCAAGCCTCCCCCGCATGCTGGTACTTGGAGAACCACAAGTACCAGCATGCGGCGGAAAAACGGGCCCGCTGGTACCTGTAGTACTACTACTAAAAAAATACCCAAAAAAAGACAAGACACACACACCTTGAAAGTAAAGATTTATTACATACATGCACACAAACATACATACATACTTACCTTATGTTCACACGCAGGTCGGTCCTCTTCTCCAGTAGAATCCAAGGGGTACCTGTTGAATAAATTACACTCACCAGATCCAGGGTCCCAGGGTCCTCGTTGCATCCATGTGTAATCCACGTACTTGAATAAAATAACAAAACGGACACCCGAGCCACGAACTGAAAGGGGCCCCATGTTTTCACATGGGACTCCTTTCCCCGAATGCCAGAAACCCACTCTGACTTCTGTCTAAGTGGGTTTCTTCAGCCAATCAGGGAGCGCCACGTTGTAGCACTCTCCTGATCGGCTGTGTGCTCCTGTACTGAGTGACAGGCGGCACACGGCAGTGTTACAATGTAGCGCCTATGCGCTCCATTGTAACCAATGTTGGGAACTTTCTGCTCAGCGGTGACGTCACTTTAGGTCAACCGCAGGGCAGAAAGTTCCCACCATTGGTTACAATGGAGCGCATAGGCGCTACATTGTAACACTGCCGTGTGCCGCCTGTCACTCAGTACAGGAGCACACAGCCGATCAGGAGAGTGCTACAACGTGGCGCTCCCTGATTGGCTGAAGAAACCCACTTAGACAGAAGTCAGAGTGGGTTTCTGGCATTCGGGGAAAGGAGTCCCATGTGAAAACATGGGGCCCCTTTCAGTTCGTGGCTCGGGTATCCGTTTTGTTATTTTATTCAAGTACGTGGATTACACATGGATGCGACGAGGACCCTGGGACCCTGGATCTGGTGAGTGTAATTTATTCAACAGGTACCCCTTGGATTCTACTGGAGAAGAGGACCGACCTGCGTGTGAACATAAGGTAAGTATGTTTGTATGTTTGTGTGCATGTATGTAATAAATCTTTACTTTCAAGGTGTGTGTGTCTTGTCTTTTTTTGGGTATTTTTTTAGTAGTAGTACTACAGGTACCAGCGGGCCCGTTTTTCCGCCGCATGCTGGTACTTGTGGTTCTCCAAGTACCAGCATGCGGGGGAGGCTTGCTGGGCCTTGTAGTACTGCTACTAAAAACAATATCTTTTCATTATCACAAAAGGCTATCAGCCCCCCCATCCGCAGCCCATTGGATGGGGGGGGACAGCCTCGGGCTTCACCCCTGGCCCTTGGGTGGCTGGGGGGGGGACCCCTTGATTGAAGGGGTCCCCACTCCCCCAGGGTACCCCGGCCAGGGGTGACTAGTTGGATTTTTGATGCCACGGCCGCAGGGCACTATATAAAAGTGACCCCCGGCTGTGGCATTATCTGTCCAGCTAGTGGAGCCCGGTGCTGGTTTTAAAAATACGGGGGACCCCTACTCTTTTTGTCCCCCGTATTTTTGGAACCAGGACCAGGCGCAGAGCCCGATGCTGGTTGCTTAAATATGGGGGAACCCCTGTAATTTTCCCCCCCATATTTTTGCAACCAGGATCGGCTCAAAGAGCCCGAGGCTGGTTATGCTTAGGAGGGGGGACCCCACGCAATTTTTTTTGAGAAAATAATCACTTTCCCACCCCTTCCCACTGATATACATGCACGGATCTCATGGATCCGTGCATGCCTATCCAATCACGGTAAAAAAAAGCAGGTCTGTTTTTTTTAAGCACTTTTTTACGAGTTGTAATTTTTCACGGCAGTGTTTGTTTGTTTTTTTGCTTTGCACTTCTTAGTAAATTACCGAGATTCATAGTTAAACAGCCGCGTTTTGACCGATGGTGTATTCATTCGTAATTTTTTTGTTGGACTTCCAAAAAATTACGAATGCCCTCATCACTGCCGTGATTATTGCTTAGTAAATTACCGAGATGACACTTTGATGAAAAAACGGCATCTCGGTCAAAATCGGGACCTTAGTAAATTTACCCCATGGTCTGGTTGTCAACTCAAAAAATCAGACTGAGACAACCGTCACAGAAGTTTGGCCCAAAGTTTATTGGGCCGTTTCAAATTGTTGGACAAGTTAACCCAGTAGCCTTTCGTTTACAATTGCCTAGAGCCCTGAAAGTTAACAATGTTTTTCATTGTTCTCTCCTCAAGCCAGTTATCTTCCAGACTCTTCCAGCTTTGGGGTAGGTCGTGCTCAGAGACCACTTCCAGTGCTAGTTCAAGATCAATTAAAGTTTGTGATGGAGAAGATCTTAGACTCTAGGCTGGTATGCGGACAACTGAAGTTTCTGGTCCATTGGAAGGAGTATGGACCAGAGGAGAGATCCTGGGTGTTAGACAAGAATCTGCATGCTCCCAAATTAAAAAAAGGCCTTTTTCAAAGAATTCCCTTGGAAACCAAGCTCTAAGGGTTCGTTGACTTCTCCTCAAAAGGGGGAGTTGTACTGTTACAAGCTGCAGGCCATGGCTGACAGCATCTGGTCATCACTAGGTGACCGGATGCTCCCCAGCCACCGGCTCCATGGCAACTGGGACGGTGTGCACTAGCGGTGGTCAGGGTTGCCAGGCAGTGGGAAAGCTGACTGAAGGTGTCAGGAGGCTGGTGGATGTGCAGTAGCACAGCTGCAGTGAATTGCTAATTAGGGAAGGTTGATTGTGCTGTGATTCTCATTGGCTCTTTCTCTCACTACCTGCTGGTCATAGTTTCCTGGCTGCAGCGGGAGTCCTTGTCTCTAGGTACTAGTCCTAGCCTGTGGATTCCTCACCTAGTTATCTGCTTAAGTCCACTGGAGAGTACCCGTATCAGCTGCATAATCTGTCATGAGAATTATTTGTTATTTCTGTCAGTATTATATCTCGTCTGTTTGCACCCCTGTGCGCAAATCCTCCTGCATTTCTTCCGTACCTCCACTACCTATAGCTCCACCTGTAGGTTCAGAGTCCTCAGTGTTAATGTGCTCTCTTTTTCCCTAAACACACTTGTTCTTATTTCACCAGACTTGTCACCGTCTGGGACTCTACCGTCTTTATATCTTTGGCTCTTCCGATTTTCCCTGGCACCGTAGTGTTATTCTCTTTCTCTTATTTTTATCTTGGATTTTCCTTCCTACCAGCATTGATTCAGGTCACTTAGGGTTAAGTTCGTACTACCACCAGTGGTGTAAGTCCTGGTGACATCCCAGTGCCAGTAGCCACATCTTGCCTTATGGGAAAATTGGCTGTTATAGGCTAGAAGATCTGCTGGTGAGTTCTATGAGTCTAAACCTAGGATGTACAGCAGTCATTGCCCAGAAGATCTACGAACTCTCCTTGGAAAGAAGATTCCTCAGTCAAAACACTATGCCAGGTACAGCTTCTTTTACACATTGCGCCAGTTGGGGTTCCCTTTTACACATTGCGTCAGGTGGGGTTCCCTTTTACACACTGCACCATGTAGAGCCCCCTTTTACACATTGCACCAGGTAGAACCCCCTTTTCACATTATTCTAGACAGAGCCCCCTTTTACACATTGCACCAGGTAAAGTTCCCTTTTATAATGCCAGGTACAGCTTCTTTTAGACATTGCGCCAGGTGGGGTTCCCTTTTACACATTGCGCCATGTAGAGCCCCCTTTTACACATGCACCAGGTAGAGTCCTCGTTTACAATACCAGGCAGTACCCTCTCTTCATATGTTAATTATTGTCAAAGCACCACTAGCCTATATCTGTTGCCGTTTTTGTTTTATGTTGTGTATTGTGGAGTATTGGCATGACTCCCTTGTATCAGAATATATAGACAGCATTGGGCACCAGAAAATACCATATTTTACATTGTGTATGCTGCAGCAGCCAGCCTCACTGACCCCCTATAAGGCACATTTCTGTGTTATCAGCACTAGCAGCCACTGGCTGCATTCAGCTGCTACATACTCTTTCTGCATTATTTCTTACTACAACTTGGAAAGGGACGTAAGTTTTTTTACACTCTGTAATGACTGTACATTTACATTACAACTGCTTTGTTACCATGAAGAAATAGGTGACAAAATATCCATGGGGTTCTAGGGGTTCACAGTCAGGGTGTAATAACGATAAAGTAGCCCTTTCTGTAGCCTCTTACAATCACCCTTTAGAGACACTGTTTGACACATCTAAATACAGCTCCTTAGCAGTGCAACAGGCAAAGGAGATAGATCTAATTTCACCCGTGCTAGAAATCAAACTGGTGCCCATCACGGAGGCACTTAACTTGGCCACAGCACAGCTGATGCAACACTTCAAATGGTTGACAGAGGTCATGTATCAACATTGAAAGATGAGTTACATTATGAGAAAACAATTCTTCAATCCCATGACTCACAGTACTTCACGATAAGTTTAACAAGAATCAAGAATCAGAACAGACACAATAATGTAAGGCTGATAGGCCTTTCACAGTCAGTAAAGCCCAGGGGTCTCCTCCATCTTGTGTTATCATGGATTCCTGAAGCTCTGGATCTCACAACTATGACATCACCTAGTGGAAAGCGCACAGAATTGGAGTGGACTGTTAAAACAGCAAATGTAGTACCACTGTACAAAAGTGGAAGCAAGGAAGAAACAAGTAATTACAGACCAGTAAGCCTTACATCAGTAGTAGGGAAAGTAATGGAAAAACTATTAAAAGAAAAAGTTGTGGAATATCTTAAATCAAACAATTTAAGGGATCCAAAACAGCATGAATTTACTGGTGGGAGATCATGCCAAACAAATCTTATTGACTTTTTTGACTCTGTGATGAAAATAATAGATGAATGGGGAGCTGTAGGTGTAGCATATCTAGACTTTAGTAAGGCATTTGACACTGTCCCACATCGCAGACTGCTAAATAAACTTGAAAGCGTGGGAGTGATTTATAAAACCATTAAATGGATAAGAACCTGGTTGCAGGATAGGAAACAGACAGTTGTAGTAAATGGAGTGCAATCTATGGAGGGAAATGTTACCAGTGGAGTCCCCCAGGGATCTGTACTTGGACCAGTTCTCTTTAATATCTTTGTTGGTGACATTGCAAATGGTATTGAAGGGAAAGTATGCATTTTTGCAGGTGATACAAAGATTTGCAACAGGGTAGACACACCATGAGGGGAAAAACAAATGATTGAGGACCTAGCTAGGCTTGAGAAATGGTCAAGAACATGGCAACTACAGTTTAATGCTAAAAAAATGCAAAATCATGCACTTGGTTCTCAAAAACCCAAAGGCTAAAAATATAGTATCAAGGGTACTATAATGGAAACTACTGAGGAGGAAAGGGATCTAGGAGTCACTATTTCAAGTGACTTAAAGGCAGGAAAGCAATGCAACAAAGCAATGAGAAAGGGAAGTCAGATGCTTGGTTGCATAGCGAGAGAAATCAGTAGCAGGAAAAAAAGAAGTAATAATGCCACTGTATAGGTCATTGTTACGGCCTCATCTGGAATACTGTGTCCAGTTCTGGAGACCATATCTCCAGAAGGATATAAATACATTAGAGAGTGTGCAAAGAAGGGCAACTAAAATGGTGCATGGCCTACATCACAAAACTTACCCGGAAAGGCTAAAAGATCTTAACATGTATAGTTTGGAGGAGAGAAGGGAGAGGGGGACATGATAGAAACTTTCAAATATACCAAGGGTCTTAACAAAGTTCAGGAAGGAAACATTCTTCAAAGGAAGAGAAGTATTAGAACTCGAGGACATACACTGAAACTGGAGGGAGGCAGGTTCAGGGGAAATTTAAGGAAAAATGACTTCACAGAAAGGGTAGTGGATAATTGGAATAGCCTCCCATCAGAGGTGGTAGAGGCTAAGACTGTAGAGCAATTTAAACATGTTTGGGATAGGCATATGAATATCCTTACAAAGAATTAAGGTTCAAAAAGGGTTGAGATTACCTAAAGGATAAAAAAAGGGGCAGACTAGATGGACCAAGTGGTTCTTATCTGCCATCAAATTCTATGCGGTATATTTACTAAGCTCCCGATTTTGACCGATTTGGTGTCACGGGGGTCAGGACATTCAGGGAAAGGGGTTCCATGTGTAAACATGGGACCCTTTTCAGTGCGTGGACCGGGTA
Organism: Pseudophryne corroboree; assembly: GCF_028390025.1. Classification (NCBI taxonomy): domain Eukaryota; kingdom Metazoa; phylum Chordata; class Amphibia; order Anura; family Myobatrachidae; genus Pseudophryne; species Pseudophryne corroboree. The sequence continues at coordinate 675,826,007 of NC_086445.1, read as the reverse complement.
TTTCATTTTTTTATTTTGCCAAGTACGTGGATTCTAACTTTTAAGAAGAGGAACGATCTACCTTGGATTCTTTGTAAGTATAATTTTATTTACAGGTACCCCTGGATTCTACTGGACAAGGGGACCGAGTGCTTCGTGTCAACATAGGTAAGTATGTGTGTATGTAAGTGTGCATGTATGTTGATTAAACTTTTACTTTCACGGTGTGTGTCTCTTGTTTTTATTTGGGTATTTTTTTGTAGTAGAACTACAGGTACCAGCGGGCCCATTTCCCCCCCACATGCTGGTACTTGTGGTTCTCCGAGTTCCAGCTTGCAGGGGAGGCTTGCTGGGACTTGTAGTTCTGCTACAAAACACAATATTCTTTTTTTACACAAAAGGCTATCAGCCTCCCATCCACCGCCCACGGATGGGGGGGACATCCTCGGGCTTCACCCCTGGTCCTTGGGTGGCTGGAGGGGGGACCCCTTGATTTAAGGGGTCCCCACTCCTCCAAGGTACCCTGGCCAGGGGTGACTAGTTGGTGATTTAATGCCAGGGCCGCAGGGACCAATATAACAGTGGTCCGACCGAAGGCTGAATATATATATGTAAGCACCGAGGTCATATTAAACCACAAGGGGTTTTGAGGGTTGTCACTTTAAGGATGTGTTATGATTGTTTTTGTTTGTAATGGCATGATTAGGGGTCAGCCAATGGTGGTCAAGTGGGGAGGAGAGTTTTGTTTGAAGCTAGGCTGAGGCAGATTATCTGCCTCTTGGTTCCTGTTTTCCCACCCTCCCACCCAGTTTGTGTGGTTAGTTAGTTGGTTCAGTACGTGGCGGTAAAGAACGGTTGGTTGTTACGTTTTTAGGCTTTAGTGGGTGCGCTCTCCTTGCAGTGGGGTATGGCGTAAACCAATTGTCCTGGACGGGAAATGGTTACACCACCTGAATGGGTGGGTTGTGGAGTGGAGAGTTGAACACCAACACTTGGTTTTGTGTGTGTGTTTGTTTTCCCTGTCCGTTCTTTAGTGCCACCACCATTTAAAGTAAAAATTAAAAACAGTACCTGTCAATAATAAATTTGACAAAGATTTTAAACGCCAGCACTATTGTCTGTGTCTTTATTTTAGTTAAGTTATAATAGGTAGTTATGATTAAATACAGGTAAAGAGGTAACACGAAAAATACCCCGATAGTGGGTTTATCCCCCGGCTGTGGCATTATCTCTAACTAGTGGAGCTCGGTGCTGGTGTTAAAAATACGGGGGACCCCCTACGTTTTTTCCCCCTGTATTTTTTGCACCAGGACCAGGCGCAAAGCCCAGTGCTAGTTGTTAAAATATGGGGGAACCCCAGTCAATTTTCCCCCTGTATTTTTACAACCAGGACCGGCTCAAAGAGCCGAGGCTGGTTATGCTAAGGAGGGGGGACCCCACGCAATTTTTTTCGGGATTATTAACACTTTATACACTTCTTTTAAGGTACACAATGAAGCCCTGCACGGATCTCACAGATCCGGCTGGGATTCATTGTGTTAAGTCCGGCAGTGTTTTACTAATCACTCCCGTAAAACACTGCCCGAAATTACGAATGACATTGGCATCGTAAAACACGAAAATGCAGAATACGACAGCCAGTGCCGTAACTTGGCATTTTAGCGCTGTGTGCAAGAAACGGCATTGGCGCCCCCGTGTAAAACACGGGCAGCGCGTGCCGCAGGCGCGTGCAACATTTTTAGGGGCGTGGCTACAAAATAATACCAATTCATACTAGAGTGCACAGTAGTCTCCATTATTCAAATTATGCCACTACACCAGGTAGAGCCCCTTTTACACATTACGGCAGACAGTCCCCCTTTTTACACATTACGGCAGACAGTCCCCCTTTTTACACATTGCGGCAGACAGCGTCCCCTTTTTACACATTACAGCAGACAGCATCCCTTTTTTACACATTACGGCAGACAGCGTCCCCTTTTTACACATTACGGCAGACAGCGTCCCCCTTTTTACACATTACGGCAGACAGCGTCCCCTTTTTACACATTACGGCAGACAGCGTCCCCCTTTTTACACATTACGGCAGACAGCGTCCCCCTTTTTACACATTACGGCAGACAGCGTCCCCTTTTACACATTACGGCAGACAGCATCCCCATTTTTACACATTACGGCAGACAGTCCCCCTTTTTACACATTACGGCAGACAGCGTCCCCTTTTTACACATTACGGCAGACAGCATCCCCTTTTTACACCTCCAGCAGCACTGTCCTGACAGGCACCCCCCCCTCCTCCCCACACGCTGATTGTTGCCCTCTGTAGTCAGTACTGCTGGAGGTGAGGCCAACAATCAGCAGTGTGGGGAGGGGGGGGGGGTGCCTGCCAGGACAGTGCTGCTGGAGGTGAGGCCAACACTGATTCATTCACCTGTTTCGATCGACGCCTCTCCTCTCCCTGTGTGGCCGCTGGGGAGCTGGCTGGAAGTGAAATCCTGTCCACGCGGTCCACTGCGCTGCGGCTGCCTGACTCCCAGCCCTTAGGCTTAGCCGGTCTGGCCTCCGCGCGCTGCTGCCTGCTGGTCACATGCACACTGCAGGAGGAGGGAGGGAGGGGACTACTGTGGGCGTGAGCCGGCTCTGGACCCAGCGGCAGCTGTCAAATCAGCGTGCGCTGACAGCTTGCTGGGGCCGGGCGGCACAAATGAAAAAAAAATTAAAAATCCTCTGCCGCTGATTGTGTGACACAGCGCACTATGCGCTCCCACCACATGTGCGCTGTGTGCAAGGCAAACTTAGCACACACCAAGTTACGGCTCTGCCGACAGCATAGTAAATGAGGCGTAAAAAAAACAAAAAGTTATAAATTCACACATTCGATGTCATTCGTATTTAATCTCCCTCCAAATCCCGACAATTACGAATCTTAGTAAATATACCCCTATGTTTCTATGTTTCTAATCTTCTCAGCAACACCCTCGTTTTGTCATCTTTAAGCTTCTGAACTATTTAAATAAAGTACAAAGTTTGGAGCTCTAGATTGCATTTGCTTCCTTTCAGGTCTCTACCAAATAACATGAATTTTTGCCTGTCTGCAAGGACTTATTTGCTAAAGGCATCCTCTGTGCACTTCTATATCCCACCAAGCTGTGCGTTATTCATGACAAGCCATTTTATTTCCTCTCCAGACAATAATCATTGACTTCTTGGGGTCTTTTGATAAGTATACTCTCACATTGACCATGGGGGTAATTCTGAGTTGATCGCAGCAGGAACTTTGTTAGCAGTTGGGCAAAACCATGTGCACTGCAGGGGAGGCAGATATAACATGTGTAAAGAGAGATAGATTTGGGTGTGGTGAGTTCAATCTGCAATCTAAATTGCAGTGTAAAAATAAAGCAGCCAGTATTTACCCTGCACAGAAACAAAATAACCCACCCAAATATAACTCTCTCTGCAGATGTTATATCTGCCCCCCCTGCAGTGCACATGGTTTTGCCCAACTGCTAAAAAAATTTCCTGCTGCGATCAACTTGGAATTACCCCCCATGTTTGCAGAATCTAGTGTTTGAATTTATCATGATGTTGCAATTTCTGATTATTTTGTCGGTATTGATACTTACTGATATATCAGTCTATACTGGTTTTTCACTCTGAAGGTTAAATGTAATAGCCAGCAAGAAGCAGGCAGTGCAGGATTTCATGCCAGTCTTGCCGGACTATTAATGGGGTAATCATTTTCATGGCAAGACCAACCTGGTCATGCCATGTAAATTATTGCTGCTTTAAAAATCCGTCCAGATTCTCACGAAAATCCTGCACTTCTTGCTTCTCGTAGGCTAATACATTTAGCCATCTACAGTAATTCTCTGCTTATAGTGGGACAATCTTATTGTTTGCCAAACTGGGTTAAAAAAAATGTAATCTTTGGTTGGTTGTTTACCATGCATGTTGATATTGGTTACCGGTGGGTATATTAGAGTCATGTGTGTGTAAAGGTGTTATGTAAGAGTTTTAATACATCTCCCTTCTCCTGCTTGCTGGGATGGCCCTATTATGATTAGTGATGTGCACCGGAAATTTTTCGGGTTTTGTGTTTTGGTTCTGGATTAGGTTCCGCGGCCGTGTTTTGGATTCGAACGCGTTTTGGCAAAACCTCCCTGAAAATTTTTTGTCGGATTCGGGTGTGTTTTGGATTTTTTTTTTTTTTTTACAAAAAACCCTCAAAAACAGCTTAAATCATAGACTTTGGGGGTCATTTTGATCCCATAGTATTATTAACCTCAATAACCATAATTTCCACTCATTTCCAGTCTATTCTGAACACCTCACAATATTATTTTTAGTCCTAAAATTTGCACCGAGGTCGCTGGATGACTAAACTAAGCGACCCAAGTGGCCGACACAAACACCTGGCCCATCTAGGAGTGGCACTGCAGTGTCAGACAGGATGGCCAATTTAAAAAATAGTCCCCAAACAGCACATGATGCAAAGAAAAAAAGAGGTGCACCAAGGTCGCTGGATGGCTAAGCTAAGCGACCCAAGTGGCCGACACAAACACCTGGCCCATCTAGGAGTGGCACTGCAGTGTCAGACAGGATGGCCGATTTAAAAAATAGTCCCCAAACAGCACATGATGAAAAGAAAAAAAGAGGTGCACCAAGGTCGCTGGATGGCTAAGCTAAGCGACCCAAGTGGCCCGACACAAACACCTGGCCCATCTAGGAGTGGCACTGCAGTGTCAGACAGGATGGACGATTTAAAAAATTGTTCCCAAACAGCACATGAGGCAAAGAAAAAAAGAGGTGCACCAAGGTCGCTGGATGGCTAAGCTAAGCGACCCAAGTGGCCGACACAAACACCTGGCCCACTTAGGAGTGGCACTGCAGTTTTCTAGCGAGAGGATGAGTGCTTCCATCCTCATGTGAATCTGAACCACTAGCCATGAACATAGGCCAGGGCCTCAGCCGTTCCTTGCCACTCTGTGTCGTAAATGGCATATTGGCAAGTTTACGCTCTCATCAGATGCTTTTAATTTTGATTTTTGGGTCATTTTACTGAACTTTTGTAGTATACTTGATGACACAGAGGTAGAGCAATGGACTACTGTACCGTACTGCTATATATATACTAGTGGTCAGCAAAATTCTGCACTGTCCTCCTACTATATAATACTGCGCACAACTAAAATGCACCACAGGTATGGATGGATAGTATACTTGACGACACAGAGGTAGGTAGAGCAGTGGACTACTGTACCGTACTGCTATATATTATATACTGGTGGTCAGCAGAATTCTGCACTGTCCTCCTACTATATAATACTGCGCACAACTAAAATGCACCACAGGTATGGATGGATATTATACTTGACGACACAGAGGTAGGTAGAGCAGTGGACTGCTGTACCGTACTGCTATATATTATATACTGGTGGTCAGCAAAATTCTGCACTGTCCTCCTACTATATAATACTGCGCACAACTAAAATGCACACAAGTATGGATGGATAGTATACTTGACGACACAGAGGTAGGTAGAGCAGTGGACTACTGTACCGTACTGCTATGTATTATATACTGGTGGTCAGCAAAATTCTGCACTGTCCTCCTACTATATGATACTGTGCACAACTAAAATGCACCACAGGTATGGATGGATAGTATACTTGACGACACAGAGGTAGGTAGAGCAGTGGACTACTGTACCGTACTGCTATATATTATATACTGGTGGTCAGCAGAATTCTGCACTGTCCTCCTACTATATAATACTGCGCACAACTAAAATGCACCACAGGTATGGATGGATAGTATACTTGACGACACAGAGGTAGGTAGAGCAGTGGACTACTGTACCATACTGCTATATATTATATACTGGTGGTCAGCAAAATTCAGCACTGTCTTCCTACTATATATACTGCGCACAACTAAAATGCACCACAGGTATGGATGGATAGTATACTTGATGACACAGAGGTAGGTAGAGCAGTGGACTACTGTACCGTACTGCTATATAATACTGGTGGTCACTGGTCAGCAAAATTCTGCACTGTCCTCCTATACTACAATGCAGCATAGATATGGAGCATTTTTCAGGCAGAGAACGTAGATATTTTCAGCACACTGAGCACAGATATTTGCAAGCACACTGAGTACAGATATTTGCAGCACACTGAATACAGAAACTGAGAGAACGCTGCACGTCCTCTCCCTATCATCTCCAATGCACAAGTGAAAATGGCGGCGACGCGCGGCTCCATATATAGAATACGAATCTTGCGAGAATCCGACAGCGGGATGATGACATTCGGGCGCGCTCGGGTTAACTGAGCAAGGCGGGAGGATCCGAGTCTGCCTCGGAACCGTGTAAAATGGGTGAAGTTCGGGGGGGTTCGGATTCCGAGAAACCGAACCCGCTCATCACTAATTATGATGCAGCTTAGATCTAGATTCACCAGAATGGGAATTGATTAATGTCCTCTGCACCCAATACAGGCATTCCTGGACCACTTCCTAATCTGTTTTTAAAATGTTTGTCCTGGAAAGTAGAGGGGCTGAATTCACATAGGAAAAGTAAAAAGGTGTTACATCCATCTTAAGACATTCCTGCCTGATACAGGTGTCACACTGGAAGATGGACAACCCTAACACCTTGAGGGACACCTGGGTACAAGAATATAGAAATGCTTCCTTTCATACCAAATCAAGAGGGGTGGTCATTATGTTTAGTAAAGCTATTTCATTTAATATATTGAAGGAGTTGGCGGACTCAGAGGAGAAGTTTTTGTTTTTAAAGATGAGTACATAAACTCAGAAATTCACTTTTGCTTGTATCTATTCCAGCACCAGGACCCAACGCATCCTTCTTCTCGCATATATATACAGTTTTATAGGACTGGATAGATGGTTTTAGTGGGAGACCTTAACACAGTCATGATCCCCTCCACTGATGCCTCCAGTGTTCTGAATCAGGGGAGGGGTTGACAAGACTCACCGTCAACTCTGTCATTATTGGTATAACATGATCCCCTCCACTGATGCCTTCAGTGTTCCGAATCAGGGGAGGGGTTGACAAGACTCACCGTCAACTCTGTCATTATTGGTATAACATGATCCCCTCCACTGATGCCTTCAGTGTTCCGAATCAGGGGAGGGGTTGACAAGACTCACCGTCAACTCTGTCATTATTGGTATAACATGATCCCCTCCACTGATGCCTTCAGTGTTCCGAATCAGGGGAGGGGTTGACAAGACTCACCGTCAACTCTGTCATTAATGGTATAATCAGTTACTTAATCCTTGGCATTATCTACATCCGGTATAAGGAATATTCTTTTTATTCTCACCCGCATATCTACTCCCATTTAGATTCCTGGCTAGTTCCTTGACATTGCTTCATAGAATAGAGTAAAGGATGCAGCCATAGCAGATATACAAATCTCTGACCACACACAAATGTGGTTTACACTTAGATTGGAGATGCTTCATCTCTTCCTTTAATTGGAAATTTCCTAAATACGTAGCCTCATCAGAGGATTTCCAACAGCAGTTTTCCACAATTTTCAAAATCATTTCGATTACATTGCCAACAGTCAGGATATAATCCTGTTTTGGCAAGCATCTAATCTAGTGATGAGAAGCCATTTGTTGGCATATGTTTCACACAAAAATAAAAAGCTTCAGCAAACAGGTCATGAGGCTAGCATTGCAGTTGCTTTGGCCTATTTAGGTTTATTAATAAATCTTTCGGCAAGCGTATAAGGAGGTTAAGGCTCTATATGATAATTATGTATGGAGCAAGACCAACTGAATTTTACTTATCAAAAGAACAAATATTTTAGACGGGATGTAGTTATGATCCCGGCCGTCAGCATTCTGGCGGGCGGAATCCTGACCGCTGGTCACCCGTACCCAACCCACCATGACGTCCCTTAAACATACTGGCCTATATTTACTAATAATCCGAGTTTGACCGATTTGTGTTTTTTTTTCTAAGTCCCAACACGGGAATTCACTAAGCACAAATCTCGGCAGTTTTGGGCTATTCGTTATGGTTTTCAAGGCTAAGTTCAGAAATACGAATGAATAGACCATCGGTCAAATGCGGCTGTTATTTCATACAACACGGGTATTCACTATTAATTCTTATTTGGGTGTTAGTCTTTGAATGCTCAAGTGCGGGTGTTTTTTTTTTTGCGATTCGTTAAAAAAAGCAGCAAAAAAATAGACCTGCTTTTTCCTGGCGAGTTTGGATAATCATGCACGGATCAGTGAGATCTGTGCATGGTTATCTATGGGAAAGGGTCGTTTAGTGTAAAAACGTTAAAAAAAAATTGCGTGTGGTCCCCCCTCCTAAGCACAACCAGCCTCGGGCTCTTTGAGCCGGTCCTGGTTGCAAAAATATGGGGGAAAAATCGACAGGGGTTCCCCCATATTTTAACAACCAGCACCGGGCTCTGTGCCTGGTCCTGGTGCCAAAAATACGGGGGACAAAAAGCGTAGGGGTCCCCCGTATTTTTAACACCAGCACCGGGCTCCACTAGTCAGAGAGATAATGCCACAGCCGGGGGACACTTTTATATAGGTTTCTGCGGCCCTGGCATTAAATCACTAACTAGTCACCCCTGGCTGGGGTACCCTGGAGGAGTGGGGACCCCTTAAATCAAGGGATCCCCCCTCCAGCCACCCAAGGGCCAGGGGTGAAGCCCGAGGCTGTCCCCCCCATCCAAGGTCGGCGGATGGGAGGCTGATAGCCAAGTGTGAAAATAAGAATATTGTTTTTTGTAGCAGTAATACAAGTCCCAGCAATCCTCCCCAGCAAGCTGGTACTTGCAGAACCACAAGTACCAGCATGCGGTGGAAAAACAGGCCCGCTGGTACCTGTAGTACTACTACAACAAAAAAACCCAAATAAAAACAAAACTCACACACCTTGAAAGTAAAACTTTATTACATACATGCACACCTACATTCACACATACTTACCTATGTTCACACGAGGCTCGGTCCACTTCTCCAAGTAGAATCCATGGGGTACCTGAAAATAAAATTATACTCACAAAAATCCAGTTTAGATCGGTCCTCTTCTGAGCTTGTAATCCACGTACTTGGCAAAAAAACAAACCGAAAAACCCGAACCACGCACTGAAAGGGGTCCCATGTTTACACATGGGACCCCTTTCCCCGACTGCCGAGACCCCCGTGACTCCTGTCACAGAGGGTCCCTTCAGCCAATCAGGGAGCGCCACGTCGTGGCACACTCCTGATTGCCTGTGCGCTCCTGAGCTGTCAGTCAGGCTGCGCACGGCAGAGATACAATGTAGCGCATAGGCGCTCCATTGTATCTGTCAGATTGTGTTTGGGCTGTGTCCCCGGAGGGGGCGCTAGTGGGTCAGTGGAGGTAGATGGGAGAAAACGAGGAGGCTGGATAACGTTCCTGCGCATGAGCGCAATGGTATTTATTTGGCAGATGATATTATACAGAATGGTAGCAGAAACAATAATAACAGATGAATAAAGTCAATCACTCAGCATGATAACTGAAAGTCTATGGCACTGGATGACAGATGACTTGAGGAAATAATAACCGGTAATATAATAAACAGAAGAACGGGTGCTTGTGAAATGGTTCTGGTTTGGAAACCAGTGCAGGTTTTAAAACAGGAAACTTTAGGCAGCAAGATGTAGAATGGCAAACCTGAGCAGAGGCAGGAGTCTGACTTCACAGTGCAGGTGATGAAGCACTGGCAGCAGCAAGCTGTATCACAGGTGGAGGAATGAAACACACCTGGAGTCAGTCTCAACTGCAGGCTGAAGCACACAAGGTGGTGATGAGTGTGAAGCCTTGTTTGCAGGTTGCAGGTATTGCTGGGCCTTGAAGTTCCACGGAGCTGTGCAGAGTAACCAGGAATACAAGTCTTTAACCAGAGAGCCAGGAACACAGGAGCAACAGGAACCGATCCTTTCATATGGGTCGCAGGAATGACACAAAGTCCAGGATGCCTGCAGACTGATCCTGCAGTCTCTTATGTACCCCATGGTGCACAGGGATTGGGTGAGTGAAGGAAGGTGGGTGCGGCCAAGCACCGGATTGGCCGCAGTATACTGGCTGTTTGCAGACTGTCATGGCGGCGCCCACGCCGCGGCCTAGCGGGGACGCGGCGCGCTACACGCCCGCTGTCTCAGGAGTGTTCCCAGGCCCTTGATGATGTCCCATGGCAGGGGCATAGGTGACAGGTGACCGCAGGGAGCCAGGACGGAGTCCGCAGCGGCGGACGGATGTCAGCCTGGTAAGTCGATTCCTGACAGTACCCCCTCCTTTAGGGGTGGACACCGAACACCCACGTGGCTTGGAGGGATGAGTGCTGTGGAAGACACGGACCAACCTAGGAGCATGGACATCGGACGAATTCACCCAACTTCTCTCCTCTGGGCCATAACCGGACCAATCGACCAGGTACTGGAGACGTCCATACCGGCAACGGGAGTCCAGAATTTTGTTGATCTCGAATTCCACGCCCCGCTGAGTTCGAACCTTGGGACCTACTGGAAGAGTATTCTGAAAGCGGTTTAGGACTAGAGGTCTGAGGAGAGAAATATGAAAAGCGTTAGGTATACGAAGGGAAGATGGTAACTTTAATTTATAGGCCACTGGGTTGATGACTCTTTCGACAGGGTAAGGACCAATGAAGCGTGGTGCAAACTTCATGGATGGGACCCTGAGACGGAGGTTACGGGTTGATAGCCAAACCTTGTCCCCAGGTTTCAAATGGGGAACCGCACGTCTCTTGCGGTCGGCAAAGACCTTGTACCGACTGGAGGCCTTTTTGAGGGAAACGTGAATTTTTCTCCAAATAGATGAAAACTGAGTCAGAGCAGTAGTGGCAGCAGGAACATCCATATGAGGGAGTTCTTGGAAATCAGGTACACGGGGATGTTGCCCATATACTGCAAAGAATGGTGTCGTTTCAGTGGCAGTATGGTATCGAAAGTTGTGGGCAAACTCGGCCCATGGGAGCAGATCGAACCAGTCATCCTGGGAAGATGAAACATATAATCTTAAAAAAGTCTCAAGTTCTTGATTGACCCTCTCTGTCTGCCCATTCGTCTGAGGATGGTATGAAGATGAAAACTTCAGTTTGACCTGCATGGCAGAACAGAGGGCCCTCCAAAACCTCGCTACAAACTGTACCCCCCGGTCAGATATTATTTCAGAGGGTAAACCATGTAAGCGGAAAACCTCCCGTAGGAAGATTTGGGCAAGTTTTGGGGCAGAAGGGAGACCCTGGAGAGGAACAAAATGAGCCATCTTGGTGAATCTGTCCATTACAACCCAAATGGTATTATGTCCTTGAGAAGGAGGAAGGTCGGTGATAAAATCCATGGACAGGTGTGACCAGGGACGACTAGGGATAGACAGTGGTTGTAACTGACCTGCTGGAGACTGACGAGGAGTCTTGTGCTGCACACATTTAGGACAGGATGCCACGAAATCCTGGATGTCCATTTTCATCTTTGGCCACCAATATGTAGCAGAAAGGAACTTGAAGGTCTTCAGGACCCCAGGATGACCAGTGAACTTGGATTGATGGGCCCAAGATAGCAACTTGGGACGGAGATCTGGGGAAACAAAAGTCTTACCAGGAGGAGGAGCTGGGGAGACTTGAGATGCAGCGAAAACCACGGAACTCAGGATGGAATGTGGCACTGAGTCAGATGTTCCTTCTTCAGATTCCATGGATCGGGATAACGCGTCGGCTTTCACATTCTGCGAACCTGGGCGGAAATGAAGCTTGAAATTAAAACGTGAGAAAAACATAGCCCATCTGGACTGGCGAGGGTTAAGGCACTGAGCTGCCTTTAAATATAGCAGGTTTTTATGATCCGTGTAGATATTAAACGGATGTTTGGCCCCTTCTAGGAGATATCTCCATTCCTCGAGAGCCAGCTTGATCGCCAGTAGTTCTTGATCTCCCACGGAGTAGTTAGCTTCTGCAGGAAGAAACTTTCGAGAATAAAATCCACAAGGGTGGACTTTCCCATCGGATCCCTTCTGGGAGAGAACAGCTCCAACCCCAACTGTAGAGGCATCTACCTCCAACTCGAATGGTCTGTTGACATCTGGCTGAGACAGCACTGGAGCAGACATAAAGGCTAGCTTGATCTTCTGGAAGGCTGCCAAGGCTTCTTCTGACCAGTTGGAATGGTCTGCCCCTTTCCGAGTCAGGTTGGTAATAGGAGCGATGATAGTGGAGAATCCTCGAATAAATTTTCTATAGTAGTTGGCGAAACCCAGGAATCGCTGGATAGACTTGAGAGAGTTTGGAATGGACCAATTGGCAATAGCTTCCAATTTTGTCGGGTCCATCTGAAGATCCGATCCGGAAATTATATAACCCAGGAAGGGTATAGAGGGAACTTCAAAGGTGCATTTAGATAGTTTCCCGTAGAGCCGGTTCTCACGAAGACGTCGGAGAACTTCACAAACTTGTAGACGATGAGATGGAAGGTCTTGGGAGAAGATAAGGATATCATCTAAGTAAACAACGAGGTACTTATACAGGACATCACGAAAGATTTCGTTCACAAAGTGTTGGAACACTGCTGGAGCATTACTCAACCCAAATGGCATTACCAGGTATTCATAATGGCCATCTCGAGTGTTGAAAGCTGTCTTCCACTCGTCACCACTCCGGATTCTGATGAGATTATAGGCACCGCGGAGATCTAACTTGGTGAAGATGCGGGCTCCTTTAACTCTGTCAAATAATTCGGTAATGAGTGGTAATGGATAACTATTCTTGATAGTAATGTCATTGAGACCCCGATAGTCAATGCATGGACGCAGTCCTCCATCCTTCTTTTTAACAAAGAAGAAACCTGCACCAGCGGGAGATGATGACGGATGGATGAATCCCTTCTGAAGATTCTCTCTGATGTAATTACTCATCGCCTCAGTTTCAGGAACAGACAACGGGTAGGTGCGCCCCCTAGGTGGCTTCTTGCCAGGAAGGAGATCGATGGGACAATCCCATTCCCTATGGGGCGGCAGGATATCAGCAGCCTTTTCACAGAAGACGTCTGAGAAGTCTTGATAAGCTGCTGGGAGACTTGACTGTGTCTTTACTTCGGTAGACTTAATGGGACACACTTGGGCTAAGCAGGATTGATGACAATGTGAACCCCATGAGGTAAGCTGCAACGTTGACCAGTCAAACTGTGGATTATGTAGCTGGAGCCAGGGCATGCCCAAGACAATCTCCTGGGTGGCTTGAGGGATGACCAGGAACTTGATCAGTTCAGAATGGAGAAATCCAACTCCCAGAACCACTGGAACAGTTTGATGAGAAATGTTCCCCTTGGAGATTCGACTACCATCCACAGCAGTAATGTAAACTGGACAAGAAAGTTCACAGGTAGATAGACAAAATTTATTTACCGCAGCTTGGGTGATAAAGTTTCCTGCAGCACCGCAGTCCACTAATGCTGACGCAGACTGGAGCCCAACTGGAGTCTCTAGCATCACTGGAAGGATGAGGTCTTGTTGAGAAGGAGCTTGACTGAAAGATCCTAACTTGACTCCTCCCTTACAAGTCAGGATCTGGCGTTTCCCGAACGCACCGTGCAGGAGTTAATCTGATGGCCCGCAGCAGCACAGTATAGGCAGAGTCTCTCACGTATTCTTCTTGCCCGCTCTTCAGGAGTTAGGCGGGACCTATTTATCTGCATAGGCTCGTCAGAAGAGGGAGACTGGAACTGTACAGAAGGTATGAACCTTGATCTGCGTGGCTCACTCCGAGCGCGTTCATTATTGCGTTCGCGGATGCGAGAGTCCAACTTAATGCACAGGGAGATCAAATCAGACAGTTGAATAGGAATGTCACGGGTCGCCAGTTCATCCTTGATCCGATCCGAGAGTCCGTGCCAGAAAGCTGCTACCAGAGCTTGGTTGTTCCACTGAACCTCTGCAGCCAACGTCTGTAACTGGATGACATATTGTCCCATGCTTCGGGTACCTTGACGAAGTTGGATCAGGTCTGCCGAAGCTGATGTCGCACGACCAGGCTCGTCAAAGATCCGTCTGAAGGTTGACACGAAGTCTGTGTAGTTGTTAATCAGAGGGTCAGCACGTTCCCACAGAGGAGACACCCAACTCAGAGCAGATCCAGAGAGTAAGGAGATGATGTAGGCAACCTTGGATCTTGGCGTGGGGAAATTATGTGGCAATAACTCAAACTGTATTTCACATTGGTTGAGAAACCCGCGACATAACTTAGGACTGCCATCATACTTGCTCGGCACGGGCAGGTGCAGACGTGACACTGGAGCTGATGCAGCCGGCATAGAAGAACTCACAGCACTGGCAGGTGCTGGAGTAACAGGAACAGTAGGAGAGAGTACACTAGGCAGGGATTGCTGTAGTGTATCTAATCGGGAGGACATCCCTTGCAGGAATTGAAGCATCTGCTGCTGCGCAACCTCTTGACCATCCAGACGAGAGACCAGATTTTGCAAGGCCTCTGACCCCACACTCCGTCCACCATCCGAGTCCATCGATCCTGGACTTACTGTCAGATTGTGTTTGGGCTGTGTCCCCGGAGGGGGCGCTAGTGGGTCAGTGGAGGTAGATGGGAGAAAACGAGGAGGCTGGATAACGTTCCTGCGCATGAGCGCAATGGTATTTATTTGGCAGATGATATTATACAGAATGGTAGCAGAAACAATAATAACAGATGAATAAAGTCAATCACTCAGCATGATAACTGAAAGTCTATGGCACTGGATGACAGATGACTTGAGGAAATAATAACCGGTAATATAATAAACAGAAGAACGGGTGCTTGTGAAATGGTTCTGGTTTGGAAACCAGTGCAGGTTTTAAAACAGGAAACTTTAGGCAGCAAGATGTAGAATGGCAAACCTGAGCAGAGGCAGGAGTCTGACTTCACAGTGCAGGTGATGAAGCACTGGCAGCAGCAAGCTGTATCACAGGTGGAGGAATGAAACACACCTGGAGTCAGTCTCAACTGCAGGCTGAAGCACACAAGGTGGTGATGAGTGTGAAGCCTTGTTTGCAGGTTGCAGGTATTGCTGGGCCTTGAAGTTCCACGGAGCTGTGCAGAGTAACCAGGAATACAAGTCTTTAACCAGAGAGCCAGGAACACAGGAGCAACAGGAACCGATCCTTTCATATGGGTCGCAGGAATGACACAAAGTCCAGGATGCCTGCAGACTGATCCTGCAGTCTCTTATGTACCCCATGGTGCACAGGGATTGGGTGAGTGAAGGAAGGTGGGTGCGGCCAAGCACCGGATTGGCCGCAGTATACTGGCTGTTTGCAGACTGTCATGGCGGCGCCCACGCCGCGGCCTAGCGGGGACGCGGCGCGCTACACGCCCGCTGTCTCAGGAGTGTTCCCAGGCCCTTGATGATGTCCCATGGCAGGGGCATAGGTGACAGGTGACCGCAGGGAGCCAGGACGGAGTCCGCAGCGGCGGACGGATGTCAGCCTGGTAAGTCGATTCCTGACAGTATCCAATGGTGGGAACTTTGCGGTCAGTGGTGAGGTTACTCGCGGTCAACTGCTGGCCGCAAAGTTCCCATCATTGGATACAATGGAGCGCCTATGTGCTACATTGTATCTCTGCCGTGCGCAGCCTGACTGACAGCTCAGGAGCGCACAGGCAATCAGGAGAGTGCTCCCTGATTGGCTGAAGGGACCCTCTGTGACAGGAGTCACGGGGGGTCTCGGTAGTCGGAGAAAGGGGTCCCATGTGTAAATATGGGACCCCTTTCAGTGCGTGGTTCGGGTTTTTCGGTTTGTTTTTTTGCCAAGTACGTGGATTACAAGCTCAGAAGAGGACCGATCTACACTGGATTTTTGTGAGTATAATTTTATTTTCAGGTACCCCATGGATTCTACTTGGAGAAGTGGACCGACCCTCGTGTGAACATAGGTAAGTATGTGTGAATGTAGGTGTGCATGTATGTAATAAAGTTTTACTTTCAAGGTGTGTGAGTTCTGTTTTAATTTGGGTATTTTTTTGTAGTAGTACTACAGGTACCAGGAACCCCATGGATTCTACTACAGGTATCAGGTACCCCATGGATTCTACTTGGAGAAGTGGACCGACCCTCGTGTGAACATAGGTAAGTATGTGTGAATGTAGGTGTGCATGTATGTAATAAAGTTTTACTTTCAAGGTGTGTGAGTTCTGTTTTAATTTGGGTATTTTTTTGTAGTAGTACTACAGGTACCAGCGGGCCCGTTTTTCCACCGCATGCTGGTACTTGTGGTTCTCCAAGTACCAGCTTGCAGGGGAGGCTTGCTGGGACTTGTAATGCTGCTACAAAAAAACAATATTCTTATTTTAACACATGGCTATCAGCCCCCCATCCGCAGTACTTGGATTGGGGGGACAGCCTCGGGCTTCACCCCTGGCCCTTGGGTGGCTGGAGGGGGGGACCCCTTGATTTAAGGTGTCCCCACTCCTCCAGGGTACCCCGGCCAGGGGTGACTAGTTAGTGATTTAATGCCAGGGCCGCAGGGACATATATAAAAGTGTCCCCCGGCTGTGGCATTATCTCTCTGACTAGTGGAGCCCGGTGCTGGTGTTAAAAATACGGGGGACCCCTACGCTTTTTGTCCCCCGGTTTTTGGCACCAGGACCAGGCGCAGAGCCCGGTGCTGGTTGTTAAAATATGGGGGAACCCCTGTAAATTTCCCCCCCATATTTTTGCAACCAGGACCGGCTCAAAGAGCCCGAGGCTGGTTTTGCTTAGGAGGGGGGACCCCACGCAATTTTTTTCTTGATTTTTAACACTTAAAATTTTTTTTTAAAGGTGCACAATGAAGCCCTGCTCGGAACTCACAGAGATGGCCGGGATTCCTTGTGTTTTGTCAGGCAGTGTTTTACTCATCACTCCCATAAAACACTGCCTGACATTACGAATCACATCGACATCGGAAAAGACGAATGTTGCAAACTCGGCAGCTTAGTAAATGACCGTATCAGGATTCAAAAAGTTGCAGTAAAATGCACCCGATACCATTCGAGTTCAAACACCCGAACAAATATTAGTAAATATACCCCCCTGTATCTCATCTATAAACATTTCACCCCATGACTGTTAGGCGCCGAGGGTCCGCTCGTCAGTGCGGCCGGCGCCTAGCAACGGGGACGCCACTGTCGGATCGTGTTCCCCGTTGCTGGGTCTAAGTTTATATCATCACTGGTTTCCTGGCTGTGTAGCATGCAGCTGCACGGCATGTTGTAATTATCACTCATCTGTTTTCCTGGCCATGCAGCTTGTCAGCTGCATGGCATTTAATCCAATCAGCCTCCAAACAGCTGATTGGAAGACTCTCTGTTAAAAGCACTCCCAGGACTCCTCACAGACGCCGGTGATAGCTTCCTGTTTGCCTGATTCTGCTGCAGAGAGAGTTCCCAGTCCCGGTCTGTTCGTTTGTTCCTGTTCTCAGTGATCCAGTACTCGGAAGTTACCATCTGTTCCTGGAGTCTGACCGAGCACCTTTAACATCTGGTGGTGTTCGTGAGTCGCGGCGCAGCCGTGTGTTGCGGCTTGTCCGCTACTATTTATTATTGTGTTTATTTTGAGTTCTGGAGCTTTGCGGAGGATTCCGCTTCCACAAGATCCACTCTGGTGTCCAGCGGTGCCGGATAGGAGTGTCGGATCCGTGGATCATTGGTTGTCCTTTTCCCTGGCGGCTAGTCCGCACATACCTTTTTATTTAGTTAAGTTAGCTTGTAACCCCTGGCTTGGTTGCTTAGTCAGAGGGCCCCTTGTTATCTCCCTGTCTCGGACTTCCCCTTGTCTCCCATTAAGACCTGCGGGGGCATCGGGGTTGGGCAGACATAATCCGCCCTTCGAACGCGGCTGCCATGGGCTCAAGCAACCATAGTCTCGCAGGGGATTTCTGATAACACGGGCGAGACAACGGAGTTAGGGCGCCAGGGGTTACTAGGCTCTCCAGCTCCCACAACCTGTATTTCATTCCTGTACTCAGATCTCTGCCATAAGATCTTCTCCAGTCTGGAGTACAGGAATCGTAACATTATCACCGGCCAGACAAAAGAAAAAATTTCAACAGGAGTTAATTTTTTCACTTATCCAGTAGGGAGAATTTTGTCGGCCTCATGAATCCCACCGGTGTTGGGCCAAATCCTGGCCAGTTTTTGGTTAGTCAGATTCAGGAACTTACCCAGATGGTTCAGGATCTGTCCCTCCGGGTGAGCTCACAGGAAGATCTGTTACGGACTTCCCCGAGGGTCATCCCTGAACCAAAAATGCATCTGCCTGACCGTTTTTCTGGGGATAGAAAACAGTTTTTTAATTTTAAAGAGTCTTGTAAACTGTATTTTCGTTTAAGACCAGTTTCCTCAGGTACGGAGGCTCAGCGGGTTGGAATTATAATTTCTCTGCTTCAGGGGGATCCTCAGACCTGGGCTTTTGGTTTAAAGACAGACGATCCGGCCTTATCGTCTGTAGACGCTTTTTTGAAATCTTTAGGGCTATTGTATGACGACCCTGATAGAGAGGCATCCGCAGAAAGTCAGTTGCGTGCTCTAAGACAGGGTAGGAATCCTGCAGAGAATTATTGTACGGAGTTTCGCCGTTGGTCGAACGACTGTGGCAGGAATGATCCTGCCCTGCGCAGTCAGTTTCGCCTCGGCTTATCTGAATCTATAAAAGACAGCCTCCTTCAGTATCCCGCTCCTGAGAACCTTGATAAACTCATGGAGCTCTCTATTAAAATAGATCGTCGGCTCAGAGAGCGGAGGACTGAGAAAGGGGCATCTGTAGTTTCTTTTCCCTGTGTTTCTTCCGTTCCGATAGACATGGAGGAGCCTATGCAGATTGGTCTCTCCAAATTGTCTCCGGAAGAAAGAACCAGGAGGCAAAATTCTGGTCTGTGTTTGTACTGCGGAGGTAAGGGACATTTTGCCCGTAGTTGCCCAAACAAGTCGGGAAACTTCCTGACCAAGTGAATAGTGAGGGGGTTCACTTTGGTCTACAGCTCATCTCCTCAAATAATTCACTATTGGTTCCTGCTAAAGTTTCTTATGACAGCCTCTGTTCCTCGGTCTCTGCTTTTGTGGACAGTGGAGCTGCAGGAAACTTTATGGACTTAACATGGGCCAAGGCCTTAGGTATTCCTCAGTTAACCTTAAGTAGGTGTATCACCATGCATGGTTTAGATGGGAGTCCCTTATCCAATGGGGTTATTTCTCTATGTACACCTCCTGTTTTGCTCTCGGTGGGAGCTCTACATTCTGAAAAGATTGAGTTTTTTCTTACCCATTGTCCAGCAGTTCCTGTGGTTCTGGGTCACCCTTGGCTGGCCTTTCATAATCCCATCATAGATTGGCAGTCTGGGGAGATTCTACAATGGAGTACCATCTGTGATAAAGAATGTATTACACTTCCTATCCGAGTAGCTGCTGCCAGGTCCGCACATATTCCTGGAGAGTACCAAGATTTTTTGGATGTGTTTTCCAAGGGCAATGCGGATATTTTGCCTCCCCATAGGCCTTATGATTGTACCATTGAGTTAATTCCTGGTGCCACGTTGCCTAAAGGAAGGTTATATGCATTGTCTGGTCCTGAAACTGTGGCCATGAATGAGTATGTGAAAGAAAGTCTTGAGAAAGGGTTTATCAGGCCATCTAAATCCCCTTTAAGTGCAGGTTTTTTCTTCGTAGAGAAGAAGGATGGTTCCCTCAGACCCTGCATTGACTTTCGAGCCCTGAATAAAATCTCAGTAAAGAATACTTACCCTCTGCCTCTGATCTCTGTCCTCTTTGATCAGCTACGTTCGGCTGTTATTTTTTCCAAGATTGACCTGAGAGGAGCATATAATCTCATTAGAATCAGATCGGGGGATGAGTGGAAAACGGCATTCAGTACTCAATCAGGTCACTATGAGTATCTGGTCATGCCTTTCGGCCTATCTAACGCTCCGGCAGTCTTTCAGGATCTCATAAATGATGTGCTCCGTGAGTTTCTGGGAAGATTCGTTGTGGTCTATTTAGACGACATTTTGATTTATTCTGACTCTATAGAACAACATGTTACCCAGGTGCGTCAGGTACTTAAGAAATTACGTGAAAATCACTTGTATGCCAAACCGGAGAAGTGTGAATTTCACGTCACGGAGGTATCCTTTTTAGGGTACATTATTTCCCCTCGGGGATTCCGAATGGAACCTAAGAAGCTCCAAGCCATCCTGAGTTGGGCGCAACCCACCAACTTAAAAGCAATTCAGCGCTTTTTAGGGTTTGCGAACTACTACAGAAGGTTTATTCACTCTTTCTCTGACATAGTTGCTCCCATTGTGGCACTCACTAAGAAGGGAGCAGATCCTACCAATTGGTCATGTGAAGCTAAAGTATCTTTTCAGGCCTTGAAACAAGCCTTTGTCTCAGCCCCTGTCCTTAGACATCCCAACCCAGAATTGCCTTTCATCGTTGAGGTAGATGCCTCGGAGTTTGGTGTAGGGGCTATCCTTTCTCAGAAGGATCCAGATTCCCTTGAGTTACATCCTTGTGCCTTTATGTCCAGGAAATTCTCATCTGCTGAATCCAACTACGATGTTGGTAATCGGGAGTTGCTGGCTATTAAATGGGCTTTTGAGGAGTGGAGACATTGGCTTGAAGGAGCGACCCATACCATTTCTGTTTTGACAGATCACAAAAATCTTCAATACATTGAATCAGCTAAGCGACTGAATGCCCGACAGGCTCGTTGGGCTTTATTTTTCACTCGTTTCAAATTCATTATCACCTTCAGACCTGGTTCCAAGAATACCAAGGCAGATGCCCTCTCACGCAGTTTTCTTCCCGCTCAAGACAACAGTCCTGTTACTCTCATACTTCCGCCTTCAGTCATTCAGGCAGGTCTCACACAGGATGTTTTTTCTCAATTGAAGCTGCTTCAACATCAAGCTCCGGGAAATACTCCTGCTGGTCGTCTTTTTGTTCCTGAGTTTTTGAGAGCAACTGTTTTGGAGGAATTTCATGATAGCAAAGTTGCAGGGCATCTGGGAGTCGCTAAAACTTTTGAATTGGTATCCCGCTCAGTGTGGTGGCCTGGTCTTTCTAAAGACATTAAAGAGTTTGTTTTTTCGTGTCAGGTCTGTGCACAGCATAAAGTTCCCCGTTCTTTGCCTAT
This sequence comes from Pseudophryne corroboree, assembly GCF_028390025.1. Classification (NCBI taxonomy): domain Eukaryota; kingdom Metazoa; phylum Chordata; class Amphibia; order Anura; family Myobatrachidae; genus Pseudophryne; species Pseudophryne corroboree. The sequence continues at coordinate 675,804,830 of NC_086445.1, read as the reverse complement.
TGGTCAACTTATGCCATTGAATGTTCCTCTTAGACCATGGTCGCATATCTCCATGGATTTTGTGGTGGATCTCCCTCTGTCAGCTGGATGCACAGTCATATGGGTGGTAGTGGACCGTTTTAGTAAGATGGCTCATTTTATTGGTCTTCCCCGATTGCCATCTGCCCAGGGATTGGCAGTCTTGTTCCTCCGTCATGTTTTCAGACTCCATGGGTTACCCACTGATATTGTTTCTGACAGGGGTCCACAATTCATTGCACAGTTTTGGAAGTCTTTTTGTGCTTCGTTAAAAATGAAATTATCATTAACCTCCGGTTATCATCCACAATCAAATGGACAGACTGAGCGAGTGAACCAATCCTTAAAACAATATTTGCGTTTGTACTCGGCCAAACTCCAAAATGACTGGTCTGAGTTTCTTCCATTGGCAGAGTTTGCTTATAATAATGCCTGTCATTCCTCCACCAATGTGTCTCCATTTTTTGCAGTTTTTGGTTTCCACCCCAGAGCTAATTCATTTTTCCAACATTCCTCTGTCTCCTCTCTGGCCCTGACCTCTCATCTTAAACTTATTTGGAAAAAAGTGCACATAGCTCTCAGAAAAGCAGCTTTCAAGGAAAAAGATTTTTCGGACAGGTTCCGGCGGCCGTGCACTTTTAGAGTAGGAGACAGGGTGTGGCTGTCGACTCGCAATATCAAACTTCGACAAACCTCAGCCAGATTGGGTCCTAGATTTATTGGACCATTTCTCATTATCAAAAAAGTCAATCCAGTTGCTTTCCGGTTACAGCTACCAAAAACGTTACGAATCGGAAATACCTTCCATTGCTCTTTGCTCAAACCATATGTTTCATCTAGCAGATTTCCTCGTAAAAAACCTCAGGGGAGATCACCAGTTAATGTACAGGGTCAGCAGGAGTTCGTGGTTGAGAAGGTTCTCGATTCCAAGCTGTCCCGGGGTCGGCTTTATTTTTTGGTGCATTGGAAAGGTTATGGTCCTGAGGAAAGGTCGTGGGTCCTAGATGAGGACCTTCATGCCCCAAGGCTCAAAAGGGCATTTTTTCAAGAATTTCCTCAGAAACCCGGATTTAGGGGTTCCTTGACCCCTCCTCAAGGGGGGGGTACTGTTAGGCGCCGAGGGTCCGCTCGTCAGTGCGGCCGGCGCCTAGCAACGGGGACGCCACTGTCGGATCGTGTTCCCCGTTGCTGGGTCTAAGTTTATATCATCACTGGTTTCCTGGCTGTGTAGCATGCAGCTGCACGGCATGTTGTAATTATCACTCATCTGTTTTCCTGGCCATGCAGCTTGTCAGCTGCATGGCATTTAATCCAATCAGCCTCCAAACAGCTGATTGGAAGACTCTCTGTTAAAAGCACTCCCAGGACTCCTCACAGACGCCGGTGATAGCTTCCTGTTTGCCTGATTCTGCTGCAGAGAGAGTTCCCAGTCCCGGTCTGTTCGTTTGTTCCTGTTCTCAGTGATCCAGTACTCGGAAGTTACCATCTGTTCCTGGAGTCTGACCGAGCACCTTTAACATCTGGTGGTGTTCGTGAGTCGCGGCGCAGCCGTGTGTTGCGGCTTGTCCGCTACTATTTATTATTGTGTTTATTTTGAGTTCTGGAGCTTTGCGGAGGATTCCGCTTCCACAAGATCCACTCTGGTGTCCAGCGGTGCCGGATAGGAGTGTCGGATCCGTGGATCATTGGTTGTCCTTTTCCCTGGCGGCTAGTCCGCACATACCTTTTTATTTAGTTAAGTTAGCTTGTAACCCCTGGCTTGGTTGCTTAGTCAGAGGGCCCCTTGTTATCTCCCTGTCTCGGACTTCCCCTTGTCTCCCATTAAGACCTGCGGGGGCATCGGGGTTGGGCAGACATAATCCGCCCTTCGAACGCGGCTGCCATGGGCTCAAGCAACCATAGTCTCGCAGGGGATTTCTGATAACACGGGCGAGACAACGGAGTTAGGGCGCCAGGGGTTACTAGGCTCTCCAGCTCCCACAACCTGTATTTCATTCCTGTACTCAGATCTCTGCCATAAGATCTTCTCCAGTCTGGAGTACAGGAATCGTAACAATGACCATAACTCAAACCTAAAACAAGAGGTTTTTGATGTTACAAATGTGCGCTGTTAAAAACAGGGATATGCAGCAGTAAAACACATAAAAAAGTGTTCATCCAACACTCCAAAAAGTACAAGATAACAACGAGAAAATTACGTGTTCAATCCTGCGCTTCCCTGTTTACACATGTATAAAGTAATACACCACAGTTGTAATATTATCTTGTTACCTTATTCACTGGTTACTTCTGGGATCCACAGACGGAAGGGGAGTCAATGTCCTTTAACTGTTCAATATGGTAATTAGAGTCAAGAATTTAGACCTGGATTGCAATTAAACTTAGTTTTATTTCACTGGAACTGTAGTTGCAGATACGATGGCTTACTGGTAACCACACAGGACTGTAATACAACTTAATATTATATGACTCTAATTCAACTTTTGTATATATCACATGAATACCACTTATAAAATATTCAGAACTCTTTAATTATTATAGTTAATAATAACAATCCTACGTTAGACTTCCCAATATTTGCTGGTAATGGATACTATAACGATATACAATCTTATTTCTACTTCCCGATCAATAGTCTCGGTTAAACAGCAATTACTGACTTTCCATCCCGCCAGCGCAAATACCCTAGTCGGTGTGGTCTCTCTCAAAGTTCAGCTGATTAACTAAATAACACGTTGGTGCACGTTGGGTACCTTAGTTGGATGTGATACTAACAACCGGAGGTGACAGTTTTGCAGTGAGAGTTTCAAGGAGTGAGATCCCAACAGGATTTCAATATGGAGGCGTACAGATTACGATAGAGCGGCTTCAAGTTAAATGGGGAGTTAATATTATTCTCAAATCCAACAGATTAGGCTAATTCTCTATGATAAGGTCAATGACCAATAGAACTGTCTATGCTGCGAGCCTGGTCTGGGCTGGCTACCACATAAGTTAATTGCAGTATCTTATCTTTTTCCCTTTTAGCGTGCTCGTGGTGATGTAGAAACAGCTTGCGGAATTATATGAGGCTATGCTGCTTTACTAAAAGAGTATCTGCAAAGGTAAGTCAATTCTATATATCGAGTTCTTATTATTACGAATACTCCACTCCACTGACGCAATATTATGAGTTTTCTCTCTCTCTATTTCTCTCTCTTCCTCTCTCTCTCTCTCTCTTTCTCTCTTTTTACCAAGCCAGGTGAGGTATCTCGCTTTCTATCTTAGCGGGGTCATTAAATGGTTCAGTCTATCTTAAAGAGGCAGCGGAGAGATACTAAAACGATCCAACTCTGGATGCTATCTCTTAATAATGGAGGTGTGATGTGAGTGACTGAGGCAGTATCATGTAGTTGAACAGCTGAGTGCTATTTAATAGGCTGCTTTCTCCAGGTACTTTTTAATAACTGTGAGGTGATAGGCGGCTTTCTGAATAAGGGTGCCTAACCTGTGAGGATACAGGTCTACCTCTGCTACAGAGTCTTAATAACTGTGAGGTGTTAGGCTGCTGACTGATTCAGGTTGCATAACCAGTGAGGATACAGGTCTACCTCTGCTACAGAGTCTTAATAGCTGTGAGGTGTTAGGCTGCTGACTGATTCAGGTGGCATAACCAATGAGGGTACAAGCCTACCTCTCCTGCCGAGTCTTAATAGCTTTCTGCTTTAAGCTATTTCACAGGTCCAGGCGCCACCTGGTGGTCACCTCTCCTTCCTCTAACCTGTCTCTCCCTCTGCTGGGCGTTGCTCCTCGATTGCTGCCGCCTCCCCTTCTCCCTCTGGGGTCTCCGCCTCCGACACGTCACCGGACCTGTGTCACGAAGTCTGGCTGGCCGCCTACGCCGCTTCCCCGCTTCTTCCTGCCTACCGCGGCGGTGTGCAGCTCGATCCACGGAGTCAACCAAGGGAATCACTCACGTCAGGTACCCGGTCTTTTCCGCTGCGCCGCACTCAGCTTTCTCTCTCCTCTCCTCAGCGGCTCTAACTGCCGTCTCTCGTGCCTCCTGCTTTTTTAACTCCTCTCCCCTAGTTCCCCGGATCTTTCCCGCTCGGGACACGAGACACTCAGGGTGGGCACGCGGAAGGTGCTGCTGCAGTAGCCCACACGTGTCAGCCTGCTTTACCCTGCCCTGATACCACGGCAGCATACAGTTCAGGGTTTATAACACTGTGGATACCATAGGAAACATAAACATTGAATAAACACTATTTATCAAACTTCCTGGGGTAATTTACTGTGAGGCATCACACACTTCCCCGCTGAAACAATACATGTCCTCATGTTTCTAGCTAACTTGGTTTTCTAGGAAACAAACTTCTATTAATTTAATAGCAATTCATATCACATTAAATATCCTGAATTACAATCTTACTACGTTACTCAACGTTTTTCTACCATAAGTCATTAAATTATTACAATGGATACTTTACAACTAACAAGTTATCATTTCTATTATTATTTACGATTGATATCTAAGAGGCAGGTTCCCTTTTGTACTCCTCTCAGAGCGTCTTGGAGGAAGTATTTCGGACTCCAACTCAAGGAGGGCCGGGATGTCTTCATCCACCACCTTTTCGACTTCTTGCCCTTCTGTGTTTGGAGCCAAATAAAGAATCGGGCAATATAGACTCATGAGAAAGTCCATCGGTGAATTTGACTCAGGAGTGACTGTGATAGTGTCGATTGGGGGCCCCGGAGCCTCCCTAATCTCTCCGGTTTGTTTTGCGTAATATGGTCCATGGGGACACAATTTTAATTGATTCCGATGCACTAAACTAGGTTGAAACCCATCGTCCCTTTTTAGTCGGTACACTGGTACGTCATGGATAGGTTGTTCGATGATGGTATATGGATGAGGTTCCCATTGATAGTCTAATTTACTATGTCGCTGATTATTTTTCTTCCACACCTTACTTCCTACCCTCAACAAACTAGCTTGGGCTGAGGAATCATAGTGTTCTTTTTGCCGACGCCGGACTATTTCCATTGTTTTATTCACTGAACTTTGAGCCAACTGCAATCGGCGCTGATGTTCCTTCACCCATGTCGTTTCAAGGAATGGTTCTAGGTCCGTTTCCACATTGAATTCCATATCTGCAGGTAACTTCCCTTGTCTTCCAAATAACAGGTAGTATGGCGTGTATCCTGTGGAGCTGTGGGGTGTATTATTATATAAGAATACCAGTTCGGCTAGCAGTAAGGGCCACTCCACTTGTTGCTGTACCGGAACGGCTCTTAACATGTGTATCAGAGTCTGATTGGTTCTTTCACACAAGCCGTTTCCTTGAGGATGATAAGCGGTGGTCTGAAGTTTCTTACTTCCATACAGTGTACACAGTTCGTGAAAGAGTTTAGATGTGAAGGCAGGTCCTTGATCAGTTAACACCTTCGTGGGATACCCATAAGGCCGTACAAAAGCCCGCCAGAAAATTTCGGCAGTGGTCCTAGCAGTCAGATCTCTTACTGGTAAGGCGACAGCAAATTTGGTATAATGATCCACAATAGTTATGGCATATTCGTAGCCAGCCTTACTTTTTCCCAATTTTACATGGTCTATTGTAACCAGCTCTAAGGGTTGATTACTAATGATGGGATGTAGCAACGCTTTTTCTGTTGAGCGGGGTGGTCTCCTCAAATTACAGGCCGTGCAATTTTTACACCAAGTGTCTACATCTTGATGCATACCGATCCAGTATACCCGTTGCCTCAGATTATCCTCAGTTTTCTTTAGACCGAAATGACCGGATCGGTCGTGATAGGCCTGTAACACTATTGATATTTTTGAGAGGGGAATAACCACTTGGGTTACTGTTTGATGTGTCTTTGGGTCGACGCTTTTCCGGACCAGTAGACCCTGTCGTAGTCTCAGACGCTCTCGTTGCCGCCACAACTTCACCAATTCCGGTGCATAAGTCTGTCTCTCCCGCTTAGTCAACACTCGGTCCTGCTGCAGTAAAATCTTTAATTGCTGTAGAATGGGGCATTGCTCTTGCCAGTCTTTCCATTCAGTGGCAGACGCCGTTTCCAGGAGTGTCTCATTAGTTTTGACCTTTGATACCGTTGAGTGTTGAGTGATCTTTTGTTTTCCGGGTTGGAATGAAGGCAGTTCCACCGTTTCCCATTGATCCAATGTTTCTGGTTCAGTCTGAGTGGGGAGGCGTGACAAAGCGTCAGCGTTACTGTTACTCCGTCCTGGTCGATAGCGGATACTGAATTGGTAATTGGCTAATCGTGAATGCCATCGTTGTTCTAAGGCTCCGAGACGGGCCGTGGCCAGATGGGCTAACGGGTTGCAGTCGGTGTAGGCTATAAATGGGGTGACGGCCAGATAATCCCTGAATTTTTCGGTAACAGCCCACACTAATGCTAAAAACTCCAATTTAAAAGCGCTATAGTTGGCGTCATTTCGTTCCGTTTTCCTCAGTCCGCGACTAGCATACGCAATGACTTTCTCTTTACCATCTTGGACTTGTGCCAACACTGCACCCAAACCCTGCTTGCTTGCATCGGTGTATAGAATGAAGGGTTGTTGATAATCCGGGTAGGCTAATAGAGGAGCTTTCACAAGAAACTGTTTCAGATGATCGAAGGCTATCTGATGCCGAGTTGTCCAGGTTATCATTCCCCGATCATTTTTTGATACATCTCGTAACAGTTCGTGTAATGGAGACGCCACTTTGGCAAAATCCTTCATAAATCGGCGATAGTATCCTACGAATCCCAAAAATCGCCGGACCTCTTTAATAGTCCGAGGGACTGGCCACTCTCGAACTGCCTCGACTTTGTCTGGATCAGGAGCCACCCCGTCCGCACTTACAAGATGGCCCAAGTAATGGACTTTAGGTTTCAATAGATGACACTTGATAGGATTTAATTTAAGCCCATACTTAGCTAATTGTCGGAACACTTCATGTAGATGCTGCAGATGTTCTGAGTACGACCGGGAAAAGATAATTATATCATCAAGATATAATAAGACCATTTCATAGTTTCGATGACCTAAGCAATGCTCCATCACTCTTTGAAAAGTCGCCGGAGCATTGCATAATCCGAAAGGCATCCGGTTAAATTCATGCAAACCCATGGGTGTGGTAAATGCGGTCTTTTCTTTATCCTCAGGATCCATTAGAATTTGCCAATAGCCGCTGGTTAAGTCTAATGTTGAAAAATACTTTGCAGACTTTAATGCGGTAAGGGACTCTTCAATTCTGGGCAATGGGTATGCATCTTTGTGAGTGATTTTGTTTAATTTTCTATAATCGACGCAGAAGCGCAATTGTCCGTTTTTCTTTTTCACCAACACCATCGGTGCCGCCCAGGGGCTATGGCTCTCCTGTATTACGCCCGTAGCCTTCATATCTTCTAACATCTTCCGGACGGGTTGGTATAGGGCTGGCGCCAATGGTCGATGCCTTTCCTTAATGGGTAGAGCGGCCCCTGTTATAATGCGATGTTTCACCGTGGCAACTGTACCGAAGTCAGTGGGGTTTTTACTAAATGCTTCAGAGTTTTCTTTCACCACATGTAGTGTTCCTTGTCTCTGTTCCATCGGGGTATCTTTATCACCAATTTGGATTTCTTCCCACCAATTTTTATTACTTTCATTATGAGCGAGGGTGATACGTTGGTTTGCCTCTCGTTTTGGATCAATAATATCTTGGAAAGTGGTCCAGGTTAGTTTAGCAATAGCCTGCTGTCGATATAACTTAATTGTATGATTGTGGGGATTCATGATCCGCACAGGGACTCGTCCACTCTTCACTTGGACCAACGCGTGAGCGACTATGAGATTATTTCCGTGGTTGGAGCCATACGGTTCTACCAAAGCTTCATAGGTCCTTCCTTGTGGTCCACACCTACTCTTTCCCCACACAATCATTTCAGAATTTGGTGGTATCTTCACCGGTTTACTATCGGTGATGCACACTTTTCCCAGATGTTCGGTACAGTTTACGAATTTTTGTTGGCTTTGCAGGGTCTTAATAGTTTTCTGAAGTGTACTTTGCTCAGTTACTTCCATCTTCGATAATTCTTTTTTCAAAATAGTAATTGATTCATTGGGGCATCGTTGTAGAATGTTCATTCCAAGAATAATGGGCGTGGCATCTGGATCGTTGGTATGTGTAATAAGACACCCTTGCTGTGGAAGAAAAACGTCTCCTATCTGTACATCTGCCTCCCAGTAACCAACACAGATGATGCGTAGTCCATTGCTGGCCATTAATTGAAGCCAAGAGGGAAAGAGAGAGAGAGAGAGAGAGGAAGAGAGAGAAATAGAGAGAGAGAAAACTCATAATATTGCGTCAGTGGAGTGGAGTATTCGTAATAATAAGAACTCGATATATAGAATTGACTTACCTTTGCAGATACTCTTTTAGTAAAGCAGCATAGCCTCATATAATTCCGCAAGCTGTTTCTACATCACCACGAGCACGCTAAAAGGGAAAAAGATAAGATACTGCAATTAACTTATGTGGTAGCCAGCCCAGACCAGGCTCGCAGCATAGACAGTTCTATTGGTCATTGACCTTATCATAGAGAATTAGCCTAATCTGTTGGATTTGAGAATAATATTAACTCCCCATTTAACTTGAAGCCGCTCTATCGTAATCTGTACGCCTCCATATTGAAATCCTGTTGGGATCTCACTCCTTGAAACTCTCACTGCAAAACTGTCACCTCCGGTTGTTAGTATCACATCCAACTAAGGTACCCAACGTGCACCAACGTGTTATTTAGTTAATCAGCTGAACTTTGAGAGAGACCACACCGACTAGGGTATTTGCGCTGGCGGGATGGAAAGTCAGTAATTGCTGTTTAACCGAGACTATTGATCGGGAAGTAGAAATAAGATTGTATATCGTTATAGTATCCATTACCAGCAAATATTGGGAAGTCTAACGTAGGATTGTTATTATTAACTATAATAATTAAAGAGTTCTGAATATTTTATAAGTGGTATTCATGTGATATATACAAAAGTTGTATTAGAGTCATATAATATTAAGTTGTATTACAGTCCTGTGTGGTTACCAGTAAGCCATCGTATCTGCAACTACAGTTCCAGTGAAATAAAACTAAGTTTAATTGCAATCCAGGTCTAAATTCTTGACTCTAATTACCATATTGAACAGTTAAAGGACATTGACTCCCCTTCCGTCTGTGGATCCCAGAAGTAACCAGTGAATAAGGTAACAAGATAATATTACATATTTATTTGGCGTCACGAACAGGATTCCACCGGCCGGAGCCGGAGAAATGTCCCGTGAACAGGAACTGGGGCCGGATACCTCTAATAGTGATACTGATAGTTCCCCAAGAATGGCAACAATGAATCCCATCACTTTGCCTTATTATTTTGGAGCCCCGTGGCTTCCCACGTACTCGGGGGATGCCCAGGGGTTGGATGGAAATACGCTGGCTGAATTTAAACATCACACAGTGACAACGATATTTCGTATAGGTGCACACAACAGGAACCTCATATATATAAATTATATATTACTGAGCTTTTTAATAATTAGTTGAATGATCCAACATCTCCGTGGGATATCTCATAGATGCGAATGAGAACAAATAGCTTCCTTTGAATGCAAAATCTGAAACAACAACAGTGCTTCCCTCACATATGCATTTTCCATATGCATTATTGTGATAATATTATAATGTGAATAAAGTTGCAGTACTGGGTTGCGTAATTTCAACTGGTGTTATTATTGTGTGGCCATGCCCCTTCCCAGCAAGTAGACGCCCCTTTTTGGGCTGTGCACCGAATGTGCACACTGTTCCTATTTGAAATATAGGGGGTAGGAGGACCAAAATGAGGACTGCTATGGGTGAAGATTGATGGTGCTGGGAAAGGGGTATATGGTCAGAGGTGGAACTAGCGTCTGTGCAAGGGGGCATCATATTGATCTTAACAGTGATGATAGAAAGGCTTTGTCATCTCAGTTAGAGGTCTCCTGGGTTATTAAATAATTACTGACTGGTAAAACATCGGGTCCACACAGTTTTATTGCCACTTATTACAAACAACTTGCACCACATGTCACTCCACCTTATATCATTTTATCTTTGTAGGTAATGGAGCCCCTCCAGATTTTAATACAATTAGACTAATAGTGTTACTGAACCTGGATAGAGATCTTACCTGTTTCTTCCTACAGGCCAATCTCTTTTTCTGCAGCGGGGTACACTGGGGTTCCACAGGGAATAACATCAGGGGTGTAGAGTAGGATCTTGATCCGCGGCACCAACAGGTTAAAAGCTTTGACTGTTCCCAAGATGCTCAGCGCCGGCTCCTCTATAACCCCGCCTCTGTGCACAGGAGCTCAGTTTGTAAGTTGGTGCCCTGCAGGCAGGACACTACCAGGCAGGGCTGCTCCAGCGGCCCTGAAAAGAGCTTTTTTAAAAGAAGATAGAAGACGTCAAGGGCTGAAGCAGTTGCACTCTTAGTGTTAGATGTCATTCTGACTAGTGATGAGCGGGTTCAGTTCCTCGGAATCCGAACCCCCCCGAACTTCACCCATTTAACACGGGTCCGAGGCATACTCGGATACTCCAGTATTGCTCGGTTAACCCGAGCGTGCCCGAACGTCATCATCCCGCTGTCGGATTCTCGCGAGATTCGGATTCTACATAAGGAGCCGCGTGTCGCCGCCATTTTTCATTCGTGCATTGGAAATGATAGTGAGAGGACGCGGCTGGCGTCCTCTCACTTTGTTTCAGAACTTTCAGGGTGCTGCAAATATCTTTATTCTGGGGACCAGCAGTATTATAGGAGGAGTACAGTGCAGAGTTTTGCTGACCAGTGACCACCAGTATTATACGTTCTCTGCAAGAAAAACGCTCCATATCTGTGCTCAGTGTGCTGCATATATCTGTGCTCACACTGCTTTATTGTGGGGACTGGGGACCAGCAGTATTATATAGGAGGAGTACAGTGCAGAGTTTTGCTGACCAGTGACCACCAGTATTATACGTTCTCTGCCTGAAAAACGCTCCATATCTGTGCTCAGTGTGCTGCATATATATGTGCTCACACTGCTTTATTGTGGGGACTGGGGACCAGCAGTATTATATAGGAGTACAGTGCAGAGTTTTGCTGACCAGTGACCACCAGTATTATACATTCTCTGCCTGAAAAACGCTCCATATCTGTGCTCAGTGTGCTGCATATATCTGTGCTCACACTGCTTTATTGTGGGGACTGGAGACCAGCAGTATTATATAGGAGGAGTACAGTGCAAAGTTTTGCTGACCAGTGACCACCAGTATTATACGTTCTCTGCCTGAAAAACGCTCCATATCTGTGCTGCATTGTAGTATATAGTAGGAGTACAGTGCATAATTTTGCTGACCACCAGTATATAATATATAGGAGTACGGTACAGAAGGCCACTGCTCTACCTACCTCTGTGTCGTCAAGTATACTATCCATCCATACCTGTGGTGCATTTCAGTTTTGCACAGTTTGCTGACCACCAGTATATAATATATAGCAGTACGGTACAGTAGGCCACTGCTCTACCTACCTCTGTGTCGTCAAGTATACTATCCATCCATACCTGTGGTGCATTTCAGTTTTGCACAGTTTGCTGACCACAAGTATATAATATAAGGCAGTACGGTACAGTAGGCCACTGCTCTACCTACCTCTGTGTCGTCAAGTATACTATCCATCCATACCTGTGGTGCATTTCAGTTTTGCACAGTTTGCTGACCACCAGTATATAATATATAGCAGTACGGTACAGTAGGCCACTGCTCTACCTACCTCTGTGTCGTTAAGTATACTATCCATCCATACCTGTGGTGCATTTCAGTTTTGCACAGTTTGCTGACCACCAGTATATAATATATAGCAGTACGGTACAGTAGGCCACTGCTCTACCTACCTCTGTGTCGTCAAGTATACTATCCATCCATACCTGTGGTGCATTTCAGTTTTGCACAGTTTGCTGACCACCAGTATATAATATAAGGCAGTACGGTACATTAGGCCACTGCTCTACCTACCTCTGTGTCGTCAAGTATACTATCCATCCATACCTGTGGTGCATTTCAGTTGTGCGCAGTATATATAGTAGTAGGCCATTGCTATTGATACTGGCATATAATTCCACACATTAAAAAATGGAGAACAAAAATGTGGAGGGTAAAATAGGGAAAGATCAAGATCCACTTCCACCTCGTGCCGAAGCTGCTGCCACTAGTCATGGCCGAGACGATGAAATGCCATCAACGTCGTCTGCCAAGGCCGATGCCCAATGTCATAGTAGAGAGCATGTAAAATCCAAAACACAAAAGTTCAGTAAAATGTAGAGATGAGCGCCGGAAATTTTTCGGGTTTTGTGTTTTGGTTTTGGGTACGGTTCCGCGGCCGTGTTTTGGGTTCGACCGCGTTTTGGCAAAACCTCACCGAATTTTTTTTGTCGGATTCGGGTGTGTTTTGGATTCGGGTGTTTTTTTAAAAAAACACTAAAAAACAGCTTAAATCATAGAATTTGGGGGTCATTTTGATCCCAAAGTATTATTAACCTCAAAAACCATAATTTACACTCATTTTCAGTAGAGATGAGCGGGTTCGGTTCCTCGGAATCCGAACCCGCCCGAACTTCAGGTTTTTTTACACGGGGCCGAGCGACTCGGATCTTCCCGCCTTGCTCGGTTAACCCGAGCGCGCCCGAACGTCATCATCACGCTGTCGGATTCTCGCGAGACTCGGATTCTATCGCGAGACTCGGATTCTATATAAGGAGCCGCGCGTCGCCGCCATTTTCACACGTGCATTGAGATTGATAGGGAGAGGACGTGGCTGGCGTCCTCTCCGTTTAGAAATAGATAGGAGAGTGAGAGTGAGACACTTCATTTACTGGAGCTTAGGAGGAGTACTCAGAGAGTGCAGAATTTTGCTGATAGTAGTTAGTTAGTTATACTAGTGACTGACCAGTGAGACCACCAGTGCAGTTTTATTATTATTTAATATAATCCGTTCTCTGCCTGAAAAAAACGATACACAGTGACTCAGTCACATACCATATCTGTGCTCAGCCCAGTGTGCTGCATCATTTATGTATAATATCTGACTGTGCTCACACAGCTTAATTGTGGGGGAGACTGGGGAGCAGTTATAGGTTATAGCAGGAGCCAGGAGTACATATTAAACAGTGCACACTTTTGCTGCCAGAGTGCCACTGCCAGTGTGACTGACCAGTGACCTGACCACACTGACCACCAGTATATTGTGATTGTCTGCCTGAAAAAGTTAAACACTCGTCGTGTGACTTGTGTGGTGTTTTTTTATTCTATAAAAAACTCATTCTGCTGACAGACAGTGTCCAGCAGGTCCGTCATTATATAATATATACCTGTCCGGCTGCAGTAGTGATATATATATATTTTTATATCATTATTTATCATCCAGTCTATACTAGCAGCAGACACAGTACGGTAGTTCACGGCTGTAGCTACCTCTGTGTCGGCACTCGGCAGTCCATCCATAATTGTATACCACCTACCCGTGGTTTTTTTTTTCTTTCTTCTTTATACATACTACATCTCATTATCATCCAGTCTATATTAGCAGCAGACACAGTACAGTACGGTAGTCCACGGCTGTAGCTATCTCTGTGTCGGCACTCGGCAGTCCATCCATAATTGTATACCACCTACCCGTGGTTTTTTTTTTTCTTTCTTCTTTATACATACTACATCTCATTATCAACCAGTCTATATTAGCAGCAGACACAGTACGGTAGTCCACGGCTGTAGCTACCTCTGTGTCGGCACTCGGCAGTCCATCCATAATTGTATACCACCTACCCGTGGTTTTTTTTTTCTTTCTTCTTTATACATACTACATCTCATTATCAACCAGTCTATATTAGCAGCAGACACAGTACGGTAGTCCACGGCTGTAGCTACCTCTGTGTCGGCACTCGGCAGTCCATCCATAATTGTATACCACCTACCCGTGGTTTTTTTTTTCTTTCTTCTTTATACATACTACATCTCATTATCAACCAGTCTATATTAGCAGCAGACACAGTACGGTAGTTCACGGCTGTAGCTACCTCTGTGTCGGCACTCGGCAGTCCATCCATAATTGTATACCACCTACCCGTGGTTTTTTTTTTCTTTCTTCTTTATACATACTACATCTCATTATCAACCAGTCTATATTAGCAGCAGACACAGTACAGTACGGTAGTCCACGGCTGTAGCTACCTCTGTGTCGGCACTCGGCAGTCCATCCATAATTGTATACCACCTACCCGTGGTTTTTTTTTTCTTTCTTCTTTATACATACTACATCTCATTATCAACCAGTCTATATTAGCAGCGGACACAGTACAGTACGGTAGTCCACGGCTGTAGCTACCTCTGTGTCGGCACTCGGCAGTCCATCCATAATTGTATACCACCTACCCGTGTTTTTTTTTTCTTTCTTCTTTATACATACTACATCTCATTATCATCCAGTCTATATTAGCAGCAGACACAGTACAGTACGGTAGTCCACGGCTGTAGCTATCTCTGTGTCGGCACTTGGCAGTCCATCCATAATTGTATACCACCTACCCGTGGTTTTTTTTTTCTTTCTTCTTTATACATACTACATCTCATTATCAACCAGTCTATATTAGCAGCAGACACAGTACAGTACGGTAGTCCACGGCTGTAGCTACCTCTGTGTCGGCACTCGGCAGTCCATCCATAATTGTATACCACCTACCCGTGGATTTTTTTTTCTTTCTTCTTTATACATACTACATCTCATTATCAACCAGTCTATATTAGCAGCAGACACAGTACGGTAGTCCACGGCTGTAGCTACCTCTGTGTCGGCACTCGGCAGTCCATCCATAATTGTATACCACCTACCCGTGGTTTTTTTTTCTTTCTTCTTTATACATACTACATCTCATTATCAACCAGTCTATATTAGCAGCAGACACAGTACAGTACGGTAGTCCACGGCTGTAGCTACCTCTGTGTCAGCACTCGGCAGTCCATCCATAATTGTATACCACCTACCCGTGGTTTTTTTTTTCTTTCTTCTTTATACATACTACATCTCATTATCATCCAGTCTATATTAGCAGCAGACACAGTACAGTACGGTAGTCCACGGCTGTAGCTATCTCTGTGTCGGCACTCGGCAGTCCATCCATAATTGTATACCACCTACCCGTGGTTTTTTTTTTCTTTCTTCTTTATACATACTACATCTCATTATCAACCAGTCTATATTAGCAGCAAACACAGTACAGTACGGTAGTCCACGGCTGTAGCTACCTCTGTGTCGGCACTCGGCAGTCCATCCATAATTGTATACCACCTACCCGTGGTTTTTTTTTTCTTTCTTCTTTATACATACTACATCTCATTATCAACCAGTCTATATTAGCAGCAGACACAGTACGGTAGTTCACGGCTGTAGCTACCTCTGTGTCGGCACTCGGCAGTCCATCCATAATTGTATACCACCTACCCGTGGTTTTTTTTTTCTTTCTTCTTTATACATACTACATCTCATTATCAACCAGTCTATATTAGCAGCAGACACAGTACAGTATGGTAGTCCACGGCTGTAGCTACCTCTGTGTCGGCACTCGGCAGTCCATCCATAATTGTATACCACCTACCCGTGGTTTTTTTTTCTTTCTTCTTTATACATACTACATCTCATTATCATCCAGTCTATATTAGCAGCAGACACAGTACAGTACGGTAGTCCACGGCTGTAGCTATCTCTGTGTCGGCACTCGGCAGTCCATCCATAATTGTATACCACCTACCCGTGGTTTTTTTTTTCTTTCTTCTTTATACATACTACATCTCATTATCAACCAGTCTATATTAGCAGCAGACACAGTACAGTACGGTAGTCCACGGCTGTAGCTACCTCTGTGTCGGCACTCGGCAGTCCATCCATAATTGTATACCACCTACCCGTGGTTTTTTTTTTCTTTCTTCTTTATACATACTACATCTCATTATCAACCAGTCTATATTAGCAGCAGACACAGTACGGTAGTTCACGGCTGTAGCTACCTCTGTGTCGGCACTCGGCAGTCCATCCATAATTGTATACTAGTATCCATCCATCTCCATTGTTTACCTGAGGTGCCTTTTAGTTGTGCCTATTAAAATATGGAGAACAAAAATGTTGAGGTTCCAAAATTAGGGAAAGATCAAGATCCACTTCCACCTCGTGCTGAAGCTGCTGCCACTAGTCATGTCCGAGACGATGAAATGCCAGCAACGTCGTCTGCCAAGGCCGATGCCCAATGTCATAGTACAGAGCATGTCAAATCCAAAACACCAAATATCAGTTAAAAAAGGACTCCAAAACCTAAAATAAAATTGTCGGAGGTGAAGCGTAAACTTGCCAATATGCCATTTACCACACGGAGTGGCAAGGAACGGCTGAGGCCCTGGCCTATGTTCATGGCTAGTGGTTCAGCTTCACATGAGGATGGAAGCACTCAGCCTCTTGCTAGAAAACTGAAAAGACTCAAGCTGGCAAAAGCACCGCAAAGAACTGTGCGTTCTTCGAAATCCCAAATCCACAAGGAGAGTCCAATTGTGTCGGTTGCGATGCCTGACCTTCCCAACACTGGACGTGAAGAGCATGTGCCTTCCACCATTTGCACGCCCCCTGCAAGTGCTGGAAGGAGCACCCGCAGTCCAGTTCCTGATAGTCAGATTGAAGATGTCAGTGTTGAAGTACACCAGGATGAGGAGGATATGGGTGTTGCTGGCGCTGGGGAGGAAATTGACCAGGAGGATTCTGATGGTGAGGTGGTTTGTTTAAGTCAGGCACCCGGGGAGACACCTGTTGTCCGTGGGAGGAATATGGCCACTGACATGCCTGGTGAAAATACCAAAAAAATCAGCTCTTCGGTGTGGAAGTATTTCAACAGAAATGCGGACAACAGGTGTCAAGCCGTGTGTTGCCTTTGTCAAGCTGTAATAAGTAGGGGTAAGGACGTTAACCACCTCGGAACATCCTCCCTTATACGTCACCTGCAGCGCATTCATAATAAGTCAGTGACAAGTTCAAAAACTTTGGGCGACAGCGGAAGCAGTCCACTGACCAGTAAATCCCTTCCTCTTGTAACCAAGCTCACGCAAACCATCCCACCAACTCCCTCAGTGTCAATTTCCTCCTTCCCCAGGAATGCCAATAGTCCTGCAGGCCATGTCACTGGCAATTCTGACGAGTCCTCTCCTGCCTGGGATTCCTCCGATGCATCCTTGCGTGTAACGCCTACTGCTGCTGGCGCTGCTGTTGTTGCTGCTGGGAGTCGATGGTCATCCCAGAGGGGAAGTCGTAAGCCCACTTGTACTACTTCCAGTAAGCAATTGACTGTTCAACAGTCCTTTGCGAGGAAGATGAAATATCACAGCAGTCATCCTACTGCAAAGCGGATAACTGAGGCCTTGGCATCCTGGGTGGTGAGAAACGTGGTTCCGGTATCCATCATTACTGCAGAGCCAACTAGAGACTTGTTGGAGGTACTGTGTCCCCGGTACCAAATACCATCTAGGTTCCATTTCTCTAGGCAGGCGATACCGAAAATGTACACAGACCTCAGAAAAAGAGTCACCAGTGTCCTAAAAAATGCAGCTGTACCCAATGTCCACTTAACCACGGACATGTGGACAAGTGGAGCAGGGCAGGGTCAGGACTATATGACTGTGACAGCCCACTGGGTAGATGTATGGACTCCCGCCGCAAGAACAGCAGTGGCGGCACCAGTAGCAGCATCTCGCAAACGCCAACTCTTTCCTAGGCAGGCTACGCTTTGTATCACCGGTTTCCAGAATACGCACACAGCTGAAAACCTCTTACGGCAACTGAGGAAGATCATCGCGGAATGGCTTACCCCAATTGGACTCTCCTGTGGATTTGTGGCATCGGACAACGCCAGCAATATTGTGTGTGCATTAAATATGGGCAAATTCCAGCACGTCCCATGTTTTGCACATACCTTGAATTTGGTGGTGCAGAATTTTTAAAAAAACGACAGGGGCGTGCAAGAGATGCTGTCGGTGGCCAGAAGAATTGCGGGACACTTTCGGCGTACAGGCACCACGTACAGAAGACTGGAGCACCACCAAAATCTACTGAACCTGCCCTGCCATCATCTGAAGCAAGAAGTGGTAACGAGGTGGAATTCAACCCTCTATATGCTTCAGAGGTTGGAGGAGCAGCAAAAGGCCATTCAAGCCTATACAATTGAGCACGATATAGGAGGTGGAATGCACCTGTCTCAAGCGCAGTGGAGAATGATTTCAACGTTGTGCAAGGTTCTGATGCCCTTTGAACTTGCCACACGTGAAGTCAGTTCAGACACTGCCAGCCTGAGTCAGGTCATTCCCCTCATCAGGCTTTTGCAGAAGAAGCTGGAGACATTGAAGGAGGAGCTAACACGGAGCGATTCCGCTAGGCATGTGGGACTTGTGGATGGAGCCCTTAATTCGCTTAACAAGGATTCACGGGTGGTCAATCTGTTGAAATCAGAGCACTACATTTTGGCCACCGTGCTCGATCCTAGATTTAAAGCCTACCTTGGATCTCTCTTTCCGGCAGACACAAGTCTGCTGGGGTTGAAAGACCTGCTGGTGAGAAAATTGTCAAGTCAAGCGGAACGCGACCTGTCAACATCTCCTCCTTCACATTCTCCCGCAACTGGGAGTGCGAGGAAAAGGCTCAGAATTCCGAGCCCACCCGCTGGCGGTGATGCAGGGCAGTCTGGAGCGACTGCTGATGCTGACATCTGGTCCGGACTGAAGGACCTGACAACGATTACGGACATGTCGTCTACTGTCACTGCATATGATTCTCTCAACATTGAAAGAATGGTGGAGGATTATATGAGTGACCGCATCCAAGTAGGCACGTCACACAGTCCGTACTTATACTGGCAGGAAAAAGAGGCAATTTGGAGGCCCTTGCACAAACTGGCTTTATTCTACCTAAGTTGCCCTCCCACAAGTGTGTACTCCGAAAGAGTGTTTAGTGCCGCCACTCACCTTGTCAGCAATCGGCGTACGAGGTTACATCCAGAAAATGTGGAGAAGATGATGTTCATTAAAATGAATTATAATCAATTCCTCCGCGGAGACATTGACCAGCAGCAATTGCCTCCACAAAGTACACAGGGAGCTGAGATGGTGGATTCCAGTGGGGACGAATTGATAATCTGTGAGGAGGGGGATGTACACGGTGATATATCGGAGGATGATGATGAGGTGGACATCTTGCCTCTGTAGAGCCAGTTTGTGCAAGGAGAGATTAATTGCTTCTTTTTTGGTGGGGGTCCAAACCAACCCGTCATATCAGTAACATTCGTGTGGCAGACCCTGTCACTGAAATGATGGGTTGGTTAAAGTGTGCATGTCCTGTTTATACAACATAAGGGTGGGTGGGAGGGCCCAAGGACAATTCCATCTTGCACCTCTTTTTTCTTTAATTTTTCTTTGCGTCATGTGCTGTTTGGGGAGTGTTTTTTGGAAGGGCCATCCTGCGTGACACTGCAGTGCCACTCCTAGATGGGCCCGGTGTTTGTGTCGGCCACTAGGGTCGCTTATCTTACTCACACAGCTACCTCATTGCGCCTCTTTTTTTCTTTGCGTCATGTGCTGTTTGGGGAGTGTTTTTTGGAAGGGCCATCCTGCGTGACACTGCAGTGCCACTCCTAGATGGGCCCGGTGTTTGTGTCGGCCACTAGGGTCGCTTATCTTACTCACACAGCTACCTCATTGCGCCTCTTTTTTTCTTTGCGTCATGTGCTATTTGGGGAGTGTTTTTTGGAAGGGCCATCCTGCGTGACACTGCAGTGCCACTCCTAGATGGGCCCGGTGTTTGTGTCGGCCACTAGGGTCGCTTATCTTACTCACACAGCTACCTCATTGCGCCTCTTTTTTTCTTTGCGTCATGTGCTGTTTGGGGAGGGTTTTTTGGAAGGGACATCCTGCGTGACACTGCAGTGCCACTCCTAGATGGGCCCGGTGTTTGTGTCGGCCACTAGGGTCGCTTATCTTACTCACACAGCTACCTCATTGCGCCTCTTTTTTTCTTTGCGTCATGTGCTGTTTGGGGAGGGTTTTTTTGGAAGGGACATCCTGCGTGACACTGCAGTGCCACTCCTAGATGGGCCCGGTGTTTGTGTCGGCCACTAGGGTCGCTTATCTTACTCACACAGCTACCTCATTGCGCCTCTTTTTTTCTTTGCGTCATGTGCTGTTTGGGGAGGGTTTTTTGGAAGGGACATCCTGCGTGACACTGCAGTGCCACTCCTAGATGGGCCCGGTGTTTGTGTCGGCCACTAGGGTCGCTTATCTTACTCACACAGCTACCTCATTGCGCCTCTTTTTTTCTTTGCGTCATGTGCTGTTTGGGGAGGGTTTTTTGGAAGGGACATCCTGCGTGACACTGCAGTGCCACTCATAGATGGGCCCGGTGTTTGTGTCGGCCACTGGGGTCGCTTATCTTACTCACACAGCTACCTCATTGCGCCTCTTTTTTTCTTTGCGTCATGTGCTGTTTGGGGAGGGTTTTTTGGAAGGGACATCCTGCGTGACACTGCAGTGCCACTCCTAGATGGGCCCGGTGTTTGTGTCGGCCACTAGGGTCGCTTATCTTACTCACACAGCTACCTCATTGCGCCTCTTTTTTTCTTTGCGTCATGTGCTGTTTGGGGAGGGTTTTTTGGAAGGGACATCCTGCGTGACACTGCAGTGCCACTCCTAGATGGGCCCGGTGTTTGTGTCGGCCACTAGGGTCGCTTATCTTACTCACACAGCTACCTCATTGCGCCTCTTTTTTTCTTTGCGTCATGTGCTGTTTGGGGAGGGTTTTTTGGAAGGGACATCCTGCGTGACACTGCAGTGACACTCCTAGATGGGCCCGGTGTTTGTGTCGGCCACTAGGGTCGCTTATCTTACTCACACAGCTACCTCATTGCGCCTCTTTTTTTCTTTGCGTCATGTGCTGTTTGGGGAGGGTTTTTTGGAAGGGACATCCTGCGTGACACTGCAGTGCCACTCCTAGATGGGCCCGGTGTTTGTGTCGGCCACTAGGGTCGCTTATCTTACTCACACAGCTACCTCATTGCGCCTCTTTTTTTCTTTGCGTCATGTGCTGTTTGGGGAGGGTTTTTTGGAAGGGACATCCTGCGTGACACTGCAGTGCCACTCCTAGATGGGCCCGGTGTTTGTGTCGGCCACTAGGGTCGCTTATCTTACTCACACAGCTACCTCATTGCGCCTCTTTTTTTCTTTGCGTCATGTGCTGTTTGGGGAGGGTTTTTTGGAAGGGACATCCTGCGTGACACTGCAGTGCCACTCCTAGATGGGCCAGGTGTTTGTGTCGGCCACTAGGGTCGCTTAGCTTAGTCATCCAGCGACCTCGGTGCAAATTTTAGGACTAAAAATAATATTGTGAGGTGTGAGGTATTCAGAATAGACTGAAAATGAGTGGAAATGATGGTTTTTGAGGTTAATAATACTTTGGGATCAAAATGACCCCCAAATTCTATGATTTAAGCTGTTTTTTAGGTTTTTTGGAAAAAACACCCGAATCCAAAACACACCCGAATCCGACAAAAAAAATTCGGTTAGGTTTTGCCAAAACGCGGTCAAACCCAAAACACGGCCGCGGAACCGAACCCAAAACCAAAACACAAAACCCGAAAAATTTCCGGCGCTCATCTCTAATTTTCAGTCTATTCTAAATACCTCACACCTCACAATATTATTTTTAGTCCTAAAATTTGCACCTAGGTCGCTGGATGACTAAGGTAAGCGACCCTAGTGGCCGACACAAACACCGGGCCCATCTAGGAGTGTCACTGCAGTGTCACGCAGGATGTCCCTTCCAAAAAACCCTCCCCAAACAGCACTTGACGCAAAGAAAAAAAGAGGCGCAATGAGGTAGCTGTGTGAGTAAGATAAGCGACCCTAGTGGCCGACACAAACACCGGGCCCATCTAGGAGTGTCACTGCAGTGTCACGCAGGATGTCCCTTCCAAAAAACCCTCCCCAAACAGCACATGACGCAAAGAAAAAAAGAGGCGCAATGAGGTAGCTGTGTGAGTAAGATAAGCGACCCTAGTGGCCGACACAAACATCGGGCCCATCTAGGAGTGTCACTGCAGTGTCACGCAGGATGTCCCTTCCAAAAAACCCTCCCCAAACAGCACATGACGCAAAGAAAAAAAGAGGCGCAATGAGGTAGCTGTGTGAGTAAGATAAGCGACCCTAGTGGCCGACACAAACACCGGGCCCATCTAGGAGTGGCACTGCAGTGTCACGCAGGATGTCCCTTCCAAAAAACCCTCCCCAAACAGCACATGATGCAAAGAAAAAAAGAGGCGCAATGAGGTAGCTGTGTGAGTAAGATAAGCGACCCTAGTGGCCGACACAAACACCGGGCCCATCTAGGAGTGTCACTGCAGTGTCACGCAGGATGTCCCTTCCAAAAAACCCTCCCCAAACAGCACATGACGCAAAGAAAAAAAGAGGCGCAATGAGGTAGCTGTGTGAGTAAGATAAGCGACCCTAGTGGCCGACACAAACATCGGGCCCATCTAGGAGTGTCACTGCAGTGTCACGCAGGATGTCCCTTCCAAAAAACCCTCCCCAAACAGCACATGACGCAAAGAAAAAAAGAGGCGCAATGAGGTAGCTGTGTGAGTAAGATAAGCGACCCTAGTGGCCGACACAAACACCGGGCCCATCTAGGAGTGTCACTGCAGTGTCACGCAGGATGTCCCTTCCAAAAAACCCTCCCCAAACAGCACATGACGCAAAGAAAAAAAGAGGCGCAATGAGGTAGCTGTGTGAGTAAGATAAGCGACCCTAGTGGCCGACACAAACACCGGGCCCATCTAGGAGTGGCACTGCAGTGTCACGCAGGATGTCCCTTCCAAAAAACCCTCCCCAAACAGCACATGACGCAAAGAAAAATTAAAAAAAGAGGTGCAAGATGGAATTGTCCTTGGGCCCTCCCACCCACCCTTATGTTGTATAAACTGGACATGCACACTTTAACCAACCCATCATTTCAGTGACAGGGTCTGCCACACGACTGTGACTGAAATGACGGGTTGGTTTGGACCCCCACCAAAAAAGAAGCAATTAATCTCTACTTGCACAAACTGGCTCTACAGAGGCAAGATGTCCACCTCATCATCATCCTCCGATATATCACCGTGTACATCCCCCTCCTCACAGATTATCAATTCGTCCCCACTGGAATCCACCATCTCAGCTCCCTGTGTACTTTGTGGAGGCAATTGCTGCTGGTCAATGTCTCCACGGAGGAATTGATTATAATTCATTTTAATGAACATCATCTTCTCCACATTTTCTGGATGTAACCTCGTACGCCGATTGCTGACAAGGTGAGCGGCGGCACTAAACACTCTTTCGGAGTACACACTTGTGGGAGGGCAACTTAGGTAGAATAAAGCCAGTTTGTGCAAGGGCCTCCAAATTGCCTCTTTTTCCTGCCAGTATAAGTACGGACTGTGTGACGTGCCTACTTGGATGCGGTCACTCATATAATCCTCCACCATTCTTTCAATGGTGAGAGAATCATATGCAGTGACAGTAGACGACATGTCCGTAATCGTTGTCAGGTCCTTCAGTCCGGACCAGATGTCAGCATCAGCAGTCGCTCCAGACTGCCCTGCATCACCGCCAGCGGGTGGGCTCGGAATTCTGAGCCTTTTCCTCGCACCCCCAGTTGCGGGAGAATGTGAAGGAGGAGATGTAGACAGGTCGCGTTCCGCTTGACTTGACAATTTTCTCACCAGCAGGTCTTTCAACCCCAGCAGACTTGTGTCTGCCGGAAAGAGAGATCCAAGGTAGGCTTTAAATCTAGGATCGAGCACGGTGGCCAAAATGTAGTGCTCTGATTTCAACAGATTGACCACCCGTGAATCCTTGTTAAGCGAATTAAGGGCTCCATCCACAAGTCCCACATGCCTAGCGGAATCGCTCCGTGTTAGCTCCTCCTTCAATGTCTCCAGCTTCTTCTGCAAAAGCCTGATGAGGGGAATGACCTGACTCAGGCTGGCAGTGTCTGAACTGACTTCACGTGTGGCAAGTTCAAAGGGCATCAGAACCTTGCACAACGTTGAAATCATTCTCCACTGCGCTTGAGACAGGTGCATTCCACCTCCTATATCGTGCTCATTTGTATAGGCTTGAATGGCCTTTTGCTGCTCCTCCAACCTCTGAAGCATATAGAGGGTTGAATTCCACCTCGTTACCACTTCTTGCTTCAGATGATGGCAGGGCAGGTTCAGTAGTTTTTGGTGGTGCTCCAGTCTTCTGTACGTGGTGCCTGTACGCCGAAAGTGTCCCGCAATTCTTCTGGCCACCGACAGCATCTCTTGCACGCCCCTGTAGTTTTTTAAAAAATTCTGCACCACCAAATTCAAGGTATGTGCAAAACATGGGACGTGCTGGAATTTGCCCATATTTAATGCACACACAATATTGCTGGCGTTGTCCAATGCCACAAATCCACAGGAGAGTCCAATTGGGGTAAGCCATTCCGCGATGATCTTCCTCAGTTGCCGTAAGAGGTTTTCAGCTGTGTGCGTATTCTGGAAAGCGGTGATACAAAGCGTAGCCTGCCTAGGAAAGAGTTGGCGTTTGCGAGATGCTGCTACTGGTGCCGCCGCTGCTGTTCTTGCGGCGGGAGTCCATACATCTACCCAGTGGGCTGTCACAGTCATATAGTCCTGAGTCTGCCCTGCTCCACTTGTCCACATGTCCGTGGTTAAGTGGACATTGGGTACAACTGCATTTTTTAGGACACTGGTGAGTCTTTTTCTGACGTCCGTGTACATTCTCGGTATCGCCTGCCTAGAGAAGTGGAACCTAGATGGTATTTGGTAACGGGGGCACACTGCCTCAATAAATTGTCTAGTTCCCTGTGAACTAACGGCGGATACCGGACGCACGTCTAACACCAACATAGTTGTCAAGGCCTCAGTTATCCGCTTTGCAGCAGGATGACTGCTGTGATATTTCATCTTCCTCGCAAAGGACTGTTGGACAGTCAATTGCTTACTGGAAGTAGTACAAGTGGGCTTACGACTTCCCCTCTGGGATGACCATCGACTCCCAGCAGCAACAACAGCAGCGCCAGCAGCAGTAGGCGTTACACGCAAGGATGCATCGGAGGAATCCCAGGCAGGAGAGGACTCGTCAGAATTGCCAGTGACATGGCCTGCAGGACTATTGGCATTCCTGGGGAAGGAGGAAATTGACACTGAGGGAGTTGGTGGGGTGGTTTGCGTGAGCTTGGTTACAAGAGGAAGGGATTTACTGGTCAGTGGACTGCTTCCGCTGTCGCCCAAAGTTTTTGAACTTGTCACTGACTTATTATGAATGCGCTGCAGGTGACGTATAAGGGAGGATGTTCCGAGGTGGTTAACGTCCTTACCCCTACTTATTACAGCTTGACAAAGGCAACACACGGCTTGACACCTGTTGTCCGCTTTTCTGTTGAAATACCTCCACACTGAAGAGCTGATTTTTTTGGTATTTTCACCAGGCATGTCAACGGCCATATTCCTCCCACGGACAACAGGTGTCTCCCCGGGTGCCTGACTTAAACAAACCACCTCACCATCAGAATCCTCCTGGTCAATTTCCTCCCCAGCGCCAGCAACACCCATATCCTCCTCATCCTGGTGTACTTCAACACTGACATCTTCAATCTGACTATCAGGAACTGGACTGCGGGTGCTCCTTCCAGCACTTGCAGGGGGCGTGCAAATGGTGGAAGGCGCATGCTCTTCACGTCCAGTGTTGGGAAGGTCAGTCATCGCAACCGACACAATTGGACTCTCCTTGTGGATTTGGGATTTCGAAGAACGCACAGTTCTTTGCGGTGCTTTTGCCAGCTTGAGTCTTTTCAGTTTTCTAGCGAGAGGCTGAGTGCTTCCATCCTCATGTGAAGCTGAACCACTAGCCATGAACATAGGCCAGGGCCTCAGCCGTTCCTTGCCACTCCGTGTGGTAAATGGCATATTGGCAAGTTTACGCTTCTCCTCCGACAATTTTATTTTAGGTTTTGGAGTCCTTTTTTTACTGATATTTGGTGTTTTGGATTTGACATGCTCTGTACTATGACATTGGGCATCGGCCTTGGCAGACGACGTTGCTGGCATTTCATCGTCTCGGCCATGACTAGTGGCAGCAGCTTCAGCACGAGGTGGAAGTGGATCTTGATCTTTCCCTAATTTTGGAACCTCAACATTTTTGTTCTCCATATTTTAATAGGCACAACTAAAAGGCACCTCAGGTAAACAATGGAGATGGATGGATACTAGTATACTTATGGATGGACTGCCGAGTGCCGACACAGAGGTAGCTACAGCCGTGGACTAACGTACTGTGTCTGCTGCTAATATAGACTGGATGATTGATAATGAGATGAAATCAATATATATATGTATGTATATATAATATCACTAGTACTGCAGCCGGACAGGTAGATAATATATTTATTAGGTAATGATGACTGATGACGGACCTGCTGGACACTGTCAGCTCAGCAGCACCGCAGACTGCTACAGTAAGCTACTATACAATAGTAGTATGTACAAAGAAGAAAGAAAAAAAAAAAACCACGGGTAGGTGGTATACAATTATGGATGGACTGCCGAGTGCCGACACAGAGGTAGCTACAGCCGTGGACTAACGTACTGTGTCTGCTGCTAATATAGACTGGATGATTGATAATGAGATGAAATCAATATATATATGTATGTATATATAATATCACTAGTACTGCAGCCGGACAGGTAGATAATATATTTATTAGGTAATGATGACTGATGACGGACCTGCTGGACACTGTCAGCTCAGCAGCACCGCAGACTGCTACAGTAAGCTACTATACTATAGTAGTATGTACAAAGAAGAAAGAAAAAAAAAACCACGGGTAGGTGGTATACAATTATGGATGGACTGCCGAGTGCCGACACAGAGGTAGCTACAGCCGTGGACTAACGTACTGTGTCTGCTGCTAATATAGACTGGATGATTGATAATGAGATGAAATCAATATATATATGTATGTATATATAATATCACTAGTACTGCAGCCGGACAGGTAGATAATATATTTATTAGGTAATGATGACTGATGACGGACCTGCTGGACACTGTCAGCTCAGCAGCACCGCAGACTGCTACAGTAAGCTACTATACTCTATAGTAGTATGTACAAAGAAGAAAGAAAAAAAAAAACCACGGGTAGGTGGTATACAATTATGGATGGACTGCTGAGTGCCGACACAGAGGTAGCTACAGCCGTGGACTAACGTACTGTGTCTGCTGCTAATATAGACTGGATGATTGATAATGAGATGAAATCAATATATATATGTATGTATATATAATATCACTAGTACTGCAGCCGGACAGGTAGATAATATATTTATTAGGTAATGATGACTGATGACGGACCTGCTGGACACTGTCAGCTCAGCAGCACCGCAGACTGCTACAGTAAGCTACTATACTCTATAGTAGTATGTACAAAGAAGAAAGAAAAAAAAAAACCACGGGTAGGTGGTATACAATTATGGATGGACTGCCGAGTGCCGACACAGAGGTAGCTACAGCCGTGGACTAACGTACTGTGTCTGCTGCTAATATAGAGTCTAGACTGGATGATAAATTATTGATAATGAGATGAAATCAATATAATATCACTAGTACTGCAGCCGGACAGGTACTATATATATTTATTATGTAATGACTGATGACGGACCTGCTGGACACTGTCAGGTCAGCACAGCACCGCAGACTGCTACAGTAAGCTACTATAGTAGTATGTATAAAGAAGAATGAAAAAAAAAAAACCACGGGTAGGTGGTATACAATATTATATATATATATATTATATACAATTATATATATATATATATATATATATTAAACTGGTGGTGATTGATTATTAAACTGGTGGTCACTTCAGGACAGGTCACGTTGCAACTTGCAACTAGTACTCCGAGGCCTAAGCAGACAATCACAAAATATATTATTATACTGGTGGTCAGTGTGGTCACAACAATGGCAGTGTGGCACTGACTCTGGCAGCAAAAGTGTGCACTGTACGTTATATGTACTCCTGAGTCCTGCTCTCAGACTCTAACTGCTCCCCACTGTCAGTGTCTCCCCCACAAGTCAGATAATACACTTACAGTCACACTATCTAATCTATAAATATCACTTCAGCAAGTAGTATAGTAGTATACAGTAGTACTCCTCCTAATAATGCTCCCCGAAAATACTGTGTCTCTCTCTTCTCTAAATGGAGAGGACGCCAGCCACGTCCTCTCCCTATGACTCTCAATGCACGTGTGAAAATGGCGGCGACGCGCGGCTCCTTATATAGAATCCGAGTCTCGCGATAGAATCCGAGCCTCGCGAGAATCCGACAGCGTGATGATGACGTTCGGGCACGCTCGGGTTAGCCGAGCAAGGCGGGAAGATCCGAGCCTGCTCGGACCCGTGTAAAAAACCTGAAGTTCGGGCGGGTTCGGATTCAGAGGAACCGAACCCGCTCATCTCTAGTAAAATGACCCAAAAATCAAAATGAAAAGCGTCTGAGGAGAAGCGTAAACTTGCCAATATGCCATTTACGACACGGAGTGGCAAGGAACGGCTGAGGCTTTGGCCTATGTTCATGGCTAGTGGTTCAGCGTCACATGAGGATGGAAGCACTCATCCTCTCGCTAGAAAAATGAAAAGACTTAAGCTGGCAAAAGCACAGCAAAGAACTGTGCGTTCTTCTAAATCACAAATCCCCAAGGAGAGTCCAATTGTGTCGGTTGCGATGCCTGACCTTCCCAACACTGGCCGGGAAGAGGTGGCGCCTTCCACCATTTGCACGCCCCCTGCAAGTGCTGGAAGGAGCACCCGCAGTCCAGTTCCTGATAGTCAAATTGAAGATGTCACTGTTGAAGTACACCAGGATGAGGATATGGGTGTTGGTGGCGCTGAGGAGGAAATTGACAAGGAGGATTCTAAAGGTGAGGTGGTTTGTTTAAGTCAGGCACCCGGGGAGACACCTGTTGTCCGTGGGACGAATATGGCCATTGACATGCCTGGTCAAAATACAAAAAAAATCACCTCTTCGGTGTGGAATTATTTTAACACAAATGCGGACAACAGGTGTCAAGCCGTGTGTTGCCTTTGTCAAGCTGTAATAAGTAGGGGTAAGGACGTTAACCACCTCGGAACATCCTCTCTTATACGTCACCTGCAGCGCATTCATCATAAGTCAGTGACAAGTTCAAAAACTTTGTATGACAGCGGAAGCAGTCCACTGACCACTAAATCCCTTTCTCTTGTAACCAAGCTCCTGCAAACCAAACCACCAACTCCCTCAGTGTCAATTTCCTCCTTAGACAGGAACGCCAATAATCCTGCAGGCCATGTCACTGGAAAGTCTGACGAGTCCTCTCCTGACTGGGATTCCTCCGATGGATCCTTGAGTGTAACGCCTACAGCTCCTGGCTCTGCTGTTGTTGCTGCTGGGAGTCGATCATCATCCCAGAGGTGAAGTCAGAAGACCACTTGTACTACTTCCAGTAAGCAATTGACTGTCCAACAGTCCTTTGTGAGGAAGATGAAATATCACATTAGTCATCCTGCTGCAAAGCGGATAACTCAGGCCTTGGCAGCCTAGGCGGTGAGAAACGTGTTTCCGTTATCCACCGTTAATTCACAGGCAACTACAGACTTGATTGAGGCACTGTGTCCCCGGTACCAAATACCATCTAGGTTCCATTTCTCTAGGCAGGCGATACCGAAAATGTACACAGACCTCAGAAAAAGAGTCACCAGTGTCCTAAAAAATGCAGTTGTACCCAATGTCCACTTAACCACAGACATGTGGACAAGTGGAGCAGGGCAGACTCAGGACTATATGACTGTGACAGCCCACTGGGTAGATGTATTGCCTCCCGCAGCAAGAAAAGCAGCGGCGGCACCAGTAGCAGCATCTTGCAAACGCCAACTCGTTCCTAGGCAGGCTACGCTTTGTATCACCGCTTTCCAGAAGAGGCACACAGCTGACAACCTCTTACGGAAACTGAGGAACATCATCGTAGTATGGCTTACCCCAAATGGACTCTCCTGGGGATTTGTGACATCGGACAACGCCAGCAATATTGTGCGTGCATTACATCTGGGCAAATTCAAGCAGTCCCATGTTTTGCACATACATTGAATTTGGAGGTGCAGAATTATTTAAAAAACGACAGGGGCATGCAAGAGATGCTGTCGGTGGCCCGAAGAATTACGGGCCACTTTCGGCATTCAGCCACCGCGTGCCGAAGACTGGAGCACCAGCAAACAGTCCTGAACCTGCCCTGCCATCATCTGAAGGAAGAGGTGGTAGCGAGGTGGAATTCAACCCTCTATATGCTTCAGATGATGGAGGAGCAGCAAAAGGCCATTCAAGCCTATACATCTGCCTACGATATAGGCAAAGGAGGGGGAATGCACCTGACTCAAGCGCAGTGGAGAATGATTTCAATGTTGTGCAAGGTTCTGCAACCCTTTGAACTTGCCACACGTGAAGTCAGTTCAGACACTGCCAGCCTGAGTCAGGTCATTCCCCTCATCAGGCTTTTGCAGAAGAAGCTGGAGACATTGAAGGAGGAGCTAAAACAGAGCGATTCCGCTAGGCATGTGGGACTTGTGGATGGAGCCCTTAATTCGCTTAACCAGGATTCACGGGTGGTCAATCTGTTGAAATCAGAGCACTACATTTTGGCCACCGTGCTCGATCCTAGATTTAAAACCTACGTTGTATCTCTCTTTCCGACAGACACAAGTCTGCAGAGGTTCAAAGACCTGCTGGTGAAAAAATTGTCAAGTCAAGCGGAACGTGACCCGTCAACAGCTCCTCCTTCACATTCTCCCGCAACTGGGGGTGCGAGGAAAAGGCTAAGAATTCCGAGCCCACCCGCTGGTGGTGATGCAGGGCAATCTGGAGCGAGTGCTGACATCTGGTCCGGACTGAAGGACCTGCCAACGATTACTGACATGTCGTCTACTGTCACTGCATATGATTCTCTCACCATTGAAAGAATGGTGGAGGATTATATGAGTGACCGCATCCAAGTAGGCACGTCAGACAGTCCGTACGTATACTGGCAGGAAAAAGAGGCAATTTGGAGGCCCTTGCAGAAACTAGCTTTATTTTACCTAAATTGCCCACCCTCCAGTGTGTACTCTGAAACAGTGTTTAGTGCAGCCGCTCACCTTGTCAGCAATCGGCGTACGAGGTTACTTCCAGAAAATGTGGAGAAGATGAAGTTCATCAAAATTAATTATAATCAATTCCTCCGTGGAGACATTCACCAGCAATTGCCTCCAGAAAGTACACAGGGACCTGAGATGGTGGATTCCAGTGGGGATGAATTAATAATCTGTGAGGAGGGGGATGTACACAGTGAAAGGGGTGAGGAATCGGACGATGAGGAGGAGGTGGACATTTTGCCTCTGTAGAGTCAGTTTGTGCAAGGAGAGATTGATTGCTTCTTTTTTGGTGGGGGCCCAAACCAACCAGTCATTTCAGTCACAGTTGTGTGGCAGACCCTGTCGCTGAAATGATGGGTTTGTTAAAGTGTGCATGTCCTGTTTATACAGCATTAAGGGTGGGTGGGAGGACCCAAGGACAATTCCATCTTGCACCTCTTTTTTCTTTCATTTTTCTTTGCATCATGTGCTGTTTGGGGACTATTTTTTTGAAGTGCCATCCTGCCTGACACTGCAGTGCCACTCCTAGATGGGCCAGGTGTTTGTGTCGGCCACTTGTGTCGCTTAGCTTAGCTTAGCTTAGCCATCCAGCGACCTTGGTGCACCTCTTTTTTTCTTTGCATCATGTGCTGTTTGGGGACTATTTTTTTGAAGTGCCATCCTGTCTGACACTGCAGTGCCACTCCTAGATGGGCCAGGTGTTTGTGTCGGCCACTTGGGTCGCTTAGCTTAGTCACACAGCTACCTCATTGCGCCTCTTTTTTTCTTTGCATCATGTGCTGTTTGGGGACTATTTTTTTGAAGTGCCATCCTGTCTGACACTGCAGTGCCACTCCTAGATGGACCAGGTGTTTGTGTCGGCCACTTGGGTCGCTTAGCTTAGTCACACAGCTACCTCATTGCGCCTCTTTTTTTCTTTGCATCATGTGCTGTTTGGAGACTATTTTTTTGAAGTGCCATCCTGTCTGACACTGCAGTGCCACTCCTAGATGGGCCAGGTGTTTGTGTCGGCCACTTGGGTCGCTTAGCTTAGTCATCCAGCGACCTCAGTGCAAATTTTAGGACTAAAAATAATATTGTGAGGTGTGAGGTGTTCAGAATAGACTGAAAATGAGTGGAAATTATGGTTTTTGAGGTTAATAATACTATGTGATCAAAATGACCCCCAAATTCTATGATTTAAGCTGTTTTTGAGGGTTTTTTGTAAAAAAGCACCCGAATCCAAAACACACCCGAATCCGACAAAAATTTTTCAGGGAGGTTTTGCCAAAACGCGTCCGAATCCAAAACACGGCCGCGGAACCGAATCCAAAACCAATACACAAAACCCGAAAAATGTCTGGTGCACATCACTAATTCTGACATCTCCTGCTGCAGCTCCATCACCTCCCACGGCGGCGCTGTATACTCCCGCATCCCTGGTTGCCGGGTACTTACAGCGGAGGCTCCGTTTCTTCACCTAGGGCACACACACTTGCCGCAGCTCTTCAGGATCGCGTGGCCGCATCAAGGGAGGAGGTAAGAGGGTCCCACAAGCAGGACCCGCTGAAAATTGCGACCCGGCATGGCTATTAGGAGGTGGGCAGCACACGCTGGTGTGGACCACCAGGGCAGGGGCACAGGTCGGTTATATATACAACCGTTTTTTCTCCTTCATCCACTAGGGGACACTGGAGAGCAGTTACAATGGGGATATAGTAGGCAGTAACTGGTAGCTGGCACTTTAAAACTCTAACACTATGGATAGCTCCTCCCCTACTATGTCCCCCCTCCAAGCCAGTCTTTTTTTAGTGCCCAAGGGAGCTGGTCACTCTTGGGTTTTCTCTTTGAAATTTTTTTTATTTTTTCTTCTTTCTTCATAGACTGGCAGTTCTGCCACTGCCAATCTGTACCGCGGGAGCTGCGGGCGGGGTCCCATCGCAGCTGCGTGCGGCTTGGGATGGTCCCCGGCTGAAGGAGACACTGAGCTCTCCGGAGACCGGCCAGACACCGCTGCGTGCGGCGCGTGTCGGGGCTGCTCCGTTAGCAGAAGAGCCCGGTCAGCTTGGCAGTGGTAAGTATAAGTGGCCAGACAACGCTGCGTGCGGTGCATGTCCGGGCCACTCCATCAGGACAGCAGCAGCAGCAGTGTTGAGTACAAAACTCCCCGATCCCACGCTCCCAGTTCTAAATTCGGCTCACAGTCCTCCCGCTCCCCCCGCTCAGCGCGGCTCACAGTCATCCGACTCCCCCCGCTCACAGGTCCCCGCTCAGCCCGGCTCTGTCGCCTTTACGGAGGGGGCGGAGCTTAATCCCACTCTGCTAAGCTGGGTTCAGCGCACGCTGGCAGCCATTTCTCAATGCTGCACCGCGGAGAGGGGAGACTCAGAGGCTTCTTCCCAGGCATAGTGAGCAGTTTCAGTGGGGACAGGGGGCACTAGGCACTAGGTATCGGTGAGGCACCTGTACTTTATTAATAGTGCCTGACACTGCACAGTAGCGTGCAAGTTTCATAGGGCTGATGTGGCTGCACTTCCCCCTGCTCCCCCCCCCTCCCCTTCTGCCTATTGCTGTGTTTGTGTGGGGGAGTGTGACAGGTGCTGCTATGGCTGGTAAAGGCTCAAAGGCAGCACAGAAGATTTTCCAATGTTAGAGGTGTACTGCAAAAATCACCCACGGACAGTCTGAAAATTTCCTTTTATGTGAGGATTGTGGCTCAGAGCCATCTGCTCAGCCCTCATCAGAACCCCAGAGCACCCCTGGTTGGAAAACACAGCTCACAGAGGTTATGTCCCTGTTGACTGGGGAACTGGAGGCCTCTTGAGAAGATAGAGAAGCGGTCCGGTTCCGACAGCTTGTCCCGATACCGGAGCCTGAACCATCATGGGCTCATTCACTGGCGAAATTAGTTGAAGGGTTCTCTAGGGCTGTAATCCCTTCCCAAGTCCCGTCCTTTAGTCCCCCTCCACTAGCCTCTGTGTTACAGGAATCTGGCGATGACGGAGCAGGACACCTTATGCCCTTCAAGGTTTGGCACCAACCAATGCCTGCCGGTGACCTTTCCAGTTTCGGAGGAGCTGGATGCGCTCATAATGGCGGCTTGGAAACATCCGGATGCAAAATTTCAGGTATCAAAGAAAATTTTGTCTTCCTATCCTTTTCCCGCAGATAGCAGGAAGTGGATCAGTTGGTGTCTCATCTGTCCAAGAAGACGGTTCTGCTGTTTCCTGGAGCGACTTCGCTGAAGAAAGCGTCGGATTGGAAATTGGAAATCACCTTGAAGACTATTTACTCGGCGGCGGGGGTGTTACTTTGCCCGCCGCAGGTAGGTTGTTGGGTCAACAAGGCCATGGAAGATTGGGCGGAACAATTGTCCTTTGGAATTCGTGATGATTTGCCTGCGGATCAACTGATACAGTTGGCGGAACACATCCGCAAATCAGCCCTTTATCTTTGCGAGGCTTCCAAGGACATCTGT
Organism: Pseudophryne corroboree; assembly: GCF_028390025.1. NCBI lineage: Eukaryota > Metazoa > Chordata > Amphibia > Anura > Myobatrachidae > Pseudophryne > Pseudophryne corroboree. Next base: position 675,769,996 of record NC_086445.1, on the reverse strand, counting down.
ATCCTCGGAGCTAGGATTTCCGCTTTAGCAATTTCGGCCCACAGAGCTCTCTGGCTGCGGCAGTGGCAGGCGGATACAGAGTCCAAAAGGGCAGCAGAAGTGTTGCCCTTTACGGGAGAGGTCCTGTTTGGTAAGGATCTGGATGCCTGGATTTCTCAGGCCACTGGAGGTAAGTCTACTTATCTTCCTTCTGCTGCTCCAGCCTCTCGCAGGCCCTATAGGGGTCCCTCCTTTCGATCCTTTCCTGCCCCTTCCAGGTTTCGAGGCCAGGGGCGGAGCTTCCGTCTCCCGTGGCCATAGAGGTAGAGGCAGAGGTTCCACAGCCTCAACCCAGTCAGAGGTTAAGTCCTCCCCCGCTACCACCACATGACGGGCTTCCCTCCCACCTGGGAGACCACAGGGTGGGAGCTCATCTGTGGGATTTCAGGGAGGCCTGGGTACAATCCTGTCCAGATGCGTGGGTCAGAGATCTCATAATTTGCGGTTACAGGCTTGATTTTCAAACCCGGCCGCCTCAGCGTTTCTTCACCACGGGTTTACCATTTTCCAACGACAGAAGAGTTGCCTTACAGGCAGCAGTCCAGAAGCTTCTATCCGCAAAGGTATTGATCCCTGTTCCCTCTCATCATCGGAAACAGGGCAATTACTCAAGCCTGTTTCTCGTACCAAAGCCGGGCAGCTCGGTCAGGCCAATTCAGAACTTGAAGGATCTCAATCCGTTTTTGAGGGTATTCAAGTTCAAAATGGAGTCCCTTCAGCTTGTTATTGCTGGGTTGGAGCAAAATTAGTTTCTGGCGTCCTTAGACATCAAGGATGCATACTTACATGTTCCCATTTGGCTCATTTCCAGTTCCAGGCCCTTCCATTCGGTCTCTCTTCTGCTCCCAGAGTGTTCACAAAGGTCATGGCGGTCATGATGGCCCTACTTCGAAAGCAGGGTGTGACGATTGTCCCCTATCTGGACGATCTGCTAATAAAGGCGCACTCTGTAGACCTGTTACTTCAGAATATCCGACACCGGACCTTCTGATTCAGCACAGGTGGGTCCTGACCTTCCCGAAGTCTCACTTATGCCCCTCACAACGGTTGCTGTTTTTGGGGATGATTCTCGACACGGTCCGTCAGAAGGTTTTCCTTTCTCAGGACAAGATCCTCTCTCTTCAGACGCTGGTGAGGTCGGTACTTTGACACCGTCGGGTATCAATGTATCTGTGCATTCGCCTTCTGGGGAAGATGGTAGCGGCGTTCAAAGCTCTTCCATACGGTAGCTTCCACTCTCGACCGTTCCAGCTGTGTCTTCTACATCAGTGGTCAGGATATCATCTATTCCTCCATCAGCGGGTGACGCTGTCTCCAAAAGCACGGTCATCGCTTCTCTGGTGGCTCCAGTCGACGCATCTGTTGGAAGGAAGGCGGTTCGGCGTTTGGGACTGGACTCTCCTCACCATGGATGCAAGTCTGCGAGGCTGGGGGGCAATAACCCTCGAACATTGGTTTCAGGGGCACTGGTCGATTCACGATAAACATTCTTGAACTACGGGCAGTATACAACACCCTACTTCAGGCACATCACCTGCTGCGTGGTCGAGCAGTCAGAGTTCAGTTCGACAACGCCACGACTGTAGCGTACATCAACCATCATGGCGGCACTCACAGCCGTGCGGCGATGAGGGGGGTCACCAACATCCTCCTCTCGGCGAAGGAGTATGCTCTGTCCTTGTCGGCAATATTCATTCCAGGAGTGGACAATTGGGAAGTCGATTATCTCAGCCGACAGGACATGCACCTGGGAGAGTGGTCACTCCACCCCCAGATGTTTTGTCAGCTGGTCCGCAGGTGGGGGAAACCATAGATCGCCCTAATGGCATCCCGCCTGAACCATCAACTCTCGGACGAGAGACCCGGCGGCGGCGGGCATAGATGCCCTCACGACTCCTTGGAAGTTCCGGTTCATTTACCTCTTTCCTCCTTTCCCGTTGCTGCCTCGGGTTCTGCAACGCCTCAGGAGAGAAGACGAGCTGGTCCTTCCGGTGGCTCCAGATTGGCCGCGCAGGGCTTGGTACTCCGCCCTACACCTGTTGTCAGTAGCGGAGCCTTGGCCCCTGCCACTACGGGACGATCTGCTACAACAGGGTCCTTTTCTTTATCCAAACTTACGCAGGCTACGTTTGACAGCGTGGCTGTTGAGAAGGCCATCTTGAAGAGGAAGGGGATTTCTCGTACGGTTATACCTACTATGCTCCAGGCTAGAAAGTTAGTCGCATCTGCTCACTACTGTCACATTTGGAAGGCTTATGTAGCCTGGTGTGAACATCAAGAGTTTTCTCCTTCAGTTTTTCGCTTGGCCCGCCTTCTCAGTTTTTTGCAGGCGGGTTTCCCTGCAAGACTACGACTGGGTTCATTAAAGGTGCAGGTCTCTGCTCTTTCGGTTTTCTTCCAGAAGAAATTAGCTTTGCTGCTGGGGGTTCAGACTTTCTATCAGGGGGTTCTACGGATACAGCCTCCCTTTCGCCCTCCGACAGCACCATGGGACCTGAATCTGGTCCTCTCTTTTTCTGCAGTCTTCGTTGTTTGAGCCTCTGGAGTCGGTGGATATGAAATATCTCACCTGGAAGGTGGTCCTTCTCCTGGCTCTGGCTTCAGCCAGACGGGTATCGGAACTTGGGGCTCTCTCTTGTCGACCTCCTTACCTGGTGTTTCATGCTGATAGGGCTGAGCTCCGTACTCGCATGTCTTTTCTACCGAAGGTGGTGTCCGATTTTCACATCAATCAGCCACTTGTGGTTCCAGCCCTCTCGGGGGACTCTCCGGATTCGAGATCATTGGACGTTGTCAGGGCGCTCAGGATCTATGTGGATAGGACTTCGGCTATTCGGAAGTCGGACTCCTTATTTGTTCTATACGATGCTGCCCGCCGTGGTTGGCCAGCTTCTAAGCAGACTTTGTCCCGATGGATTCAGCTGACCATCAGACAAGCTTATTTGGCGGCTTTGTGAGAACCTCCGTCTTCAATTTTGGCGCACTCTACGCGCTCTGTCGGACCCTCTTGGGAGGCTGCCCGCGGGGTCTCCATGACTACTTTATGTCGTGTGGCAACTTGGTCGGGCCGACATACGTTTGTCAAGTTTTATAGGTTTGACACTTTTGCGGCCTCTGCGTCACAGTTTGGCCGAGCGGTTTTACAGGACTCTAAGCGCTCTCCCTCCCGTCTTGGGAGCTGTGGGACGTCCCCATTGTAACTGCTCTCCAGTGTCCCCTAGTGGATGAAGGAGAAATCAGGATTTTGGTACTTACCGATAAATCCCTTTCTCCGATTCCACAGGGGACACTGGACGCCCACCCAGCGCTGTTTCCTCCTTTTTTACCTCAGGGTTTGCAAGTCACTGTTTTTGGGTTGTCCTGGTTTACAGAGCTCTGTTACCCCCTCTACGTTAACTTTGGTCTCTTCCAGCTCTCCTCAGGCACAGTTTTACGTAGACTGGCTTGGAGGGGGGACTTAGTAGAGGAGGAGTTAGCCACAGTGTTAGAGTTTTAAAGTGTCAGCTCCCAGTTACTGCCTACTATATCCCCATTGTAACTGCTCTCCAGTGGTCCCTGTGGAATCGGAGAAAGGGATTTATCGGTAAGTACCAAAATCCTGATATTATGGCCCACAGTACCCGGTGGTGAAGTCCAGCAAGGGAATAAGGCTCTGACCTGTAGCCCCTTCCCCTGCCCCTGGGTGCCATTTAGAGTAAATGTTCCCGCCCTGGAGCTGCATCTCTCTGTCCCCCTCACTCCCTGTCAGCGTTTGGGCGCCATTACACACATGCTACGCTGACTCTGGGACTGATGGGCAATGCCTTCTCTGTAATGCCACCAGCTTCATCAGCGCTGTGCATTTACAGGACACGTAAGTATTCTACATGTTGTCTAGACAGTGTTAGTTAAGAACCAGTGCATATATTCAGGGTTATTTACTACAAGTACCCTGTGATATACATCCAGTCTTTACTGTGCATTGTTATATCTATCTATCTATCTATCTATCTATCTATCTATCTATCTATCTATATATACCATAGCTTTACTCAGTGGTATAGTTACTTAGTATTGCTAGTCCAGTGCAGTTTTATTGTTGGTAATAATCTCTGCATTGTATATGTGACTGAGTGTGTGCCAATAGCTGCTGTGTGGTCTGTATTTCGTGTATCTCACACATATGGCTATCCCTATATTCTGTACCCTGAGGGGGCTCCGTGCTTCAGGGTTATTAGATAATATACTGTAGGTATTTCACAGGATATACGTGTTTTTTCTATGTGTTTTTTAGTCACATTTTACCTCACATTTTACCATAGAAATCTTCTGTTTGTGCTTTGCCTTGCAGTCACACCATACAGGGGATTTTTGGCAAGTAGTTTGTCTGCTTATCTTGTACTGTTACACCCTAGGGTTACGCTTACAAATAATCTCTGCTACACAGGGTGGTAAATCCATGGCTGATCCTGCACCATGCAGTGTTGATGCCACGGATCAGCTGAGGGTTCAGGTACTGGGGGTTCTATACCCCATGGTCAGTCTGCAGCAGCAACGGGGGCAAATCAAGACCCACCTTAGGCTGTTTTCTCTAATTTACTGACTACGCTAGTAATTAGACTTGCGCCCCCTGTGGGACCTCCTGTGCCATTACAGTCACATATTGTCTCTACAGTTAATTCACCGTGGGCAGATACTCTGTTCTCTCGGTTACAGCAATTACATCAGTCACTAGCTAAGCAAATCCTGACTCTCGCCCGCCTAAGACCAGGGGGTCATCTAAACGGGCCATTACTTCCTCACAATCCACACATGTTTCAGATACCTCATCCGATGTAGATGGCGCTTTCACTGACCATGCAGATGCTTCTGATGGGGAATTTCTGACACAGGTGGATGTTCCTGACTGCTTTGAGGCTATCAGGCTGATACTTCAAATCAATGATGATGAAGGGCTTTCAGTTACCTCTGCAAAACCATATAAGTTTAAACGTCAGAAGGTTACTAAAGTTGGTTTTACTTCATTCTGACCACTTGGTTGATATTAGTCAGGAATCCTGGGAAACCAGGTAAGAAGTTTTCCTTGTCTACAAAGATGCTAGCTCATTATCCCCTCGCTGCAGAGTTAAGTAACAATTAGGAAACACCACCACCGGTGGATTCACAAGTTGCGTGTATGGTGGTCTCATCTGCTCTGCCTGTCACTACCGTAACCTCCCTGAGCGCACCGACGGATAAGCGTGTGGAGGGTTGCTCGAAGTCTGGGCTGCCCGTCATTTACACTCTTGCCTGAGCTATGCATAGGTTTACTATTGCGGACTCTTGGGCTGCTAAAGTTATAGAGGTCTGGGTTCAGGAAGTTGAGTCGGAACTACCGTTTAATTTTCCTGATAATGTTAGGCAGTGTCTTTCATATATTATTACGGCCTCCCATTATATTTAGGAGGAGGCATCTGATGCAGGTATCCTGGCGGCCAAAGCATCATCTACTACGTCTGTTCTGGCTCGCCGGATCCTCTGGTTGCGGTCCTGGTCTGTAGATCTGGACTCTAGAAAGGCCATGGAGGTGATCCCTTTTGAGGGAAACATACTTTTTGGGGAAGATCTCAACAAGATCATTACTGACTTAGCATCTGCTAAGACTGCATGTCTGCCTAGTACTACTCCTTCGGCTCCAAAGGCTAAGAGTACTTCCTTTCGACCTCCAGGTTAGGCAAAGTGTCAGGCGTACTTGCACTTCCAAATCCACTAAGCCCAAACCTAAACATGCCTGGGTTGCCCGTCAGCCTGCTTCCAACACAGAGTTGAAGACAACTTCAGACGCCTGGGTACAGGAAGTCATCACTCAAGGATACGCCATATCCTTCAAGAAACGTCCCCTTCATCACTTTTGCCTGACAGACATCCCTTCGGACCAGGTAAAGGCAAAGACTCTTCATTTGGTGGTTCAGTCCCTCCTGGACACAGGAGTGGTAGTGCCGGTGCCTCTGGCTCAGAGAGGCAGGAGGTACTATTCAACGCTGTTCCTAGTCCCGAAACTAAATGGTTCCTCTCGGCCCATTCTCAACCTCAAGTCTTTGAACAAGTTTGTGAGGGTCTCCAAGTTTTGTATGGAAATCCTTTGCTCTATTGTCCTGGCTTCGGGGCCAGGGGACTATATGGTATCCCTGGACATACAGTATGCTTACCTACATATACCTATTGCCGTGTTGCATCAGCTATACCTGCGGTTTGCTATTGGCAACCTCCATTATCAATTCCGGGCCTTACCCTTTGGACTGACTACAGCTCCGCGAATTTTCACCAAGGTAATGGCGGTGATGACGGTCCTGCTCCGCCATCAAGGTATCAGGATCCTATCATATCTGGACATCTTCCTGATCCTGGCGAATTCCCCAGACATTCTCCTCCGTCATCTGGATCTGATGGTCCAGTTTTTGCAAGCCCACGGGTGGCTCATCAACTGGAAGAAATCATCCCTGGTCCCTGCTCAGAGCATGGTGAACCTGGGGGCATTGTTGGACACACACAACCAGCAGTTGTTCTTGTCACAGGAGAAAGTCTTGAAACTTCAGATCAGGATGCGATGCATCCTCTCTCGCCTGCAAGTGTCGATACACTTGGCGACGAAAGTACTAGGCCTCATGGTGTCGGTTTTCGACATGGTAGAGTTCACTCAATTTAATTTCTGCCCTCTGCAGAAGCTGATTCTTGCCAAGTTGGACGGCCTGCCTCATCGGATCAGGTCTCACATGATCTCCTTGTCTCCGGAGGTTCGTCTGTCACTGAGCTGCTGGCTACAGGACCAACAATTGTGCAGGGGTCGTCCCTTCTGGATTTACAACTGGGTCCTCCTGACGATGGATGCCAGTCTGAGGGGTTGAGGCGTGGGGTTGGAGTGACACTCTATTCAGGGTCGGTGGACCAGGGAGGAGTCTCTCCTCCCGATACAGATTATGGAATTGTGGGCAGTGTTCCATGCTCTGAAACTGGCCCAGCATCTGGTACAGAACAGGCTTGTTCATCTACAGTCGGACAACGCCACCACGGTAGCGTACATAAATCATCAAGGCAGCACTCGAAGCCGCATGGCAATGATGGAAGTGTCAAAGGTTCTTTAATGGGGGGACGCCATCTGCCAGCCATCTCGGCAGTGTTCATTCTGGGGGTCCTCAACTGGGAAGCGGACATCCTCAGTAGTCAGGACGTACAAGCCGGAGAGTGGAGCCTTCATCCCGAAGTACTGTATTTCAACTCCTAGTGGACAAGTGGGGTCTACCAGATGTAGACCTGATGGCGTCTTGACACAATCACAAGGTTCCGGTCTTCGGAGCAAGAACAAGGGATACTCAAGTGGAGTTCGTGGATGCACTGGCAATTCCATGGAACTTTCAGCTGCCGTACGTGTTCCCTCCGGTGTCACTCCTGCCCAGAGTAGTGAGGAAGTTCAAGCAAGAAGGAGGAATCCTACTTCTGATAGCTCAGGCGTGGCCCAGACGGCATTGGTTCTCAGACCTACAGGGTCTCCCGCTGGAGCATCCTCTTCTGCTTCCACAATGACCAGACTTCCTCATTCAGGGCCCTTGTGTCTACCAGGATCTGGCCCGGCTGGCTTTGACGGCGTGGCTCTTGAAGCTTCCATACTGAGGGCAAAGGATTTTCTGAGGCGGTCATTGAAACTATGTTAAAGGGCGGTAAGCCGGCTTCTGCTCGGCGTTATCATAGGGTCAGCAATTCGTACTTTGCTTGGTGCACATCTAACAATCATGCCGTTTACAAGTTTAGTGCGGCCTAATTTTTGGCCTTCCTACAACAAGGCCTGGACTTGGGCCATCGGCTGGCCTTCCTCAAGGTTTATATTTCTGTCTTGTCGGTATGGTTTCAGAGAAAAATTGCGACTCTGCCTGATGTTCATACATTCACTTTTTTATGTATTCAACCTCCCTATGTCCCACCTGTGGCTCCTTGGGATTTGTTGGTGGTTCTGGAGGCCTTGCAAGAGTCTCTGTTTGAACCTGTTGAATCTGCAGACCTTAAGTGGCTTTATCTTAAGGTCTTGTTTCTGCTGGCTATTGCTTCTGCTAGACGGGTATCAGATTTGGGTGCCTTGTCTTGTAGGTATTTATTAATTAATCTATTATCATTCATTCTTAACTCTAAATAAACAACATTTTCATCTCTAAAGCTAATTGCATGCAATTATAAACGTATTTATAACTAAAATAATGGCCTAATAAATAAAACAATCACAGCATAATTAGTGATAATCCTCTGCTCTCTGGAACCACTTAATACTCCCTTACTACACAGAGCAACCAGCTATAATCAATCACCTCACACTATTTCACTTGGATGTTATAAATGTAACAACTTAATGTTTACTTCAATGATATAAAGTATACCAACTATAATTCAGATGTTAGAATGTCTCTATTCCACTCCAAATAGGGGTTTAATACTTCATTGACACTTTTGTAGCAAAAAAGTCACTTGTTTTAAAACCAAGTTGTATATTGATACTATTTGCTTCCAGCAGTTCACATAACGTGAGGATGTTCAGATAACTGTTTCCTTTCTCCTGTGGAATCAATGCTGATTTCATGCACAACCACAGTCGGTTAGTAATTGATTAGTTAGTTAGACATGCATGCATAGACTAACTTATCTTAAAGCAGCTGAGTTAATTTGGTGTCCCGGCAGACTTTTAAAACATGGCCATGTTAAAATCCCGTCTTTACCGCAATCACTACTGGGTTTCGTTTTACCATGCTCCCGGCTTCTGGTGCCCAATACCTTTAAACAAAGCCTTTTCCGGAGATCATAGGTTACTTCCCAGTATAACGATCGTCTCGCAGTGTGATGATCACAGGTATGACGGATAGAAAAGATGCGTTTCTCCGCCTATCGGCATCGGCGGCTTCCTCAGTCAGCTGTGATTGTTTTATTTATTAGGCCATTATTTTAGTTATAAATACATTTATAATTGCATGCAATTAGCTTTAGAGATGAAAATGTTGTTTATTTAGAGTTAAGAATGAATGATAATAGATTAATTAATAAATTAGTATTTTAATAAGAAATCTGCTAGCGCTGTCTGTGTTTTTCTTTTTTTTGTGATAACTATTTCTGTCAGGGGGTGGAGAGGTCCCCCTGTTTTTCAGTGAGCTGCATGCAGATTCTTTTCTTGGGACATATATGTGTATTTTAATTAGATTTAATTATTTGGTCAGCACCAGGGGGCTACTTTGTTGTAGGTGCTTTGTTCTTGTGGTTGTCTTGTAGGTCCCCCTATCTGATTTTTTTACCCTGACCGGGCGGTTCTTAGACCGTGCCCTGGTTATCTACCTAAGGTGGTGTCTTCTTTCCGCCTTAACTAGTAGATTGTGGTTCCGTACTTTGTCTCTCCTGAATTGTCTTCCAAAGAGAGGTCTTTGAATGTGGTACGGGCTCTCCGTATCTATGTGAAGAGGACAGCCTTCGTTCGGAAGTCTGATTCTCTCTTTGTACTGTTTGGTTTTCACAAACGTGGCTGGCCTGCTATCAAGCAGACCTTGGCCAGATGGATTAGAATGGTGATTGCACATGCTTATGTACAGACTGGCATTCTAGCTCCTGCTACCATCAAAGCCCATTCTACTCAGTCTGTTGGACCTTCTTGGGCGGCCCGCCGTGGTGCGACCCTTGAACAATTGTGCAAGGCAGCTACGTGGTCCTCAGTAAACACATTCATAAGGTTCTATGCCTTCGATACTTCCGCCTCCTAGGATGCTTTCTTTGGACGCTGGGTTCTTGTGCCCGCTACAGTGCGTCCCCTCCCATGAAGAACTGCTTTAGGACATCCCCAATGTTATTCCCTGTGGAACCCCAGTGTACCCCGCTGCAGAAAAGGAGATTTATGATAAGAACTTACCTTTGTTAAATCTCTTTCTGCGAGGTACACTGGGTTCCACAGGGCGCCCACCCTGACGCACTTAGCTTCTTTGGGTTTGTATGGCATTAGCCGCTGATACCTTCTCCTGTCTTGAGAAAGTGGTGTATGTGGCTACTAACGGTTGTCATCTCTTTTACCTGCTACTGTATTGGACTGGTTAACAAAATTGAGCTCCTGTGCACGGAGGCGGGGTTATAGAGGAGGCGGCGCTGAGCATCTTGGGAACAGTCAAAGCTTTCAGCCTGTTGGTGCCTCGGATCAAGATCCTACTCTACACCCGCCCATGTTATTCCCTGTGGAACCCAGTGTACCTTGCAGAAAGAGATTTAACAAAGGTAAGTTCTTACCATAAATCTCCTTATTAAATCAGGACTTAGATATTGGCTACATGTCTCCAGTCACTTCTTCCCGAAATGCCTCACCCAGCATCGACCAGCTTTTTAAGGGGCATAACATCCACACACTTTAAGTGATTATATAATCCACACTCACATTATCAAAGCAAAGAGGAACCTTGTAGTCAATTGTAATGAGGACAAGGCCGTTTATAGGATGTCTTGGTCCCATCTTGTCCTTACTATTAACTCCTTAAATTCATGTCCCTTGCTACTGACCTGGACCCCATGCTAAGACATTTTATAAATGAAACAGGAAGGAAAGGTATCAAGATTGCTGGGAAAGAGATAACATTTTCAGCATTTCCTGATGATCTTCTGTTGTATTTTGCCAAACCGAAAGATACTATAGGGAACATTTTGCTTTGCTGTTCTCTGACAGGTAATCCTGCTGCCTAATTCAATTTTAGGGTGGGTCCCCCCTCCCCTAAGTGTAAATGTCAAAAGCAGAAAAAGCAGTGATGGCGCTGAATAAAGTGAATATCTATGTATATATGTAGAACTCTTTACACCAGGCATTCCCAACCACAGCCCTCACGGCACACTAACAGTGCATGTTTTAGTGATATCCAGGTTTCAGCACAGGTGACTTAATTAGTAGCTCAGTTATTTTGATTTAACCATCTGTGCTGCAGCCTGGATATCACTAAAACCTGCACTGTTGGTGTGCCTTGAGGACCGTGGTTGGGAATGCCTGCTCTACACATATTTAAATTAGAGATGAGTGGGTTTGGTTACCTGAGAACCGAACCCCTCCGAACATCATGTCCCGAGCCCGTATCCGAGTCTGGCTCGGGACTTTCTGGCAGACTTGGAAACCAGAACGAAGCAAAACGTCATCATCCCACTGTCAGATTCTCGCAGGATTTGGATTCTATATAAACAGCCGTGCATTGCCGCCATTTTCACTCCGGACTTGGAGAGTGAAGGATACAGACCTCTGTCTCTCTCTGTGGGTGGTGGCATCAGGTGGGGTTAGTGTGTGCTCTGTAGGGGTGCTGCTGCAGTCACTGTGGTGTACCTGTGCTGTGTTAGGTGTGCTGTCCTGGCTGTCATTGGCTTTTACTGGTGTTTCATGTGCTACAGCTATACATGGGTGTTGCTGTCCTGGCTGTCACTGTGTTGTACAGGGTGCAGGGGCACTGTCCTCCTGTATGCTGGAAAATATAGGGGTTCTGCTGGCCCTGTATGTTGTAAAAATCCAGAGGTGCAGTTGTTAAAAATTAAAAGCACACTGCTCCTGTATGCTTTAAAACATAGGGGTGCTGCTGGCCCTGTATGTTGTAAAAATTCAGAGGTGCAATTGTTAAAAATTAAAAGCACACTGCTCCTGTATGTTGTAAAATATTGGGGTGCTGTTGGCCCTGTATGTTGTAAAAATTTAGGGGTGCAGTTAAAAATGAAAAGCACACTGCTGTATGCTATAAAATATAGGGGTGTTGCTGTTCAAATAACATTACACTGGCCCTGTATGTTGTAAAAGTTATGGGGTGCAGTTGTTAAAAATTAAAAGCAAACTGCCCCTCTATGATTTAAAATATAGGGGTGCTGATGGCCCTGTATGTTGTAAAAATTCAGAGGTGCAGTTGTTAAAAATTAAAAGCACACTGCTCATGTATGCTTGAAAATATAGTGGTGCTGCTGTTCCTGTATGTTGTAAAAATTCACAGGTGCAGTTGTTAAAAATTAAAAGCACACTGCTCCTGTATGTTGTAAAATATTGGGGTGCTGTTGGCCCTGTATGTTGTAAAAATTCAGGGGTGCAGTTAAAAATGAAAAGCACACTGCTGTATGCTATAAAATATAGGGGTGTTGCTGTTCAAATAACATTACACTGGCCCTGTATGTTGTAAAAGTTCAGGGGTGCAGTTGTTAAAAATTAAAAGCACACTGCTCCTCTATGATTTAAAATATATGGGTGCTGATGGCCATGTATGTTGTAAAAATCCAGAGGTGCAGTTGTTAAAAATTAAAAGCACACTGCTCATGTATGCTTGAAAATATAGGGGTGCTGCTGTTCCTGTATGTTGTAAAAATTCAGGGGTGCTGTTGTTAAAAATTAAAAGCACACTGCTCCTGTATGCTTGAAAATATAGGGGTGCTGCTGGCTCTGTATGTTGCAAAAATTCAAAGGTGCAGTTTTTAAAAATTAAAAGCACACCGCTCCTGTATGCTGTAAAATATTGGGGTGCTGCTGGCCCTGTATGTTGTAAAAATGCAGGGGTGTGGTTAAAAATGAAAAGCACACTGCTGTATGCTATAAAATATAGGGGTGGTGTTGTTCAAATAACATTACACTGACTCTGTTTGCTATAAAAATTCAGGGGTGCAGTTGTTAAAAATTAAAAGCACACTGCTGTATGCTGTAAAATCTAGGGGTGTTGCTGTTCAAATAACATTATACTGGCCCTGTATGTTGTAAAAATCAAGGGGTCCAGTTGTTAAAATTTAAAAGCACACTGCTGTAGCTGTATGCTGTAAAATATAGGGGTGTTGCTGTTCAAACAACATTACACTGGCCCTGTATGTTGTAAAAATTAAGGGGTGCAGTTAAAAATTAAAAGCACACTGGTGTATGCTGTAAAATATAGGGGTGTTGCTGTTCAAATAACATTACACTGGCCCTGTATGCTGTAAAAATTCAGGGGTGCAGTTGTTAAAATTTAAAAGCACACTGCTGTACGCTGTAAAATATAGGGGTGTTGCTGTTCAAATTACATTACACTGGCCCTGTATGCTATAAAAATTCAGGGGTGCAGGTGTTAAAAATGAAAAGCACACTGCAGTATGCTGTAAAATATAGGGGTGTTGCTCTTCAAATAACATTACACTGGCCCCGTATGCAGTGAAAATCAATATACCCTGGCCCTGTCTTGTATGCTGTAATTATTCTAGGGTGCAGTGAAAATCAATGTACACTGGCTCTGTCTTGTTTGCTGTAAAATTACAGGGGTGTTGTGAAAATACAGAAGTGCTGGCACTCTCTGCGGTTGCGATGTCTAGGCCTGACCTTCACAACACTGTATGGGAAGAGGAGGCTCCTAACACCAGTTGCATGCCCCCTGCAAGTGCTGGGAGGAGCACCGCCAGTCCAGTTGCTGATATTGAGATTGAGGATGTCACTGTAGAAGTACACCAGGATGAGGAGGATATGGGTGTAGCTGGCGCTGCAGAGGAAATGGGATGGGATGAAAAAGCCCATTGTCATGCCTAGGCAAAATACCAAAAAAGCCACCTCTTCTGTGTGAAATTATTTTTCCCCAAATCCGGACAACAGGTGTCAAGCCATCTGTTGCCTTTGTCAATCCATAATAAGTAGGGGTAAGGACGTTAACCACCTTGGAACATCCTCCCTTATACGTCACCTGCAGCGCATTCATTAGAAGTCATTGTCAAATTCAGAAACTTTGGGTAATAGCGTAAGCAGTCCACTGACACCTAAATTATGTGGTTTTGTTAGTTTGAATATTATTTCTCTGTGAGTATGAGGATGTAAACCCTGAAGGGGTGGGGGGGGGGGGGGATCTGAGGATGAGGACGACATCTTGCCACTGTAGAGCCAGTTTATGCAAGGAGAGATTAATTGCTTCTTTTTTGGTAGGGGGACCAAACAAACCAATCATTTCAGCCACAGACGAGTGGCAGACCCTATCGCTGAAATTATTGGTTTGTTAATGCATGTCCTGTTTATACAGCATAAGGCTGGGTGGGAGGATCCAAGGACAATTCCATCTTCTACCTCTTTTTCTTCTTTGCATCATGTGCTCTTTGGGGCCTAATTTTTAAAATTGCCATCCTTTCTGACACTGCAGTGCCACTCCTAGATGAGCCAGGTGTTTGTGCTGCCCACTTGGGTCGCTTAGCTTAGTCATCCAGCTACCTCGTTGCACCTCTTTTTCTTCTTTGCATTATGTGCTCTTTGGGGCCTAGTTTTTAAAACTGCCATCCTGTCTGACACTGCAGTGCCACTCCTAGATGTGCCAGGTGTTTGTGCCACCCACTTGTGTCGCTTAGCTTAGTCATCCAGCAACCTTGGTGCAACCTTTTGGCCTCAAAACAATATTGTGAGGTGTTCAGAATAGACTGGAAATGAGTGGGAATGAATGTTATTGAGGTTATTAATACCACAGGATCAAAATGACCCCCCAAATTCTGTGATTTTAGCCGTTTTTATGTGTTTTTTTTTTAATCATCCAGATCCAAAACCAAAACCTGAAAAGTGCCCGCCGCACATCTCTAATTTAAATATACACACAACCTGATATACAGACTATAAATACCCGGTGTAGATATTTATATATATATATATATATATATATATAAATGCGAAAGCCCTCACTCACTAACTGACTGACTTGTCACTAATTCTCTTACTTCCCAATATGTTAGGAAGCTTAATGTTAACATAGGTATTCTTCAGGTGGAAAATAGGTATTTAGAATTTTAATAAACCTCCTACAAGGGGGTGAAAATAGCTTTGACATAATGACATCATTACTGATGCATGGCTTGCGTTTCAGTAACGATAACTCCCAAACGGACAATCGAATCAAAATTTGGTTTGCAACTCCAATGGGTAGAATTTAATAAACCACAAAAATGGTCCCGTCATTTTTTATTGTATCTGCTACAGGTGCTCCTCGGGTAAGACCAAGAACCACGGATTAATATTTACTTACATTAACACATCTCAAATTTACATCTCAATAGATTTACCACATTTTTAGCACTCATTTATATGTACAACCATGATAATCAGAAACTCCCATGCGAAAAACAGGTAGAAAATTTATTTCACTTTCAAATTTAAATGTAGAAGGATGATGAAAAGGCAATAAAATATGCTAAAATAAAACACAATAAGACTTTAATACATTCAAATAAAAAATCAAATCAGATAGTTTTGGATATCCTATAAATATACAGATGCAGTTAATATATAAAACACGTCCCACAGCGCTGTGGGCAGTGTCGGACTGGGTCATGAAGTGCCTAATGGGGAAATGCAGTGGTAGGGGCCCATGCTTAAGGGTGTGGCCAGGCTCCAGTGTCGATGTGGCCAACCACCAAAGAGGTTTGGCTAACCAGTGCATGTCTGGGCCCCTTGATGAATATATAGTAAATACTGCTAGTGCATGCATGATAATGTACCAGATTAATAACAGCAATACACTGTACAAAAAAAAAACACCATAGTCCTGTGCAGTATAATGTAACATTAGTATAATTAAAATGCACTAGGATAGATTCTGGAGGCAGATGTATTAAGCCTGGAGAAGTGATAAAGCAGTGATAAAGCTGTGGTAAGTGCAAGGTGATAACGCACCAGCCAATCAGCTCCTAACTGTAAATTTACATATTGGAGCACTTATCACTGCTTTGTCACTTCTTCAGGCTTAATACATCTGCCCCCTAATCCATAGAGGAAGAGGTGGCACTGGCTGTGGGTGAGACCATCAGAATTCTTAATAGACTTTTTGATTTTTAAATACTACCTTAGTCATTTGAGTAGCCAATTTCATGGGCAGTTCCTGTCTGGGACATTTTGTTGGTGCAGCCCAAGAGGGAGCAGAAATGTAAAAGTTAAATAATTGTGCATGTCTCATATAGGTATGAGTGGCGGTTGCTCTGAATAACTGTAACAAAGTTGCAAGTAGAGATGAGCGCCTGAAATTTTTCGGGTTTTGTGTTTTGGTTTTGGGTTCGGTTCCGCGGCCGTGTTTTGGGTTCGAACGCGTTTTGGCAAAACCTCACCGAATTTTTTTTGTCGGATTCGGGTGTGTTTTGGATTCGGGTGTTTTTTTCAAAAAACACTAAAAAACAGCTTAAATCATAGAATTTGGGGGTCATTTTGATCCCAAAGTATTATTAACCTCAAAAACCATAATTTACACTCATTTTCAGTCTATTCTGAATACCTCACACCTCACAATATTATTTTTAGTCCTAAAATTTGCACCGAGGTCGCTGTGTGAGTAAGATAAGCGACCCTAGTGGCCGACACAAACACCGGGCCCATCTAGGAGTGGCACTGCAGTGTCACGCAGGATGTCCCTTCCAAAAAACCCTCCCCAAACAGCACATGACGCAAAGAAAAAAAGAGGCGCAATGAGGTAGCTGTGTGAGTAAGATTAGCGACCCTAGTGGCCGACACAAACACCGGGCCCATCTAGGAGTGGCACTGCAGTGTCACGCAGGATGGCCCTTCCAAAAAACCCTCCCCAAACAGCACATGACGCAAAGAAAAAAAGAGGCGCAATGAGGTAGCTGTGTGAGTAAGATTAGCGACCCTAGTGGCCGACACAAACACCGGGCCCATCTAGGAGTGGCACTGCAGTGTCACGCAGGATGTCCCTTCCAAAAAACCCTCCCCAAACAGCACATGACGCAAAGAAAAAAAGAGGCGCAATGAGGTAGCTGTGTGAGTAAGATTAGCGACCCTAGTGGCCGACACAAACACCGGGCCCATCTAGGAGTGGCACTGCAGTGTCACGCAGGATGTCCCTTCCAAAAAACCCTCCCCAAACAGCACATGACGCAAAGAAAAAAAGAGGCGCAATGAGGTAGCTGACTGTGTGAGTAAGATTAGCGACCCTAGTGGCCGACACAAACACCGGGCCCATCTAGGAGTGGCACTGCAGTGTCACGCAGGATGTCCCTTCCAAAAAACCCTCCCCAATCAGCACATGATGCAAAGAAAAAGAAAAGAAAAAAGAGGTGCAAGATGGAATTGTCCTTGGGCCCTCCCACCCACCCTTATGTTGTATAAACAAAACAGGACATGCACACTTTAACCAACCCATCATTTCAGTGACAGGGTCTGCCACACGACTGTGACTGATATGACGGGTTGGTTTGGACCCCCCCCAAAAAAGAAGCAATTAATCTCTCCTTGCACAAACTGGCTCTACAGAGGCAAGATGTCCACCTCATCTTCACCCTCCGATATATCACCGTGTACATCCCCCTCCTCACAGATTATCAATTCGTCCCCACTGGAATCCACCATCTCAGCTCCCTGTGTACTTTGTGGAGGCAATTGCTGCTGGTCAATGTCTCCGCGGAGGAATTGATTATAATTCATTTTAATGAACATCATCTTCTCCACATTTTCTGGATGTAACCTCGTACGCCGATTGCTGACAAGGTGAGCGGCGGCACTAAACACTCTTTCGGAGTACACACTTGTGGGAGGGCAACTTAGGTAGAATAAAGCCAGTTTGTGCAAGGGCCTCCAAATTGCCTCTTTTTCCTGCCAGTATAAGTACGGACTGTGTGACGTGCCTACTTGGATGCGGTCACTCATATAATCCTCCACCATTCTATCAATGTTGAGAGAATCATATGCAGTGACAGTAGACGACATGTCCGTAATCGTTGTCAGGTCCTTCAGTCCGGACCAGATGTCAGCATCAGCAGTCGCTCCAGACTGCCCTGCATCACCGCCAGCGGGTGGGCTCGGAATTCTGAGCCTTTTCCTCGCACCCCCAGTTGCGGGAGAATGTGAAGGAGGAGATGTTGACAGGTCGCGTTCCGCTTGACTTGACAATTTTGTAGAGATGAGCGGGTTCGGTTTCTCTGAAACCGAACCCGCACGAACTTCATGTTTTTTTCACGGGTCCGAGCAGACTCGGATCCTCCCGCCTTGCTCGGTTAACCCGAGCGCGCCCGAACGTCATCATGACGCTGTCGGATTCTCGCGAGACTCGGATTCTATATAAGGAGCCGCGCGTCGCCGCCATTTTCACACGTGCATTGAGATTGATAGGGAGAGGACGTGGCTGGCGTCCTCTCCATTAGAAATTAGATTAGAAGAGAGAGAGAGATTGTGCAGAGTCAGACAGAGTTTACCACAGTGACCAGTGCAGTTGTTGTTAGTTAACTTTTATTTATTTTAATATATATCCGTTCTCTGCTATATCCGTTCTCTGCCTGAAAAAAAACGATACACAGCAGCAGCCAGTCACACAGTGTGACTCAGTCTGTGTGCACTCAGCTCAGCCCAGTGTGCTGCACATCAATGTATAAAAGGCAAAGCTTATAATAATTGTGGGGGAGACTGGGGAGCACTGCAGGTTGTTATAGCAGGAGCCCCCAGGAGTACATAATATTATATTAATTTAAAATTAAACAGTGCACACTTTTGCTGCAGGAGTGCCACTGCCAGTGTGACTAGTGGTGACCAGTGCCTGACCACCAGTATAGTAGTATATTCATTGTTGTATGTATTGTATACTATCTCTTTATCAACCAGTCTATATTAGCAGCAGACACAGTACAGTGCGGTAGTTCACGGCTGTGGCTACCTCTGTGTCGGCAGTCGGAACTCGGCAGGCAGTCCGTCCATCCATAATTGTATTACAATATATACCACCTAACCGTGGTATTTTTTTTTCTTTCTTTATACCGTCATAGTGTCATACTAGTTGTTACGAGTATACTACTATCTCTTTATCAACCAGTGTACAGTGCGGTAGTTCACGGCTGTGGCTACCTCTGTGTCGGCAGTCGGCAGGCAGTCCGTCCATCCATAATTGTATTATTATTATAATATATACCACCTAACCGTGGTTTTTTTTCCATTCTTTATACCGTCGTCATAGTGTCATACTAGTTGTTACGAGTATACTACTATCTCTTTATCAACCAGTGTACAGTGCGGTAGTTCACGGCTGTGGCTACCTCTGTGTCGGCAGTCGGCAGGCAGTCCGTCCATCCATAATTGTATTATTATTATAATATATACCACCTAACCGTGGTTTTTTTTCCATTCTTTATACCGTCGTCATAGTGTCATACTAGTTGTTACGAGTATACTACTATCTCTTTATCAACCAGTGTACAGTGCGGTAGTTCACGGCTGTGGCTACCTCTGTGTCGGCAGTCGGCAGGCAGTCCGTCCATCCATAATTGTATTATTATTATAATATATACCACCTAACCGTGGTTTTTTTTCCATTCTTTATACCGTCGTCATAGTGTCATACTAGTTGTTACGAGTATACTACTATCTCTTTATCAACCAGTGTACAGTGCGGTAGTTCACGGCTGTGGCTACCTCTGTGTCGGCAGTCGGCAGGCAGTCCGTCCATCCATAATTGTATTATTATTATAATATATACCACCTAACCGTGGTTTTTTTTCCATTCTTTATACCGTCGTCATAGTGTCATACTAGTTGTTACGAGTATACTACTATCTCTTTATCAACCAGTGTACAGTGCGGTAGTTCACGGCTGTGGCTACCTCTGTGTCGGCAGTTGGCAGGCAGTCCGTCCATCCATAATTGTATTATTATTATAATATATACCACCTAACCGTGGTTTTTTTTCCATTCTTTATACCGTCGTCATAGTGTCATACTAGTTGTTACGAGTATACTACTATCTCTTTATCAACCAGTGTACAGTGCGGTAGTTCACGGCTGTGGCTACCTCTGTGTCGGCAGTCGGCAGGCAGTCCGTCCATCCATAATTGTATTATTATTATAATATATACCACCTAACCGTGGTTTTTTTTCCATTCTTTATACCGTCGTCATAGTGTCATACTAGTTGTTACGAGTATACTACTATCTCTTTATCAACCAGTGTACAGTGCGGTAGTTCACGGCTGTGGCTACCTCTGTGTCGGCAGTCGGCAGGCAGTCCGTCCATCCATAATTGTATTATTATTATAATATATACCACCTAACCGTGGTTTTTTTTCCATTCTTTATACCGTCGTCATAGTGTCATACTAGTTGTTACGAGTATACTACTATCTCTTTATCAACCAGTGTACAGTGCGGTAGTTCACGGCTGTGGCTACCTCTGTGTCGGCAGTCGGCAGGCAGTCCGTCCATCCATAATTGTATTATTATTATAATATATACCACCTAACCGTGGTTTTTTTATACCACCTAACCGTGGCAGTCCGTCCATAATTGTATACTAGTAAACTATCCAATCCATCCATCTCCATTGTTTACCTGAGGTGCCTTTTAGTTCTGCCTATAAAATATGGAGAACAAAAAAGTTGAGGTTCCAAAATTAGGGAAAGATCAAGATCCACTTCCACCTCGTGCTGAAGCTGCTGCCACTAGTCATGGCCGAGACGATGAAATGCCAGCAACGTCGTCTGCCAAGGCCGATGCCCAATGTCATAGTACAGAGCATGTCAAATCCAAAACACCAAATATCAGAAAAAAAAGGACTCCAAAACCTAAAATAAAATTGTCGGAGGAGAAGCGTAAACTTGCCAATATGCCATTTACCACACGGAGTGGCAAGGAACGGCTGAGGCCCTGGCCTATGTTCATGGCTAGTGGTTCAGCTTCACATGAGGATGGAAGCACTCAGCCTCTCGCTAGAAAACTGAAAAGACTCAAGCTGGCAAAAGCACCGCAAAGAACTGTGCGTTCTTTGAAATCCCAAATCCACAAGGAGAGTCCAATTGTGTCGTTTGCGATGCCTGACCTTCCCAACACTGGACGTGAAGAGCATGCGCCTTCCACTATTTGCATGCCCCCTGCAAGTGCTGGAAGGAGCACCCGCAGTCCAGTTCCTGATAGTCAGATTGAAGATGTCAGTGTTGAAGTACACCAGGATGAGGAGGATATGGGTGTTGCTGGCGCTGGGGAGGAAATTGACCAGGAGGATTCTGATGGTGAGGTGGTTTGTTTAAGTCAGGCACCCGGGGAGACACCTGTTGTCCGTGGGAGGAATATGGCCGTTGACATGCCAGGTGAAAATACCAAAAAAATCAGCTCTTCGGTGTGGAGGTATTTCACCAGAAATGCGGACAACAGGTGTCAAGCCGTGTGTTCCCTTTGTCAAGCTGTAATAAGTAGGGGTAAGGGCGTTAACCACCTCGGAACATCCTCCCTTATACGTCACCTGCAGCGCATTCATAATAAGTCAGTGACAAGTTCAAAAACTTTGGGTGACAGCGGAAGCAGTCCACTGACCAGTAAATCCCTTCCTCTTGTAACCAAGCTCACGCAAACCACCCCACCAACTCCCTCAGTGTCAATTTCCTCCTTCCCCAGGAATGCCAATAGTCCTGCAGGCCATGTCACTGGCAAGTCTGACGAGTCCTTTCCTGCCTGGGATTCCTCCGATGCATCCTTGCGTGTAACGCCTACTGCTGCTGGCGCTGCTGTTGTTGCCGCTGGGAGTCGATGGTCATCCCAGAGGGGAAGTCGTAAGCCCACTTGTACTACTTCCAGTAAGCAATTGACTGTTCAACAGTCCTTTGCGAGGAAGATGAAATATCACAGCAGTCATCCTACTGCAAAGCGGATAACTGAGTCCTTGACAACTATGTTGGTGTTAGACGTGCGTCCGGTATCCGCCGTTAGTTCACAGGGAACTAGACAATTTATTGAGGCAGTGTGCCCCCGTTACCAAATACCATCTAGGTTCCACTTCTCTAGGCAGGCGATACCGAGAATGTACACGGACGTCAGAAAAAGACTCACCAGTGTCCTAAAAAATGCAGTTGTACCCAATGTCCACTTAACCACGGACATGTGGACAAGTGGAGCAGGGCAGGGTCAGGACTATATGACTGTGACAGCCCACTGGGTAGATGTATGGACTCCCGCCGCAAGAACAGCAGCGGCGGCACCAGTAGCAGCATCTCGCAAACGCCAACTCTTTCCTAGGCAGGCTACGCTTTGTATCACCGCTTTCCAGAATACGCACACAGCTGAAAACCTCTTACGGCAACTGAGGAAGATCATCGCGGAATGGCTTACCCCAATTGGACTCTCCTGTGGATTTGTGGCATCGGACAACGCCAGCAATATTGTGTGTGCATTAAATATGGGCAAATTCCAGCACGTCCCATGTTTTGCACATACCTTGAATTTGGTGGTGCAGAATTTTTTAAAAAACGACAGGGGCGTGCAAGAGATGCTGTCGGTGGCCAGAAAAATTGCGGGACACTTTCGGCGTACAGGCACCACGTACAGAAGACTGGAGCACCACCAAAAACTACTGAACCTGCCCTGCCATCATCTGAAGCAAGAAGTGGTAACGAGGTGGAATTCAACCCTCTATATGCTTCAGAGGTTGGAGGAGCAGCAAAAGGCCATTCAAGCCTATACAATTGAGCACGATATAGGAGATGGAATGCACCTGTCTCAAGTGCAGTGGAGAATGATTTCAACGTTGTGCAAGGTTCTGATGCCCTTTGAACTTGCCACACGTGAAGTCAGTTCAGACACTGCCAGCCTGAGTCAGTCATTCCCCTCATCAGGCTTTTGCAGAAGAAGCTGGAGGCATTGAAGAAGGAGCTAACACGGAGCGATTCCGCTAGGCATGTGGGACTTGTGGATGCAGCCCTTAATTCGCTTAACAAGGATTCACGGGTGGTCAATCTGTTGAAATCAGAGCACTACATTTTGGCCACCGTGCTCGATCCTAGATTTAAAGCCTACCTTGGATCTCTCTTTCCGGCAGACACAGGTCTGCTGGGGTTGAAAGACCTGCTGGTGACAAAATTGTCAAGTCAAGCGGAACGCGACCTGTCAACATCTCCTCCTTCACATTCTCCCGCAACTGGGGGTGCGAGGAAAAGGCTCAGAATTCCGAGCCCACCCGCTGGCGGTGATGCAGGGCAGTCTGGAGCGACTGCTGATGCTGACATCTGGTCCGGACTGAAGGACCTGACAACGATTACGGACATGTCGTCTACTGTCACTGCATATGATTCTCTCAACATTGATAGAATGGTGGAGGATTATATGAGTGACCGCATCCAAGTAGGCACGTCACACAGTCCGTACTTATACTGGCAGGAAAAAGAGGCAATTTGGAGGCCCTTGCACAAACTGGCTTTATTCTACCTAAGTTGCCCTCCCACAAGTGTGTACTCCGAAAGAGTGTTTAGTGCCGCCGCTCACCTTGTCAGCAATCGGCGTACGAGGTTACATCCAGAAAATGTGGAGAAGATGATGTTCATTAAAATGAATTATAATCAATTCCTCCGCGGAGACATTGACCAGCAGCAATTGCCTCCACAAAGTACACAGGGAGCTGAGATGGTGGATTCCAGTGGGGACGAATTGATAATCTGTGAGGAGGGGGATGTACACGGTGATATATCGGAGGGTGAAGATGAGGTGGACATCTTGCCTCTGTAGAGCCAGTTTGTGCAAGGAGAGATTAATTGCTTCTTTTTTGGGGGGGGTCCAAACCAACCCGTCATATCAGTCACAGTCGTGTGGCAGACCCTGTCACTGAAATGATGGGTTGGTTAAAGTGTGCATGTCCTGTTTTGTTTATACAACATAAGGGTGGGTGGGAGGGCCCAAGGATAATTCCATCTTGCACCTCTTTTTTCTTTTCTTTTTCTTTGCATCATGTGCTGATTGGGGAGGGTTTTTTGGAAGGGACATCCTGCGTGACACTGCAGTGCCACTCCTAGATGGGCCCGGTGTTTGTGTCGGCCACTAGGGTCGCTAATCTTACTCACACAGCTACCTCATTGCGCCTCTTTTTTTCTTTGCGTCATGTGCTGTTTGGGGAGGGTTTTTTGGAAGGGACATCCTGCGTGACACTGCAGTGCCACTCCTAGATGTGCCCGGTGTTTGTGTCGGCCACTAGGGTCGCTAATCTTACTCACACAGTCAGCTACCTCATTGCGCCTCTTTTTTTCTTTGCGTCATGTGCTGTTTGGGGAGGGTTTTTTGGAAGGGCCATCCTGCGTGACACTGCAGTGCCACTCCTAGATGGGCCCGGTGTTTGTGTCGGCCACTAGGGTCGCTAATCTTACTCACACAGCTACCTCATTGCGCCTCTTTTTTTCTTTGCGTCATGTGCTGTTTGGGGAGGGTTTTTTGGAAGGGCCATCCTGCGTGACACTGCAGTGCCACTCCTAGATGGGCCCGGTGTTTGTGTCGGCCACTAGGGTCGCTAATCTTACTCACACAGCTACCTCATTGCGCCTCTTTTTTTCTTTGCGTCATGTGCTGTTTGGGGAGGGTTTTTTGGAAGGGACATCCTGCGTGACACTGCAGTGCCACTCCTAGATGGGCCCGGTGTTTGTGTCGGCCACTAGGGTCGCTTATCTTACTCACACAGCGACCTCGGTGCAAATTTTAGGACTAAAAATAATATTGTGAGGTGTGATGTGTTCAGAATAGGCTGAAAATGAGTGTAAATTATGTTTTTTGAGGTTAATAATACTTTGGGATCAAAATTACCCCCAAATTCTATGATTTAAGCTGTTTTTTAGGGTTTTTTGAAAAAAACACCCGAATCCAAAACACACCCGAATCCGACAAAAATAATTCGGTGAGGTTTTGCCAAAACGCGTTCGAACCCAAAACACGGCCGCGGAACCGAACCCAAAACCAAAACACAAAACCCGAAAAATTTCAGGCGCTCATCTCTACAATTTTGTCACCAGCAGGTCTTTCAACCCCAGCAGACCTGTGTCTGCCGGAAAGAGAGATCCAAGGTAGGCTTTAAATCTAGGATCGAGCACGGTGGCCAAAATGTAGTGCTCTGATTTCAACAGATTGACCACCCGTGAATCCTTGTTAAGCGAATTAAGGGCTGCATCCACAAGTCCCACATGCCTAGCGGAATCGCTCCCTTTTAGCTCCTTCTTCAATGCCTCCAGCTTCTTCTGCAAAAGCCTGATGAGGGGAATGACCTGACTCAGGCTGGCAGTGTCTGAACTGACTTCACGTGTGGCAAGTTCAAAGGGCATCAGAACCTTGCACAACGTTGAAATCATTCTCCACTGCACTTGAGACAGGTGCATTCCACCTACTATATCGTGCTCAATTGTATAGGCTTGAATGGCCTTTTGCTGCTCCTCCAACCTCTGAAGCATATAGAGGGTTGAATTCCACCTCGTTACCACTTCTTGCTTCAGATGATGGCAGGGCAGGTTCAGTAGTTTTTGGTGGTGCTCCAGTCTTCTGTACGTGGTGCCTGTACGCCGAAAGTGTCCCGCAATTTTTCTGGCCACCGACAGCATCTCTTGCACGCCCCTGTCGTTTTTTAAAAAATTCTGCACCACCAAATTCAAGGTATGTGCAAAACATGGGACGTGCTGGAATTTGCCCATATTTAATGCACACACAATATTGCTGGCGTTGTCCGATGCCACAAATCCACAGGAGAGTCCAATTGGGGTAAGCCATTCCGCGATGATCTTCCTCAGTTGCCGTAAGAGGTTTTCAGCTGTGTGCGTATTCTGGAAAGCGGTGATACAAAGCGTAGCCTGCCTAGGAAAGAGTTGGCGTTTGCGAGATGCTGCTACTGGTGCCGCCGCTGCTGTTCTTGCGGCGGGAGTCCATACATCTACCCAGTGGGCTGTCACAGTCATATAGTCCTGACCCTGCCCTGCTCCACTTGTCCACATGTCCGTGGTTAAGTGGACATTGGGTACAACTGCATTTTTTAGGACACTGGTGAGTCTTTTTCTGACGTCCGTGTACATTCTCGGTATCGCCTGCCTAGAGAAGTGGAACCTAGATGGTATTTGGTAACGGGGGCACACTGCCTCAATAAATTGTCTAGTTCCCTGTGAACTAACGGCGGATACCGGACGCACGTCTAACACCAACATAGTTGTCAAGGACTCAGTTATCCGCTTTGCAGTAGGATGACTGCTGTGATATTTCATCTTCCTCGCAAAGGACTGTTGAACAGTCAATTGCTTACTGGAAGTAGTACAAGTGGGCTTACGACTTCCCCTCTGGGATGACCATCGACTCCCAGCGGCAACAACAGCAGCGCCAGCAGCAGTAGGCGTTACACGCAAGGATGCATCGGAGGAATCCCAGGCAGGAGAGGACTCGTCAGAATTGCCAGTGACATGGCCTGCAGGACTATTGGCATTCCTGGGGAAGGAGGAAATTGACACTGAGGGAGTTGGTGGGGTGGTTTGCGTGAGCTTGGTTACAAGAGGAAGGGATTTACTGGTCAGTGGACTGCTTCCGCTGTCACCCAAAGTTTTTGAACTTGTCACTGACTTATTATGAATGCGCTGCAGGTGACGTATAAGGGAGGATGTTCCGAGGTGGTTAACGTCCTTACCCCTACTTATTACAGCTTGACAAAGGGAACACACGGCTTGACACCTGTTGTCCGCATTTCTGGTGAAATACCTCCACACCGAAGAGCTGATTTTTTTGGTATTTTCACCTGGCATGTCAACGGCCATATTCCTCCCACGGACAACAGGTGTCTCCCCGGGTGCCTGACTTAAACAAACCACCTCACCATCAGAATCCTCCTGGTCAATTTCCTCCCCAGCGCCAGCAACACCCATATCCTCCTCATCCTGGTGTACTTCAACACTGACATCTTCAATCTGACTATCAGGAACTGGACTGCGGGTGCTCCTTCCAGCACTTGCAGGGGGCGTGCAAATGGTGGAAGGCGCATGCTCTTCACGTCCAGTGTTGGGAAGGTCAGGCATCGCAACCGACACAATTGGACTCTCCTTGTGGATTTGGGATTTCGAAGAATGCACAGTTCTTTGCTGTGCTGCTTTTGCCAGCTTGAGTCTTTTCATTTTTCTAGCGAGAGGCTGAGTGCTTCCATCCTCATGTGAAGCTGAACCACTAGCCATGAACATAGGCCAGGGCCTCAGCCGTTCCTTGCCACTCCGTGTGGTAAATGGCATATTGGCAAGTTTACGCTTCTCCTCCGACGATTTTATTTTAGATTTTTGAGTCCTTTTTTTAATGATATTTTGTGTTTTGGATTTTACATGCTCTGTACTATGACATTGGGCATCGGCCTTGGCAGACGACGTTGATGGAATTTCATCGTCTCGGCCATGACTAGTGGCAGCAGCTTCAGCACGAGGTGGAAGTGGATCTTGATCTTTCCCTATTTTTGGAACCTCAACATTTTTGTTCTCCATATTTTAATAGGCACAACTAAAAGGCACCTCAGGTAAACAATGGAGATGGATGGATTGGATACTAGTATACAATTATGGACGGGCTGCCGAGTGCCGACACAGAGGTAGCCACAGCCGTGAACTACCGCACTGTACTGTGTCTGCTGCTAATATATAGACTGGTTGATAAAGAGATAGTATACTCGTAACTAGTATGTATGTATAAAGAAAGAAAAAAAAACCACGGTTAGGTGGTATATACAATTATGGACGGGCTGCCGAGTGCCGACACAGAGGTAGCCACAGCCGTGAACTACCGCACTGTACTGTGTCTGCTGCTAATATATAGACTGGTTGATAAAGAGATAGTATACTCGTAACTAGTATGTATGTATAAAGAAAGAAAAAAAAACCACGGTTAGGTGGTATATACAATTATGGACGGGCTGCCGAGTGCCGACACAGAGGTAGCCACAGCCGTGAACTACCGCACTGTACTGTGTCTGCTGCTAATATATAGACTGGTTGATAAAGAGATAGTATACTCGTAACTAGTATGTATGTATAAAGATAGAAAAAAAAACCACGGTTAGGTGGTATATACAATTATGGACGGGCTGCCGAGTGCCGACACAGAGGTAGCCACAGCCGTGAACTACCGCACTGTACTGTGTCTGCTGCTAATATATAGACTGGTTGATAAAGAGATAGTATACTCGTAACTAGTATGTATGTATAAAGAAAGAAAAAAAAACCACGGTTAGGTGGTATATACAATTATGGACGGGCTGCCGAGTGCCGACACAGAGGTAGCCACAGCCGTGAACTACCGCACTGTACTGTGTCTGCTGCTAATATATAGACTGGTTGATAAAGAGATAGTATACTCGTAACTAGTATGTATGTATAAAGAAAGAAAAAAAAACCACGGTTAGGTGGTATATACAATTATGGACGGGTGCCATATACAATTATGGACGAGTGCCGACACAGAGGTAGCCACAGCCGTGAACTACCGCACTGTACTGTGTCTGCTGCTAATATAGACTGGTTGATAAAGAGATAGTATACTACTAATATTATATATACTGGTGGTCAGGTCACTGGTCACTAGTCACACTGGCAGTGGCACTCCTGCAGCAAAAGTGTGCACTGTTTAATTTTAATATAATATTATGTACTCCTGGCTCCTGCTATAACCTATAACTGGCACTGCAGTAGTGCTCCCCAGTCTCCCCCACAATTATAAGCTGTGTGAGCTGAGCAGTCAGACAGATATATAATATATATAGATGATGCAGCACACTGGCCTGAGCCTGAGCAGTGCACACAGATATGGTATGTGACTGACTGAGTCACTGTGTGTATCGCTTTTTTCAGGCAGAGAACGGATATATTAAATAAACTGCACTGTGTGTCTGGTGGTCACTCACTATATAATATATTATGTACTCCTGGCTCCTGCTATAACCTATAACTGGCACTGCAGTAGTGCTCCCCAGTCTCCCCCACAATTATAAGCTGTGTGAGCTGAGCAGTCAGACAGATATATATAATATTATATATAGATAATAGATGATGCAGCACACTGGCCTGAGCCTGAGCAGTGCACACAGATATGGTATGTGACTGAGTCACTGTGTGCTGTGTATCGCTTTTTTCAGGCAGAGAACGGATTATAAATAAAACTGGTGGTCACTGGTCACTATCAGCAAAACTCTGCACTGTACTGAGTACTCCTAATGCTCCCCAAAATTAGTAAATCAAGTGTCTCTCTAATCTATTCTAAACGGAGAGGACGCCAGCCACGTCCTCTCCCTATCAATCTCAATGCACGTGTGAAAATGGCGGCGACGCGCGGCTCCTTATATAGAATCCGAGTCTCGCGATAGAATCCGAGCCTCGCGAGAATCCGACAGCGTCATGATGACGTTCGGGCGCGCTCGGGTTAACCGAGCAAGGCGGGAAGATCCGAGTCGCTCGGACCCGTGATAAAAAACATGAAGTTCTGGCGGGTTCGGATTCAGAGAAACCGAACCCGCTCATCTCTAGTTGCAAGTACAGTCCCTTAAGTGAGCAGAGCTCCGCTCCTTAATTACCTTATCAGTTTGGCGCATAGTCCTCTTTCCCTCGTCACATTAAGCTGATGAATTGTTGGTGCTTCTGTGGCGCTCATGCTTCCGGCTCTTCTTCTCTCCGGTGAAGTAATATCCAGTTGGTCAACTGGTCCAGTATGTGTAAGGTTAGGTCCAAATCTTCAGCTTGTTTGCGCATGCTGGAGATCACAATATCATAAAGTAATGCCGGCTGGGGATCCTAACATTTTTCACCCATTTCTGGGCTTCATTAGAGATATCAGGGAACCCTAGTGAAGGCTTTAAACTGTCTGGGTATATTTATTAAAGTTTGAATTTGTATAAAATTTTAAATACAATTTAAATAGGCTGAAATCGAATCAAATCAACATTAATTTTCAATCATCAAATCACACATTTACTAAGATTTTATTTTGAAAATGATCTGAGCATGTGGGAAATGGGTCCTGCATCATCGCACACAGTGCCACCTAAGCAGAAGCCCCATCTCTGCATGAGGCCTATAATTCCTACAGCTACAGTGAACCACATGTTTGGGTCCCTTTTTATTTGAGATGCGTGCAGATCCTCAAGTGTTTCTTGATTTCTATTAAAATTGATCAAATGAGTTCAGTCTTTTCTCACTAATGTTTTGCGTGTCAACTTCACGATCCATAAGGCCTGGGCATTATAGAATTATCATCCCCCTTCTACTGCCCCTCGTTTATCAAAAGGTATACGTATTTTATTAGGTAAAATTGCTGTGGTGTCAAAGAAATCTATCTTATTATCACAATGGATCCAGACTGAGCCTATCTCGCTAACCCCCATGTCTAGTCATCTCACGTTCCTGTTCCAGATGGATTGCGTTGCATGCTCCTTAGATGCTGAATCCAGAGCCCCAACTTTTTTCGATGTTTGGCTCCCGTATTTGCTCACCTTGCCTTTATCTGCTAGGGAAAATGTTCGTCAGGTTGTACGTTTAACGACATGGTATAATATGGAGGTTGTAGAGAAGGGTGTACCTCCAATTTAGGCACTTCTAATACTTTGACCTTTTTATACTTGTTGTATTGTGATACAGTATTTTCATGGTCTCTTGTGATTTAGTTATTTTAATCTTCAACCTCTGATTATGTTGTTTACCTGATATTGATTTCTGCCATTGACTGATGTACCTATTTGGCTCCATGTCACATTTATATTACAGTATGTTGCTTGTATTTTTGCTTGAAATAAACATATTACAAAAAAAAAAAGATAAAACAATCTAAAATCATGTAATTTGGACCTGTCACATAGAGCATTTACAGTATTATTAATATCTGGCCTGATTCATTGGCAGATGCTATGGTGATTGCATGTTGAGGATGTGCAAAATTATTTTAAAACCCAGCAGCACTGAAAGTACAGAGACAGCCAGCGGAGCAATCACACAGGCACAGCAGCTACGTGCACATTCCCAGCGCATGCAGACTTTTAATCAGCAGCTCGATTAAATCAATGGCCACGCAGCATTGTGTCATGAACAGAGATGCCAGAGGCATGCTGCTTGAGTACAGATACACAGCAGTGACGTGCGGTGAGGTGAGGCAGAGCCTTTCCAGTCATACTAACGTTTGTGCCAGAGTTTTGACTACATAAAGTATGTGAAAAATACAAATAATTTGTTAGAAATATCTTCTTTGCATTATTCTAATCATTTTTATAGCCAAAACTCTGGAGTAAAAAGTCTATGGCACGGTGAGGCAGTGCCCCCCTGCCTACCTTTCCGCACATCTCTGATCAAAGTGTACCAAATTTCCAGGAGTTTATACTGCTTCACCTGTGTATAATGTACCTTTCACTAATATATTTTGTGTAAATCTGGCTTTGGTGCTAGCCAGTGCCTCCTGAGCCATTTAGCTCACCGCATGTCCCTGATACAGAGGTGCACCCAGAACCACACCCCAAAAATGACCATAACACGCCTGTGTTTGTGCCACTACTCCCTCAGCAACGCCCACAAACCATGTCTGACTGTCAATCCCTCTGCATAAAGGAAAATGCTGCAAGTGGCATCGCTATTAGACTTTGAAACATGGGCCAGTATTTACTAAAAATCCGAGTTTGGCCGATTTGTGTTTTTTTTTCTAAGTCCCAATCCGGGAATTCACTAAGCAGAAAATTCGGCAGTGTCTGGTCTATTCGTAATGGTTTGATTGGCAAAGTTCTGAAATACGAATGAATAGACCATCGGTCAAACGCGGCTGTTATTTCATACAATACGGGCATTCACTATTCATTCGCATTTGGGTGTTAGTCTCTGAGTGCTCAAGTGCGGGTCTATTTTTTTCCGATTCATTAAAAAAAGCAGCAAAAAAATAGACCTGCTTTTTCCAGTCGAGTTTGGATAACTATGCACGGATCAGTGAGATCTGTGCATGGTTATCTATCGGAAAGGGTCTGTTTAGTGTAAAAACTGGAAAAAAAAATTGCGTGGGGTCCCCCCTCCTAATCATAACCAGCCTCGGGCTCTTTGAGCCGGTCCTGGTTGAAAAAATATGGGGGGAAAAATGACAGGGGTTCCCCCATATTTAATCAACCAGTACCGGGCTCTGCGCCTGGTCCTGGTTCCAAAAATACGGGGGACAAAAAGCGTAGGGGTCCCCCGTATTTTTGAAACCTGCACCGGGCTCCACTAGCCAGGTACATAATGCCACAGCCGGGGGACACTTTTATAGTGGTCCTTGTGGCCCTGGCATTACATACCCAACTAGTCACCCCTGACCGGGGTACCCTGGAGGAGTGGGAACCCCTTAAATCAAGGGGTCCCCCCCTCCAGCCACCCAAGGGCCAGGGGTGAAGTCCGAGGCTGTCCCCCCCATCCAAGGGCGGCGGATGGGGGGCTGATAGCCTTTTGAAAAAATTTGAATATTGTTTTTAGTAGCAGTACTACAAGTCCCAGCAAGCCTCCCCCGCAAGTTGGTACTTGGAGAACCACAAGTACCAGCATGCGGTGGAAAACCGGGCCCGCTGGTACCTGTAGTACTACTACTAAAAAAAAATACCCCCCAAAAAACAGGACACACACACCGTGAAAGTATAATTTTATTACATACATGCACACCTCCAAACATACATACTTACCTATGTTCACACGAGGCTCTGTCCTCTTGTCCCTGTAGAATCCTTGGGGTACCTGTGAAAAAAATTATACTCACATAATCCAGTGTAGATTGTGTCCAATGTGTAATCCACGTACTTGGCAAAAAAACAAACCGCATACCCGATCCACGCACTGAAAGGGGTCCCATGTTTACACATGGGACCCCTTTCCCCGACTGCCAGGACCCCCCCTGACTCCTGTCAAAGAGGGTCCCTTCAGCCAATCAGGGAGCGCCACGTCGTGCCACTCTCCTGATTGGCTGTGTGCTCCTGTAGTGTCTGTGAGGCAGCACACGGCAGAGATACAATGTAGCGCCTATGTGCTCCATTGTAGCCAATGGTGGGAACTTTGCGGTCAGCGGTTGACCGAAAGTAACCTCACCGCTGACTGCAAAGTTCCCACCATTGGCTACAATGGAGCGCATAGGCGCTACATTGTATCTGTGCCGTGTGCTGCCTCACAGACACTACAGGAGCACACAGCCAATCAGGAGAGTGGCACGACGTGGTGCTCCCTGATTGGCTGAAGGGACCCTCTTTGACAGGAGTCAGGGGGGGTCCTGGCAGTCGGGGAAAGGGGTCCCATGTGTAAACATGGGACCCCTTTCAGTGCGTGGATCGGGTATGCGGTTTTTTGTGTGTGCCAAGTACGTGGATTTTTAAAAAAGGACACGACACACTGGATTATGTGAGTATAATTTTATTTTCAGGTACCCTGGAATCGACGTCGAGACGTGGGCCGAGTCGGCATCTGAACATAGGTAAGTATGTGTGTCGGAATGTATTTAATAAAGTTGTACTTTCAAGGTGTGTGTGTCCTGTTTTTATTTGGGTATTTTTTTTGCAGAAGAACTATAGGTACCAGCGGGCCCGTTTAACCCCCGCATGCTGGTACTTGTAGTTCTCCAAGTACCAGCTTGCGGGGGAGGCTTGCAGGGACTTGTAGTTCTTGTGCAAAAAACAATATTCTTTTATTTTGCACTTGGCTATCAGCCCCCCATCCGCAGCCCATGGATGGGGGGGACAGCCACGGGCTTCACCCCTGGCCCTTGGGTGGCTGGAGGGGGGGGACCCCTTGATTTAAGGGGTTCCCACTCCTCCAGGGTACCCCGGCCAGGGGTGACTAATTAGTGATTTAATGCCAGGGCCGCAGGGACCTATATAAAAGAGTCCCCCGGCTGTGGCATTATCTCTCTGACTAGTGGAGCCCGGTGCTGGTTCAAAAAATACTGGGGACCCCTACGCTTTTTGTCCCCCGTATTTTTTGCACCAGGACCAGGCGCAGAGCCCGGTGCTGGTTGATCAAATATGGGGGAACCCCTGTCAATTTTTTCCCCATATTTTATCAACTAGGACCGGCTCAAAGAGCCCGAGGCTGGTTATGCTTAGGAGGGGGGACCCCACGCAATTTTTTTCAGATTTTTAAACACTTTAAAAACTTTTTTAAGGTACACAATGAAGCCCTGCACGGATCTCACAGATCCGGCCGGGATTCCTTGTGTTTTGTCAGGCAGTGTTTTACTCATCACTCCCGTAAAACACTGCCTGATATTACGAATCACATCGACATCGGAAAATACGAATTGTGAAAAGTCGGCAGCTTAGTGAATGACCGTATCAGGATTCAAAAAGTTGCAGTAAAATGCACCCGATACCATTCGAGTTCAAACACCCTTCAAAACGGCCAAAACACGAATCTTTGTAAATATACCCCATGTTCTTAATTGCAAAAACATCAACATCGCATCCATCATCTCTACATTTATAGCCATCATAATGAAGGTTTAGAGAATAGAATGTTGTCTACAAACTAAAATCGCTTTTCGGTTAATAGTCTTATTTTGGGGATTTGTAGTTAATTGTGTGTTCAATTTGTGTTCAATTTTCAATTTATGTTAGTAAATCAGGGGATCCTATACTTGTCTAAATAAAAGTACAGGTGTTTTGCCAATATCCTAGTTTGAGTGGAATTTGGTTTTATATTCGATTTTGCATTCAATTTTACCTTTAGTAAATCTTCAAGTGCAAAACTGAATGCAAAATCACAACAACAAAAAATAATTCAACATTAGTTAAAATACCCCCTTACCTTAACCCAGAGGAGGATTTACACATCATGGGGCCCTAGGCAAGATACTGGTTTGGGGGCCATAGCACTATATTTTCATTCATGGTTGTGAGTGGCATCACAAAAGTACCTTGCTGCATGTGTAGTGCGATTGTGGCATGTGCACAAACTACCAATAATCGCTCAGTTGCATGAACAGCTGCATTGTGTACAAATCTGAATCAGGCCCTAGGTCTTTTGGAAGTAGATTTGAAACCTGTGTCACATTTAATGTAAACCGACTGCCCACATACAGTGGAAGAGACCATTTTGTGTCTCAAAACATTTCTCAATGAGCCTGCAATCCCACCTTACATAGCAGTTGAAAACTGTATACTCTGGGCCTGGGCCTGAATCTACACAAAGATATTTAGATATGTAAATCCAGGACACATAGAATCCCTATCCTCAAGGGCCTAGCTACAATAGGTGCAGGCAGTGCAGCTGCTATGGGGCCCAGAGCTGGGAGGGGCCACATTCCCTGTCACAGTTACATGTGTTATGTACATTTCTTGCCATTGGGTGGTACGTAGGGGTCATTTCAAACTTTTTCCTTTGGGCCTGCAATATATCTAGGAATGCCCCTGGATCTGCTCATTGTAGTGTGGTATATAATGAAATGGGGGGGCATTATAATGTTATATAATATGAACCGGGGCACTGTAATGAGGCACAATATGAATGGGGAGCACTATATATCATAATTTGAATTTGGGGTACTGTGCTGCATAATGTGTACTGGCAGCTCTGAAATGTGACATAAGGTGAACTTAAGTACTACTGCGATTCATAAAAGAAACCAGGGCACTACTATTTGGCATAACAATAAATAAGGCTCTACTATGGTTCAGAGAATGAACTAGGGCACTATTGTAGGTCATAACATTAACAACTGCTGCAGAGAAGTGTCTTCAAAATGTTGCTATGGGGCCCACAAAGTTCTGGCTATGCACCGGCCTATCCTAATCCTGACCCTAACTCATGGTTAACAAAATATCTCACCCTAACCATAATGCCCAATCAGGGGTGTGAGAATGTTTTTCAGTTAGGGGTGGCAAGATAAAATCTCAATTTGGCACCCCTAATTTATGGCCACCTTAGACAGGTCACTTGTATCTGTACAGAACTCTACAGAGCAGCTGGGAGTGAGTGACCCCTTATACACATTATGTCTGGTAGAGCACCCTTACACACAATAAGCCCGGTAAAGGAAGCAAGAAAAGTGGAATACCCAAAAGGGTAGAATCAGGCGCTTATGGGTGTGCTCGTCTAATGCTGCTGCTGCTGTAGGTGTTAGTAGCACCTACCAACCATAAACATAAAACCACAGAAAAAATAGCAGCGCTATAACATTTCTCTGACGTCCTAGTGGATGCTGGGAACTCCGTAAGGACCATGGGGAATAGCGGCTCCGCAGGAGACTGGGCACAACTAAAGAAAGCTTTAGGTCACCTGGTGTGCACTGGCTCCTCCCACTATGACCCTCCTCCAAGCCTCAGTTATATTTTGTGCCCGGCCGAGGTTGGATGCACACTAGGGGCTCTCCTGAGCTTCTAGAAAGAAAGTATAGAATTAGGTTTTTTATTTTCAGTGAGACCTGCTGGCAACAGGCTCACTGCAGCGAGGGACTAAGGGGAGAAGAAGCGAACCTGCCTGCTTGCAGCCAGCTTGGGCTTCTTAGGCTACTGGACACCATTAGCTCCAGAGGGATCGACCGCAGGCCCAGCCTTGGTGTTCGGTCCCGGAGCCGCGCCGCCGTCTCCCTTACAGAGCCAGAAGCAAGAAGAGGTCCGGAAAATCGGCGGCAGAAGACATCAGTCTTCACCAAGGTAGCGCACAGCACTGCAGCTGTGCGCCATTGCTCCTCATACACACTTCACACTCCGGTCACTGAGGGTGCAGGGCGCTTGGGGGGGGCGCCCTGAGCAGCAATAAAAACACCTTGGCTGGCAAAAATACCACAATATATAGCCCCAGAGGCTATATATGTGGTAAATACCCCTGCCAGAATCCAGAAAAAAGCGGGAGAAAAGTCAGCGAAAAAGGGGCGGAGCTATCTCCCTCAGACACACTGGCGCCATTTTCTCTTCACAGTGCAGCTGGAAGAAAGCTCCCCAGGCTCTCCCCTGTAGTTTTCAGGCTCAAAGGGTTAAAAAGAGAGGGGGGGCACTAAATTTAGGCGCAATATTATATATACAAGCAGCTATTGGGGAAATTTCACTCAGTTATAGTGTTAATCCCCACATTATATAGCGCTCTGGTGTGTGCTGGCATACTCTCTCTCTGTCTCCCCAAAGGGCTTTGTGGGGTCCTGTCCTCAGTAAGAGCATTCCCTGTGTGTGTGCGGTGTGTCGGTACGGCTGTGTCGACATGTTTAATGAGGAGGCTTATATGGTGACGGAGCAGATGCCGATAAATGTGATGTCGCCCCCTGTGGGGCCGACACCAGAGTGGATGGTTAGGTGAAAGGTATTAACCGACAGTGTCAACTCCTTACATAAAAGGGTGGATGACGTAACAGCTGTGGGACAGCCGGCTTCTCAGTCCGCGCCTGCCCAGGCGTCTCAAAGGCCATCAGGAGCTCAAAAACGCCCGCTCACTCAGATGGCAGACACAGATGTCGACACGGAGTCTGACTCCAGTGTCGACAAGGTTGAGACATATACACAATCCACTAGGAACATCCGTGACTTGATCCCGGCAATAAAAAATAAAAAAATGTGTTACACATTTCTGACATTAACCCTCTAAAAATGGGTTTGTTGGGGAGAAAAAGCAGGCAGTGTTTTGTTCCCCCATCAGATGAATGAATGAAGTGTGTGAAAAGCGTGGGTTCCGCCCGATAAGAAACTGGTAATTTCTAAAAAGTTACTGATGGCGTACCCTTTCCCGCCAGAGGATAAGTTACGCTGGGAGATATCCCCTAGGGTGGATAAGGCGCTCACACGGTTGTCAAAAAAGGTGGCACTGCCGTTTTAGGAACGGCCACTTTGAAGGTACCTGTTGATAAAAAGCAGGAGGCTATCCTGAAGTCTGTATTTACACACTCAGGTACTAGACTGAGACCTGCAGATCGTGCTGCTGCAGCGTGGTCGGTGACCCTGTCAAACATGAGAACATATTAAAGACGTCGTCTTATATATGAGGGATGCACAGAGGGATATTTTGCCGGCTGGCATCCAAAATGAATGTAATGTCCATTCTGTCAGGAGGGTATTAGAAACCTGTCACTGGACAGGTGATGCTGACTTTAAAAGGCGCATAGAGATTCTGCCTTAAAAGGGTGAGGAATTATTTGGGGATGGTCTCTGGGACCTCGTATCCACAGCAACAGCTGGGAAGAAATATTTTTACCTCAGGTTTCCTCACAGACTAGGAAAGCACTGTATTATCAGGTACAGTCCTTTCGGCTTCAGAAAAGCAAGCGGATCAAAGGCGCTTCCTTTCTGTACAGAGACATGGGAAGAGGGAAAAAGCTGCACCAGTCAGCCTG
Source organism: Pseudophryne corroboree (assembly GCF_028390025.1). Classification (NCBI taxonomy): domain Eukaryota; kingdom Metazoa; phylum Chordata; class Amphibia; order Anura; family Myobatrachidae; genus Pseudophryne; species Pseudophryne corroboree. The sequence goes on along the minus strand of NC_086445.1, from coordinate 675,731,976 downwards.
TTCCCAGAATCAAAATTCTTCTCTCGCTTCCTCTGTGTCCACAGCATGACGCGGGGGCTCCACAGGTGTAGCCAGGTACGGTGGGGGGCCGTCTCAAAAATTTCAGCGATCAGTGGGCTCGCTCACAGGTGGATCCCTGTTTCATTCAAGTAGTATTTCAGGGGTACAAGCTGGAATTCGAGATGTCTCCCCCCCCGCCATTTCCTCAAATATGCCTTGCCGACAACTCCCTCAGGCAGGGAGGCTGCGCTAGAGGCAATTAATAAGCTGTATTCCCAGCAGGTAATACTCAAGGTGCCCCTACTTCAACAAGGACGGGGTTACTATTCCACACGGTTTGGGGTACCGAAACCGCATGGTTCGTTGTGACCCATTTTATATTTAAAATCCTTGAACACATACATAAAAAAAAATTCAAGTTCAAGATGGAATCGCTCAGGGCGGTTATTGCAAGCCTGGACGAGGGGGATTACATGGGATCCCGGGACATCAAGGATGCTTACCTGCATGTCCCCATTTACCATCCTCGCCAGGAGTACCTCAGATTTGTGGTACAGGATTACCATTACCAAGTCCAGACACTGCCGTTTGGACTGAACATGGCACCGAGGGTGTTTACCAAGGTAATGGCCGAAATGATGATACTCCTTCAAAAAAAAAGGGAGTTTTAATTATCCCGTACTTGGACAATCTCCTTATAAGGGCAAGGTCCAAGGAGCAGTTGCTAGTCGGGGTAGCACTATTTTGGAAAGTGCTACAACAGCACGGTTGGATTCTAAACAGTCCAAAGTCACAGCTGGTTCCTACGACACGTCTACTGTTCCTGGGGATGGTTCTGGACACAGAACAGAAATAAGTGTTTCTCCCGGAGGAGAAAGCCAAGGAGCTGTCATCTCTAGTCAGAGACCTCCTGAAGCCAAAACAGGTATCGGTGCATCATTGCACGCGAGTCTTGGGAAAAATGGTAGCTTCCTACGAAGCAATCCCATTCGGCAGGTTCCATGCAAGAACTTTTCAGTGGGACCTGTTGGACAAGTGGTCCGGATCACATCTTCAGATGCATCGGCTGATAACCCTGTCTTCAAGGACCAGGGTATCTCTACTGTGGTGGCTGCAGAGTGCCCATCTTCAAGAGGGCCGCAGGTTCGGCATACAGGACTAGGTCCTAGTGACCATGGATGCCAGCCTTTGAGGCTGGGGGGCAGTCACACAGGGAAGAAACTTCCAGGGACTTTGGTCAAGTCAGGTGACTTCCCTACACATAAATATTCTGGAACTGAGGGCCATTTACAATGCCCTGAGTCAGGCAAGGCCTCTGCTTCAAAACCAGCCGGTACTGATCCAATCAGACAACATCACGGCAGTCGCCCATGTAAACCAACGGGGCGGCACAAGAAGCAGGATGGCGATGGCAGAAGCCACAAGGATTCTCCGATGGGCGGAAAATCATGTGTTAGCACTGTCAGCAGTGTTCATTCCCGGAGTGGACGACTGGGAAGCAGATCTTCTCAGCAGACACGACCTCCACCCGGGAGAGTGGGGATTTCATCCAGAAGTCTTCCAAAGGATTGTACACCATTGGGAAAGGCCACAGTTGGACATTATGGCGTCCCGCCTCAACAAAAAGCTATAAAAGATATTGCGCCAGGTCAAGGGACCCTCAGGCGATAGCTGTGGATGCTCTGGTAACACCGTGGGTGTACCAGTCGGTTTTATGTGTTCCCCCCTCTGCCTCTCATACAAAAGGTACTGAGAATAATAGGAAGGCGAGGAGTAAGAACGATACTCGTGGTTCCGGATTGGCCAAGAAGAGCTTGGTACCCAGAACTTCAAGAAATTAGATCAGAGGACCCATGGCCTCTGCCGCTCAGACAGGACCTGCGGCAGCAGGGGCCCTGTCTGTTCCAAGACTTACCGCGGCTACGTTTTGACGGCATGGCGGTTGAACGCCGGATCCTAAAGGAAAAGGGCATTCCGGAGGAAGTCATTCCTACGCTGATTCAAGCCAGGAAAGATGTAACTGCAAAACATTATCACCGCATATGGCGGAAATATGTTGCTTGGTGTGAGGCCAAAAAAAGCCCCAACAGAGGAATTTCAACTAGGTCGATTTCTGCATTTCCGACAAGCAGGAGTGTCTATGGGCCTAAAATTAGGCTCCATTAAGATACAGATCTCGGCTCTGTCGATTTTCTTCCAGAAAGAACTAGCTTCAGTACCTGAAGTTCAGACATTGTAAAAGGAGTGCTGCATATTCAGCCCCCGGTTGTGCCTCCAGTGGCACCTTGGGTTCTCAACGTGGTGTTGAGTTTCTTAAAATCACATTGGTGTGAGCCACTAAAAACCGTGGATCTAAAATATCTCACGCGGAAAGTGGTCATGTTATTGGCTTCGGCCAGGCGTGTATCAGAATTGGCGGCTTTGTCATATAAAAGTCCTTATCTGATTTTCCATATGGATAGGGCAGAATTGAGGACTCGTCCCCAGTTTCTCCCTAAGGTGAAATCAGCTTTTCACTTGAACCAACCTATTGTAGTGCCTGCGGCTACTAGGGACTTGGAGGATTCCAAGTTACTGAACGTAGTCAGGGCCTTGAAAAATTATGTTTCCAGGACGGCTAGAGTCAGGAGTACTGACTCGCTGTTTATCCTGTATGCACCCAACAAACTGGGTGCTCCTGCTTCTAAGCAGACTATTGCTCGCTGGATTTGTAGCACAATTCAGCTGGCGCATTCTGCGGCTGAACTACCGCAGCCAAAATCTGTAAAAGCCCATTCCACAAGGAAGGTGGGCTCATCTTGGGCAGCTGCCCGAGGGGTCTCGGCTTTCCAACTTTGCCGAGCTGCAACTTGGTCAGGGGCAAACACGTTTGCTAAATTCTACAAAATTGATACCCTGGCTGAGGAGGACCTGGAGTTCTCTCATTCGGTGCTGCAGAGTCATCCGCACTCTCCCGCCCGTTTGGGAGCTTTGGTATAATCCCCATGGTCCTTACGGAGTTCCCAGCATCCACTAGGACGTCAGAGAAAATAAGATTTTACTCACCGGTAAATCTATTTCTCGTAGTCCGTAGTGGATGCTGGGAGCCCATCCCAAGTGCGGATTGTCTGCAATACTTGTATATAGTTATTGCCTAACTAAAGGGTTATTGTTGAGCCATCTGTTGAGAGGCTCAGTTATATTCATACTGTTAACTGGGTATAGTATTACGAGTTATACGGTGTGATTGGTGTGGCTGGTATGAGTCTTACCCGGGATTCAAAATCCTTCCTTATTATGTCAGCTCGTCCGGGCACAGTGTCCTAACTGAAGCTTGGAGGAGGGTCATAGTGGGAGGAGCCAGTGCACACCAGGTGACCTAAAGCTTTCTTTAGTTGTGCCCAGTCTCCTGCGGAGCCGCTATTCCCCATGGTCCTTACGGAGTTCCCAGCATCCACTACGGACTACGAGAAATAGATTTACCGGTGAGTAAAATCTTATTTTTGCTTTATGTATGTTTTTAGATTTTAATAAATTCTGTACCTGTTTTTACTCATCCATCCATCTAATTACTCCATTATTATGCCAGTTTAGCGGTGCTATTTTTTCTGTGGTATTAAGCTCGGTAAAGGGCCCAAATCAGATCTGATCGTAGATGTGCTAAATTTAGCACATCTACAATCAGTTTCTCAGAGATGCGGGGTACGCCCAGCACAGGGCTTGTCCGCCCTGCATGTCTGCCTCCCCCCCAAAGGGTGCAAAAGCATTGCATAGCGGCAATGATTTTGCACCCGGCTAGTATCTCCCTGCCAACGCAGCTGCCACGCCCCCCCCCCCCCATCGGACCAGACATGCCCGCGTTGTCTGGAGTGCACCCAGCCAACTGTGTTCTGATGCTGTTGGCACGCCCCATCACGCCCCGCAACCACCTCTGCCTGTCAGCCAGGCAGAGGTGATCGCAGCCCAGAGATGTTGTCATCATCTCACTGGGCTCCCGGGGTGCGTACGCACTCCACACAGTGATTCAGACTGTGATCACTACCGCTGCAGCGATCCAGTCTGAATTACCCCCAAAGACCCTTATATACATTATGTCTGGTACAGCCTATTACACACATTATGCCTGACAGAGCCCATTATATACACTGTAGAGGCGTCCCCAGTGCCAGATATACATATATGCCCCCAATGCCAGACATTCATATATGCCCCCAGTGCCAGATATACATATATGCCCCAGAGCAGATATACATATATGCCCCAGAGCCAGATATACATATATGTCACCAGAGCCAGATATACATTACATATATGCCCCCAGCGCCAGACATACATATATGCCCCCAGTGCCAGATATATATATATATGCCCCCAGTGCCAGATATACATATATGCCCCAAGAGCCAGTTATACATATGACCCCAGTGCCAGATATACATATATGCCCCCAGAGCCAGATATACATATATGCCCCCAGAGCAGATATATATATATGCCCCAGAACCAGATATACATATATGTCCCCAGAGCCAGATATACATATATGCCCCCAGCGCCAGACATACATATATGCCCCCAGTGCCAGATAGACATATATACCCCCAGTGCCAGATATACATATATGCCCCAAGAGCCAGTTATACATATGACCCCAGTGCCAGATATACATATATGCCCCCAGAGCCAGATATACATATATGCCCCCAGTTCCAGATATACATATATGCCCCCAGTGCCAGATATAATATATGCCCCCAAAGTCAGTTATACATATATGTCCCCAGTGCCAGATATACATATGTGTTCCCAATGCCAGTTATACATATGCCCCCAGAGCCAGTTATACATATGCCCTCAGTGCCAGATATACATATATGCCCTCAGTGCCTGTTATACATATGCCCCCAGAGCCAGATATACATATATGCCCCCAGTGCCAGATATACATATATGCCCCCAGTGCCAGATATAATATATGACCCCAGAGATAGTTATACATATATTTCCCCAGTGCCAGATATACCAATATGCCCCAATGCCAGTTATACATATGCCCCCAGAGCCAGTTATACATATGCCCCCAGTGCCAGATATACATATATGCCCCAGTGCCAGTTATACATATGTCCCCAGAGGCAGATATACATATATGCCCCCAGTGCCAGTTATACATATGTCCCCAGTGCCAGATATACATATATGCCCCACTGCCAGTTATACATATGGCCCCAGAGCCAGTTATACATATGCCCCCAGTGCCAGATATACATATATGCCCCCAGAGCCAGTTATACATATGCTCCCAGTGCCAGATATACATATATGCCCCAGAGCCAGTTATACATATGTCCCCAGTGCCAGATATACATATAGTGTTAACTCTAGGCTGTTTCAGCAGGGCACCGCGCCCTGCCCGTTTTTTAACAGGCAAAACCCGCCCTGCCCCTTTTGTGGCGCCCTGCTAGAACAGCCGCCCGCTCCCTGCCCTCCCGGCGTGTATAGATGCCGTGCGCATGCGCGCGGCATCCATTCACGCATTGGGAGAGGGCTGGGGGAAGCCCAGCACCGACGGAGGTGCTGGGCACGCCCCCAACAGTGACGTCGCCGGCCACAGACGCTCTCTATAGTAGCGTCTGTGGGCCGCACCGCCCCCTAAAATGACGGAGGCGTGGCCATGCCCCCTAATTTGTGTGGCCACGCCCCCATTTCAGACGCCGCGCGCGCACACGTGCCCCCGGAGTCCGGCGCCCTGCCCCTTTTCACTCCTAGAGTGAACACTATACATATATGCCCCCAGAGCCTGTTATATATATGTCTTCAGTGCCAGATATACATATATGCCCCCAGCGCCAGTTATATATATGCCCCCAGTGTCAGATATACATATGTCCCCACAGTACCAGGAGCACATACCCCCACAGGACGCAGGGCGGGCGAGCAGGAGCGGGCGGCCCCCGCATTTTCAAACAAGTCTCCTTAGTCTTGACGTCATGCCGATCCGCCGCCTATTACATATGCATGATCAGAGCACTACACGGGAGGAGCAGCAGCACTGACTGTCACCGTCAATGACAGTCAGTGAATCGCGGTCCACGGCCGGAGCAGTGCCTATCTCGCCCGTGTACTGTGATGGGATGGCTTTACGTGTATCGCTGACGCTAGTATCGGCAGCGGCAGGCACCTCTCTCATGTTTGGGGGGGAGCGAGCTGCCCCCTTGCGCCTCTGTCCTAATACCTTAACCCCAAACCCAGTCCACTGAACCCTAATACTCTATCCCTAACCAAAACCCCTAAACTAACTTTAATATCCTAACCCAAACCTCTAAATTAACTTTTTACCTCTTAGTACTATAAAGGTAGAGCACAGTGCTTTCATTTGCATTTTCACACTGCAAGCACTGGGTGCCTGCTAATATAACAGTGATATTACTGGAGTGCCAGTTAATTTCACAAGGTAGACACTAACTACCTAATTAAATAACCCTGCAATTGATAGATGTCAGTATAAGTATGTGGGCAGACAGGCCACCCCCCCAAACACGGCTTTTTTTTTTTTCAAGTACACTCTAGGATTTATTTTTTATGGTATGTGGGAAGTGGACAGGACTGCCTTATATTACACATATATTACAAGTTATTAACATACACAGTGCAGACACCGGCACTCTGGGGGTATGGGCGAGTCTGCATGATATCATGACGCTAGGCAGTAGTTGCACAGTGCTACTTTGGGAACGTTTTTTTCTGACAGGCCAGATTTCTTCATGTGGCCCGTCCAAGGGCCCCTTGCCTTGTGGGAAATCTGTGCCTGTGTCTGTAGTGTCCAGTGTCTCAGAGACTTAGGGGTAAATTTACTAAGGTGGGAGTTTTTTAGAACTGGATAATAGAGTGTCAGGCTTCTGCACTGTATGCCAGCCAGAAGTCATTGGGGAAGCTGAAAATGCCCGGCCGTGCTTCCAAGATGGCGGCTACAGGCATCGCCTTGCTTCTGGATTCCGGCATATTTGGCAGAATATGGAGCCAAGGCAGAACGTCTGACTTGCCTGGGCTTATCCCTTGCACGGCACGGGTGGTATTGGGATCATGCAGCAACGTCTACAACGTTTTAATCTATTGACAGATTTTCATCATGTTACGATAGATATATATATATATATATATATATATATATATATATATATGTACTTAGGGATCTAATTATCGCACATCTTTCAAAACTATTGTCTTGCTATTTAAGTGAAACTTGATTTATGGACAGACCGTAGGGGTATAATCATCAGGAAAATCATTGTCAAAACTGATATCACCAGCATAGGGAGTATCCAAGGTAACATCCTTATGTTCTTCAAGAAAGCAGGATGTTATAGATGTCCCAACTGCATCCTATGCAATTATCTGGATCCAGGACTTTTCAAGCATCCTAATACTGGAAACATCTATCAAATTAAACATGTCCTCACTTGTTTCACACAAATTGTGGTGTACATCATCATTTGTCTGTGTGGACCATACTATGTTGGTCAGAAGATGAGATCCTTTACATTCCTAAAAGAAGAACAGTCTATGGCAGTGGTTTCCAAACTTTTTTGAATCACGGCGCCCTAGAATATCAGAATTTTTTTCACGGCACCCCTAGGCCAAAAATTTCTTATTGAGAAATTTAGAAAGAAATATTACATTAAGTAGATCGCGTTTATATTAGAGATGAGCGGGTTCGGTTTCTCTGAATCCGAACCCGCCAGAACTTCATGTTTTTTTTCACGGGTCCGAGCGACTCGGATCTTCCCGCCTTGCTCGGTTAACCCGAGCGCGCCCGAACGTCATCATGACGCTGTCGGATTCTCGCGAGGCTCGGATTCTATCGCGAGACTCGGATTCTATATAAGGAGCCGCGCGTCGCCGCCATTTTCACACGTGCATTGAGATTGATAGGGAGAGGACGTGGCTGGCGTCCTCTCCATTTAGATTATAAGAGACTGAGAGAGATTTACTGGAGCTGCCTAGGAGGAGTACTGTTACTGTAGAAGTGTAGAGACTGAGTGGAGAGAGTTTACTAGTGAGGACAGTGCAGTTTACTTTATAATCCGTTCTCTGCCTGAAAAAAGCGATACACAGCACACAGTGACTCAGTCACATACCATATCTGTGTGCACTGCTCAGGCTCAGGCCAGTGTGCTGCATCATCTATTATCTATATATAATATTATATATATCTGTCTGACTGCTCAGCTCACACAGCTTATAATTGTGGGGGAGACTGGGGAGCACTACTGCAGTGCCAGTTATAGGTTATAGCAGGAGCCAGGAGTACATAATATATTATATAGTGAGTGACCACCAGACACACAGTGCAGTTTATTTAATATATCCGTTCTCTGCCTGAAAAAAGCGATACACACAGTGACTCAGTCAGTCACATACCATATCTGTGTGCACTGCTCAGGCTCAGGCCAGTGTGCTGCATCATCTATATATATTATATATCTGTCTGACTGCTCAGCTCACACAGCTTATAATTGTGGGGGAGACTGGGGAGCACTACTGCAGTGCCAGTTATAGGTTATAGCAGGAGCCAGGAGTACATAATATATTATATAGTGAGTGACCACCAGACACACAGTGCAGTTTATTTAATATATCCGTTCTCTGCCTGAAAAAAGCGATACACACAGTGACTCAGTCAGTCACATACCATATCTGTGTGCACTGCTCAGGCTCAGGCCAGTGTGCTGCATCATCTATATATATTATATATCTGTCTGACTGCTCAGCTCACACAGCTTATAATTGTGGGGGAGACTGGGGAGCACTACTGCAGTGCCAGTTATAGGTTATAGCAGGAGCCAGGAGTACATATTATATTAAAATTAAACAGTGCACACTTTTGCTGCAGGAGTGCCACTGCCAGTGTGACTGACCAGTGACCTGACCACACTGACCACCAGTATAGTTAGTAGTATACTTATATTGTGATTGCCTGAAAAAGTTAAACACTCGTCGTGTGACTTCACTTGTGTGTTTTTTTTTTTTTATTCTATAAAAATAAAACTCATTCTGCTGACAGACAGTGTCCAGCAGGTCCGTCATTATATAATATATAATATATACCTGTCCGGCTGCAGTAGTGATATATATATATTTTTTATATCATTTATCATCCAGTCGCAGCAGACACAGTACGGTAGTTCACGGCTGTGGCTACCTCTGTGTCTCTGCACTCGGCAGGCAGTCCGTCCATAATTGTAATACCACCTAACCGTGGATTTTTTTCATTCTTCTTTATACATACATAGTTACATAGACATCTTCTCTTTATCAACCAGTCTATATTAGCTGCAGACACAGTACAGTACGGTAGTTCACGGCTGTGGCTACCTCTGTGTCTGCACTCGGCAGGCAGTCCGTCCATAATTGTATACCACCTAACCGTGGTTTTTTTTCATTCTTCTTTATACATACATAGTTACATAGACATCTTCTCTTTATCAACCAGTCTATATTAGCTGCAGACACAGTACAGTACGGTAGTTCACGGCTGTGGCTACCTCTGTGTCTGCACTCGGCAGGCAGTCCGTCCATAATTGTATACCACCTAACCGTGGATTTTTTTCAGTCTTCTTTATACATACATAGTTACATAGACATCTTCTCTTTATCAACCAGTCTATATTAGCTGCAGACACAGTACAGTACGGTAGTTCACGGCTGTGGCTACCTCTGTGTCTGCAGTCGGCAGGCAGTCCATAATTGTATACTAGTATCCATCTCCATTGTTTACCTGAGGTGCCTTTTAGTTGTGCCTATTAAAATATGGAGAACAAAAATGTTGAGGTTCCAAAATTAGGGAAAGATCAAGATCCACTTCCACCTCGTGCTGAAGCTGCTGCCACTAGTCATGGCCGAGACGATGAAATGCCAGCAACGTCGTCTGCCAAGGCCGATGCCCAATGTCATAGTACAGAGCATGTCAAATCCAAAACACCAAATATCAGAAAAAAAAGGACTCCAAAACCTAAAATAAAATTGTCGGAGGAGAAGCGTAAACTTGCCAATATGCCATTTACCACACGGAGTGGCAAGGAACGGCTGAGGCCCTGGCCTATGTTCATGGCTAGTGGTTCAGCTTCACATGAGGATGGAAGCACTCAGCCTCTCGCTAGAAAAATGAAAAGACTCAAGCTGGCAAAAGCAGCACAGCAAAGAACTGTGCATTCTTCGAAATCCCAAATCCACAAGGAGAGTCCAATTGTGTCGGTTGCGATGCCTGACCTTCCCAACACTGGACGTGAAGAGCATGCGCCTTCCACCATTTGCACGCCCCCTGCAAGTGCTGGAAGGAGCACCCGCAGTCCAGTTCCTGATAGTCAGATTGAAGATGTCAGTGTTGAAGTACACCAGGATGAGGAGGATATGGGTGTTGCTGGCGCTGGGGAGGAAATTGACCAGGAGGATTCTGATGGTGAGGTGGTTTGTTTAAGTCAGGCACCCGGGGAGACACCTGTTGTCCGAGGGAGGAATATGGCCGTTGACATGCCAGGTGAAAATACCAAAAAAATCAGCTCTTCGGTGTGGAGGTATTTCACCAGAAATGCGGACAACAGGTGTCAAGCCGTGTGTTCCCTTTGTCAAGCTGTAATAAGTAGGGGTAAGGACGTTAACCACCTCGGAACATCCTCCCTTATACGTCACCTGCAGCGCATTCATTATAAGTCAGTGACAAGTTCAAAAACTTTGGGTGACAGCGGAAGCAGTCCACTGACCAGTAAATCCCTTCCTCTTGTAACCAAGCTCACGCAAACCACCCCACCAACTCCCTCAGTGTCAATTTCCTCCTTCCCCAGGAATGCCAATAGTCCTGCAGGCCATGTCACTGGCAATTCTGATGAGTCCTCTCCTGCCTGGGATTCCTCCGATGCATCCTTGCGTGTAACGCCTACTGCTGCTGGCGCTGCTGTTGTTGCCGCTGGGAGTCGATGGTCATCCCAGAGGGGAAGTCGTAAGCCCACTTGTACTACTTCCAGTAAGCAATTGACTGTTCAACAGTCCTTTGCGAGGAAGATGAAATATCACAGCAGTCATCCTACTGCAAAGCGGATAACTGAGGCCTTGACAACTATGTTGGTGTTAGACGTGCGTCCGGTATCCGCCGTTAGTTCACAGGGAACTAGACAATTTATTGAGGCAGTGTGCCCCCGTTACCAAATACCATCTAGGTTCCACTTCTCTAGGCAGGCGATACCGAGAATGTACACGGACGTCAGAAAAAGACTCACCAGTGTCCTAAAAAATGCAGTTGTACCCAATGTCCACTTAACCACGGACATGTGGACAAGTGGAGCAGGGCAGGGTCAGGACTATATGACTGTGACAGCCCACTGGGTAGATGTATGGACTCCCGCCGCAAGAACAGCAGCGGCGGCACCAGTAGCAGCATCTCGCAAACGCCAACTCTTTCCTAGGCAGGCTACGCTTTGTATCACCGCTTTCCAGAATACGCACACAGCTGAAAACCTCTTACGGCAACTGAGGAAGATCATCGCGGAATGGCTTACCCCAATTGGACTCTCCTGTGGATTTGTGGCATCGGACAACGCCAGCAATATTGTGTGTGCATTAAATATGGGCAAATTCCAGCACGTCCCATGTTTTGCACATACCTTGAATTTGGTGGTGCAGAATTTTTTAAAAAACGACAGGGGCGTGCAAGAGATGCTGTCGGTGGCCAGAAGAATTGCGGGACACTTTCGGCGTACAGGCACCACGTACAGAAGACTGGAGCACCACCAAAAACTACTGAACCTGCCCTGCCATCATCTGAAGCAAGAAGTGGTAACGAGGTGGAATTCAACCCTCTATATGCTTCAGAGGTTGGAGGAGCAGCAAAAGGCCATTCAAGCCTATACAATTGAGCACGATATAGGAGGTGGAATGCACCTGTCTCAAGTGCAGTGGAGAATGATTTCAACGTTGTGCAAGGTTCTGATGCCCTTTGAACTTGCCACACGTGAAGTCAGTTCAGACACTGCCAGCCTGAGTCAGGTCATTCCCCTCATCAGGCTTTTGCAGAAGAAGCTGGAGGCATTGAAGAAGGAGCTAAAAGGGAGCGATTCCGCTAGGCATGTGGGACTTGTGGATGCAGCCCTTAATTCGCTTAACAAGGATTCACGGGTGGTCAATCTGTTGAAATCAGAGCACTACATTTTGGCCACCGTGCTCGATCCTAGATTTAAAGCCTACCTTGGATCTCTCTTTCCGGCAGACACAAGTCTGCTGGGGTTGAAAGACCTGCTGGTGACAAAATTGTCAAGTCAAGCGGAACGCGACCTGTCAACATCTCCTCCTTCACATTCTCCCGCAACTGGGGGTGCGAGGAAAAGGCTCAGAATTCCGAGCCCACCCGCTGGCGGTGATGCAGGGCAGTCTGGAGCGACTGCTGATGCTGACATCTGGTCCGGACTGAAGGACCTGACAACGATTACGGACATGTCGTCTACTGTCACTGCATATGATTCTCTCAACATTGATAGAATGGTGGAGGATTATATGAGTGACCGCATCCAAGTAGGCACGTCACACAGTCCGTACTTATACTGGCAGGAAAAAGAGGCAATTTGGAGGCCCTTGCACAAACTGGCTTTATTCTACCTAAGTTGCCCTCCCACAAGTGTGTACTCCGAAAGAGTGTTTAGTGCCGCCGCTCACCTTGTCAGCAATCGGCGTACGAGGTTACATCCAGAAAATGTGGAGAAGATGATGTTCATTAAAATGAATTATAATCAATTCCTCCGCGGAGACATTGACCAACAGCAATTGCCTCCACAAAGTACACAGGGAGCTGAGATGGTGGATTCCAGTGGGGACGAATTGATAATCTGTGAGGAGGGGGATGTACACGGTGATATATCGGAGGGTGAAGATGAGGTGGACATCTTGCCTCTGTAGAGCCAGTTTGTGCAAGGAGAGATTAATTGCTTCTTTTTTTGGGGGGGTCCAAACCAACCCGTCATATCAGTCACAGTCGTGTGGCAGACCCTGTCACTGAAATGATGGGTTGGTTAAAGTGTGCATGTCCTGTTTTGTTTATACAACATAAGGGTGGGTGGGAGGGCCCAAGGACAATTCCATCTTGCACCTCTTTTTTCTTTTCTTTTTCTTTGCATCATGTGCTGATTGGGGAGGGTTTTTTGGAAGGGACATCCTGCGTGACACTGCAGTGCCACTCCTAGATGGGCCCGGTGTTTGTGTCGGCCACTAGGGTCGCTAATCTTACTCACACAGTCAGCTACCTCATTGCGCCTCTTTTTTTCTTTGCGTCATGTGCTGTTTGGGGAGGGTTTTTTGGAAGGGACATCCTGCGTGACACTGCAGTGCCACTCCTAGATGGGCCCGGTGTTTGTGTCGGCCACTAGGGTCGCTAATCTTACTCACACAGCTACCTCATTGCGCCTCTTTTTTTCTTTGCGTCATGTGCTGTTTGGGGAGGGTTTATTGGAAGGGACATCCTGCGTGACACTGCAGTGCCACTCCTAGATGGGCCCGGTGTTTGTGTCGGCCACTAGGGTCGCTAATCTTACTCACACAGCTACCTCATTGCGCCTCTTTTTTTCTTTGCGTCATGTGCTGTTTGGGGAGGGTTTTTTGGAAGGGCCATCCTGCGTGACACTGCAGTGCCACTCCTAGATGGGCCCGGTGTTTGTGTCGGCCACTAGGGTCGCTAATCTTACTCACACAGCTACCTCATTGCGCCTCTTTTTTTCTTTGCGTCATGTGCTGTTTGGGGAGGGTTTTTTGGAAGGGACATCCTGCGTGACACTGCAGTGCCACTCCTAGATGGGCCCGGTGTTTGTGTCGGCCACTAGGGTCGCTTATCTTACTCACACAGCGACCTCGGTGCAAATTTTAGAAACTAAAAATAATATTGTGAGGTGTGAGGTATTCAGAATAGACTGAAAATGAGTGTAAATTATGGTTTTTGAGGTTAATAATACTTTGGGATCAAAATGACCCCCAAATTCTATGATTTAAGCTGTTTTTTAGTGTTTTTTGAAAAAAACACCCGAATCCAAAACACACCCGAATCCGACAAAAAAAATTCGGTGAGGTTTTGCCAAAACGCGTTCGAACCCAAAACACGGCCGCGGAACCGAACCCAAAACCAAAACACAAAACCCGAAAAATTTCAGGCGCTCATCTCTAGTTTATATGTCATCCTTAGGGTCAGTTGTGTGGTGAGGGACAAGATTTGCTTCTGTTTGGCCACAAGCACTGGTTTTGCCTATTATATTGACCATGAATAATTTGAATTGGTCCTGGACCACCAACCCAGGGCACCCCTACAAGTGTCCCGAGGCACCCCAGGGAGCCACGGCACACAGTTTGGGAACCTCTGGTCTATGGGCTTTATAAGTGAAAGAAGCGAGATAACAATCTTGTACCAGTCATAAAAAGCCTGTATGTTCAAACTATATACCCCAGTCCCAAATAAACAGACCTTTTCAGACCATTTGAAGAATAATTTTTGAACAAGGTTATAGGAGACCCCCTTTCCATTTGAAAAAACAGACTTAGATTCAAGATTGCCAATTACAAGATGGCGCCCATGTTCGGTACATACCCTAAAAGATAGTCCACCTCACTCATACCTTACTGGAGTATTCAGTTTTCCCATTTCCTGCACAGTTTTTGAAACAAAAGGGTGTACTGCGACTTTTGAATTACCCTTTACATCAATGATGTAAATTATGTAGTCGAAAAAGAGGAGGGATGTAAAAGGCAAAAGATGTACCAATCAACATGCTCAAAGCATTTCATGACAAGGGAACGTGTGTGCAGTGAGGAGCTGTCTGCGGTACATGTGGAACAGCTAGCTGACACACTACAGCCCTACCAGTACCATTTCACAAGGAGGCCTGAGATAACACCATACTTGCCTACTTTTGAAAACTAGTTTCAGGGAGATTCCAGGCGGCAGTGGAATGTGCCGTTGAGGGGCGTCTCTAGCTCCGCCCAGGGTGTGTGTCTAGCTCCACCCATGGGCGTATTTATTGCAATCAGGGGTGTGTCCTGTAATTGCAGGTAAAAACTATAGTACTAAAAGCAGCAAAAGGCAGCATTACACCCAGCACTTTACATTATAACATTCCACCAAACTTGTTGAATCCTCCAGGAGGGACGGCGCGCGCCCGGAATTAGGGACATGGCCTCGTTGATAAGGGTGTGGCCTCACAGGAAGTGCCGCGATTACGAGCCATGCCTGTTTTTGTTACTATGGGGGCATGAACAGCGCTCTGTGAGCAGCTGGCCATGCCCTGTGTCCTCTCTGCCGGTGAATAGAGCATGTGCGCATGTGCTCAGAGCCTATTCACTGTTGCTCTGCTAACGTCTGCAAACTGCCCCTCCCCCAACTGTGGGACACTGATGCCCGCGGGTGGGACAGCGGTACAGTCAGTGAAAAAATGGGACTGTCCTGAGAAAATTAGGACAGCTGGGAGGTATGACATAAATAACATATACAGCACCCCTCGCCCATTTTACACCCAGTACCAGGTTACACACTGTATACACAGCCCCACATATTACACCCAGTACCACATTACACACAGCATACACAGCCCCTCCATATGGGATGTAATCATGTTACCGGCGGTCAGGATCACGACCGCTAGAAATCCCAACAGTCGGCATTCCGACTAACAGGGACTATTCCCACTCATGGGTGTCCATGACACCCATAAAGTGGGAATAGAACCTGTGGTGAGCGCAGCGAGCCTGCAGCATGGCGAGTGCAGCGAGCCCGCAAGGGGCTTTTTTTCACTCGTCCCCGCCGCCGGCAATCTGGCGTCTGGGATCCCAGCGTCATTATGCTGACCAATGGGATCCCGACCGCCGGTCATCCGATCCCAACCCCCCCATATTACACCCAGCACACGACATTATACATAGCACCCCCATATTTCACCCAACACATGACATTATACACAGCGCCCCCATATTACATTCAGCACGACACTATACACAGCGCCCCCCATATTACATCCAGCACATGACACTATACACAGCACCCCCCATATTACACCCAACACATGACACTATACACAGCGTCCCCCATATTACACCCAGCACATGACATTATACACAGCGCCCCCCATATTACACCCAGCACACGACATTACACCCAGCACATGACATTATACACAGCCCCCCCATATTACACCCTACACATGACATTATACACAGCTCCCCCCATATTACACCAAGCACACATTACACCCAGCACATGACATTATACACAGCCCCCCCATATTACACCCTACACATGACACTATACACAGCCCCCCATATTACACCCTACACATGACACTATACACAGCCCCCCATATTTCACCCAACACATGACATTATACACAGCGCCCCCATATTACATCCAGCACGACACTATACACAGCTCCCCCCATATTACATCCAGCACATGATACTATACACAGCGCCCCCCATATTACACCCAGCACATGACACTATACACAGCACCCCCCATATTACACCCAGCACATGACATTATACACAGCGCCCCCCATATAACACCCAGCACATGACATTATACACAGCCCCCACCATATTACACCCTACACATGACATTATACACAGCTCCCCCCATATTACACCCAGCACACATTACACCCAGCACGACATTATACACAGCCCCCCCATATTACACCCTACACATGATACTATACACAGCCCCCCATATTACACCCTACACATGACACTATACACAGCCCCCCATATTTCACCCAACATATGACATTATACACAGCGCCCCCATATTACATCCAGCACGACACTATACACTGCGCCCCCAATATAACATCAAGCACATGACACTATACACAGCGCCCCCCATATTACATCCAGCACATGACACTATACACAGCGCCCCCCATATTACACCCAGCACATGACACTATACACAGCGCCCCCCATATTACATCCAGCACATGACATTATACACAGCGCCCCCCATATTACACCCAGCACACGACATTACACCCAGCACATGACATTATACACAGCCCCCACCATATTACACCCTACACATGACATTATACATAGCTCCCCCCATATTACACCCAGCACACATTACACCCAGCACATGACATTACACACAGCCCCCCATATTACACCCTACCCATGACACTATACACAGCTCCCCCCATATTACATCCAGCACATGACACTATACACAGCGCCCCCCATATTACATCCAGCACATGACACTATACACAGCGCCCCCCATATTACACCCAGCACATGACATTATACACAGCGCCCCCCATATTACACCCAGCACATGACATTATACACAGCGCCCCCATATTACACCCAGCACACGACATTACACCCAGCACATGACATTATACACAGCCCCCACCATATTACACCCTACACATGACATTATACACAGCTCCCCCCATATTACACCCAGCACACATTACACCCAGCACATGACATTACACACAGCCCCCCATATTACACCCAGCACATGACATTATACACAGTTCCCCCCATATTACACCCTACACATGACACTATACACAGCCCCCCCCATATTACACCCTACACATGACACTATACACAGCGCCCCCCATATTACACCCTACACATGACACTATACACAGCCCCCCATATTACACCCTACACATGACACTATACACAGCCCCCCATATTACACCCTACACATGACATTATACACAGCCCCCCCATATTACACCCTACACATGACATTATACACAGCACCCCCATATTACACCCTACACATGACACTATACACAGCCCCCCATATTACACCCTACACATGACACTATACACAGCACATTCACCCCCCTCCCCTATATTACACTCTGTACCAGCTTACATATTATTATACACAGCCCCACCCTCCTATATTACATCCAGTGCCACAGTACATCCCCACCATTACATCCGTACTGACCTGCTGTATAGCTGACCTGAGGACAGTGTGGGAGGGGACATGAACACCCAGAGAGAGCCGAGGAGCTGTTGCTGCTGGGCTGATGATACACGCAGCTGAGTGTGGTGGGAGGAGCCAGCCACAGGGAAGCAAAGCCCTGCTTCAGACGACTTCTCAGTGTGCACAGCAGGACAGCCGCTGCTGCACACAATGCTTCGGAGGCTGCCCTGAAGACTCCCGTGAAGGACCCGCCCCCCGGCCTCTCCGGACTTGCGCATGCGCAGTATAGCATGTCACGGATGGCTTTATATCCGGGAGGGCTGACAAGGTTTGCGGGGCAGCGGGAGGCTCTTTTAAAAATCGGGAGCCTCCCGCTGAATGCGGGAGGGTAGGCAAGCCTGGATAACACACTTCATCACACATCATGTAAACACAGGTAATCAGACCCTCCCCAGACACACAGCATATCATACTTCCCTAGAAGTGCTGGAAGCAATGAAAAAGGAAATTAATGAGATGCTCCAGCTAGGGGTGATATTCAAAAGTCTCACAGTTCTTGGGCGGCCCCAGCGCTACTGGTCCCAAAGAAATGTGCGGGCCCTGGTTCTGTGTGGACTATACAAAGTTAAATGACATCACTGTATTTGATTCTTATCTCATGCCCCAGATAGATGAACGGCTAGATTAGCTTGCCCAGGCACACTACATCACTATCAAGGATCTCAGTAGGGGGTACTGACCGATCCCATTGTCACCAGAAGCCCGTGAGTGGTCTTTATTTATCACCCCATTTGGGCTGTTCGAGTTTCTGGTCATGCTCTTTAGGATGAAAAATCGCAGCATGCTGCATAGCGTGCCAAGCTGTGACTATTTGCAGTCAGCAATCGGCAGCTGCAAATAGTCACAGCCTGGCATGCCATGCAGTATGCCACTTCACAGCAAAAATTATCATGGCTACATCTGTAGCTCTAAAGCGTGGGTCTTCAACCTGTGGCCCTCCAGCTGCTGTGAAACTACACATCCCAGCATTCCCTGCCACAGTTTTGCTACTAAGGTATACTAAAACTGGGGCAGGGCATGCTAGGATTTGTAGTTCCATAGCAGCTGGAGGGCCACAGGTTGAAGACCCATGCTCTAAAGTCTGCTTCAGCTCAGTCTCCTGTGCTGCAGGCCCCAGATTTCAAAAGAAGGTTCATTGTACAGACTGATGCCTCTAATAACGAACATCCTGCCATTTTCTCTAGTAAGTAATTGTTCCTCCGTGAAGTGGCCTATGCCATCATTGAAAAGGAATATTTGGCAATTGTATGGTCTCTCCAAAAGATACAGCTGTACTTGTATGGAAACGTCTTCACCATGATAACTGATAACAATCCACTCATGGCTTAATAGAGTCACTGGAGATAAAGGCAGACTTGCCTACTCTCCCGGAATGGCCGGGAGGCTCCCGAAAATCGGGTGACCCTCCCGGCCCCCCGGAAGAACAGGCAAGTCTCCCGATTTCAGGGGTTCCCCACTGCCCGGCCGCCCACTTAGCGAGTAAAGTGGGCGGTCCGGGCAGGCGATGACGCGATTCTTGCTGAATCGCGTCATCATAGCCACGCCCCCTGCTGTATAATGCCGGTAATAGCGGCATTACACAGGGGGCGTGGCTTACGTGACGCGATTCCCACAACCACGCCCCCGTCCTGCCTCCACCACGCCCCATCACGCCTCTGGCACGCCCCCCTCTGCACGCCCCAGCACTGCCCGCCCCCCTCTTGAGCCGACCTGGCTGCTCTCTCCCGGAGAGAGCAGCCAGAAAGTCGGCAAGTATGGATAAAGGTCAACTTTTAAGATGGGTCTGTACCTTGCAGCAGTACACCTTTATCATCCAGCACAGAAAGGGTGCAGAGCACAGTAATGCTGATGAATTCTCTCAGCAAGGTGAGGAGGTAGTCCTACTGTCCTAGGTGCACAGATGAGACTGTGCCATGCGGAATATTGGAGGGGAAGGTGTGACAAAGGAACCATAAAATGACATAAAAATATAAATTATATAATGACATGAAGATAAGGTTTTAACAAAGAAAATACACTTGTCTAAATAATTTTCTCATGTTAACATGCATATGGAGGGGTATGAGTCGTTGGGTAGACACAACTTAGGTCGACAGTCATTAGGTTGACCATGGAAGGTCGACGTGATCATTAGGTCGACATGCACTAGGTCGACAGGTCAAAAGGTCGAAAAGTGTTTTTTTTACTTTTTTTGGCGTCATTTTCTTTGTAAAGTGACGGGGAACCCTAATTAGTGCACTGTGTCCCCTCGCATGGCTCGCTTCGCTCGGCACAGGTTACCATTCTAGTCGTAGTCCACGTGGATCGTTAAGTATGAAAAAATCCTAAAAATGAAAACAAATGTGAAAAACTCATGTCGACATTTTGAACTGTCGACCTAGTACATGTCGCCTAATGACCATGTCGACCTTCAGTGGTCGACCTAATGACTGTCGACCTAAACTATGTCGACCTAACGACCGTATCCCCATATGGAGCATCTGAACTAGTGTTGGATGCTTTTAGATTGAATTATCAGTAGGTGTGAGAGGTGGCTGATCCTGCAATGTTTGGGATCTGGAAGGAAATGTTTGTTGCCCCTTGTGAGGCTACAGTGGAATCTATCTTGCCTGAGGAGTTATTTTGCCTTTCATTAATAAACCCATTTAGAATATCTTAATATGTAAGTATATTATATATCTAATTATGTGAATTCACAAATGCTAATTAGCTGCCATTTTCCATGTTATTCACCTTCTTAAAGAATATAATTCTTTTTATTCACAGCTAATTTAATATCGTCTTTCAATATAGTTTCATTGCCACTGTAAGCCCTGCAGCAGGTTATGTCTTTTTTTTATATGTGTACTAACCCTACTGGGGCTTGTTAGACTAGTTTATAGCACTATTAGCGCATTGATAAATGTTTTTGGCCCCCAGTATAAAAATATGACTTATAAAGAATGTCACTAAAGTGTACATTTCTACTTTTATGGTGCGCTTAATAAAGGTTAGCTTTTATTAGAGCTCATCAGTATGAATCGTAAAAATGCAGACCAAGTACACTTGCCATGTACCTATTATCAGAATGCAACGTTCATACAAAGTACAGTAGCACTTGGTTTAGTGGGACACCTTTGCTGATATTTGCCAACATTTACTTCTTGAAGTTAGAGAGATCAGATAAGGTGGGAACCATGGGGTATCACATCTGCAGGTCCCTGGACTGACCATTTGACAGGGAAAGTGGTGGGATAAGGGAAGCTAGTCTATTCTCACGGGTGAGCTGCCCGAAATTCAGCAGTCTTCTGGACATTCTGGGAGAATAGGCAAATATGAGACTGCTTTGGCTGCAGGGGTGCAAATTTTAGCATCTGCTGATGAAAAGAGATGAGTTGCTTGGATCAGGACATTCCTTGCTGAATTAACATTTTGTTTTGCTGAATGAAAGCGCTCATTTACAGGGACATTCATTGCATAGCAGGAGTTCTGCAGATCTTATTTCTTCCTGTAAAAGGACTTTTTAGAGGTGATTTAGATCAGGCTTCAGCCTAAATGTTCCATGGGATGCCTTTTGGTACCCAACCTACAGTATACGTGGTTCACAAGACCAGCTTTTAAAGCAGGATAGCTACTGGAATACTACAGTATCTACAGCCAGAGGCATAGCCAGAAATTTGTGGGCCCATAGCAACATTGTGAAGGAGTCCTTGTCCCAATGCTTCTAGAGAAACACCTCTCTGCAGCAGTTGTTCATTTTATGTCCTAGTTCAAATTGGGCCTGATTAAGATGCAGGGCCAGATTAAGGGGCGGCACTGGGGTTAGGTACCCCCAGGCCTCCTCTTTCTGAGGGGGCCACCTGCCACAGATCAGATCTTTTTAACCAATCTGCACCACTGCACCAGTACCGCACTGCCAGCCCAACCACCGCAGCAGCAGGTGCCACAGAGAAATGCTGAGCAGCCGGCGGCTGGCCAATGGAATATGAAGTTTAAGCCTGTGTATAAGAACTGGGCAAATTGCAGGCTGCAGGGACCAAGGGAGGGCACAGCTGCTCGACACGGAAGAAGATGAGGAAGAAGTAAGAGGAACATGCAGTCAGTGTCAGTGCAGTGCTCTTCTGTTACGTGTCAGAGTCTATCACTGTCAGCATCATAGGGGATCACAAGTGCAAAAAGTGAGACAGACATGATAATTTTTTTTATTGTTATCAATTAAATTTGAATGAATTAAAGGAAGTGGGTCCTATTACCACGGGTATATAAAATCAAGCACCTAGCCATTCAGTCTCCATTGCAAAATGGGTCGTTCTGTAGAGCTCAGTGACTTCAAGCGTGGTACTGTGATAGGATGCCACCTTTTCAATAAGATGGTTAGTGAAATTTCATCACTGCTGGTTGACCCTCCTCGGTCAGCTGTAAGTGATATTATTAGAAAGTGGAAGCGTTTATTATCAACAGCAACTCAGCCATGAAGCGGAATAAAATCACAATAAAATGACCACTAAGGCGCATGGAGCGTAAAAGTTGCCAACGCTTTGCTGATTCTATTGCTGAACCAAACTTCCACTCTCATTAATGTAAGCACAAAAACTGTACGGCGGGAACTTCATGGAATGGGTTTCCATGGCCGAGCCGCTGTATGCAAGCCTCACATCACCAAGTCCAGTGCCAAGTGCCAGATGGAGAGATGTAAAGACACTGAACTGTGGAGCAGTGGAAACATGTTCTGTAGAGTGACGAATCGCTCTTCTCCATTTGGCAGTCAGATGGGTGAGTCTAGGTTTGGCGGAAGCCAGTAGAACGTAACCTGCCTGACTGCATTATGCCAACTGTGAAGTTTGGTGGAAGAGGGATAATCGTATTGGGCAGTTTTTCAAGGTTTGGGCTAAGCCCCTTTTCTCCAGTGAAGGGCAATCTTAACAATTCAGCATTCCAAGATATTTTGAACAATGCTATGCTTCCAACTTTGTGGCAACAGTATGGGGAAGGCCCTTTTCTATTCCAACATGACTGTATCCCAGAGCACAAAGCAAGGACTATAAAGACATGGTTTGGTGAGTTCCGTGTGGAAGAACTTGACTTGCCCACGCAGAGCCCTCACCTCAACCCCATCAAGCACCTTTGGGATGAACTGGAACAGAGATTGTGAGCCAGGACTACTCATCCAACATCAATGCCGAACGTCATAAATGCTCTAGAGAATGAATTGCCACAAACTCCCACAGAAACACTTCAAAACCTTGTGGAAAGCCCCCCAAGAAGAGTGGAGGCTGTTATAGCTGCAAAAGGGGGGGGGGGGGGGCAACTCAATATTAAAGTATATGTATTTAAATACAATGTCATTACAGTCCCTGTTGGTGTATTTGTCGGGTGTCTGAATACGTTTAACAATATACAAACAGATATATATGTTTGTGTGTGTATATATATATATATATATATATATAAAAACAGTATATGTGTGTGTATATGTATAATATATATATATATATATATATATATATATATACAACCAATTTCGACTTATGCAAATTTAGTCGAAATTTAGTCAGTTTAAAAGAATTTTTGGGCAAATAACAGGAATCCTCATAGACATCGGCCATGAGTGGGGATTATAAATTAAGGTCGAAGACGGTTTTTGACCCTCCTTCTAACAATCTAGCCATTAAAAGTTTTGGTAAAGTTATGTCCGGAGTAATTGAGGATTTGCGTGTTAATCATAAACAACAGTATTGTCAGAACTTAACAGTAGAGAAGAAAGCATTGCAGAATTTATCTCAGTATAGAGACATTGTTATACACCCCGAGAGACATTGTTATACGCCCCACAGATAAGGGGGGCGGCATAGTGGTTTTGAACATTTTGGATTATATCTCTGAGGCAGACTTACAACTTTCTGATCCTGCTGTTTATAAAAAATTGAGACAAGACCCCACACCCAGCTTTCAGAAGGAATTAATAAATATTCTTACTGAGGCGACAGAATCACAATTTATTACTGCGCAAGTTAAGATGGCGCTCATAGAGGAATACCCGGTGACACCAGTGTTTTATCTTATCCCAAAAATTCACAAAAATAGTTCTAAACCACCAGGGCGACCAATAATTTCAGCCAGGGGCTCCTTGTATTACGGAGTGTCCAAATATCTGGACCATTTTTTGCAGCCAGTAGTTCAGGCAGAAACAGCTTACAGATGGGACACAACAATGTTCTTGAATGAGTTGGGAAAAATGCATGATCTATCTCCTGATTGCTTTATGTGTACAATAGACGTTATCAGCCTATATACTAGTGATGAGCGGGTTCGGTTCCTCGGAATCCGAACCCCCCCGAACTTCACCCTTTTTACACGGGTCCGAGGCAGACTCGGATCCTCCCGCCTTGCTCGGTTAACCCGAGCGCGCCCGAATGTCATCATCCCGCTGTCGGATTCTTGCGAGATTCGGATTCTATATAAGGAGCCGCACGTCGCCGCCATTTTTCACTCGTGCATTGGAAATGATAGTGAGAGGACGTGGCTGGCGTCCTCTCACTTTGTTTCAGGGGGCTGCAGTGCAAATATCTTTATTCTGGGGACCAGCAGTATTATAGGAGGAGTACAGTGCAGAGTTTTGCTGACCAGTGACCACCAGTATTATACGTTGTCTGCCTGAAAAACGCTCCATATCTGTGCTCAGTGTGCTGCATATATCTGTGCTCACACTGCTTTATTGTGGGGACTGGGGACCAGCAGTATTATATAGGAGGAGTACAGTGCAGAGTTTTGCTGACCAGTGACCACCAGTAATACGTTGTCTGCCTGAAAAACGCTAAATATCTGTGCTCAGTGTGCTGCATATATCTGTGCTCACACTGCTTTATTGTGGGGACTGGGGACCAGCAGTATTATATAGGAGGAGTACAGTGCAGAGTTTTGCTGACCAGTGACCACCAGTATACGTTGTCTGCCTGAAAAACGCTCCATATCTGTGCTCAGTGTGCTGCATATATCTGTGCTCACACTGCTTTATTGTGGGGACTGGGGACCAGCAGTATTATATAGGAGGAGTACAGTGCAGAGTTTTGCTGACCAGTGACCACCAGTATTATACGTTCTCTGCCTGCAAAACGCTCCATATCTGTGCTCAGTGTGCTGCATATATCTGTGCTCACACTGCTTTATTGTGAGGACTGGGGACCAGCAGTATTATATAGGAGGAGCAGGGCCGGTGCTAGGGTGTTCGGCGCCCCCCTGCAAACTATAAATTTGCGCCCTCCCATATTTTATAAAGGGACAGTGTGCGGCAAAAAGGGATGTGGTTTCACAAGGAAGGAGCATGGCCACACAATAGTACCCCCATTTCAAATTACATCACATAGAAGCACAATCTTATTCACATTACTCCGGGCATAGTAGTAATACACATAATGGCCCTCATTCCGAGTTGATCGCACGAAGCTGCTTTTTGCAGCCCGTGCGATCAACTATACTTCGCCTATTGGGGGGTGGGGTTTCCCATAGCAAGGCTGCGTTCGCTTGTGCGGCGCAAGGCTGCGTTCGCTTGTGCGGCCCTGTTATGGGGAATAAATTTGTGCAGTTTGTAAGTAAGGCTAGACTTACTTACCAGTTGCGACGTTTTCAGCCTGTTCGGTCCTGGCTCTGACGTCAAACACCCGCCCTGGACACGACTGCGTTTCTTCAAACACGCCTGCGATTTTCTTACCACTCCCTGAAAACGGCTCCAGACGCTGTGTTGCCGACCAGGAACGCCCACCGCCAGTCAATCTTCAAGCGATCGCCACTTCGATCACTTTCTTCTTTCCCTTCGTCGTTACCTGGCGACGGACAACAACGCACGTGCGCATTACGGTTCCCGTGTGTGCGCAGTAGTGACCCGGCCACAGCTGTGCGAACGAAAGCACACTGCGATCTAGTCAGAATGACCCCCAATGTCCGCAGTAGTGGCGCCGGTTATATACATAATAGTCCCTGTAGTAGCACTGCTTATATTATTATTATTACCAATTATTTATATAGCGCACACATATTCTGCTGCGCTTTACAGAGAATATTTGCTCATTCACATCAGTCCCTGCCCCAGTGGAGCTTACAATCTATATTCCCTATCACATGTACACACAGACACATTCACGCTAGGGTTCATTTTGTTGGGAGCCAATTAACCTACCAGTATATTTTTGGATTGTGGGAGGAAACCGGAGCACCCGGAGGAAACACACGCAAGTACGGGGAGAATATACAAACTCCACACAGTTAGGGCCATGGTGGGAATCGAACCCATGACCTCAGTGCTGTGAGACAGTAATGCTAACCATTACACCATCCGTACTGTATACACATAATAGCCCCTGTAGCTGTACTGCTTATACACATAATAGCCCCTGTAGTAGCGCTGGTTATATACATAATAGCCCCTGTAGTAGCACCGGTTACATATAATGCCCCAGTGGTCGAAGTGGAAATTTTTAAGTGGGAGTATGGAAAAATGAAGGTTGCAATTCTGCGCGCTCCGGAAAAGGGGCCATCGTCACTCAAAAGGGGTTGTGTCCATAAGTGTAATGTACCACTCCATATACCCCTTATACACATTATGTACCACAATAGTAGGACCCCTTATACTATCTAGTACTCGTGCCCCTTTCACATTATAGCACACAGAATGAGTCGAAATTCACATTATAGCACCCAGAATGAGCCAAAATTCACATTATAGCACACATTATAGCACACAGAATGAGCTGAAATTCACATTATAGCACACAGAATGAGCCGAAATTCACATTATAGCACATGGAATGAGACGAAATTCACATTATAGCACACGGTATAGGTATAGGCATTATAGCACATGATGGGAGCAGTAGTTCGGGGCAGTATGGGAGCAGTGGTGCAGAGCAGGGGGCAGTATGGAAGCAGTGGTGCGGAGCGGGGGGGGGGCAGTATGGGAACAGTGGTGCGGAGCAGGGGGGCAGCATGGGAGCAGTGGTGCAGAGCAGGGGTGACAGTATGGGAGCAGTGGTGCGGAGCAGGGGGGGCAGTATGGGAGCAGTGGTGCGGAGCAGGGGGGGCCGTATGGGAGCAGTGGTGCAGAGCAGGGGGGCAGTATGGGAGCAGTGGTGCGGAGTAGGCCGGGGGCAGTATGGCAGCAGTGGTGCGGAGCAGGGGGGGCAGTATGGGAGCAGTGGTGCGGAGCAGGGGGGGCAGTATGGTAGCAGTGGTGCAGAGCAGGGGGGGAACAGTATGGCAGCAGTGGTGCTGAGCAGGGAGGGCAGTATGGTAGTGAAAGGTGCTCGCTAAGTTAAACAAGAATGTCACCTGCTCCCCGTAGATCCTGGGTCCCGGCAGCCGTCATTCCCTCCGTGGTCACTGCTCTCCATAGTTCCCATCCGCCGTAACTCCCTCCGTGGACAGTGGCAGCAGCCTCACACAGGAGCCGCGGCACCGTGTCCCGCTCCTCCATCTCCACACTGCACGGCACACTAACGAAACCTGACCTGGCACCTCAAGGGGGGGGGCACATTAATCGGCAGCAGGGGGGGGGACATTAATCGGTGGCAAACGTGTGAGTGAGGGGTGCACACACCTATGGTCTGCACTGCATACTGCTATTAGTTAAAAAAAACAAAAAACCTTCCGGGTCAGTGCCGAAGTGCCGGTATGCCATACCGTTGCATACTGGCGCAGGCCCACTTCAACCACTGTAATGCCCTCAGAAGTGCCATTTATATAAATTATGCCCCCCACCCACATACACAGACAGATACACACACATACATACATACATACATACACACAGACACACACACACACACAAACTTTCCCTCCACATACCATCTGGCTGGCCACAGTTTCTGTCCTCCTCAGGCTCTGCAGCCTGGTCTCGTGTAGCTCCGCCCTTTGGTGCCGTGTAGCCCCACCCCCTTTTCGGGATACGGAGGACACTGCAGGAAGGTAAGGGGAGGCTTCAAGCTGCCGGCGCCGCTGCCTGTCAAATTGTGTGACAGGCACAGCAGCCAGCAGTAGCAGCAGGGGGCCCAGGCGCTGCACAGGGATGCAGTGCAGGGACAGCGCCTCTCCCAGCCTGGCGCCTACCTGCACTGCATCCCTTTGCTGAGCGGGTAGCGCCGGCCCTGAGGAGGAGTACAGTGCAGAGTTTTGCTGACCAGTGACCACCAGTATTATACGTTCTCTGCCTGAAAAACGCTCCATATCTGTGCTGCATTGTAGTATATAGTAGGAGTACAGTGCATAATTTTGCTGACCACCAGTATATAATATATAGGAGTACGGTACAGAAGGCCACTGCTCTACCTACCTCTGTGTCGTCAAGTATACTATCCATCCATACCTGTGGTGCATTTCAGTTTTGCACAGTTTGCTGACCACCAGTATATAATATATAGCAGTACAGTACAATAGGCCACTGCTCTACCTACCTCTGTGTCGTCAAGTATACTATCCATCCATACCTGTGGTGCATTTCAGTTTTGCACAGTTTGCTGACCACCAGTATATAATATATAGCAGTACGGTACAGTAGGCCACTGCTCTACCTACCTCTGTGTCGTCAAGTATACTATCCATCCATACCTGTGGTGCATTTCAGTTTTGCACAGTTTGCTGACCACCAGTAAATAATATATAGCAGTACGGTACAGTAGGCCACTGCTCTACCTACCTCTGTGTCGTCAAGTATACTATCCATCCATACCTGTGGTGCATTTCAGTTTTGCGCAGTATATATAGTAGTAGGCCATTGCTATTGATACTGGCATATAATTCCACACATTAAAAAATGGAGAACAAAAATGTGGAGGGTAAAATAGGGAAAGATCAAGATCCTCTTCCGCCTCGTGCTGAAGCTGCTGCTGCCACTAGTCATGGCCGAGACGAGGAAATACCATCAAAGTCGTCTGCCAAGGCCGATGCCCAATGTCATAGTAGAGAGCATGTAAAATCCAAAACACAAAAGTTCAGTAAAATGACCCAAAAATCAAAATTAAAAGCGTCTGAGGAGAAGCGTAAACTTGCCAATATGCCATTTACGACACGGAGTGGCAAGGAACGGCTGAGGCCCTGGCCTATGTTCATGGCTATTGGTTCAGCTTCACATGAGGATGGAAGCACTCATCCTCTCGCTAGAAAAATGAAAAGACTTAAGCTGGCAAAAGCACAGCAAAGAACTGTGCGTTCTTCTAAATCACAAATCCCCAAGGAGAGTCCAATTGTGTCGGCAGCGATGCCTGACCTTCCCAACACTGGACGGGAAGAGGTGGCGCCTTCCACCATTTGCACGCCCCCTGCAAGTGCTGGAAGGAGCACCCGCAGTCCAGTTCCTGATAGTCAAATTGAAGATGTCACTGTTGAAGTACACCAGGATGAGGATATGGGTGTTGCTGGCGCTGAGGAGGAAATTGACAAGGAGGATTCTGATGGTGAGGTGGTTTGTTTAAGTCAGGCACACGGGGAGACACCTGTTGTCCGTGGGACGAATATGGCCATTGACATGCCTAGTCAAATTACAAAAAAAATCACCTCTTCGGTCCTTCTTGCGAGGAAGATGAAATATCACAGCAGTCATCCTGCTGCAAAGCGGATAACTCAGGCCTTGGCAGCCTGGGCGGTGAGAAACGTGTTTCCGTTATCCACCGTTAATTCACAGGCAACTACAGACTTGATTGAGGTACTGTGTCCCCGGTACCAAATACCATCTAGGTTCCATTTCTCTAGGCAGGCGATACCGAAAATGTACACAGACCTCAGAAAAAGAGTCACCAGTGTCCTAAAATATGCAGTTGTACCCAATGTCCACTTAACCACGGACATGGGGACAAGTGGAGCAGGGCAGACTCAGGACTATATGACTGTGACAGCCCACTGGGTAGATGTATTGCCTCCCGCAGCAAGAACAGCAGTGGCGGCACCAGTAGCAGCATCTCGCAAACGCCAACTTGTTCCTAGGCAGGCTACGCTTTGTATCACCGCTTTCCAGAAGAGGCACACAGCTGACAACCTCTTACGGAAACTGAGGAACATCATCGCAGAATGGCTTACCCCAAATGGACTCTCCTGGGGATTTGTGACATCGGACAACGCCAGCAATATTGTGCGTGCATTACATCTGGGCAAATTCCAGCACGTCCCATATTTTGCACATACATTGAATTTGGTGGTGCAGAATTATTTAAAAAACGACAGGGGCGTGCAAGAGATGCTGTCGGTGGCCCGAAGAATTTCGGGCCACTTTCGGCATTCAGCCACCGCGTGCCGAAGACTGGAGCATTAGCAAACAGTCCTGAACCTGCCCTGCCACCATCTGAAGCAAGAGGTGGTAACGAGGTGGAATTCAACCCTCTATATGCTTCAGAGGATGGAGGAGCAGCAAAAGGCCATTCAAGCCTATACATCCGCCTACGATATAGGCAAAGGAGGGGGAATGCACCTGACTCAAGCGCAGTGGAGAATGATTTCAACGTTGTGCAAGGTTCTGCAACCCTTTGAACTTGCCACACGTGAAGTCAGTTCAGACACTGCCAGACTGAGTCAGGTCATTCCCCTCATCAGGGTTTTGCAGAACAAGCTGGAGACATTGAAGGAGGAGCTAAAACAGAGCGATTCCGCTAGGCATGTGGGACTTGTGGATGGAGCCCTTAATTCGCTTAACCAGGATTCACGGGTGGTCAATCTGTTGAAATCAGAGCACTACATTTTGGCCACCGCGCTCGATCCTAGATTTAAAACCTACGTTGGATCTCTGTTTCCGGCAGACACAAGTCTGCAGAGGTTCAAAGACCTGCTGGGAAGAAAATTGTCAAGTCAAGCGGAACGTGACCCGTCAACAGCTCCTCCTTCACATTCTCCCGCAACTGGGGGTGCGAGGAAAAGGCTAAGAATTCCGAGCCCACCCACTGGCGGTGATGCAGGGCAGTCTGGAGCGAGTGCTGACATCTGGTCCGGACTGAAGGACCTGCCAACGATTACTGACATGTCGTCTACTGTCACTGCATATGATTCTCTCACCATTGAAAGAATGGTGGAGGATTATATGAGTGACCGCATCCAAGTAGGCACGTCAGACAGTCCGTACGTATACTGGCAGGAAAAAGAGGCAATTTGGAGGCCCTTGCAGAAACTGGCTTTATTTTACCTAAGTTGCCCACCCTCCAGTGTGTACTCCGAAAGAGTGTTTAGTGCAGCCGCTCACCTTGTCAGCAATCGGCGTACGAGGTTACTTCCAGAAAATGTGGAGAAGATGATGTTCATCAAAATGAATTATAATCGGGGCGTGGCCACGGCAGCACAGGAGTAGGAAGCAGATCCCGGGAGCTCCCTGGATTAAACATCCTCCTGTAATATCCTGGCCCCTTTGGTGTGCCTGAATACCCTGCTTTTCTTCCCTACGCTGCAGGGCACCGGCAGGCGATTTCCCCGCTCTCCCCGGGGTCTGTACGGCCGAGGAGACATACTTCCGGATTTGCGGCCTATACCTCCTCCGGATCCCCGGCCTCAATTTTGGAGATTCCCGGCCCCACTGCTCTGGACTGCTGCTTCCAGTCATAGAGGGAACACTCTCACTTAAAGTCTGACTGATATGTAACTGGTGAGTGACTTCTACCTCCTGGGATCAAATTACACTTTGACTTCAGTTGCTGTCTTATTTTACATACTAAATAACTGCATCGCTCCTGCTCTCACCTATATTCTGGGACGCTGCCAGTACTTTCTTTTACATTTGCCTACTACTTTGGAGACCAGCTGCGGATGTGTTTCTGCTTATTACAACCCTAAAATTCACTCATTGCTGAAGTCTCCTTCTACGCTTTTGACCTGAGATTATACCGGAGTGTCTGTTACTACCTATTGTCCGTCATGGTTCGGGACGGCCAGCGCACGGCTGCGGCGAAGCTGGAGAAATTTGCCAGACAACCTAACCCACTAAACCAACGGGCCTCGGGCCGCTTCGCAGGGGGCCTCTCCCAGAGCCGGATTAAGACCATGGGGGGCCCGGGGCACTTAAAAGAGTGGGGCCCCTAATAGAGAAGGCAGAAAATATATATATATACACACACATATACATATATATATATATATATATATATATACACACACACATATATATATATATATATATATATATATATTTGCCTCCCCAAGCAGCACACCCCCTGCCACACCGCAGATCGGATCTCTCTTCCGATCCGATCTGCGGTGCTGTGCTCCCCGGATCCCGTCCTCACTGCAGCAGCGGGCGCACAGACAGGACAGCTGAGCTGAGCGACGGCTCAGCTGTCCAATAAAGTATGAATGAAGCAGCCTGCCGCTCAGTCATTGGCTGGGCACGCAGGCTGTTTCATTGATACATTATTGGACAGCTGAGCCCAGTGGCGTACCTAGAAATTTTTCTCCCCCAAGCCAAAAAATCCTTCGGCGCCCCCCCCCCCCCCCCCCCATACCCCCCGTAATTGGCACTAGCAAAGGTAGAAAAATGTGCACGCCGCAGGCGCGCGCCGGCAAAAAGGGTGTGTGGCTGTCGAAATGGGCGTGGCTTTGCGTGGAGGGCGTGGCATTGCAGGAAAAGACTACCTTATACCCCAGTTTTGCAACCTGCACGCCCATACGTTGGCCATCACAGGAAAGAAAAATAATCCTGATTCATGCCCCTTACATTATTTGTCATTTTTCCTCCTTATAGTAATGCCCAGTATACATTATTCCACATACTGCAATGGCCCTTAGACATTATTCCACACACAATAATGCACATGACACAATATGCACACACTGTAATGCCCCAGACACATTATGCCACACACCGTAATGCCTGTGACACATTATGACAGGAATCGCAATGCCCGTTATACATTATGCTACACACAGCAATGCCCCTGATACATTATAGCACATACAATGTCTGTGACACAGTATGACACACACCACAATGATCCTGAGACATTATACCACATACCACAATGCCCGTGATATAGTATACAACACACCGTAATGCCTGATACATTATGACACACACCGCAATGTCCGTGATACATTATGCCACACACCGTAATGCCCATTACACATTAAGTTCTACAGTAAGGCTTCTAATTACTTTTAAATTACCTGCTCGTTGCCAGGGGTTTCATGCTCTTGGTTCCATGCACGGTGCCAGAGGTTTTCATGCTCAGGGTGTCATGCTCGTTGCCAGGGGTTTCATGCACTGGGTGTCATGCTCGTTGCTAGGGGGTAGTGCTTGTTGCTAGGGCCATGCTCCCAGTGCCACATATGCCCCCAGTGCCAGATATTCCCCTACAGTGCCAGGTATATGCCCCTAGTGCCAGATATTCCCCCACAGTGCCAGGTACATGCCCCCAGTGCCACATATACCCCCCCCCCCCAGTGCCACATATGCCCCCTCAGTGCCTGCTCCCCCCAGTGCCAAATATTCCCCCACAGTGCCAGGTATATGCCCCCAGTGCCAGATATTCCCCCACAGTGCCAGGTATATGCCTCCAGTGCCAGATCTCCCCCCCACAGTGCCAGGTATATGCCCCCAGTGCCAGATCTGCCCCCACAGTGCCAGGTATATGCCCCCAGTGCCAGATCTGCCCCCCACAGTGCCAGGTATATGCCCCCAGTGCCAGATCTGCCCCCCACAGTGCCAGGTATATGCCCCCAGTGCCAGATCTGCCCCCCACAGTGCCAAGTATATGCCCCCAGTGCCAGATCTTCCCCCCCACAGTGCCAGGCATATGCCCCCCAGTGCCAGATCTGCCCCCCACAGTGCCAGGTATATGCCCCCAGTGCCAGATCTCCCCCCCCCCCCACAGTGCCAGGTATATGCCCCCAGTGCCAGATCTGCCCCCCACAGTGCCAGGTATATGCCCCCAGTGCCAGATCTGCCCCCTACAGTGCCAGGTATATGCCCCAAGTGCCAGATCTGCCCCCCACAGTGCCAGGTATATGCCCCCAGTGCCAGATCTTCCCCCCCACAGTGCCAGGTATATGCCCCCCAGTGCCAGATCTGCCCCCCACAGTGCCAGGTATATGCCCCCAGTGCCAGATCTCCCCCCCCACAGTGCCAGGTATATGCCCCCAGTGCCAGATCTGCCCCCCACAGTGCCAGGTATATGCCCCCAGTGCCAGATCTGCTCCCCACAGTGCCAGGTATATGCCCCAAGTGCCTGCTCCCCCCCCATGTGTTGGAGGGACACGGACCGCATCGCGCGTCTCTCCTGTGTCCCTCCCTGGCTCTCCCCCGCTGGTCTAATACAGGAAGTGCCGGTTCGTGAGCCAATCAGAGCTCACGAACGGCACTTCCTTGCCGGAGAAGGAGGAGGGCTCCCAGCCTGAGGTCTTCCTGGAGTCATGGCTTAAGGAACTGTACGGCGCTGAATCCTTCACGGCACAGTTTACGGTGGAGCGTGCACACCGGATACCATCTCGTCCTCTACCTCCTGGCGCCCCTCCGCGCACCTTCATCGCCAAATTTCTGCATTATAAGGACCGTGACTCGGTACTCCGGTTGGGACGCACAAAAGGCCCCCTTACCAGAAACGGGGTTACCGTGTCTGCTTTTCCTGATTTTGCCGCGGAAGTCCAGAAGGATCGAGCCCAGTTTATGCCTATCAAGAGGCGCCTCAGAGACCTGAACGTCTCCTACTCTATGCTATTCCCCTCCCGACTCCGGGTGGTAGCGGACGGGGAAACCAAATTCTTCAATTCCCCTAGAGAGGCGGCCCAATGGCTGGACAGATATGCTCCGGGAGCGCGCCAGATGGCCCCGGATTGAGGCCCTGCACTGTCTAATGATCGGTTGGGACCACCAGAGGCATCTACCCATTGTCCAGGGAGCCCCCCCTTGGCGTTGGTGGCTCAGGACTTTTCTTTTCTTTCTCTTGATCGCTTGACTTTGGTTAAGGGTTTTGTTTAGTATTTACACAGAATAGAAACCCTCCACACAGAATAGCGCACACATGAAATACTTATTGGTTTGATGGATCTTTCAAAGTCTCATGTGACCTCAAAGAAACAAAAAAGAATGCATATAGTATTATATCTTTATGGCATTTCTACTAAGTCTTTATGGGGAAACTCGTACCCTTAACTTTGTCTATCGGATTAATGATAGACAAATAAGCGTCTGAAACTCCAAACTCCGTGTGGACTTGGGTATATTCAATTACCATTTATAAATGTATTTAATATAAACCTGGAAAAGATTCTGTTGGTAATCAGTGTGTTTATACATTTAAGGAACATCTAACCATCCCGGTTCCGAAATAGAATCAATGGACTCTGTCCCTTTGATATGGAGATCGTCCCCCGCAATATGTTAAGAGACTCAACTTCAGTGTGGAACCATGAAGAATGAGCAGAGAGAGACGGGGAGTATTCTCCGGAGACGCGCGACTCACTTCCGGTTTAGGATGTGACGCCGCGGGAGTTGCGGAACGTCACTTCCGGTCAGTGACGCGATGTATACACATTACCGGAGGACGGAAAGCGGGAATTTTGAACACTTACAAAACCCATAACGGACTTAATGGAGAGGATTCGCACCATTAGAAGTATAGAGATAGGGAAAGTGTAGGAGATCCATGTCTAGTTTTAGGGATATAATTAGGTTTTAGGAGATGGGTATAAAAACCCTGGGATGTTTGTCCTCCATACACCTTGAGAAAGATACCCTTGTGTATTGAAACGCGTTGGTGAGGAGGGGCGCTGCAGACGACGGACTACTACCCAGGACGAAGGACTGTTTCCAGGGACGCCTGAGGTCTCTTCACTAATCCTGTGAAAAAGTCTATTTTTCAGAATAGACCATTCCATCTGGTAGGAGTCCAACATTTGCAGATGTCACAATTTGGCTGTTTTTAACCTGTTTTGTCTACCTGTTGATTAGTAGACCACCTATA
Source organism: Pseudophryne corroboree (assembly GCF_028390025.1). Lineage (NCBI taxonomy): Eukaryota > Metazoa > Chordata > Amphibia > Anura > Myobatrachidae > Pseudophryne > Pseudophryne corroboree. Next base: position 675,696,075 of record NC_086445.1, on the reverse strand, counting down.
AGGGTGGGAGGCTAATTTTTACCTATGTCTGTGAAAATAAATGTATGGTTTTACACTATGGTGGCGAATCTCTGTTTTCACATGTAACATCCTGAGGAGACACTGCTGAAAATATCAGAAGGAGGATTCTTTAAGAGGAGGGACCCTGCAAGATTAATTGGAGTTTCAGACGCTTATTTGTCTATCATTAATCCGATAGACAAAGTTAAGGGTACGAGTTTCCCCATAAAGACTTAGTAGAAATGCCATAAAGATATAATACTATATGCATTCTTTTTTGTTTCTTTGAGGTCACATGAGACTTTGAAAGATCCATCAAACCAATAAGTATTTCATGTGTGCGCTATTCTGTGTGGAGGGTTTCTATTCTGTGTTCATTTATTTGTGAAGTGTTGGTGGAACTTCATTCCCTCTACTAAGAAAAGCAGCCACGTGTGCGCAATCGTGACTGTCTATCTATCTTCTTTGTTTAGTATTTAGCCCTTGAGAGATAGAAACGATAGTTTGGGATTTAAGTATGCTGAAGTTAGGGGTGGTATACGGGGAGGGGGGGAGAGTTCAGCGAACAGCTTGTTGCTGTGCCTTACACAAGTTTTTTTCTTTCTATAGTTTGTTATTTTTCTCATGCTTAAATTTGTTTTGGAGTACATTCATTTTGATGTGGGAAGTATGTCTGATGCATTGGATACTGTCGATTAAGAATCAGGGATTGAGTAGTATAGATAGCACTGTTATTACCCTCACTAACAATTTCCAGGAATATTCGCTGGACTGTATCTTTAGGTTACTACATAGAATATTCCCAGATCTATGGCTAATTTGAAATTTCTGACATGGAATGTTCGAGGTTTAAATAATAAGATAAAGCGTTCCTTAGTATTCACTACACTTCGGAAATATGGCCCGGATGTTGCATGTCTCTGCGAGACTCACTTGGAGGGGAATAGGTTACTGTCACTTAGAAGACCCTGGGTGGGCTGGGCCTATCACGCTTCTCACTCCTCTTCCTCCAGGGGTGTGTCAATCCTGATAAAGAAATCGGTCCAATTTGAGCTGGTATCGGTCAAGACTGACAAATACGGTCGATTTGTGTTCCTTGAATGTAGACTAAGTTCCCAACCCTACTACATACTGGCGGTTTATATCCCCCCCCCCATTCTCGTACGATGTACTACAGCAAGCCACTTCATTCATAGCCTCCTCTCCGGACACCCCGGTAATCTGCTTGGGTGACTTTAACAATGTCATGAATTTAGCTTTAGACAGATGGCGCTCTCCGCAGGCTGCTGGGGTCCGCTCTAGTCCTACTAAATTTGCTGATTTTCTGAATAATTTGCAGTGGGTGGATGTGTGGAGAGCTCGGCACCCTACGACTAGACAGTTTTCATGCTTCTCTGGCACGCATGGTTCGTTCTCCAGGATCGATCTGACCCTACTCTCCCCCGTTCTTCTCCCTAGGGTGGTTGACGTCCAATACGAGGCCCGGGGTATATCTGATCACTCCCCTATGGTGTTGACTCTCGCTATGGTGAGCCAGAGGGGTCAATCTTATTGGAAACTGCATCCTTCCTGGCTGCTGCAAATAGGTGACTGCTCTGACCAGGTGACTCAGTGGGAGGGATACTTTACTGACAATGTAGGCTCGGCCCCCGGAACAGTGGTTTGGGATTCATTTAAGGCATTCCTAAGGGGAACGTATATTAGACGTATTTCTGCCCTCAAAATGTCCTGCAGGGAGAGAGAGCGAGCCCTTGAGAGTGACGCCAGGGATTTGGAATCTAGATACTTGGTGGATGGCACCCCTGCGCTGAAGGTACGCTGGCTGGCGGCCCAGTCGGCATGGGTGGCTCATCTGTCTGATAAAAACTCGCGCTCGCTTCTATTTCAGGCTACTAATATTTACATGCAGGGCGATAGGCCAGGTGGCCTGTTGGCTCGATTGGTGCACAGTGACCGCCCAGGTTCTACAATTGCTCAGATGACCGGTAGCGATGGCGCCCTTGTGAACACCACGCCGGAAATTGCGCAGCTATTCCGCTCCTACTATGCTGAGGTCTACAGTTCACAACTGGTAGACTCGACATCAGACCTCTCCGCTTATTTAAGTAATATTCCCCTACCCACACTCCCCCCGGAGGCCTCTGAGATGCTGGAGGCACCCTTAACTCTGGAAGAAGTAACGGCGGCTATTGGCTTGTCTCCCAGCGGCAAGGCACCGGGCTATGACGGCATCCCCTCAGAGGTATACAAGACCCACATTGATTTCTTCAGTCCTAGGCTTCACGCCCTGTATTCTGATATTTTTGTTAATGATCAACTTCCCCCCTCTATGGCGGAGGCGATTATTATAGTGATCCCGAAGCCCGGAAAAGACCCTAGATCCCCAGAATCCTATAGACCGATATCATTGATTCCCACTGACGCTAAGATCCTGGCAAAGATTTTAGCAGTTCGACTCAACACCGTAATTACTTCCATTATCCACTCCGACCAGACCGGCTTTATGCCAGGGATGTCCACTTCTATTAAACTACGTAGATTATATACCATCTTACAAATCCCATATGACTTCCCCTCTGACTCGGTAGTGGTCTCACTGGATGCCGCCAAGGCATTTGACAGTATCGAGTGGTCCTATCTATGGGAGGTCATGACAGCTATGGGTTTCGGGCCTAATTTTATAAAATGGATTAAATTGCTTTATCAGCACCCGACTGCCAGGATCTCAGTGAATGGCTATATCTCTCCCTCGTTCCGCCTGTTTCGCAGGACCAGGCAGGGATGTCCTCTGTCCCCAACCTTGTTTGCCCTGGCCATCGAACCCTTGGCCTGTCTAATAAGGTCCCACCCAGGCGTGGTGGGCATTCATACCGGCCCTCGTGAGGATAGGATTGCCCTTTACGCTGACGACATGCTGTTGTTTCTGCAGGATTACACCAGGTCTATGCCTACAGTGTTGCAATTGATTGAGGAGTTCGGTGTATATTCAGGCCTTCATATTAACTGGTCTAAGTCCTCTATTATGCCTGTGATTGCCCCCCCCCCCCTGCTGCTCCTAAAATCTCCCTACCGCTATGTTGGACGGCGAAATTTAAATATCTTGGGATTCAGGTAACCAATGACCCCTCTGACTTTACACCTTTGAACCTTGATCCGATCATGCAACAAATTACTCGTAAATCCAAGACTTGGTGTAAGCTTCCATTGACTGTATCTGGCAGGGTCAGCCTCGTAAAAATGATAATACTACCTAAGATTCTATATGTGGTTCTGCAATCCCCTGTATATATTCATCCATCCTTCTTTAGAAAATTGAATAGTGTCCTGTCTTCTTTAATATGGGCTAGCAAACGTCCTAGAATACAACTGAACACTCTCACCAGGCTGCGCAGCGACGGAGGTCTGGCCTTGCCAAACATTCAGATGTACTACTATGCCGCTCAGCTGTCTCATATTAGTGCATGGGTACAGGATACTGGCGTCACTTCTCTACACTGGGTATTTGTCCAATGCTACTTCCCCGACTTATCCCCCCTGCAGGTGTTGCTGAGTGGGAGCTTGGCCCGGTTCCTCCCTCCTCTTATATACCAAGCCATGAAGGTGTGGCAGGCACTAAAAATTCTTTTGAAATTTGATGGATTGGACCCGGACACCCCCCTCTGGTATTCTAAATGGCTCCCTGAACTGTATGCGCTCGAGGGGAGGGAAGTTTGGGCCCCTAAATCAGTGATTTCCATAAATCACCTTTATACGGATAATACGCTCAAATCCTTCCAACAACTAAAAGATGAGTTTAATTTGCCTAACTCCTATTTTTTTAGATACCTCCAGCTCAGACATGCCTTGCAGTCCCAATTCGCCAATTCCCCCCCCTAAAATTATACCATTTCCCATTAAGACCTTTGTAAGTATGCTGGGTCGAGTTAAGATGATTTCCCATGCTTATGGTTATCTACTCGCCAAACTCCATATAGATCCTTTGACACGTCTCCGTGTCAAATGGGAGCAGGATCTGGGCCCCATAGATGAAGAGTACTGGGCCCTTGCTTTGGAAACTCCGTGCACGGTTACCAAATCCATCAGGTATCAACAGATACAATACTTCCTTTTGCATAGAATATATATGACCCCGGCCAGACTGGCCAAATTCGGGACGGGTCGTGTGGGTGACTGCCCTAAGTGTGGGATGACTGCAGGTACTTTTTGGCACCTCATTTGGGATTGTCCGGTGCTGCGGGCTTTCTGGGCGGGGGTCGGATCGATTCTGGGGAACACAGAGGTGGACGAGGCCATGCTTACTCCGCAATTTTGCATCCTGGGAATGGGTAGCTCTGACTTTGTGTCTGGTCCAGAGGGCCTATATGCTCGCAACATATGTGCAATGGCGAAGGTGAGCATTGCGAGGCTATGGATGGCCCCTAAGGGCCCTACACTCCCCGCTCTTAAGGCACTAATAAACGACACTGTTTTTAAGGAACGATACATTTATATGAAACACAATGCCTCCGCTAAATTTGAAAGAATTTGGTCTCCATGGCTGGAATCTATATACTCCGTCCCAGACCCTACAACTTAATGGTGATAGGGTTACTAACAGGTCCTGGATTTGCCAAGTTATGATCTTCTAGGGCCATAGGCTTCCCTCTCACCCAATGGGTTGTGAATGAGAGAGTGGCTCTGTGCCCATCTGGACAGGGTAGGATTTAGAGTGCTAGTATCCCCCAATGCGTCCTCTTCCCCATAATGTTTTTTGTCTCTTTGTTTTTTTAATTTTTTTTTATTTCTGGGGTTCTCTGTGTTTGGTTTCTGATTGTTTTCTTCTCTTTTAAAGGGTTTTACTCGGACGGATTGTCCGTAAGAGTTATATTTGAGGGGGGGGGGGGGGAAACAAAACAAAGTATAATGTGATTTCATGAATACTAGAGTGTACGGATAATGCAAAATAATGGTATATATAACTGTACATTCCTATGCGCCTATGAGCAAATGACATAGTTTGAAAATAAGTCGAAAGTGAATGCTGTTCCCCGATGAGGACATGTCATTACGTGTTTAATGTGTTCCTGTTATGCAATGTCTGTATGCAAACTACTCTCCTTCGAAATAAAAATACTTTATTTAAAAAAAAAAAAAAAAAAATGAATTATAATCAATTCCTCCGTGGAGACATTCACCAGCAATTGCCTCCAGAAAGTACACAGGGACCTGAGATGGTGGATTCCAGTGAGGACGAATTAATAATCTGTGAGGTGGGGGATGTACACAGTGAAAGGGGTGAGGAATCGGACGATGAGGAGGAGGTGGACATCTTGCCTCTGTAGAGCCAGTTTGTGCAAGAAGAGATTGATTGCTTCTTTTTTGGTGGGGGCCCAAACCAACCAGTCATTTCAGTCACAGTCGTGTGGCAGACCCTGTCGCTGAAATGATGGGTTTGTTAAAGTGTGCATGTCCTGTTTATACAACTTAAGGGTGGGTGAGAGGGCCCAAGGACAATTCCATCTTGCACCTCTTTTTTCTTTCATTTTTCTTTGTCACGATCCGGGTATCTGGACGCCATTTCTTACCCATCAGATGCCTCCTAAGGCTGGCTCAGCGCTCCAGGACCGGATCCCATCTGTTATCCTGATGTGTACATTCCTGTATCCTCTCCTGTCACTCTGGGACGCTGTCACAGTAAACGCCATATTACACCTGGCATGGCGTCTCCCGCGGCCTCCGCCGCCGTCCCTGAACTTCTGCATGCAGAGTGTCTGGGTGGCGATTACATCAGCGCGGCCTCCGCTGTGTCCGCGTGGTTGGATGTGCATCTGTCAGCCTGGCGCCTCCTGTCTCCGGAGGCCGGCGCCGCCATTACTGTTTTCATTACCACATGGATTACAAACCAAACTTCCCTCCAAGTGTCTGCATGGGCGCAGCCATCTTGGATTCTGTCAGCTGATCATTTCCACCAATCTGTTCTCAGTATTGATATCTGCATAATTGCCTAGCCAATCCCTTCCTTGCTGCAGGTATAAATACACTGTGCCTGAGCAAGGAAGGCGTCAGTGCTTTGGTTGTCAAACCTAGTTCCTGTTTGTCTCTCTCCTGTGATTGTCTTCCAGGTTCCAGCTCCTGTCTCAAGACTTCCACCTTAGAGACCCGCACCAGCATTCCACCTGCGGTGTAGCCTGACTCTCCAATCCATTGTGGATTCATCTGTTTCCAGCTACAACATTACCTGCTTCCAGCTCAGCTTCCAGCAGAGTACAGCTTCCCTTAAAGGGCCGGTGTCCTTTCTACACTTTACCACTCTCCACCGGTATTATTATTTCTCCGCTCTCAAGTTCTACATTTCAGTTCATATTTCATCGCTCCCAAGTTCATTTATTATTTAACTGGTTCCAGCCAGTATCCACTCCGTGCTAACAACAGTCTGGTTCCAGCCAGTATCCACAGCAGCTGTTTTATCTTCAGCAACCCAGCTTTTCCTGGAACACCAGCTGGCACAATCCTGGGTTATCTCCATTGCTACAGTCGGGCCTGGTAAGGACTTTCCATCTAGAAGATCATAAGAACTATCTCACACTACCAGTGCCCTGTGGTTCCTGCCATCCTGTAGTACCCAGGAACTGTATTTATTCTTTGCTGACTTTTACGTTTTCTTTTACTGCTGCTGTGTTGCGGAGTTGTCATAATAAACATCATTGACTTTTATCCAAGTTGTCGTGGTCACGCCTTCGGGCAGTTATTATTCATGTTACTTACATGTCCAGGGGTCTGATACAACCTCCCAGGTTCCGGTACATCTCAGCCCCTACAACTGAGGCTGCCTCCCGTCAGCTCAGGCCCTCAGTTGTGACAGTAAGCACTGACCTAATGAATCCAGCCGGAGACCAGGATCAAGCGGCCAGGCCGATGCAAGAACTGGCAGCCCGACTAGAACATCAGGAGGCTGCACAGGGCCACATCATCCGCTGTCTCCAGGATCTCTCTACTCGGCTGGATGGGATTCAGACAACTCTCCGTGGATCAGGCGCGTCTGGTGCGTCAACCACAGTGACTCCAGCTATAACCCCACCCACCTTACCCATTTCTGCTCCACGTCTTCATCTTCCAACGCCAGCAAAATTTGACGGATCTCCAAGATTCTGCAGGGGATTTCTCAACCAGTGTGAGATTCAGTTTGAGCTACAACCTGGCAATTTTCCCAGTGACCGTACAAAAATTGCCTACATTATTTCTCTTCTCAGTGGCTCAGCCCTTGATTGGGCATCACCGTTATGGGAGAGGTCCGACACCCTGCTATCTTCCTACACTGCCTTCGTGTCAACATTCAGGCGCATCTTCGACGAGCCAGGCCGGGTAACCTCAGCTTCATCCGAGATTCTCCGTTTACGCCAGGGGTCACGTACTGTAGGACAATATCTGATACAGTTCCAGATCCTGGCATCCGAACTGGCATGGAACGACGAGGCCCTGTATGCTGCATTCTGGCATGGCTTATCTGAGCGTATTAAAGATGAGTTAGCTACCAGAGACTTACCTTCTAAGTTAGATGAGCTAATCTCACTCTGCACGAAAGTTGATTTACGTTTCAGAGAGAGAGCAACTGAGCGTGGAAGATCATCTGCTCCAAAATCTTCTGCTCCTCCTCCTCGTCAACTGTCACCATCTAAAGATGAGCCCATGCAACTTGGCCGTTCCCGTTTAACTCCTGCTGAGCGCCGAAGACGTCTCTCCGAGTTTCTCTGTCTCTATTGTGCAGCTCCGTCTCACACCATTAATGCCTGTCCCAAACGTCCGGGAAACTCCAAATCCTAGCTCGCCAAGGAGAGCGCCGGCTAGGAGTAATGATCTCCTCTCCATCTCCTCAAGATTGTAATCTCCCAGTCTCGCTTCAAGTTGCTCAACGTTATCGGAACGTCATTGCCCTCCTTGATTCCGGAGCAGCTGGGAACTTTATTACCGAAGCCTATGTTAAACGGTGGTCCCTACCCACCGAGAGACTTCCTTCGTCCATTTCTTTAACTGCCGTGGATGGCAGCAAAATTTTTGATGCAGTTATTTCTTTAAGGACTCTACCAGTTCGTCTGAGAGTGGGAGTTCTTCATTCCGAACTTATTTCTTTTTTAGTGATTCCAAGAGCCACACATCCTGTGGTCCTGGGCCTTCCATGGCTCCGTCTTCACAATCCTACAATTGATTGGACGACTACGCAAATCCTGGCATGGGGTTCCTCCTGTGCTGAGACATGTTTGTTTAAAGTATTGCCTGTCTGTTCTTCCTCCCCCAGGTCGTCTGATGTTCCACCTCCTCCATATCAAGATTTCACGGATGTGTTCAGTAAAGCTTCTGCTGATATCCTTCCTCCTCATAGAGAATGGGACTGTCCGATTGATCTCGTTCCAGGGAAGGTTCCACCTCGAGGCCGAACTTATCCGTTGTCTCTGCCTGAGACGCATTCTATGGAGGAATATATTAAAGAGAACCTAGCAAAGGGGTTCATTCGACCTTCTTCTTCTCCAGCCGGCGCAGGCTTCTTTTTTGTAAAAAAGAAAGATGGTGGTCTGCGGCCGTGCATCGACTACAGAGGTTTGAACGACATTACCATCAAGAACCGTTATCCTTTACCCCTGATTACTGAGCTCTTTGACAGAGTTAGCGGAGCTACCATCTTTACAAAGCTGGACTTGCGAGGTGCATACAATCTCATCCGGATCCGTGAGGGTGACGAGTGGAAGACCGCCTTTAACACCCGTGACGGACATTATGAGTACCTCGTCATGCCCTTCGGATTGAGCAATGCTCCAGCTGTCTTCCAGCATTTTGTCAATGAGATCTTCAGAGACATTCTATACCGTCATGTCGTGGTCTATCTAGACGATATCCTCATTTTTGCCAACGATTTAGAGGAACATCGTTTTTGGGTTAAAGAGGTTCTGTCCCGTCTCCGTGTCAATCATCTCTATTGCAAATTAGAAAAATGCGTCTTTGAAGTCAAGTCCATTCCGTTTCTAGGGTACATTGTGTCCGGTTCCGGACTAGAGATGGATCCTGAGAAACTACAAGCAATCCAAAATTGGCCGGTACCCTTAACCCTCAAAGGGGTCCAGAGGTTCTTAGGGTTCGCCAACTATTACCGAAAGTTTATACGAGACTTTTCCACCATTGTGGCGCCTATTACTGCTTTCACTAAGAAGGGTGCTAACCCGTCCAAGTGGTCTGAAGAAGCCATGCAAGCATTTCATCTTTTAAAACAAAGGTTCATCTCTGCGCCTGTTCTGAAACAGCCTGACATCGACTCTCCTTTCATCTTAGAGGTGGATGCCTCCTCCGTTGGAGTAGGAGCGGTGTTATCTCAGAGGGCTAAAGATGGCCATTTACACCCTTGCAGTTTCTTCTCCTGGAAGTTCTCCCCAGCTGAGCGCAACTATGCCATTGGCGACAAGGAGTTGCTAGCCATCAAGCTCGCTCTAGAAGAGTGGAGGTATCTGTTGGAGGGAGCTTCTCATTCAATCACCATACTTACAGACCACAAGAACCTTTTATACCTGAAGGGCGCACAATGTCTCAACCCTCGTCAGGCCAGATGGGCACTTTTCTTTTCCAGGTTCGACTTTAAACTCCAGTTCTGTCCGGGCTCTCAGAATCGCAAGGCCGATGCCCTTTCCCGCTCATGGGAGCAAGAAAATGAGTCAGAGTCTTCAGACAAGCATCCTATTATAAATCCGTTGGCATTCTCCACGGTAGGGATGGACTCTACGCCCCCATCAGGGAAAAGTTTTGTGAAGCCGATGCTAAGGAAGAAGCTCATGCATTGGGCCCATGCTTCCCGTTTTGCCGGACATACAGGTATCCAAAAAACCCTGGAGTTTATCTCTAGGTCCTATTGGTGGCCAACTCTGAAAAAGGACGTCTTGGAGTTTATTGCATCTTGCCCAAAGTGTGCCCAACATAAAGTATCCCGCCAGTCGCCTGCGGGGCAACTGGTTCCACTATCCGTTCCCCGTCGACCATGGACCCACTTGTCGATGGATTTCATTACAGACTTACCCATGTGCAACAAGTTCAATACCATCTGGGTGGTAGTTGACCGGTTCACCAAGATGGCACACTTCATTCCTCTCACCGGTCTTCCGTCAGCTTCCAAGTTGGCTCAAGTATTCATACAAGAGATCTTCCGACTCCACGGTCTTCCTGAAGAAATTATCTCAGATCGAGGAGTTCAATTCACAGCCAAATTCTGGCGAAGTTTATGTCAAGTCCTCCAAGTCAAGCTAAAGTTTTCCACGGCTTACCATCCTCAGACCAATGGTCAAACCGAGAGGGTGAATCAGGACTTGGAGGCCTTCCTCCGCATCTATGTGTCCTCCTCTCAAGATGACTGGGTTCAATTACTTCCCTGGGCCGAGTTCTGTCATAACAACCAGTATCATTCTTCATCTGCTTCAACACCATTCTTCACTAACTTTGGATTCCACCCTAAAGTCCCTGAGTTCCAACCGCTTCCAGCAACTTCTGTTCCCGCAGTGGATATCACCTTGCATCAGTTTGCCAATATCTGGAAGAGCGTACGATCAGCTCTGCTCAAGGCATCGTTCAGGTACAAGAAGTTTGCGGATAAGAAGCGTCGAGCAGTTCCTGCTCTCAAGGTGGGTGATCGGGTATGGTTATCCACGAAGAATTTGAGGTTAAGAGTTCCCAGTATGAAGTTTGCACCTCGCTATATCGGTCCTTTCAAGATTGAACAAGTCATCAATCCTGTTGCTTACAGACTCCAGTTGCCTCCCTTCTTAAAAATACCCAGGACATTCCATGTTTCCCTGTTGAAACCGCTGATCTTGAATCGGTTTCATTCCTCACTTCCTCCAACTCCGAAAGTCCAAACTCAACGAGGCGTTGAGTATGAAGTGGCCAAGATCCTGGACTCACGTCACCGTTACGGTCAACTACAATATCTTATTGACTGGAAGGGTTATGGTCCTGAGGAACGTTCATGGACCAATGCTTCTGATGTCCATGCTCCTGCCTTGGTTCGGAGATTCCATTCCAAGTTTCCTCAAAAGCCAAAGAAGTGTCCTGGGGCCACTCCTAAAGGGGGGGGTGCTGTCACGATCCGGGTATCTGGACGCCATTTCTTACCCATCAGATGCCTCCTAAGGCTGGCTCAGCGCTCCAGGACCGGATCCCATCTGTTATCCTGATGTGTACATTCCTGTATCCTCTCCTGTCACTCTGGGACGCTGTCACAGTAAACGCCATATTACACCTGGCATGGCGTCTCCCGCGGCCTCCGCCGCCGTCCCTGAACTTCTGCATGCAGAGTGTCTGGGTGGCGATTACGTCAGCCGCGGCCTCCGCTGTGTCCGCGTGGTTGGATGTGCATCTGTCAGCCTGGCGCCTCCTGTCTCCGGTGGCCGGCGCCGCCATTACTGTTTTCATTACCACATGGATTTACAAACCAAACTTCCCTCCAAGTGTCTGCATGGGCGCAGCCATCTTGGATTCTGTCAGCTGATCATTTCCACCAATCTGTTCTCAGTATTGATATCTGCATAATTGCCTAGCCAATCCCTTCCTTGCTGCAGGTATAAATACACTGTGCCTGAGCAAGGAAGGCGTCAGTGCTTTGGTTGTCAAACCTAGTTCCTGTTTGTCTCTCTCCTGTGATTGTCTTCCAGGTTCCAGCTCCTGTCTCAAGACTTCCACCTTAGAGACCCGCACCAGCATTCCACCTGCGGTGTAGCCTGACTCTCCAATCCATTGTGGATTCATCTGTTTCCAGCTACAACATTACCTGCTTCCAGCTCAGCTTCCAGCAGAGTACAGCTTCCCTTAAAGGGCCGGTGTCCTTTCTACACTTTACCACTCTCCACCGGTATTATTATTTCTCCGCTCTCAAGTTCTACATTTCAGTTCATATTTCATCGCTCCCAAGTTCATTTATTATTTAACTGGTTCCAGCCAGTATCCACTCCGTGCTAACAACAGTCTGGTTCCAGCCAGTATCCACAGCAGCTGTTTTATCTTCAGCAACCCAGCTTTTCCTGGAACACCAGCTGGCACAATCCTGGGTTATCTCCATTGCTACAGTCGGGCCTGGTAAGGACTTTCCATCTAGAAGATCATAAGAACTATCTCACACTACCAGTGCCCTGTGGTTCCTGCCATCCTGTAGTACCCAGGAACTGTATTTATTCTTTGCTGACTTTTACGTTTTCTTTTACTGCTGCTGTGTTGCGGAGTTGTCATAATAAACATCATTGACTTTTATCCAAGTTGTCGTGGTCACGCCTTCGGGCAGTTATTATTCATGTTACTTACATGTCCAGGGGTCTGATACAACCTCCCAGGTTCCGATACATCTCAGCCCCTACAACTGAGGCTGCCTCCCGTCAGCTCAGGCCCTCAGTTGTGACATTCTTTGCATCATGTGCTGTTTGGGGACTATTTTTTTGAAGTGCCATCCTGTCTGACACTGCAGTGCCACTCCTAGATGGGCCAGGTGTTTGTGTCGGCCACTTGTGTCGCTTAGCTTAGTCACACAGCGACCTCATTGCGCCTCTTTTTTTCTTTGCATCATGTGCTATTTGGGGACTATTTGTTTGAAGTGCCATCCTGCCTGACACTGCAGTGCCACTCCTAGATGGGCCAGGTGTTTGTGTCGGCCACTTGTGTCGCTTAGCTTAGTCACACAGCGACCTCATTGCGCCTCTTTTTTTCTTTGCATCATGTGCTATTTGGGGACTATTTGTTTGAAGTGCCATCCTGCCTGACACTGCAGTGCCACTCCTAGATGGGCCAGGTGTTTGTGTCGGCCACTTGTGTCGCTTAGCTTAGTCACACAGCGGCCTTGGTGCGCCTCTTTTTTTCTTTGCATCATGTGCTGTTTGGGGATTATTTTTTTGAAGTGCCATCCTGCCTGACACTGCAGTGCCACTCCTAGATGGGCCAGGTGTTTGTGTCGGCCACTTGGGTCGCTTAGCTTAGTCATCCAGCGACCTCTGTTCAAATTTTAGGACTAAAAATAATATTGTGAGGTGTGAGGTATTCAGAATAGACTGAAAATTAGTGGAAATTATGGTTATTGAGGTTAATAATACTATGGGATCAAAATGACCCCCGAATTCTATGATTTAAGCTGTTTTTGAGGGGTTTTTGTAAAAAAACACCCGAATCCAAAACACACCCGAATCCGACAAAAAAATTTCAGGGAGGTTTTGCCAAAACGCGTCCGAATCCAAAACACGGCCGCGGAACCGAATCCAAAACCAAAACACAAAACCCGAAAAATGTCCGGTGCACATCACTACTATATACTAACATCCCGCATGCACATGGTATACAAGCAATGAGGCGACTTCTGAGTTCTGACCAATAAAAGTCATTATGCTGGTCCTGATATTTCACTTTTCCTGGCCCTATTAGAGTTAGTCCTTACCCGCAACTACTTCATTTTCAATGGAGCATATTACCTACAACATAGGTGTGCAATGGGCAAGTGTGTGGCCCCCACGTACGCGAACACCTTTATGTTTGAGGTTGAACATGACCTCTTTTTTGAAAATCCATCCTATAGCTCAAAAATTAAGTACCGTATTTGCCGGCGTATAAGACGACTTTTTCCCCCTGAAAAATATGCCTCCAAGCGGGGGGTCGTCTTATACGCCGGGGGTCGTCTTATACGCCTGGCATACATATAGCCAGGGGCGCCACTGCCTGGTGACACCCGGTGTGGGAAGTCGTGAAACAGGGGCGTGGCCTAGCATAAGTGGGCGTGGCCTCGCGGCGGACCCCCGTTTTCAGCAATCCAGGGGGTTAAGAAGATGTTGGCTGCCCCCCTCCCCCCCCCGTGAAGTGCCTCTATCTCACCTGTGTCCGGTGAGTGTACGGTGAGTGTACGGCGCTGCCGGCGGGTGAAGCTGTGCTGTGGCAAGCCTCTCTCGAATGCAGTGCCGGCTCCTACACAGGGACAGGAGCCAGGTGCTGCACGTATTGTTACAGTGCAGCACCCGGCTCATGTCACTGAGCAGGAGCCGACATTTTGGTGTCACCCCTCGGCGGGTGACACCCGCCCCCACGTTGTGACGCCACTGCATATAGCTGCCCCAAGGGTTACACTTTTATACATTTCATACACTCTCCTCGCCCCCCCCCCCCTTCTTATGCATACCTTGATACTCCAAATCTCTTATAAGAGACATGTCAGTGCTGCCGCTGTCCTCCCTGCCTAACCGCCTGTCACATTCAGCAGTCACATTCAGTGTGTGGAAGGTGTGCGGAAGAGGGGGTAGTCTTATATGGCGAGTACATAACAAACTCTATATTTTGAGTGGAAATGTTGGGGGGTCGTCTTATACGCCCAGTCGTCTTATACGCCGGCAAATACGGTATTTTAAATGCTTCATCATGATATATTTATATTATGGGGCAGCACAAGAGAAGAATTTATCAACGTGATGGAAATTGTGAACCTACAGGACCCAAATATTAAATTTACCTACGCTATTAGTAATCAAGTAATCCATTTTCTTGATGTGAAAATTTGCCTTCAAGGTGGTAAGTTAACCACTAGCTTATACACGAAACCCACTGATGGTAACTCGTTACTACAGGCATCAAGTAACCATCCTAATGCCCTCAAAAGAGGACTGTCTTACTCCCTATTCCTGAGAGTAAGAAGAATTTGTGATAATAAAGAGGATGAAGAAAAACGTGGGTAAAACGGTAAGAAAATTTAAGGAAAGGATGGCACTACATAGGAGTGCCATCCAGGCAGCTTTAGCAGGTAAACCCACAGACCAGCCCGTGGCCAAACACTTCAGGGACCATAGACACATCCTGGCCAGAATCCGATACAAAATGATAGGTTGTGTGCCAGAAACTATGAGAGGTGGTGACAGGGCTAAACGTCTGCTGCAGAAAGAGTCACGCTGGATTTATACATTGAACACCGTATTTCCATTTCCATATGGGTTAAATGAACAAATGAATCTCCATGTGTTTTTATGAAGTTCTTCCAGCTTGCCTCTTTCTTCCAGCATTGCCCCTAATGTATTATCATCACCCGCTGTAAGGCCAAAGCAGTGCAATTTCTGTATTGTTATTTTTGCCACTTAGCAACCGGCCGTGGTCATGGATAACATCACTGTGGGCGCGAAGGAGCGCAGCACGGACTCCGGGACCACGAGCAGGAAGCGCCTCTTTGCACAAAGGGTGTTGGGATATAAGGTAAGCTTTTTTATTATGTTGTAACTAGAGATGAGCGGGTTCGGTTTCTCTGAATCCGAACCCGCCCGAACTTCATGTTTTTTTACACGGGTCCGCCCGAACGTCATCATCACGCTGTCGGATTCTCGCGAGGCTCGGATTCTATCGCGAGACTCGGATTCTATATAAGGAGCCGCGCGTCGCGGCCATTTTCACACGTGCATTGAGATTGATAGGGAGAGGATGTGGCTGGCGTCCTCTCCGTTTAGAAATTAAAATAGATAGGAGAGTGAGAGTGAGACACTTCATTTACTTACTGGAGCTTAGGAGGAGTTATACTAGTGACTGATGACCACTGACCAGTGACCTGACCACCAGTGCAGTTTTATAATTTATTATTATTTAATAATCCGTTCTGTTCTTGTTCTCTGCCTGAAAAAAACGATACACAGTGACTCAGTCACACTCACATACCATATCTGTGCTCAGCCCAGTGTGCTGCATCATCTATGTATAATATCTGACTGTGCTCACACAGCTTAATTGTGGGGGAGACTGGGGAGCAGTTATAGGTTATAACAGGAGCCAGGAGTACATATTAAACAGTGCACACTTTTGCTGCCAGAGTGCCACTGCCAGTGTGACTGACCACTGACCACTGTGACCAGTGACCTGACCACACTGACCACCAGTATAGTATATTGTGATTGAATGTCTGCCTGAAAAAGTACACTCGTCGTGTGACTTGTGTGGTGTTTTTTTATTCTATAAAAATTAAAAAACTCATTCTGCTGACAGACAGTGTCCAGCAGGTCCGTCATTATATAATATATACCTGTCCGGCTGCAGTAGTGATATATATATATTTTTTATATCATTATTTATCATCCAGTCTATACTAGCAGCAGACACAGTACGGTAGTTCACGGCTGTAGCTACCTCTGTGTCGGCACTCGGCAGTCCATCCATAATTGTATACCACCTACCCGTGGTTTTTTTTTTCTTTCTTCTTTATACATACTACATCTCATTATCATCCAGTCTATATTAGCAGCAGACACAGTACAGTACGGTAGTCCACGGCTGTAGCTACCTCTGTGTCGGCACTCGGCAGTCCATCCATAATTGTATACCACCTACCCGTGGTTTTTTTTTTCTTTCTTCTTTATACATACTACATCTCATTATCATCCAGTCTATATTAGCAGCAGACACAGTACAGTACGGTAGTCCACGGCTGTAGCTACCTCTGTGTCGGCACTCGGCAGTCCATCCATAATTGTATACCACCTACCCGTGGTTTTTTTTTTCTTTCTTCTTTATACATACTACATCTCATTATCATCCAGTCTATATTAGCAGCAGACACAGTACAGTACGGTAGTCCACAGCTGTAGCTATCTCTGTGTCGGCACTCGGCAGTCCATCCATAATTGTATACCACCTACCCGTGGGTTTTTTTTTCTTTCTTCTTTATACATACTACATCTCATTATCATCCAGTCTATATTAGCAGCAAACACAGTACAGTACGGTAGTCCACGGCTGTAGCTACCTCTGTGTCGGCACTCGGCAGTCCATCCATAATTGTATACCACCTACCCGTGTTTTTTTTTTTCTTTCTTCTTTATACATACTACATCTCATTATCAACCAGTCTATATTAGCAGCAGACACAGTACAGTACGGTAGTCCACGGCTGTAGCTACCTCTGTGTCGGCACTCGGCAGTCCATCCATAATTGTATACCACCTACCCGTGTTTTTTTTTTTCTTTCTTCTTTATACATACTACATCTCATTATCATCCAGTCTATATTAGCAGCAGACACAGTACAGTACGGTAGTCCATGGCTGTAGCTACCTCTGTGTCGGCACTCGGCAGTCCATCCATAATTGTATACCACCTACCCGTGGTTTTTTTTTCTTTCTTCTTTATACATACTACATCTCATTATCATCCAGTCTATATTAGCAGCAGACACAGTACAGTACGGTAGTCCACGGCTGTAGCTATCTCTGTGTCGGCACTCGGCAGTCCATCCATAATTGTATACCACCTACCCGTGTTTTTTTTTTCTTTCTTCTTTATACATACTACATCTCATTATCATCCAGTCTATATTAGCAGCAGACACAGTACAGTACGGTAGTCCACGGCTGTAGCTACCTCTGTGTCGGCACTCGGCAGTCCATCCATAATTGTATACCACCTACCCGTGGTTTTTTTTTTCTTTCTTCTTTATACATACTACATCTCATTATCTTCCAGTCTATATTAGCAGCAGACACAGTACAGTACGGTAGTCCACGGCTGTAGCTATCTCTGTGTCGGCACTCGGCAGTCCATCCATAATTGTATACTAGTATCCATCCATCTCCATTGTTTACCTGAGGTGCCTTTTAGTTGTGCCTATTAAAATATGGAGAACAAAAATGTTGAGGTTCCAAAATTAGGGAAAGATCAAGATCCACTTCCACCTCGTGCTGAAGCTGCTGCCACTAGTCATGGCCGAGACGATGAAATGCCAGCAACGTCGTCTGCCAAGGCCGATGCCCAATGTCATAGTACAGAGCATGTCAAATCCAAAACACCAAATATCAGTAAAAAAAGGACTCCAAAACCTAAAATAAAATTGTCGGAGGAGAAGCGTAAACTTGCCAATATGCCATTTACCACACGGAGTGGCAAGGAACGGCTGAGGCCCTGGCCTATGTTCATGGCTAGTGGTTCAGCTTCACATGAGGATGGAAGCACTCAGCCTCTCGCTAGAAAACTGAAAAGACTCAAGCTGGCAAAAGCACCGCAAAGAACTGTGCGTTCTTCGAAATCCCAAATCCACAAGGAGAGTCCAATTGTGTTGGTTGCGATGCCTGACCTTCCCAACACTGGACGTGAAGAGCATGCGCCTTCCACCATTTGCACGCCCCCTGCAAGTGCTGGAAGGAGCACCCGCAGTCCAGTTCCTGATAGTCAGATTGAAGATGTCAGTGTTGAAGTACACCAGGATGAGGAGGATATGGGTGTTGCTGGCGCTGGGGAGGAAATTGACCAGGAGGATTCTGATGGTGAGGTGGTTTGTTTAAGTCAGGCACCCGGGGAGACACCTGTTGTCCGTGGGAGGAATATGGCCGTTGACATGCCTGGTGAAAATACCAAAAAAATCAGCTCTTCAGTGTGGAGGTATTTCAACAGAAAAGCGGACAACAGGTGTCAAGCCGTGTGTTGCCTTTGTCAAGCTGTAATAAGTAGGGGTAAGGACGTTAACCACCTCGGAACATCCTCCCTTATACGTCACCTGCAGCGCATTCATAATAAGTCAGTGACAAGTTCAAAAACTTTGGGCGACAGCGGAAGCAGTCCACTGACCAGTAAATCCCTTCCTCTTGTAACCAAGCTCACGCAAACCACCCCACCAACTCCCTCAGTGTCAATTTCCTCCTTCCCTAGGAATGCCAATAGTCCTGCAGGCCATTTCACTGGCAATTCTGATGAGTCCTCTCCTGCCTGGGATTCCTCCGATGCATCCTTGCGTGTAACGCCTACTGCTGCTGGCGCTGCTGTTGTTGCTGCTGGGAGTCGATGGTCATCCCAGAGGGGAAGTCGTAAGCCCACTTGTACTACTTCCAGTAAGCAATTGACTGTTCAACAGTCCTTTGCGAGGAAGATGAAATATCACAGCAGTCATCCTGCTGCAAAGCGGATAACGGAGGCCTTGACAACTATGTTGGTGTTAGACGTGCGTCCGGTATCCGCCGTTAGTTCACAGGGAACTAGACAATTTATTGAGGCAGTGTGCCCCCATTACCAAATACCATCTAGGTTCCACTTCTCTAGGCAGGCGATACCGAGAATGTATACGGACGTCAGAAAAAGACTCACCAGTGTCCTAAAAAATGCAGTTGTACCCAATGTCCACTTAACCACGGACATGTGGACAAGTGGAGCAGGGCAGGGTCAGGACTATATGACTGTGACAGCCCACTGGGTAGATGTATGGACTCCCGCCGCAAGAACAGCAGCGGCGGCACCAGTAGCAGCATCTCGCAAACGCCAACTCTTTCCTAGGCAGGCTACGCTTTGTATCACCGGTTTCCAGAATACGCACACAGCTGAAAACCTCTTACGGCAACTGAGGAAGATCATCGCGGAATGGCTTACCCCAATTGGACTCTCCTGTGGATTTGTGGCATCGGACAACGCCAGCAATATTGTGTGTGCATTAAATATGGGCAAATTCCAGCACGTCCCATGTTTTGCACATACCTTGAATTTGGTGGTGCAGAATTTTTTAAAAAATGACAGGGGCGTGCAAGAGATGCTGTCGGTGGCCAGAAGAATTGCGGGACACTTTCGGCGTACAGGCACCACGTACAGAAGACTGGAGCACCACCAAAAACTACTGAACCTGCCCTGCCATCATCTGAAGCAAGAAGTGGTAACGAGGTGGAATTCAACCCTCTATATGCTTCAGAGGTTGGAGGAGCAGCAAAAGGCCATTCAAGCCTATACAATTGAGCACGATATAGGAGGTGGAATGCACCTGTCTCAAGCGCAGTGGAGAATGATTTCAACGTTGTGCAAGGTTCTGATGCCCTTTGAACTTGCCACACGTGAAGTCAGTTCAGACACTGCCAGCCTGAGTCAGGTCATTCCCCTCATCAGGCTTTTGCAGAAGAAGCTGGAGACATTGAAGGAGGAGCTAACACGGAGCGATTCCGCTAGGCATGTGGGACTTGTGGATGGAGCCCTTAATTCGCTTAACAAGGATTCACGGGTGGTCAATCTGTTGAAATCAGAGCACTACATTTTGGCCACCGTGCTCGATCCTAGATTTAAAGCCTACCTTGGATCTCTCTTTCCGGCAGACACAAGTCTGCTGGGGTTGAAAGACCTGCTGGTGAGAAAATTGTCAAGTCAAGCGGAACGCGACCTGTCAACATCTCCTCCTTCACATTCTCCCGCAACTGGGGGTGCGAGGAAAAGGCTCAGAATTCCGAGCCCACCCGCTGGCGGTGATGCAGGGCAGTCTGGAGCGACTGCTGATGCTGACATCTGGTCCGGACAGAAGGACCTGACAACGATTACGGATACGGACATGTCGTCTACTGGCACTGCATATGATTCTCTCCCCATTGAAAGAATGGTGGAGGATTATATGAGTGACCGCATCCAAGTAGGCACGTCAGACAGTCCGTACTTATACTGGCAGGAAAAAGAGGCAATTTGGAGGCCCTTGCACAAACTGGCTTTATTCTACCTAAGTTGCCCTCCCACAAGTGTGTACTCCGAAAGAGTGTTTAGTGCCGCCGCTCACCTTGTCAGCAATCGGCGTACGAGGTTACATCCAGAAAATGTGGAGAAGATGATGTTCATTAAAATGAATTATAATCAATTCCTCCGCGGAGACATTGACCAGCAGCAATTGCCTCCACAAAGTACACAGGGAGCTGAGATGGTGGATTCCAGTGGGGACGAATTGATAATCTGTGAGGAGGGGGATGTACACGGTGATATATCGGAGGATGATGATGAGGTGGACATCTTGCCTCTGTAGAGCCAGTTTGTGCAAGGAGAGATTAATTGCTTCTTTTTTGGTGGGGGTCCAAACCAACCCGTCATATCAGTCACAGTCGTGTGGCAGACCCTGTCACTGAAATGATGGGTTGGTTAAAGTGTGCATGTCCTGTTTATACAACATAAGGGTGGGTGGGAGGTCCCAAGGACAATTCCATCTTGCACCTCTTTTTTCTTTAATTTTTCTTTGCGTCATGTGCTGTTTGGGGAGGGTTTTTCGGAAGGGACATCCTGCGTGACACTGCAGTGACACTCCTAGATGGGCCCGGTGTTTGTGTTGGCCACTAGGGTCGCTTATCTTACTCACACAGCTACCTCATTGCGCCTCTTTTTTTCTTTGCGTCATGTGCTGATTGGGGAGGTTTTTTGGAAGGGACATCCTGCGTGACACTGCAGTGACACTCCTAGATGGGCCCGGTGTTTGTGTCGGCCACTAGGGTCGCTTATCTTACTCACACAGCTACCTCATTGCGCCTCTTTTTTTCTTTGCGTCATGTGCTGTTTGGGGAGGGTTTTTTGGAAGGGACATCCTGCGTGACACTGCAGTGACACTCCTAGATGGGCCCGGTGTTTGTGTCGGCCACTAGGGTCGCTTATCTTACTCACACAGCTACCTCATTGCGCCTCTTTTTTTCTTTGCGTCATGTGCTGTTTGGGGAGGGTTTTTTGGAAGGGACATCCTGCGTGACACTGCAGTGACACTCCTAGATGGGCCCGGTGTTTGTGTCGGCCACTAGGGTCGCTTATCTTACTCACACAGCTACCTCATTGCGCCTCTTTTTTTCTTTGCGTCATGTGCTGTTTGGGGAGGGTTTTTTGGAAGGGACATCCTGCGTGACACTGCAGTGACACTCCTAGATGGGCCCGGTGTTTGTGTCGGCCACTAGGGTCGCTTATCTTACTCACACAGCTACCTCATTGCGCCTCTTTTTTTCTTTGCGTCATGTGCTGTTTGGGGAGGGTTTTTTGGAAGGGACATCCTGCGTGACACTGCAGTGCCACTCCTAGATGGGCCAGGTGTTTGTGTCGGCCACTTGGGTCGCTTAGCTTAGTCATCCAGCGACCTCGGTGCAAATTTTAGGACTAAAAATAATATTGTGAGGTGTGAGGTATTCAGAATAGACTGAAAATGAGTGGAAATGATGGTTTTTGAGGTTAATAATACTTTGGGATCAAAATGACCCCCAAATTCTATGATTTAAGCTGTTTTTTAGGTTTTTTGGAAAAAAACACCCGAATCCAAAACACACCCGAATCCGACAAAAAAAATTCGGTTAGGTTTTGCCAAAACGCGGTCGAACCCAAAACACGGCCGCGGAACCGAACCCAAAACCAAAACACAAAACCCGAAAAATTTCCGGCGCTCATCTCTAGTTGTAACTCCTAATGAAAATTCCTGTGTGGAATTGAAACGTTGAAAACTCTCTCTCTTTCTCTCTCTCTCTCTCTCTCTGGGGTAAATTTACTAAGGTCCCGATTTTGACCGAGATGCCGTTTTTTCATCAAAGTGTCATCTCGGTAATTTACTAAGCAATAATCACGGCAGTGATGAGGGCATTCGTAATTTTTTGGAAGTCCAACAAAAAAATTACGAATGAATACACCATCGGTCAAAACGCGGCTGTTTAAGTATGAATCTCGGTCATTTACTAAGAAGTGCAAAGCAAAAACAAACAAACACTGCCGTGAAAAATTACAACTCGTAAAAAAGTGCTAAAAAAAAACAGACCTTTTTTTTTTATTCGTGATTGGATAGGCATGCACGGATCCATGAGATCCGTGCATGTATATCAGTGGGAAGGGGTGGGAAAGTGCTTATTTTTAAAAAAAAAATTGCGTGGGGTCCCCCCTCCTAAGCATATCCAGCCTCGGGCTCTTTGAGCCGATCCTGGTTGCAGAAATATGGTGAAAAAATTGACAGGGGTTCCCCCATATTTAAGCAACCAGCATCGGGCTCTGCGCCTGGTCCTGGTTCCAAAAATACGGGGGACAAAAAGAGTAGGGGTCCCCCGTATTTTTAAAACCAGCACCGGGCTCCACTAGCTGGACAGATAATGCCACAGCCGGGGGTCACTTTGATATAGTGCCCTGCGGCCGTGGCATCAAAAATCCAACTAGTCACCCCTGGCCGGGGTACCCTGGGGGAGTGGGGACCCCTTCAATCAAGGGGTCCCCCCCCCCAGCCACCCAAGGGCCAGGGGTGAAGCCCGAGGCTGTCCCCCCCCCATCCAATGGGCTGCGGATGGGGGGGCTGATAGCCTTTGTTGTAAAAGAAAAGATATTGTTTTTAGTAGCAGTACTACAAGTCCCAGCAAGCCTCCCCCGCATGCTGGTACTTGGAGAACCACAAGTACCAGCATGCGGCGGAAAAACGGGCCCGCTGGTACCTGTAGTACTACTACTAAAAAAATACCCAAAAAAACACAAGACACACACACCGTGAAAGTATAATTTTATTACATACATACACACATACATACATACTTACCTTATGTTCCCACGCAGGTCGGTCCTCTTCTCCAGTAGAATCCAAGGGGTACCTGTTGAAGAAATTATACTCACGAGATCCAGGGGTCCAGGGTCCTCGGGGAATCCAGGTGTAATCCACGTACTTGAAAAAAATAACAAATCGGACACCCGAGCCACGCACTAAAAGGGGACCCATGTTTGCACATGGATCCCCTTTTCCCGACTGCCAGAAAACCCACTCTGACTGATGTCTAAGTGGGTTTCCTCAGCCAATCAGGGAGCGCCACGTTGTAGCACTCTCCTGATCGGCTGTGTGCTCCTGTCCTGACTGACAGGCAGCACACGGCAGTGTTACAATGTAGCGCCTATGCGCTCCATTGTAACCAATGGTGGGAACTTTCTGCCCTGCGGTTGACCTAAAGTGACGTCACCGCTGAGCAGAAAGTTCCCAGCATTGGTAACAATGTAGCGCAGCAGCGCTACATTGTAACACTGCCGTGTGCCGCCTGTCAGTTAGGACAGGAGCACACAGCCGATCAGGAGAGTGCTACAACGTGGCGCTTCCTGATTGGCTGAGGAAACCCACTTAGACAGAAGTCAGAGTGGGTTTTCTGGCAGTCGGGAAAAGGGGATCCATGTGCAAACATGGGTCCCCTTTTAGTGCGTGGCTCGGGTAAGCGGTTTTTTTTTTTTTTCAAGTACGTGGATTACAAAGGATTTCTCCGAGGACCCTGGGCCCCTGGATCTCGTGAGTATAATTTCTTCAACAGGTACCCCTTGGATTCTACTGGAGAAGAGGACCGACCTGCGTGGGAACATAAGGTAAGTATGTATGTATGTGTTATGCACACCAGTGCCTGCAGGAAAGTACTGGTGTCAGGACTGTTATGCACTCCAGTGCCTGCAGGAATGTACTGGTGTTTGAACTGTTATGCAAAACAAATGGACTCTCAGACAGACTAGGGAATATGAAATAACGTACACAGAAGGTGGTAGGATAACAAAATACACACAAAGTGAACAGAGAAGCCCAGAGGCTAAGGAACTGGGTATCTCCCTTGTATTAGAACTGCTCAGATGGGAAAAGCAAGATGTTGTGTTTTAATACATAGAGAACCCGAAATGCTGTTGCTAAGGGCAACAGCAAAACCCTAAAGGGTTACCAACGGGTGTGGCAGTAAACTCCTTGGTCAGAGATGGAATGATAGACACAAGGAGAGTCTCCACAATCCTTATTCTCACTTGCAGTTCACAGGTTCAGCTTACTGCCACTAAACTGACCCCTGACACCTAGCACAGTGAGACAGGATTAGACAGGCAAGTCTTAGAATACAGCCGCAAACTTGCTAAGTTCACAGAGTAGTAACAGAACCCCAGCAAGCTAAACGACTGACTCCAGTCTTACTGCTAGGTCTGGATTGGCAGAGTGTAATACCAAATCCCCAGGCCTATTTGCAGTAAGCAACAAACAAATACAAAGCTACACAGTACTGGCTAACTTTCAGAAACTGACTAACCAACAAAGATTCAGCAGCATCTGCTTACCCTGAAAAGAGGCCTTATAAAGCAGGTGCTGTCCACGCCCCACTCAGACCTCACAGACTGTGAGCACAAAAACCAGCACCGGATCCCCTGCCATGCACAGAGCCTATAACCACTGCACAGCAAAAGACCCGAACCGGAGTATCAGCTGCGCTCAGGTTATTCCGCTAGCACTTGTCTCCCGGTTGCCATGACGACGTGGCAGCACAGGGCAGGAGACCCTAACAGTACCCCCCCTCTGACGAGGGGTCAAAGAACCCCTACCACCGGGTTTATCGGGGAACTGCGAGAAGAAAGAGCGTATCAGTCTGGGGGCATGAAGATCACAACTGCGCACCCACGACCGCTCCTCCGGGCCATACCCCTTCCAGTGCACCAAAAATGACAGCCGACCCCGAACCACCTTGGAGTCAAGAATCCTTTCAACAACAAACTCCCTCTGGCCACGTATCAGAAGAGGGGAAGGTCTTCCACTGGAAGAAGGATTACTAATCACCCGTTTTAAAAGGGAACAATGAAATGTTTTATTGATACCCAAAGAACGGGGCAGATCTAACTGAAATGCCACCGGATTGATAACCCTGGTGATCTTATAAGGGCCGATGAACCGGGGGCCTAACTTATGAGATGGCTGTCTCAACTTCAAATTCTTGGTAGACAACCAGACGAAGTCTCCTAATTTGAAGCTGCAGGGTCTTTTCCGCTTATCAAAAACCCTTTTGGTCACTAATGACACAGACACAAGGGCTTTCTTCACTTTCCGCCAAATACCTCTAAGGACCGAAACCACAGAGGAACCACCAGGCGTGGAGTCCAGGGGGTCAAAAGAATTGGCCTTAGGATGATGCCCATACACACAAAGGAAGGGAGAGATCCCTGTAGCAGAGTGAGCCGCGTTGTTATAGGCAAACTCCGCCATGGACAGATGAGCAACCCAGTCAGTCTGACACTTGGAGACATAACACCTGAGGAACTGCTCCAAGGACTGGTTCACCCTTTCAGTCTGCCCATTAGACTGCGGATGGTAGCCCGACGACAAGCTGACAGAAATATGGAGATCGGAACAAAATGCCCTCCAGAATTTGGCCACAAACTGGGATCCGCGGTCAGAGACCACATCAAGTGGCAACCCGTGGAGACGCACAACATGCAGCATAAATAATTCAGACAGGCGTCTGGCCGATGGCAGCCCAACCAGTGGAACGAAGTGCGCCATCTTCGAAAACCTGTCAACGACAACCCAGATGGCTGTCATCCCCGAGGATTTGGGCAAGTCCACCACAAAATCCATTGAAATGTGGGTCCATGGCTTAGATGGGATAGAGAGTGGAAGTAATGGGCCAACAGGAACCCCTCTAGGAGTCTTATTTCGGGCACAGATGTCACATGCCCGAACCCACTGATCCACATCCTTAGCCACCGAGGGCCACCACACCGCCCTAGATAGCAACTCCCGAGTTCTGGCAATACCCGGGTGACCTGCAGACTTCTTGGCATGGAATTCCAGGAACACTCGCTGTCTTAACCTAGGAGGCACAAACAAAAGACCTACCGGAAGGTCTGGAGGAGCCTGCTCCTGTGCTCTAAGGACTAATGATAAGAGGTCCTGGGTAATGCCCACTTTAATACATGATGGGGAAACAATGGGCAATGGCTCCTCGGTGGTCTCCTGGATTGGAGCAAAACTCCGCGAGAGCGCATCAGCCTTGATGTTTTTTGACCCAGGGCGATATGTTATCAAAAAATTAAAGCGAGCAAAAAACAAAGCCCATCGTGCCTGCCTGGCATTGAGACGCTTCGCTGACTCTAAATATGCCAGATTCTTATGGTCAGTGAGAATTGAGACCACAAACTTAGCCCCCTCAAGCCAGTGTCTCCACTCCTCGAGTGCATCCTTAATAGCCAACAATTCCCGGTTACCCACGTCATAATTCATCTCGGCAGGCGAAAATTTACGGGAAAAGTAAGCACAGGGATGAAGGCGATTATCAGACACTCCCATCTGAGAAAGCACTGCCCCAATACCCATCTCAGAGGCATCCACCTCCACCACAAAAGGACGCTCTGGATCTGGGTGTCGCAGCACCTTGGCCGAAACAAATGCCCTTTTGAGACGGGCAAAAGCCGCTTTAGCCTCACAAGACCAGTGAGCAACATCCGCCCCTTTCTTAGTGAGTGCCACCAAGGGCGCCACTATAGACGAAAATCCAGCGATAAATCGTCTATAAAAATTCGCAAAGCCCAGGAAACGCTGAAGCGCCTTCAAACTAGTGGGCTGCACCCAATCCAGGACTGCCTGTACCTTGGAACCCTCCATTTGGAAACCTTCTGGGGAGATAATATATCCTAGAAATGCGATTTGCTGAACTTCAAATTCGCACTTCTCCAGCTTCGCCCCAAGCCGGTGGTCTCTGAGTTTCTGGAGGACTAAGCGTACATGCTTCCGATGTTCCTCCAGGGAATGGGAGAAGATTAGGATGTCATCTAAGTATACAACTAAGAATCTATCCAAATATTCCCTGAGCACATCATTCATGAAATCCAGGAAGACTGCCGGGGCATTACAGAGCCCAAAAGGCATCACCAAATATTCATAATGCCCTGAGTGGGTATTAAAGGCAGTCTTCCATTCATCCCCCTCTCTTATTCGGATTAGATTGTACGCACCGCGTAGATCAATCTTAGAAAAAATGGTGGCAGTACGAAGCTGGTCAAACAAGACCGAAATGAGAGGCAGTGGGTATGAGTTTTTAATCGTGATACGGTTCAATTCCCTGAAGTCGATACAGGGTCGCAACGAACCGTCCTTTTTACCCACGAAGAAGAACCCCGACCCAACTGGAGACTGTGAAGGTCTGATAAATCCCTTAGCCAAGTTCTCCTGAATGTACTCTGCCATAGCCTGAGTCTCAGGACGTGACAGGGAGTACAACCTGCTCTTGGGAAGCTTAGCATTTGGCAACAAATCAATGGCACAGTCATAGGGGCGATGGGGAGGTAGTACCTCTGCAACTTTTTTGGAGAACACGTCCGCAAAATCTGCATAACACCCTGGCAATCCTGGCAAACTTAGCTGCGAGAACCTGACTGGAAGGCTCAAGCAACTCCTGAAACAATCAGTACCCCAACTAAGAATCTCCCCAGAGACCCAGTCAAATTGAGGATTGTGGGCCCTTAACCAGGGTAACCCCAACACCAATGGGGCAAAAGTACAGACAGTCACATAAAAGGACAATTTTTCAGAGTGTGTGGCTCCAATAAACAAAGAAATCTGGCTAGTGCAAGAGGTAATTTTACCTTGGGATAATGGTTCCCCGGTTAACCCACAAATCTCAATTTCCGATGCCAAGGGTACTAAGGGAACAGAGTGTTTCAGGGCGAATTGGCGGTCCATAAAAACCCCGTCGGCCCCACTGTCCACAAAAGCCTCAGTCTTGACAGTTTGACCGAGGATCTTCAAGGTCACCGGAATGATAAAAGTCTTCTTGGGAAATTCTGACTTCTGGCCTGACAGGATATTTCCCATCACCCTCAGGCCCTGAAGTTTTCCGGCTTTTCTGGGCATGATACTACCACATGACCTTTATTCCCACAGTACAAACACAACCCCTGCTGTCTCCTCCGCGTCTTCTCACGCGAGGAGAGGCGGGTAGCCCCAATCTGCATAGGCTCCTCGGAAAATTCCTCAGAGTCTGAGGTTCCCTTGGGAAGGAAGGAAAGCTCAGTCTCCCTTTCAAGCCTACGCTCTCTCAGCCGTCTATCCACCCGGATGGATAACTGCATGAGCTGATCCAAGCTATCAGGCAAGGGATATTGTACCAGTTGGTCCTTTATCTGGTTAGAAAGACCTCTTCGGTACTGGTGTCTCAGGGCTGGGTCATTCCACTGGGTATCATGGGCCAACCTCCGAAACTCCGTACAGTAAACCTCAACTGGCCTTCGCCCTTGCTTAAGGATCGAAATCTGAGCCTCGGCTGAGGCCGTCTTGTCAGGGTCATCATACAACATGCCCAGTGCCGTAAAAAAAGCATCAACACTTTTAAGCGACGGACAGTCAGGCTGCAACCCATATGCCCAGACCTGTGGGTCTCCTTGTAGCAAGGAAATCACTATGCCCACCCGCTGAATCTCCGACCCAGAAGACTGAGGCCTAAACCGGAAGTATAGCTTGCAGCTCTCCTTGAAACAAAAGAACTGCGAGCGATCTCCAGAAAAACGATCCGGGAGATTTACTTTCGGCTCCTTAACCCCTGCAGGTGCTGCTGCTGCGGGAGCTCCGCCAGCAGCCTGGGAGGTGTGCATTTTAATGGACAAATCATTAAATTGTCGAGTCAGGACCTGCACCTGATCGACCACCTGTTGCAACGTATTTTGAGGGGTATGCTCCATATTCCCACAAAATTTCAACAGGAGTATTAGGCTGCTGAATATGTTATGCACACCAGTGCCTGCAGGAAAGTACTGGTGTCAGGACTGTTATGCACTCCAGTGCCTGCAGGAATGTACTGGTGTTTGAACTGTTATGCAAAACAAATGGACTCTCAGACAGACTAGGGAATATGACATAACGTACACAGAAGGTGGTAGGATAACAAAATACACACAAAGTGAACAGAGAAGACAGAGGCTAAGGAACTGGGTATCTCCCTTGTATTAGAACTGCTCAGATGGGAAAAGCAAGATGTTGTGTTTTAATACATAGAGAACCCGAAATGCTGTTGCTAAGGGCAACAGCAAAACCCTAAAGGGTTACCAACGGGTGTGGCAGTAAACTCCTTGGTCAGAGATGGAATGATAGACACAAGGAGAGTCTCCACAATCCTTATTCTCACTTGCAGTTCACAGGTTCAGCTTACTGCCA